>NC_136699.1:19241401-19841401 GCF_947650265.1 Symphodus melops
CACAATTCTTATTACACCCTGCCACTCACCTATACCAGTTCCTGCCTGTACACACATGCAACACAAACAGACACACACACACCTACACTAGCTATAAAACAAGCCTCTCTTTTTTTAGCTGTTTATATCACCGCTCTCGCATGCCTCCTTCCCTTCCGCCATCCCTCTTTTGATGCTACAATCTCCTCTTTTCTGCCACCACATTGCTCTTTGCCATCTCTGCTCCTCTTTCACACCTCCTCCTCCTCTTCCTCCCTCTCCTCTCCTCTTCCTCCCTCCTCTCCTCTCATTTTCCACTTTGCTGCCTGCCCCTCATCAGTCAGACAGCCTGCGGTCTGACAGAGACGCAGGGCTCTGATAGAGGCTGCCAAACTGTCAGCACGTATCTATTCACCAACATACACACATGCATATACTAATCATGCAGCAAAAAGCAGGCAAAGCGAGCCATTTCACTGAGTTTCATTTGAATTCCCATGCATTTATTTCTCCTAAATATGCCTCACAGGCCTGTCGTCAAAGGGAAAAAGTGCTTGTTGACGCACAGATGTGATTCTCTTGACATTGTAATAGGGAGGGTGTTTGGGGAGATAAACAAACTTTAAAGCAGTTCTTTGCGTTCCAAGCTTCAGTGCATGTGATATTGTCGATGTTATCTTGCCCACATTATATAGCTGGACTGTTTTCCAAGGCCAGCATATGAACATTATTACCAGTCGCCCTTGTAAAAACTCTGAGGCTGTCGGGATTCTCGCCATAAAAGCTATCACTTTGTAGGTTTTTTTCAAATTTCACATGGTTGGATCAAATCAAAAGTCTCTCAATATTTGCATTTGACTTTGACCGTTTTTGACTCTCTGCCATATTGGACCGGTGTGTTTTATGAAGTAGCTCTGGGTTCATGTTTGTCAAGTTGGAGTTTAGTTCCGAAGACATTGGAACAGAATGATCTGCTCGGTAAGCGGGCTTTGATAGTTTTGCCTTCACAAACAGTGGTATCAAAGGAGATATAATTTCTCTTTACAGAAATGAGTTTGATTGTTTCTCCTCTCTCGTAGCGCAGAGTAAACAGACGCAGCAGGTCTTTGGTTTGGCATACTGATGTCCTGTGGGAGTTGGTCTATGAGCAAAGATGAAAATATGCACAGTTTGATTCGGAGGAAAGATGTCCTCCACCCTGCCACTTTTTTTCCTGCAGCTCTGCATCTCTTCCAGAGCTCTGTTTTCATCCCCCGTTCCCTTGTTAGCCTGTGTTCTGCGTCTCGAGGGTTTTGAGAGGAACTCGTGGGTGATCGTTACGGGGACCTTTGGCTTGTGTTTCTGTGGATTTGTGTGTGGGAATATGTGCATGCTGAAAGTGAGATTATGCGTTGCAAAGGCAAAAAAGATGTGCAGTTGTTAACAATGGCATCTGGTTGACTGCAGCAGGGACAGGAGTGCAAAGCCAAATTCACTCCCGAAGGCCTCCAAGTACAGATCGAACTACAGTTCATTCTTTTCTGGGAGGGATCTTCTTATGGAATTTGTAGAAATGGGAGGCAGGAACAAAAGAACAGACAGTGCTGGCCCTATAGGAGTAAATCTGTTTCCCTCTTTATTGGTTAAAAAAAACACACAAATAGAGGGCTCGGCTTTAGCCTCTTCTCTCCCTCTACCACGCTCTGTTCGGGATGTAACAGTTAATCCACAACCACAAGTGCCTTCAAGCCCCTTCTGCTTCCCCATACATGCATACACGACTTTTTTTTTTCTCAATTTTCTTTTTTTTTTTCTCTTTTTTGGAGCTATATAGAACCATTCTTCCTCCTTTATTTTGTCACTCTTGTATTTATTTCCTTGAGAGTTAATCTGGCAGGAATCTGAACTTGTCATAAAGCAGATCGCTTGTGTCAAAAAAAAAAAAAAGAATAATGTGAAAATGTACCCAGATTGTTCTGTGCAAGCCTTTAGACAAACACACTCCAAAACTCCACATTTTCCGCCGAAAGAAAACTTTTAGAATAGCATTTGTTAAATGGATCATCAGTAAATGAGGCGCTGCCTGTTAAATGAAGAATCGAATAATGTGCAGTTAACGATAAACAGAACCTCATCATCAGCCCGGTCTAATGATAGTCTAATTGAATTTTTTCATGGCAAAGAATTAGAACGATCATTTTGACAGTGTGAGCCACAGGCTATGATGCAGCTCTGAATCGTGCGATAAAAATAGCGAGCCATTTGGATCTGTCATTTCCTTGGTGTTGTTTTTGTACGCCTTAATATTTGGGACTTGTTGTTTTAAGCTCTACTGTAACCCACACTGCTGCACCAGACCTACAGTATAGCCTTTTCTATTTTCCGCTCCAGTAAAGAACTGATTAAATTGTTATACTCTCTAACAAATTGTAACCCAGACAGATTAAATTTCCTCTGCGGAGAATGTATATGAAGCTCTTTGATGAAGTGCACTTTCTAGTTCTCTTAGTGTTATTGTAGCCATACTGTGCTCCACAGACCGCCGCCAAGTTTGCCTCCAGATGTGACCCAACCCAGGCTGCCTCTGTCTCGGGGCAAGACGTGCCAGATGGGGGGGTGGGATGTTGTGGAGCGGTTAGATAGATGGAAGCCGGGGCCCCCTCCAGGCAAAGAAGAGCCCTGTGACATTGAGGGGCACAAGAGGCCGCAGAGCTGACAAGATGAGAAGTGATATGCCCTCGCCATTCCTGTCAGTCACGCCACCTCATTAGAGACAGAGAATAAGAGAGAGGAATGACGGCGAGTGAGGGAAACCTAGCAGTAGTATTTATGTTAGCGAGCAACCATTTTTTTTTGTGCCATTACAATCTTAGGAAGGCACCAGGACTGTCAAGTATCCAAGTTCAAAGATTGTTAAATTAGCATATACCGTGTGTTTGGAATACTAGCAAGCAATAAAGACTTGCTGCAGTAGCAACCAGCATGGATTTGATGCACAAGCTGGAAATAGAGGCGGAAGGAGGATGCTGGAGGATGGGAAGGTGGGATGGGTGGTTGAGGGGGGGAGATAACACGGAGGCATGAAATATTAACCCCTGGCTAAACACCCAGGCTTAGCCGTCTGTGAAATCCCACTGTGGACAATGCTAATACATGCATTCACAAGGGAGATGATAGGGCCGCGTTGCACCGCCAGATGGGAAGTGTGCATTAAGAAGCTCTCTCATGTATTCATACACCCATAATAGGATCTATAAGACGAAAATCCCAACAGTCATTTCAGGAGAGCAGACAGAACAATAGTGCAGAATTCGGAAACACGTGCACGCACGCACACAGACAGTCTCCCCCACTCTTACAAACACACACACACAACATCCTTTGCTTCTGAAGCTAAATAGTTGATTGATGGTCTAAGCTGTGAAGAAATGCTCTCCTTTATGTCTCTAAAGGTTTGTAATTGCTGCAGTGAAAGGATGCTCACTCGCCTGGAATATTGATCCTAATGGGATTACCATCCTCCACCAGAGAGAGGGTGATGGAGGGAGGATGAGCGAGAGAGAGAGATGATGAGGGATCTGGACAGAGAGGTGAACAGATAGACAGAGGGAGAAAAATCTAGTTTGTCCTTGCCGTTTCTCATTGATTTTTTTTTTTTTTTTTTTTTTTTTTTTTTCTCTTAACGACTTCCGTACGGGAACGATAAAGCAACGCTCTGGAAATCAGAGATGGAGAGAATACTGGGAACAGATACAGAAGAAGGGGAAAAATTAGGCTATTTCTCAAGGGAGTGATCATGGAGGGGGGGGGGGGGGGGGGGGGGGGGGGGGGGATGCAGCAACCTGTCTTCCCTCCCTTGCGGTTCCTTTGGGACTGTTGTTGTTGCCGTCTCTGTTTGGGTGTTGCTTATGTCCCGGCAGCTGCAAACAAAAGCAAGTTCAAGCAGGATGTGGGAGAGATAAGGTGAGAGACTGTTTTCAAAGAAAGACTTATATAACTGAAGAGCTGGAGGTGTGATGCCAACAAAATTCAGACGGAGAACAACCATATGCTCAGAGTGGCCATATTGTAATTCTGGGACGAGTGCAGCTCACTGCCTCTCCTGATTATTCTCATCACTGTGTTCTGATTTCACCCCGCCCTCTTCATCTCTCAGAATTAATCAGTGTGGAGGGCCATCAGCTGGTCTGTCACTCAGTCTGTCCATCCGTTTGCCTGTTTGACTGCAGTAACCCCAGATGGGAGGCCTGGCCATCAGTGTGAGGCCAGTCTGTCCTCTGCAGCTAATTGAAACGTTGCAGCGAGGAAGAGTCTCGGAATCTGCATATATGTATTCTAGCCAATGTCTGTGAGACTAGGGGTGTGGGTGTCAGTCTGTTTTAAGTGGGAACATAATGTTGGTCATCTGCCTGTGTTGTGACTAACCAAGGCGCGCCCCATGCCGCTGAGCTCGAGCACTTAGTGACGCTCGCACTAAAGTCACCTTTATGAATAATTATCAGAAAGCCATTATGTCCGTTCGGCGCCTCTTGATGTTCCTCAGCGGGAGTGTGTCTTTTCATAGAGGAATGTGTGTACGTGTGACTCATTGTTTGGCGTGCTTTGAAAGTTTATTTTTTCCCAGCGGGGGGTTCTCGGGGAGGAATGACTTTGCTTCGAGTTCGAAAGGCAAGGAAGAGGTAAGGATTATCCAGAAGAAGACGCGGTGGGTGGTTGGGTGGGAGGGTGAGGAATGAGAAGAAATTCAGCATTAAACTGCAGACAAGACAATAATAAGCAAATGCAAACTGACTAGAAGAAAAGAGAATATTGCCTAACCCACTTGGTGGAAACAGTCTGAATACACTCATACACACATCTCTCTATACCTGCCTGTGGGGGTGATTGTAAAAATGAGTTTGCAATACCTTCAAAGGCTTGTAATGCAGCCAGCAATTTCATTTTGACAGACATACTTCTGAAGGTGCAGGCATTTTTCTGCACCACAAAGGAAACTTACTGTGAGTGTGTGTGCGTATGTGTGCGTGTGGACTCAGTGGTGATCAGACTCCCACTGTGCCGCCTCAGCCTTTAAGAACTGCAGGAGACTTGTAGAGGACAAAAAACAGCATGAAAGGAGAGAGAAAAAAAACCCGAGGTAAGAGAGGAAGGGCAGTGTTGGGTTCACTTTCCAACCGCGTGTTTGCGTTACTTTGTGAATCTACACTTTTTGACGAGGAGGTCTTTGAAGGATGATTATCAGAGCACTGACATAAATCCTGCCGATTGGAAATTACTATTCGGTACGAGAAGCGAGGAGGTTCTGAATTTGAATTACTTCAGGTACTTCAGAGACTCATTTTTAAATGGACACATTGCAATGTTTGCACAAAAAGGCATCAATCAAATTCAGCCGTCAGATGGACGCTTTATTAACTGTGTGTCAACTTGCAGTCGTGTTTGGAGAACATTTAAACACTGCTAACATGGGCAGATGTCCTCTTAGTCCATACAAACACACGCAGATGTTGATAATATACTCAGATGTACATGTGAGGCAAAGAACAAAAAACATCCTATCATCCTGTTGATGGGCCGGCAATAGATTCAGACAGTTCCATGCATTTAAAAGCAAAGGCAGAGAAGATGAACACAGTCCATTAGCAGCGTCTCCACTGGTGTTCCTGCAGGTGGTTGCTCCTTGTGGCTGCGCGTACCCCTTTCTGCTGGCTTGATGAGGATCCTTTATGACATGGGCAGGCCACAAGGAGCCCCGCAGGCATCTACGGGCCACGCGGACTCATTTTGCTATGACATCACAGGCTGCAACCTCGAAGGAGGCGCAACGCTAAAGGCTGGAAGTGTCTTGTTTGATTGAGCAGAGCCAGAGTTTAGATTATGATTTACGACTGAGAACCATTTACCCAATTTGTTCTGTCATGGAAAGCAACAGATTGTGGAGAACAAACACACAATATGAGCATCCTTATTTGAACGCGACTAAACTCCTATAGATTAAGAAAACATCAGCGTTTATTCTGCCTAGAAAAACAAGCATTCCTGTTGACTTAAAACTGCATTACTTCATATGTAATGCAGTTTGGATCAGATTGATTTAAGGCAGTTAATTATAACGTGGCACACAGTAGTATAACCAGACTTTCCCACAGATGTTGTTTGGATTCTCTGACCCTGCTAAATTTTAACCTATGATTTGTAAGTGCTCTGATCAGCCATTTTTTCCAACTAAAGAAACTGTAAAAGATAATGTCAAAGGGTACAAAATGCTAAATATATTACAATGTAAGATAAAATATTAAGCAACGAAGCTGACATAATACAAAAGTAAGGCATTGAAATAGAGATTTAAAGATATGACCACAAGCAAATAAGAATGAAGTAAAACTAGATAAAAGAAATTGGTGGAAACCTAAACTTCGCAAAAAGTAATTTGGACTGTTGGACTACTGGAGGGACTAAGTTGTCTTTTTTTTTTACCCAAATAATATGCTCACAAAACGTGAAATCTAAAGATATGTTAGTTATCCAGGTTTGTTCACAAATGACAAGCTTCAAAGACCGATACATGTCACACTTTAGTGTGAATGGTTTTTTTTAAGATCTGCCTTAGAGGGCGACAAAAACCTTTCACTACTGCTGCTCACTAAGTGCTCACGTGGCGAAAACCAAACAGCTGTCTTACCAAAGAAATCATACAGTGCTTGTCATCTGTTAAGACACTTTTGATAATCATATTGTGAAGTTAAAGAGCCCTTTGTTGGTCATTGAAATAAGAGACTGAAAACTCAAAATGTAGAGGAGTGTTGCATCAGAATACTGCGGGGGCTGGTTCGGATGGTTTAGCAAAAGAAAGTGTCTCATTTGGCACTTGAGCCGAAGGTTCACATTTCATCTTCAGCCAAGCACGGTGTGTTCTGACCATGTTTGTCCAACCTTTCATACAAAGTTTTAGTCACCCGATCTTGACCAAACCTTCGCTGCAGAGTTAGCAGACCAGAAAATGCTCACATGATTCATTTCTGTAGATGTTTTAAGGGGTTTTTTTTTGGAAGGTACTGACTAGCAACCTGCAGGATGATTCCTTGTCACCCAGTTGTGACACCAGCCGAACAGAAGTTCGTCAAATACTTCACAGCCACAATCCTGGCTGCAACTGCATTGCCGCAGACTCGTAGAGTTCTGTTACAAAGTTTTCCTCAAAGTGACCCCTCCTGCCTGGCTGCGAGCAGAGGGGGGAAATCCAATGACGCAGATTATCTGAGATGGATGATATCTGGAGGACAGTTGGGATTATTCTTCTCCAGATTGATGGTGTCTGTGGGAGAGCCTCATTTCTTACTAAGTGATTACAGCTATAGGGCTCAGCAGGTTGTTCACACGTGTTTATGCGCACATGTGCATATTTCTCAGGACACAGCACCCTGAGACTGATGTGCTTTGTGTGTAATAAAGAAGCAGTGTAATGAGATGCCCAACTTTCCCTCTTTGAATGATATTTTACATTAAAAATGTAAATTAAAAACTCCCCCCTCAACACACCCCAAACCCCCTTCTCCTCATCACCATGTCCAAAACAATTTTCTGCATGGCTCCCTTGCGGTAGTGGAATAGCCTGCATGCCGGTGCGTGTGCGTGCTTGGTGTGTGTGTGTGTTTGCGCGTGTCCGTCCTCGTCTGGACCCTAACTGATTGTGATTGCATTTCCATCGGATTTTCTCCCAGCAAGAAGGAGGGCTGAGTCCAGACGGGGAGATGGGATGAGAGGGGAAAACTCATCTCCCGATTCCCAGAGACAGTCCTCTTCCCAGAGTGTGTGGTCAGGCAGGCAGACACATGCACACCTACACACACGCACACACACACACACACACACACACACACACACACACACACACACACACACACACACACACACACACACACCAATACTGTGAATGGTGTCCTCTATTACTTGGGGTATTAGCATCACTAATGAGGTGTGAGAGGGGGACAGAGATGGAGCAAGTGGAAAAGGAAAAGGAGGTAGATGAGAGGAACAGAGCCAGAGAGAGCGAGGAGGAACTATCCATCTCAGTGCGAGGCAATCGGTGAGAAAGGTGGGGTGAGAGGGGCACTTATTGAAAGAGTAACGAGTGAGAGTTGGAAAAAAGAGGAAGAGGAGAAGGAAAAGGCAAGACAGCAGGAAGTAAAGTTTAAAAAAAAAGGGACTTCAAGAGGCAGCCATCTAGAATCATTAGCATGAAGGTCGAGTGTTGAGTATGGGACTAGACGGTGCGTGTGTGTGTGTGTGTGTGTGTTTGTTATTTTGTTTTCATGATCTCACACATACAACGCTTCATATCATGTCTGCAAAGGTTTCTGGATTCATAGAGAGGCATGAAAGGATATCCACTCTTGCTAACAAAAGCTTTTAATTGACGCTTTCACCCTTCCTACTCACACATTTGGTACGTGGATGTGCGATGTTTGTGTGTTTTCCGTGTGTGTGCTCAGGTTCAGACTGTCATTTCAGAGGAGCTTTTCCCACTGGACACCTGTTCTGATAACTCAACACTGACAAGCTTATTGTTCCAAGTGCTGCCTACACTATAATTCCACATAAAGCCTGTAATACACAAGTAATGAAACATCCCTCAGCTTTTATCTGTTTGTGTGCGTGTTGTTCAGTGATGTGTGTCTGTGTTTTTACCCCAGATAGCATCTTTGCTCTAGATAAACCTATTGTTCTTGCCTCTAACCACCATTATCCCGTTGTTGGGGAAAACTGTTTCCCGGCTTCAGTACAAAACCCTGAGAATTGCTCCTTATCCATCTCCTGTCTCATATCGTCTCCCTCCCACCCTCCCTTCATCCACTTTTTTATTTCATCCTTTATTCATCTGTTTCCCCCCCTCTCCATCTGGCGCTGCTCTAACTTTTTTTTTTTTGCTCTCCCTGCACCTCCGTTGTGCGATTACTTTATTTCTTTTCATCCTTCCCCTCTTTCCGTCCTCTTCCTGCTCTCTTTCCTTTTGTCTGTCATGGCTGGATACGGAGCAGTCATTTGCCGCTATAGTCTGTAGCTAGAAGCTCTCTCGCTGAGATAGATGCCTGCCTATGAAAGACATTTGTTTCCTTTACTGTCACTGTGCAATAATCAGCCACTCTAACGTAATCAACATATTGCCCTTGCGGTAAATACAGCTGAGCAAGTGGGTCTGTGCGCTTTTGTGTGGGCATGTGAGCCCACGCGTGTGTATGTGTGTAGATGGGAGTTGAGTGAGGGTATGCTTTTCTGTGTGTGTGTGTGTGTGTGTGTGTGTGTGTGTGTGTGTGTACCTGCAGTTGTGTGTCAACGATTTTTTTTTTCTCTCTATTTGGCAGTGCATGCAAATGCAGCTTCCCATGCATGCGTGCGCCATGTGACAGAGAGAGATGATTCTTGGTGAAAAAGCAGTTTGTTAACGAATTAGAGTTAATTAGCCAACTTTCAGTTCCCAATGCTGTAATTGGGCCCATTTCTCTCTGTTTCCTCCAGCTGGCGTCTCTCATCCACTGCGGAGAAAGAAGGAGAGAGAGAGAGGGAGGAGGGCTAAGTCAGAGGAGCAGGGGGGAGAGAGGAGGGAGATGGGGATGTATTACATGTCTGTAGGGGTCTGTGGAGTGCTAGCAATCCTACCCCCTGGGGCCAAGAACCACTTGCGCTGGGGATCGAGACAGTGAGAAGTATTAACTGGGAGATAATGACGAAAGGAAGGCTGATGGGAATGAAAATGCAAAAGAACGTGCAAGATGAGGGCGGTGAGGAAGTGGAGAGGGTTGAAGCGGGGAAAGGAGGGGCGCGGGGCAAAGTGACAGAAATGTTGAAGGATGAGAGGGGAGGCGGTGAAATCATAAGCCATTACAAATTGAGGGAACGGGATGCGGCGTGTAGCAGCGGCGTTGAGGGGCGTGCATACACAGAGCGGCTGTTTTCAAGTCCAGCTAGTCCAGAAGTTTCTCAAACATCGGTCATGCTCTTTCCAATTTGTCTTTTTTTTTTTTTTTTTTTTTTTTGCTGCAGCTGCCTAATAAACCCCAAAACGCCATGGAGATATCATTTAAAGCAAACATTACTGCAGGGTCTGCTTGAGAAAGAGCGCAACATTAGAAAAAAAGAAAGTGAAGGGATGGCAGAATGGGGGAGAGGCAGGGGAGCAGTGAAGCGAAGAAGAAGTGATGAAAGAAGGGAACAGGCCCTCTCTTGGTGCTGCAGCATGATGATCAGTAGAGTCTAATGAAGGTGCAGATGTCCCGCAGGAGTCCTTCGCTCTCTTCTTGACGACCACTGGGAATGGCAATTAATGCACCATGTACTGAAGGAAGATGCATAGACGCACACTGGCTGGCCCACACATTCTTCAGACACACAATTTACATAAAATGTATTACAACCCCCTCTTGGCCATTGTTTAAATTCAAACACAGTGCAAACAGTGTATAGTGCATTCAACCATGCTACACTTACCAACAGATTATATCAAGAAAACCGTTTCCAGAGAGCAATATTATGCCCCGTTATTCCATTTCAGCACCACAGAGAAAACCACACTGCCCAAGTGATTGCCTCAATCGTGCATGTAACCACCCAGAACTCTCCACCAACACGGCCCTCTTTCTTCTCCTACCTCCACTGCGTTGACCTCTTGATCATATCAAAGCACCTTGTAACTGATTGCCCAGTGCTCGTTGTCTTTTATTGGAGAATATACAAGGCTATAGTACGAGAGTTTCCCGCACTACGCATCAGCTGTGTTGCGTGTGAATTCAGGGGGAACATTTAGTTTCAGAGGCGATCATCGAGGGAATGCACGGTTATGTAAATGTAAACTGCTGAGGAAGGAGAATGAAGAGGAATGGACAGAGTACGAGATAAGGGAGAGTGTGTGCGTAAGTGTTTCTTTACACAGGCATCCATGAGTGAATGAGTGTCATAATGAGTGTCATAGTGTGTGTGTGTGTGTATGTGTGCATGTGTGTGTGTGTGCGTGTGTGTATGTGTGTGTGTGTGCTTAGAAAACTTTACAAGCCAAATACGGCGAGTCGGCCCTTTTTCTGAGATAAAAGCATCAGCCTCTATTCCACTGAGAATGTGGCCTAATGGCACAACAAATAACACACGAGCTTAAGAGAAGAGATGGGAGGGTGGTGTTAGAGGATCTGTGGGTGTATGACGTCAATATCGGCCCTGGCATTTACACAGCAGGGGGAGGAAAATGGTCACTCCTCTGTTCCACCTCAAAATCTTGTAGTCGGAGAAAGAGAGACAGGCTGAAACTTTCTCCTGTTTTTCCGAGTGTCCTCTTCTTTATCCAGTGAAATTAACTTGACCTTTGCATATGTCAATTGAAATTGTTCTTTCCTTCTCCTCATCTTTCATTCTGCTCACTCCTGTACCTACTTGCTGCCCATTCAATTATTTTTTGTCTCCGTATACAATAAGAACCACATGAGAATATTCTCTCACACGGTGCCTGCCGCTGCCTTTCTTTATCTGAATATGTTCTCAAAAAACGCTATGGCTGCAAACCAAGGTTCAGTATTCAGCTCTGGGCCTTAATGGCCAAGAGTTCAGGCTTTCAGCTGTAAAAGGAAATTGACTCCTGTTATTTACTTTCGCGAAGGATGTGCGGTTTATCACAAAGGAAGGAATAAGCTATCTGTGAAACAATTTTTTAAAACACACACGCACATAAACGCGCTGATAGTTTAGTGTCAGAAAGCAGAGGTGCTATCAGTTGTAGTTAAGGAGGAGGGGTCTTAGTTACCTCTAGGTTAATGATCCTCATTAATATGCGCTAATATACCCCAGGTCATGCAGTAATTAAAAATCTCATTCGACACTCTCAGCTTAAACTGACTGACTTGGCTTCGTCCTACAAAGATTAGCATTTATTATTTGTCTCCGAGGTCTGGGTCTGTACTTCATAGTGAAGGGGGGGGGGAGACTAACAGCCTAATGTTGAATATTTGACTGGGCTCTCTTGTCTCCTCCTGTGTGTAGTAAAATCTTCCTGCATCTGCTTGGCTGGGCACAACTGTTTATGAACTGAATGGATTTGCAGGTTGTGCCTTGGAGAGTTGCATCACGTTTGCAAGAGAG
The DNA here is from genome assembly GCF_947650265.1 of Symphodus melops. NCBI lineage: Eukaryota > Metazoa > Chordata > Actinopteri > Labriformes > Labridae > Symphodus > Symphodus melops. Next base: position 19,253,480 of record NC_136699.1, read on the forward strand.
TGTTTGTGCAAAATGGGCACACAAACAAGCGTGAGGAAATACACACTCAGGCTTTCACCTAGATGCGCTACTGCAGGTGAAGTCCACCAGCGTGGGGACTTCCTTATTCCTCTGAGTCAGCTGATGTCAGCTGATGCAAGCTGTTATGCTAATTGTAAGGATGCATGATGATTGCGTGTGCTTGCACAAAAAAAAAAAAAAATTGGACTAGGAAACGGATAAATGGATAGAAATATGGATTTACGCAAACACTTTCAGCCAACCATGACACTAAAGCAACAGCTGAGCAAAGTCATGTATTATAATCTGCAATCACTTCACTCCACTCTCCTTAAAAAGAAATGCAAACACAAGGGAGGGAAAGGGAGGGAGACTGAACGATAGCCAGCTAGATTTATGATATTAAAAAAAATAATAAATCACAGCACCTCTTATTCTGTTTGAGCTCGCAATCTGCAAGTAATTAACATCTGGTTTACGAAGGCAGCAGCTAATAATGCAATCTGGGATGGGGACGGCCTTCTGAGCACGTTCAGTGTGTGATGAGGAGCTCATGAGGTGACGTTCAGCAGGAGGATACAGCTGAGATGCCAAAAAATATTAAATTTTTCTAATCCGAAATGTCAATTCCATTGACTTAGCCCACAAATGAACCCAAACTGAGGAAATAAATCAGGAATCTAATAAGATAAACAATTATAATGACTTTTTTTAAATAGAAAGTAGAGTAGAAGTTTTACAGGAACTTCTTTGGGTTATATTAAAAAAGTTGCACAAAAGTAAAATGGTGTGAAAAGTAGGAGCCACCAAACAGTTTTTACCTCAACAAAAGGGAGCAATCACCAAATTGTTCATTTTTGGAACACACTCTGCCCCATCGTTCCTCTTTTTACAAGAGTCACGTTTTCTTCATTTATTCTCGGCTGCATCGCTCTATTTATCCCCGAGATATCTTTTCTTTTTTTTGGGCCCCTTAACTGTAGTCTGCCGTGCCCTCATACTAAATTAACTTAACAACCAGTGTTGTTTAAAGGTGAAAATCATCCCTGTAACAATGGCTCTCACTGCCTGAAAAGAACCTTTTGTAAAAATCTGACAGAATAAACCAGAGTTATTGTGTCCCTGTGATTTGTTTGTATTATTTGCACGAGCTCTTTTCAAATTCATGTGCATAAAAGCAAGAGGCATACAAGGTGTACCTCAGATGACAGCCAAACTGTGCCTTCACGCGGCTGTGTCTCTTTGATAAATAACAAACACATCTCACGGGCGCAAAGAGCGTCTGAACCGAGGCGCAGAAGGCTCAGTAAATTTGGCCCAGAGTGTGGAGACTACCGCCCGTTCACCTTGAGAGAGAAGGCAGGACTCAACAGTAAGCTAGTTAGAGGGAATATAATGTGGCTTATTGTCTTTTTCAGCTCTCCATCCCATTTTTCTGCAGTTACTATAAATAGCGTCGGCAGAACATCAAAGCGGGAAGACTTTTCTCTCAGCAACAGGCCACAGTACAGTCATTATCAGTCGGCTCTGAATGCATCACCCCTCTTTCAGCGGATCCTGCTGTAGTGGACTCCCCGTACGTGTGTGCATGCATGTGTTTGCTAATCGTCAAAGGAGACACTGCTGACTCAGCCTCACAAGCTCTCATACACTCAAACGTGCTCCACATAATGTAACATCACAGGGAAAAAAAAAAAAAAACCCTTCTTCAAGTTGAGTTTATTCATGAGATTACGATACAACACGCTATCTCTCGTTGCAAAATGTCGCAAACAAGCAGATCTATGCGCCAAAGAAATCTGGATCTCTCCTCTTTCTTCCAGGGCTCTTCCGCCATCTGTTTATTTCTCTGTCTCTCTTTCTCTCTCTTTAAAATCGTTTTTTTCCCCCTTTCTTTCATTTGTTCTCTTCTGTTTCTTTTTTAGGCTTTTTACAGAACTAGATTGTCATAGCAACCACAGCAGTTGCCGTTTGTTTCTGTAAGGCCCATATGTTGAAAAGGTATTTGTGTGCTGTAGGCACCTGACCATGTGTGAAAGAGCATGCATCCTCACTGTGCTGTGAGTTTATTATTTGTTCCTTTGTGTGATGCGGTGTGTCTGAAAGACTCTTTATGGGCGTCATTCTGTATGCATTTGATTCTTGATGACGGTCGTTATATTTCAGATGCTGGGTTATCCTTGGTAATGTGTTTTTTTGGCGTGAGCCCCGTCTCCAAAAATGTCCTGAAATTGGCCCCATCTTAAAAGGAAAATGTAACTTGTCTCCTTTGCAAGTGAAAATAAACACATATTCCATCCTCCATATTGTGTGCAGGAGATGTGACTACTACGAGGCAGTAGTATGCTCTTTCAGTCAAAATTAAAGGTTTCATGAAAAGACGTAAAGATTTAATTTTAAGCTTGAATGACTCATATTTAATTGCGAGCAAATTTGTCTTTCATAAATATGTTTTTCTCATAAAAGCCTTTTATTTTTTAACACTACAAGACATGTGATCTGCAGTTAACATTTGTTCTCATGTCTCTCAACTTTCTGAAAATGGTGAAGCACTTTGGCATATTGGAGGAAAAGCTATCCACAGCATTTCACCCTGCAGATTTTTTTTTTTTTTTTTTGCTCTGCACCATCTAAAAGCTTTCTCCAGTCGAGATAACAAACACAGATACAGCTTTTCCAGATACAATATAAATCTATGGAGGTCTCACCAAAGCTGCAAGCTTGCATGCTGCAGGTTTGTTAGTGTCCTCTCTAAGTGCTAAGACCAAGTGCCAGCACCAGTCATCAAAGAGCTTGTCCATATTTCACACTCAAACTTTTGCTCAAGAGAGAAAATATGGCAACAGGCTTGCTTGTAACTTAAAATCTGCATCCAATTGTGTGAAACATAAATTTACTGCGACTAAAAATGCTTTTACTTGGCCCTTAAATGTATCCATTTAACTCATTGTTCCACACTGCACAGTTGCTGTCACTGTATTTTATCATTTGAATAACACATTTGGAAATAATTAGGTGCCATTTTTCAAACTTATGTATCTTTTCTGTGGTAATAAATTACTTCATTTTGTCTGGCTCTTTGTATTCCCTTATTGTGGTTTTAATCCACTTATATGTTTCTATTGTACATTTAATTGTTTATTCTGCCCTCAAGATTAAAACTACATCTTTTTCCCCTGCTGCCAAGTTGATTCAAAAAATAGAAATGCACCATGAAAGAGAAGCAGCAAAAAGCCATATGTAACCCAACAGATTTAGTACTTTACTCACAGACAAACACATAAACAGATAATTCCCCCTCTGCAGATCTCCTCTTTTCAGCTGTTACAGGGCATGTTCAGAGGTAATGGAAGGCTGAGAGGATAGGTGTCTCTCTCTGCACCTGGGATGGCTGCTGATCTGTGTGTGTTTGTGTGTTTTCATGTGCACATGCTTGTAGGTGTGTGTGTGTGTGTGTGTGTGTTTGCATTTATGTGGAAGGAGGAGGCTATTTATTTTGATTGTTTTCAATGAGGGTCCAATGTGTAGAAGCCATAACAATACCATCAATCCACAGCAGCAGCAGCAACATGGATGTAATTTATATGGTAATGCAGGCTCCATGGTTGCCCCAAGTTACGCTGTGGACATCTTTGACAATGGACAGCATGGGTGTGCAGTGGCATCCTAATGTTATATGTACAGATATGGACACTGACACACACACACTCACTCTCACACACACACACACACACACACACACACACACACACACACACACACACACACATACACACACACACACACACTTTAACTTCTCAACAACAGGGAGGCTTGTTTCAATTAGTAGATGCAGATAGGCATCTACTGTGTGTGTGTGGGTGGGTCGAAAGGTTGAGTGTACCACTCCATGTCAGGTTGTGTCTGTCCTCATCTCTCCTCCTCTCTGGCAAAAAAAAACAGCCACTCGAGTGAGGAGAGACCTTCTGAACCAAATATTGGAATGACTCAGAGATGATCTGTAAGAGTTCCTGTGGCAGGTTTCTTTCATCGTAGCACCCAGTGGCATACCAACTTACACTGTAGGTGTGATTTAGTCTCCATTGTCATGTAAAACTCTGCAACCATCAAAGATGCTCAGAATGTTCTCAATCAGATAAAGATGTCATTCAATTCATCGCCTCTTTGCCCTTCTTTTATAAGTTGTATGTAGATGAGTCTGTATTGGTTCTCATTTATCCCCATGAATCCAAGGAATATGAAGGTCAAAATATATTGTTGAGAGGCAACTTATCATCAAAGCTGTTCACTTGTGAATGGCCTTTCAGTCAGTGGGTGCCAACGTCAGCATTAGTGGGGTTTGATTTGCGATTGAAAAGACGGAGAAGGCGATGGTTCCCAGCCTTTATCTATTCATCTTGCTTTACACGGTACGTGTATTTCAAAGACTTCTTTCAAAGGATTCCTTTAATGCACATACTGCTGAACGACTGTTGGCTGTAATTTTAGTATTGTAAGTCAACATCAGAAGGGATTTTTTTTAAGAGTTTATAGTTATTTAATAAAGATCAGGAAAATGTAAATGTGAAATGTCTTTGGTGAGTACTCAGAGTTGGTGGTTATAGAAGAATGGAGGATGTGATGATGAGCGGGTTTAACTCAACTATGCTGGGTTGAAATGACAGACTAAATGCAGAAGAGAGAGAATAGATTTTAAAATTTGACACTAGCAAGATGATTGGTTGAGACGTGTTGTGGCAGAATCTGGTTTGTTGATTATTTCAAGAGTAAAAACCCATAATCAGATGATAAAGAGCACGGGACAGAGGACGTGGTAGAGGGGGAGTGGCTACATGAAAGAGTTCAAAACTAAAAAGTAAAGATTATACTTTTGCTGTTAAAAGATATTTTCAATAAAAGTTGTGTTATTTCTCAAAAATATTGAATCCTTGAAAACTTTGTCAAATGATGAGAGAGGTAGTAAGCTAACGAAAGAGTCTCCAAGTTAGCTAAAATTAACAAAGGCCTATTAATGGTTTACTGGATGAATTGTTTAAATAATTTACTTCAATTATATATAAATGTTTGAAGTAAGCAACAATAAGTTCAACAAAGAATGCTAAACAGTTTAAACCGTTTTCTTAAATAATGAATAATGAGTTAACTTTAAGTAAATGTCTGAAATATTTCATTCAATTGAAGGCAGTGGACACTCTTCTGAAATGAAAACAACATTTGCTAACATAGCTCAAACAGACCGTCTAATTATTGTTAAATAACACATTAATCGTCTAGCATTCAAAGGACTTGGGCCTCGTGAAAAAATTGGGATTTTAAAAAATGAAATAATTAGCTTAAAGTATGAAATGTCGTATGCAGATTAAATTGGTGGAGATGATCATGTAAAGTATAAAATGTAGATGAAAATAAGCGATACATGGTGAACAGTAAGCTTCAAGAAAGGTGACAAATGTAGAGATATTTGCTTAATTCATGGCTGAAAAAGTATTCTGCCACTTAAGAAAGATCAAAATGTATTCTTAACAACACAGTAACAGTTCAATAAAGTGTTAAAAAAAAGTATTGTGGATGTGTGTTAACACATCCAGGAGGCTTATTTTGGTTCTGCAGGTGTTTTACAGAGAGAAAAAAAACTACTTACAAAAAAACAGGGTGTGCTACTTCAGACACAATCCTGGTATTTTCAGCAGTGATCTGTAAGTACTTCATAAAGGGAGACTGACTCATAATCCATGAAGGAATATTGAACCTGAGAGTGAACAATGCTATGACGTAGAACAAAACAGTGTGGTGCTGTGAGTGGTTATGGCATTCTTTTCCCAGCTGGAAGGCGTCTTCAGCCTCATCTGAAGGCTGTTTGTGTGCTGTGTGTCGGTGGAGGATCGGCCTGTTTGCGATGTGGGCCCCTTATAGTTTTGGATTGGTAGAGTGATGCAGGCGTGATGAAAGAGAGAAACAGAGTCGGGCGAAGGAGAGCTGCAGGCCAGGGAAGAATCCAGACACTCTCTTACACATCAAAGCAAGAGCCGATGATACAATCATCTCTTTGGGCGATGACAGCCCAACTTTATTAATTGAAACACGTCTGTTAAATCGTCCTCTCATCTCTGCCGTCTCTCTTTACTCATTTTATCACTCATCTTATGCCGTGGCACTGATTGCGAGAGGAAAAGAAATGAGGGGGAGGGTTGTGGGATAACACATTCTAGGTATCAAGCGGGCGAATTCAAAACATTCCTCGATAGGCTGTGACATCCATTTGTTGCTCGCACATGCTGACAACAACAGGTGTGCGTCTTGCCACAGTCAAGCTTGATTTGAAAAAAAAAAAAAAAAATGGAATGAATGAGAGGAAAGAGGAGGCGAGGATTTGAGAAATACGGGGGTGGGACAGGGGAAACAGGAAGAGAGATTAGATGGAAGAGACAGACTGCACTGTATAGATAAATAGAGAAAAGGGCCCATTGTGTCAGCAGCTGTCATCACTAAATAGCCCTCAGATCACTGTCAAACTCTATATCGCGCTCACAAACATACACACACACACATACTGTATGTGCATACTCACACACGCACACATGCACTGACTGACAGCTCCCCCTCAGTCCAACATCTGTGCTGACAGCAGCCATGGTAATGAGTCTCTGCATGTGCCAGCATGGGTGTGTCGTTTCTTTTTCCTCCCTCTTCCTCCAAGTCCCGCTTATTTCGCGTCTCCCTTATCTCGTTGTTTCCTTGCCGTTTCTTTCCCATCATCTTAATAGAAGATCTTGCTGATCGACCCACCAGCATGAGCAGCATGTGTCGCGACTAAATGAGAGCGACACCAAGTGTAGCCTACAGTTGTGTGGTAGATCGGTGAGGTGTTTTGTTTTTTTTTTGGGGGGGGGGGGGGTTTGTAGGGAGTGGGATTTGCTAAACAGGTGTGCTGTATTTCACGTTGAGGTGTGGAGAAAAGGGGGGGGAGAAAGGAAGGGAGAGATGAAGCGATGATGAATGGCTCTCGTTAGCGGGGTAATTTGTCTCTCCTTGTCTGACTGGGCTCCAGCTGTCGCTCCATCCCTCGCTCCAATCCACTCTCGGCCTACCACTCCTCACCTCAGCCAGATGGGTGGACGGATGGACGGAGCAGGCGAAGGAGGATAGGAGACAAAAATAGAGACAAGGACGAGTGCAGGAGAAGTTACTAAACTGTCAACAAGCTGAATTATGCTTGATGTGTAATGCCATTGCCATCATGGTAATGAATGGCTCCAATGGATTATCCAAAGATCATATGGAGACAATTCAGAAGAGATTATACAAAAACACAGCGGGCATGTATGACTCATACAAGCAAGTCCTGTTGCTCACACAATACACCAATGATAGAGTTTCTTTTTACATTGTTAGAACTCATCAAGGGACTCCACTAATGCCTTGAATACAATACCACAGTGCTAAGATGACTTCTTTTTTTTTCCCAAATGATACACTTATTTTTCACACTAATCAACACTTTTGCGACAGAAGCGTGGATTCAGAGAGTGAGAGACGGGCACAGGGAGAAGGACTGAGAGATGTATACAGATGGCCGGGCGGGCGGCACAAAATCGTCAGGAGAACCACATGAACTCTTTGCTAAGTCTTTGTTCTAATAACACAAAGCAATTTCCACTGACCTTTCCAGAAATGTAGCGGGCAGAAATGACTGAGTTAAGGATGCCCCACAGCATAATTGCTAAGGAGATTAAAGTTCCCTTAATTGCTTTTGGCCAACTAGCGCAATTTTTCCTTTTTTGTAATTAAAGTGATTTAAAATATTAATATCCACACTCACATGCACATACACATAACTTTCTGTGCAGGAGCTCTCATACACACACACACACACACACACACACACACACACACACACACACACACACACACACACGCACACACACAAAATGTGCAATAAAAGCATGCAACAGTGATAAAACAATCTTTAAGTTTTGCAGCCCCCCCCCCCCCCCACACACACACACACACACACATTCTAATTTGCGTACATATTTCCTCCCCTGTTGTAACCAATAGCCTCATTATAGGTCTGGTGAAATATGCAAATAGCTTGATCCCTTCTCGTAATCAATTGAAGTGAGTGATCGATTCATTTAGATCAATGGCTTTCTTTCTGGTTCCTTTTTTTTTTCCCTGAGTGTCTGTGGCCTATTCCCTTTGTACCTCTTCATTTATTTTTCTCATGTCCTCCATCTTCCTCTGACTCGTCCCCTCTTATTGCCTCCTCCCCTCCTAATTATCCTCCTCTATTGCTTTACGCCCCGTTTTTTTTTTTCATCGGCAATAAGTTTTGTCAGCTCATATCTTCTCGTCTGTCCTGTTTTCCCCGTTTTCTCAGCTCCCTCCGTTCATTTCTCTCTCTCACTCTCCATTCCCCCAGTCACCCCTTGTGACCTCGTCCTCTCCTCCCCCTCGCTCCATCCTTCTCTCTCCCACCGTCACTCACTGCTGCTCTCCTTTTTCCCCTTGTGGGCAACAGTGTTTGCTTTGTCATTGTTTATCCATTTTTCTCTGTTTGCGCTGATGAGATTGACCGGACACAAACAAATACACACACACACACACACACACACACACACACACAGACGCACACACACACACACATACCTAAACAGAAGACAAGGCTGGCATTTCTCTGGGGTGTAGTTAACGTGGGGCTGTGGATCGATTCGAGCTCTGGTTTCCATGACGCAAAGCTCTAAGCTGGAGCAGATTGGACAGCAGGACAGAGGCATCACTCTGCCTCCTTTTCTATCAAATATATCTCTATAATGCCACAGCGGCACTTAGACTCAAAAGTGTATCTTCTGTGATTAATGGGCTCCATTTCTAGGCAGCATAGATGGGCAAGTTTGCCAACAACTATGTCCGAGCACTTTGTTTCTTAAATGATCTCTACGTTCCCCCCCCCCCCCCCCCTCCCTCGCCCTGCAGGTTCTGTTTCCCTGATGCAAGCACTATTGCACTGTACGGATAAAAAGCGCCCCATCTATCATGGCCTTCACACATTTTGATTTCTATCAATACTTTGTGATGGGAAGGTGAATGCTGTCAAATTACAATCACAGCACATCTGTATTCTGGAGAATGTCAGGAGAAAAAAGGGAAAAAGTATGATGATAAATGTTCTGCTATCTCGCCTTTTTTTCCTCAAGGTCTCACAAGATCTTCTTCCCGTTCAGTCCCTTTTTTGTTCTGAAAAAAAAAAAAAAAGGGTGAAAGAAGAAGTAAATTATTGTAAGACTTTTCCTTGCTACTTCTTAAGTCTACAGAGGCAGCAGCGGGAATAGGTGAAGTTTGTTCAACTAAGGCCGAATTCCTTATTCTTTTTTTACCACGCCCTCTTACATTTTTACTTTGGAATTTCAAGGACACGGCATCAAACAGAAAATAGAAAAACAGATTTTATTTGTAAAGCTGCAGTGCCTCAGGCCATCATTTAAAATGTCGAATCAGGAGGAAACAAGTGATCATCAGCGTGTCAAAGATTCTTTTTGGTCGACTTTCTAATTAGTAGTTATAATAACCTGAGTCCTTCGGTGGATTGGCTGGACTCAGTGGCCTCATTCTTACCATATTGTTGATTGATTGAGCTGCAAATATGGCAGACATAATTATTCTATATTTTGAGCCGTCTCTAAATAGAAATTATTAGATTTGTCTTTGTCCTTGATTCCAAACCTTTGGAGAGTCGAAAGAATTCTCTTCATCCCTCTTTTCTCTCTCTCTCTCTCTGGTGGTTGGGACAGCCTGATTGTGTCCACGCGTCCCATGGCTCACACTATTTAAAGACTTGGCTGTTCACTTTCTTTTGTCTTACCCATGTAGAGGACAATCGTACAATGGGTACAATGTTGCAATGTAGGTCCTCAAGAAATTCTTATCCCACCATTTCTATTGAAGCAAGACAATGTTGATTTTTAAGAGAAAATTATCTCGTTCTGCCTGCACGGAAATCTGCAGTCAAACATCGTCACGATCCGGCTGAGTTCAGTGCTTTCTTTGGTTGGACAGGACCAACGGCTTGCAGCATCATATGTTTGACATTTCTTGATAAGTGCTGAATTATTGGCGTACATTGATCCGTTCCCTGACTTTTCTCTTCTTTGTGGCATAGACCCGCTTTAATATTTGTGTTCACAGTAACGTAGGATGAAGAAATGATAGTAGCTCAGTGCTGAACTTTGTTTTTCCTTTTAAGTGGTTCGACTGTATTAAAAAAAAAACAGAATGTTGAAACGAAGTTAAAATTACTTCATTATTCTGTTTCAATGTAACTTGCAAGCAGTGAATGCCAGTCGGGTTTTTACAGCTTCTCAGGCTTTTTTTGTGCTCTTTTCACTATTCGTCTTCATTCTCAGATTGCTTGTGTTTGTATTAAAGCTGCTTTGAATTTAGCAGAGGTCTGTTCCAACAAGGACAAATGATTCAAAATAACCTTCAGTAGAGCACACTTTACTTTATACCAATTTGTGTATTAGTTCATCCAAATGATAAAAGGACAATACACTTTCCTACCTACAACACACCATGCAGACACTCTTTTTTTTAAATTCCACTTTACAGTACCAATCGGAGATTTATGCACCACTTGTGTCTATTTTTTACTCCACACACCAAACGAACATCTAAGAAATTTTCCACTGCCTATTTTCCACACAAACACTTCGCCCCAGTTATTCTTGAACACTTGCTGTCAACGGTTTTCACAGAAACTATTTTAGATTGTAGACTTTTAGATATTTAACTGTTGATGTTTTTATTCCTCCCTTATGTATTGGGAAGTAGGTGGAAAACTCAGAGTCAATTATTTTTGGAGCTGGAAAAATTAATAAAAAACTATATCTGCATGGTTGTACATTTTGTTGTCTGGCAATATAAGCACATATAAGGATGAGACCTCAGAAGTTACTGTATCATTGAACCTGCGTTGGAACAGGCCCCTGTATCACTGTCAGTCATTGCCATCTGTTTTGTCTAACACCCCCCTCTCCCCTCCTTCTACCCTCCTCTTTCTCTCCCTCCATCCTCCAGGTCGCCCCCTCCCTCCAACCTCCTCCTCCTCACTGCTCCCTCCGTCCCTTCCATCCTCCTCGTCCGCCCCACACCACCCCTCCCCTGGCCCGTCTCCTCCGATCAGGGAATGCCAGGTGCCCCTGCTGGAGAAAAACTCCAACCACTCTCACCTGGAGCCCCACCCCGAGGACTCATACATGCTCCGTGCTCAGCCCTCCTCCACGGGTAAGAGAGCTCTCCATTCATCCACCCTTTAATTCCTTCCTTTCCTACATCAGTCAGTGATTCATCACCTGGTCTCTGCATTACGTCATCATGTGTCCATTTCTTGATCTGATTTGGTCTTTGCTCAGTAAAATGTCAAGCAGTCCGCTTTGATTTAATGTCACATCCCATTCTTTGAGCCATTTCGTTTCTGCTTTTCTGAATTCTTCCAACCGTCAGTTTGGGAAGTATTTTAACGATAATTAACCAGCCAGTCCTTGCACATTTCTGTGAGTCGAAGAAAGCACATTAATGAAATGTCCATCTGTTCTTAATTTTGATTTTTTTTCTTGCTTGTATAAAGCAGCCACAGTTTGAGCTGATAATTGCTAATCTGTTAATAGATTACATTTAATGGAACCCTCCCACCTTTGCCATCTTTAGACAGACAACAATGATGCAAGTAAAAGCAACCACTGCACTCTGCAGAGAACAGATGTGTTGCCTCTGAGTAAGTGTGTTTGTACTTATTTTCCATATGACATTAATAATCCACTGGAAAGTGAAAGGTAAGGGGATGATGAATTTTAAGTGCCGGCAGGAGGATCACTGTAGCAGAGACATAGTAAGTTTTCCCGGCTCGGAGCTCTCTCTTTTATTTCATTGGAGTATCTCTTGCTGGCTGTTACAGGCCCTGCGTGCTTATATCAGCACCTCACAACCATTCCTCTTGCCCATATCTGCAGTGATGAGTTTGTTAATCAGCATACACATTTATTCTCAACAATTAGCTACTTTGAGCCAACTCTGCCTCCCTCTTCTTCCCTCTCTGCCTCTATTTCCCGCTCTTCCCTCATTTCTCCATTCCTCTGTGCATCTGCACTTGTAATCAGCAGATATATTTAGCAGAGGCCTGATGGGAGGGAAGGGGGTGGGCAGAGAAGTCCTAATGTGATTTTTGGTGGAATACAATCTATTGTTAATGGCGTTAGGCTCTCCTTTGATCCAGTATAAATCTTCATTAGGGAAGGCCCGGGTCCCAGGTTCAAGAGCAACGTGATTAGGAGGCTTTTAAAATGACGTTACATCAGCCTTCTAATTGGTTTACTGTTTGCTGGGGCAACATCAATCATTAGCCCAGTAACCGCACAGCAAATAAATTCACTCTGCCACTGACACCCTAATGGCAGACACTGGCAAAGAGGGAGAGTGAGGCTCGCAGGCACACTCTCTCTTTCCCTCATTCTTGTTCACATACACCCACACTTTCTGTTCTGGGGCTTCTTTCAGTCTCTGCTGAGCGTGAACACACAGACAAAGAAAGCAAAAAAAAAAAAAACACGACAGACGCAGGAAAAAGAGGCACAAAGAGCTAGGCAAATGGGAGCACAGATAGCGAAAGCCAAACTTTGACTTTTGAAGTTGTTTAATGAGACATCTTGCGTGAAAAAAAAAAATCAAAGTACAGAAAGAAAATATTAAATCCAATGCGCACCAGTAAAAATAGATGGAGAAGGCGACTGAAACGGAGACTGAGACCGAAAGACATCGGGAGTTAAAGTGAAAAGGAGGGATGAGAACGACGTGATAAGCTGATGAGATCTAAGAGGGTGAAAAAGAGATATTTGGATGAAGGGACAACAACATTGGGATGAAATTGCAAATTGCCACATTTCCCAGCCAGGACAGCTGAACTAATGGGTGCAGAGAGAGTCCTTGGCTTTGGGCGTCCATTAAAATCGACCTAAATGAGTTTAGAGTGGCAGTCTGGCACTGCATAAACACACCCTGGCATCAAGGAAGACACAGGAAGGGCTGCTAGGAAATAAAACACCTTTAACCCTGCACTGTTTATGCATGTGCTGTGAGTGTATGCCTGTCTGTGTGTGTGCTGTTTGTGTGGTCCTGTAGAGAGTGGACGCTGGGCAGGAAATGAGCCTTACCAAGCCAGGCAGAAACTGACCACAGCGAGATAATCCTCAGGAAGCTGCATGCTGCTTGTATGTGTGTGTGTGTGTGTGTGTGTGTGTCGTTCTGTGTGTGTGTGTGTGTGTGTGTTTGTTTGCATGCTTGTGTGTGAGTTCCTGTAAAGTAGTCCACCATTACCTAAGCTAACAGGTGGACAGACATGACTTGTGTTCCTAGTGAAGCGTGACAGGTGAATGGGAACGGAACGCTGTTGCCGAGGATTGGCTGGGAATTGGATCTGCGAATGTTTATATGGGAATACTGTCTGGCTCGGAGCACCTGTCTGGGAACGCTCCCCTAGAAACACAGGGGGAGCTGAGACGGCCAAACGGAGCGTGGCGGACCACTCCTGGAAAGAGCTAGCTTTAGCGCTGTCTCTGGCCATTCATTATGCATAGGGAATGCTAAGCTATTTTTAGCCCAAGCATCATCTAAAGTGGCTAGCTATCTGCTGCCCGAGAAGCCACCTCAAGTCACTGCCGGAGCCATAAATGTTTAATGGCTTTGTTGAAACAAATCTACGGAAACAATGGCACAACAAAGATGCTTCCCCTTCATCTGCTCTAATGTTATTCTTCCTAATGGTGCTTATGTAAGGCTGACATTTGCGTAACAGTGGGATGTTTTGCATGGAGTGTGTGTGTGTGTGTGTGTGTGTGTGTGTGTGCATGTGGATTAAATGCACAATCGTTTCTGGTCATAGAGAATGTTTGTTTTTTTGGCTGAATTTGATGACGCAGATTATTACCTTCTAATTAGACTGAGATGACTAGCCAAGGAAGAGGCGCTGTGTGGATGTGTGTCGTATGTGCATGCGTGCGTCCATTTATGTCTCTAAGTTTGTATTTCTTTTTTTCTGGTGCCTGTGTGTGTCTGTGTGGACATTTTAGTACAATAAAGTTTTTGGTGCAAATTAAGCACACGTGTGTTTTGTATCTACGTGTCACCTCAAGCTCTCCTTCCATTGTGCATCAGCCCTCTGAGCAACGAGAAGAATGACAAATGAGGGGCATGTGACATTCTGAGACAGAGGACATAAGAAGCAGCTGCACATGGGAATATACTGCCTTAGACACAGGGAGCATAGCAATTAGTATGGCGAGAAGGTGCATGAAAAACAATGGAGGGGGGTGATTATAAAAAAAAGAATGGATAAGAAGCAGTGGATTAAGGGGTATGAACATAAAGAGATGGAGCGAGAGAGAGAGAAGGACAGAGGGAGGAGAGGAAGCGAGAGAGATCTGAGCCCTGCAATGATCCCTTTTTATCTGCTGAATAGGCATTACTCTCCTTTACACACACGCACGCACACACACACATAGATGCACATCCTGCCCTGCGACTTTTCTCTGTTAACCACAGAAAATGTCAATAAACAGTTTGCCCATCCAAGGCAGCAAAACAAACTGGCCTGGTGGGTTTCCCGCTGTCGGTCACTAGACTCCGATGTGCACACTCAGCGTTACGCAGTAGAGCAAGCCCCTGCCTCTCACTGGTGTATCTGTTTGTTGTGTGTGTACAGCATGTGAGGCAGGTAAGCAGACCGGGCTAATGCTCCTCTGCTGAATGCGGCTCCTTTGAATTGGCCAGCATAATGAACTTCCAGGATTTTGTCTGAGCCAAAAACCGGCAGATCACAGTTATAACGTCCCCTCTCTCCGGTCACTGGGGACTCTGGACAGAGTAAAGTGGGTCAGCAGTCAGGAAGGCTCTGTGGCTGTGAAAACAGAAAGATCTTTTCATGATCACTGTTTACTCACACTAGCGAGAAAAAGAGTCGGCAAATAAAGGAGCAAAAGATAAAGTGGCATTAAATGTGATCTGCTTGGCGGCTCAGTAATTGCTCTATTTGGTTGCTGCATGTTTTGCCTTTTATCAGCCTGTGTTCCTGCTAAAACGGTTGTACCTATTAGCCTACCTGCAGGTTGTGCTATAGCAGCCGGACAATTCATCTGCACCTCTCTTAATTTATTGGATGCATTTTCCTCCGGCCTACTCATTACCGTGCACTTCCTCTTTTCGAACGGTTAGTCAGATTTGTGTCTGTGGCCAAAATTATTTGTTCAAGAGTTCACATCTTAAAAAAAAAAACTTTGCATCTGCATTGCTACTCAAGCAGACCTCACAATGCTCTTTATTTGTGTTTACTCTGGCAAGCTCTAAGTTTTCTTTTTATCCTTTTGAAGTCGACATGAAAATGAATTTCATTGACATCGCTCTCCTCTGCTGTAGCAAAAAAATAAATCAATTCTCTGTCTCTGATCACACATTTTTCTTTTAATTCTACCAGAGGCTGAGTGACTTTTGAAAGAGTAAAAGTTGTTTTTTTCACTGTGTATCTGTGTTATTGTGTGTACAGAAACAGTGAACTCTAGTTATGAGTCATTTATGCACTTTAATCTGAAAATATTAATTCAATAAAAAACGAATTCATTTTCTATCATGCAGCTATTCGATTTTGTTAACATGACTGTACTGGCGGTCTGAGAAGGCTATAAAGAGAGAAAATGCATGGAATTACCAGCAACACTTTCCTCTGCTTTACATTTTTCTGACATTATCTGGTCACATGTAATACAGTTGGCTGCTAGATGATAGATAATAGCATTTCGGTTTCTTTCTTGGAAGGGAAATGTTAAAATCTCAATTACAAAAACTATGTAGATGTGATGTGATGGGAGTAATGTTGAACAATATGCTCTCCCCTAGGTGCTGGTTTCCTACGCATGTGCACAGATGGGCATAAATGCCCCCTCACTAGAGGAGCCACACACGCGCACACACACACACACACACACACACACACACACACACACACACGCACGCAGGACACAGCAGTTCAGGAAAACTATGGCTACAAAAACATATATTCTTCTTCCATGCAAGGTGTGATATATATTATTCATTTGAATTTGAATGAAGAAACTGTTCAATATTTATAGTAGGAAAGTGAACAAAGGAAATGCATGCATTTTTTTTCTTGCACAGATTTAAACATTTGAGACAGCGAGGCAGTGTGTGAGCTCAGGACTCCTTACTCTTATTTTGTTGCGTCTGACCACGTCCGTACTCGCTCGTGTATGCTTCCTTACCATTTTTCTGTTCCATTGTTTCATATTCAATTCTATCTATTCTCATAGTATTTATGGAATATGCTACATAGAAGGTGTAATATCACATTTACATTGTGACTGGTGGAGCGAGAAAGAGGTCAAATGTATTAATAAAGTGCTCGAACAAACATATTTAATTGAAGTTCTCTGCATCTCAGCTCAAACAAAATGCAAATAATAGCAAGATGAAAGAGCAAGATAAAAAAAAAGGATAAAGAAATAAGGCTGTGTGGGAGGAGAGAACAATACTCGCTGCATACTTTAAAATCAATTTAAATTCTGCATGTATGTTTGCATAGGGGAGTGTGTGCATGTTTGTGTGTGTGTCTGTCTCTCCCAGGAGCATCTTCGCTTCAGCAAACAGATGTTTTGTGTCTCTCCTGTGTCACAGAGGTCAGGCCCCTCCATCTTTCTCTCATCTCCCACCCCTCTTCTCTCCTTTCACATGCAGCTGTTCTTCTGGGCCACGTGGGTGACACCTGTGTCCCAGTGGCGGCATGAATGAATCAGGTCACCTTACAAACTGGTTCCCATTACAGCTGGCAATGCAAGGGAGCTCACTGTACCCTGTATGTTCCAAACATCCATCTCGATGAAGTAGAAGGGGAGAAAGTTTGAAATTTGCATACAAGAAACAAAGCTATACGCTCACTTTAAGGCTGCATGTTGTTGCTGTGTGAATCTATGTTGCCTCCGTTAAGTTTTCTATGATGTATGCCTCATAGGAAGAGATGAATTACAAATATCAAAGCGGTGGACAGGTGTGAGTGTGACACACCCACTCATCACTCGCATACTTCTTTTTCTGTAAATCAAGAGATGGTGAATGAAAGAGGGCATGCATGATCGCTCAGCTTGACAGAACAGTTCCTTGTTATTTATTTTCACCCCTAACATGTGCGCATATGTGCTCTTACTGCATCCTTTGATCAGTATGAGGAAGGCGACGTGCGAACAACATAATGGTCATGCCGCTTCGCTACGATGTGCACAGTAAACGCAGCACCACTGATAAAAGAAGAAGAAAAAAACGGTTTGTAAAGCGAGGATTCAAAGGCCAAATGCATCATCATGACTTTGTGTGTATTTCGACAATCACAACAATGTCACTCCGGCGGCATTAGAAGGTAGATACGGACAGTTTGGCTGTGACTAGTGAAGTGATGTGTGTGTGAACAAAAAGTATGCTAATGCACACCAAGTGATGCAACCGTGTCAAGCTCTCCTATTATGTCTAGTATTTGGTTTATTGATTTTTCTGTACGAACCCACACACAAACGCGCACGGACACAAACACACACACACACACACACACACACACACACACACACACACACACACACACACACACAAATGCTCTAGACAAGCTCACACCCCCCACTGATTCATAGAGAGGAGAGAGACAGAGATATAAAGGTGATGTGTGAATGGGTGTTCTTGTCTGAGTCATCCGGGTTTGTTTTTCAGCTCTCTCACTCAACAGTCCATTAGCTCGGTGTTGGAAGGGCTGGTATTGGATTCTAGCTGACATGTTCCCCCAAGTCTGAGAGCAAGAGATGAGGGCACACGCTGTGTTGAGTGCTCTAATACTGCTCAAACACACACACACACACACACACACACACACACACACACACACACACACACACACTCACTTTCTCTAGTCTTTTTACTACTTGAGAAAACAAGAAAGAAAGGGTAAAAGTGGAAAAGGAACATAAAAGATGTTAAAATAAAACTGACAGAATGTAGAAGAATGTAAGAAAAAAATCATGTTTCTGTTTTGCCTGAATTTCTTTTGACCATCTGGCAATACTCTTTTGTTGACACAAAGGTAGAACATAATGACATTTAAAAAAAGAAGTTATTTGATCGCTGAATGGGTTTTGTTCTTTGGCCTATTGTGAAATGGAAGCCAAATATAAAGGAGAAGGTTCTATGACGAATTTAAATTACTGTTTGGAAATAATTAGTTTACTCTCGTCATCTGAATCTCTCTTTTATTCACTTTACAAAGAAAAATGGCACTTAATAAAAACCCTAACCCTCTGTTCTTGTCTTCCTCCAGGGGCAGCTAACCACCACAGTCAGAGCACGCTACGGCCTCCACTGCCCCCTCCGCACAACCACCACACCTTATCACACCAGTCGGCAAACAGCCTGAACAGAAACACCCTGAGAGGGGGCCGCAACCCCATCCACGTACCCGCTCCAGGCACCGGGGACGGGCCGACCACCCCAGAGTCAGTCCAGCTACAAGACAGCTGGGTGCTCAACAGTAACGTCCCGCTGGAGACCAGGTCAGAGGAATCAGTTCCCTTTTCTATTTTTCTCTGTTTTTGCAGTTGTTTACCTGACGCACTAATACCCAGGCCTACTTAAAGTAAGCACAGCAGCAGAGTAAGCTTTGGCTAATCAATACTAAGGAATGAAAGGTCAGAGCAATGCTGCTTCAACAACATTCCTGTGAGCTCAAAGGGGATGTTGTCAGGCACAAACGCTGGAAGAGAAAGAATGAGCTGGAGACAATGTAGCCTTGGCAGAGTCCTTCACTTACAAAAACATGGAATTTGTGTGGTAATGTTAAATATCTCTCCTCAACAAAAGAAAAGCCACTCTACAAAGTTATCTTTGAGTCACTGTAATGTGGCTATTAATAAATAGTTGCATAAGAGACACACATGTATTCATTTGTTCTATTAGAAATAACTTGGAGATGTATTTTTTATTTTAGTTTGCAGGTTTCTTTTGGCTGGAAAGCAAACTGAACTCATGCAAGCATAAGAGTAAAGCAACTCGCACTAGGGAATCCTAAGTTGACATCACCATGTTGAATTTAGTGTAGTTTGCGTCATTCTGTTTTTTTGAGAAGTCCCTCCATCGGCCAAATTATGTAACAAATGAATAAGACATGAGTAAAAAGGGAAGATTCATACAAAACTAAATCATCATGTCTCCATCCAGTAATATAACCAAAAACTACTCTTTTTATTACTTTATTTTTTTATTTTGCTCATTAAACATTGAAAGCTCTTGAGGTTGAAATATATTTTCCGACAAGCCAACGCAACAGTTTCAGGGTTTTTTTTCTTCCCACTGCAACTTGAAAAACCCACTAAGGTCAAAGGTTATAGTAATCATAAAAACTAAACAAACTAACAGCCTATGACTCAGTAGAAAACATACTATGTTGAAAATGTGGTTTTATAATTTGGTCCTGAATAAAAAAAAGGGAAACAACACCTTCGCAATGGTGGCTGTTCGCAAGCCTTTAGTGAATTAAAAAATCCGAACAAGCCAATCCAAAATGTTTCATGCTGTTTTACCTTTTCAAGAAATGCAAAGATTTTAGGATAAAGATTTTTCAAGAATTGTGAAAGCTTACGTGTACTGTTTGTTTACGTTAAGTTTGTTGAAAGCTTGTTTACCACCGATGTTAACGTACATTCAGCCCGACTTTCATCACAAGTTGAAAGCGTGAAATAGGTTCACACTAGGCATTAAAGTGTGTCTCTACATGTGATTGGATGTCAATCCCCCTCTCTCATCATTTTCATTATAAAAACACACAGCAGTCGTGTCATGTAGACATACAGTATGAGAGAGCAGGAGCATAAGGAGACCAGAAGAGACGACATCAAATAACTCTGATTATAAAGTCTAATGTTACTCAACAGCTGTGTGGATTATCAGTGTTAAAACTGGAGTCTCTTATAACAGTATCAAACAGACAGATGATGAAATGTCTCCTCAAAGAAACATCTGTATCCTCACTGCGCCGTTTTATTGAAACGATAGAGGGTCACGTCGCTCACCTGTACACACTTGTTGTCTTGCATTCTTCCCACCAAACCTGTAGGCTCTCCAGGTATGATCCTATTTGAAAAAATAAAACGCTCCGCTCCATCACTGAATCAAATCGAGATATTACTCATCCTGTCATTTTGTGTAAACACCAAACACGGCACAAACTACATTTTCAAGTGCTTGAAACGACAGCATGAATAAATCAACTAACAGAGTATCAAAAGTGTAGCAAAGAGAGAGTACTAAACCGAGCACGATAAAGAACGTGTTACTTGATTTTCCATATTGCCTTTGCTCATATTCAATTTGATCAAGGAAGTAGGCATGCCACCTTATGCTTCCAAGACCATTTCAGAATATTTTTTGATTGATCAGATCTACATTAATAATGAATTAATCTAACCAACATTTTTTTTACACCTGTGTGTATAGTACAGTCTAGACCTGCTATTTTGCATTTATTTCTGTCAAGGGTTCAGGTTCTATCAGGACCTTAGTGCATCAGACTGAAATCCAGTCATGCAGCATACTTATGAATGCATACTTTAGATATCCATGTTTATATTTCTACATATTTCCACACGTCATTATTTTGCATCGCAACATAGCATGACAGTCTTTGGTAAGGAAAGATTTTACAGATTTGTAAGAGAGACATGTTTTTTCAGCACGTAAAAGTAGAGTCGTTGTAATTTATTCATACAATAGGTGAAGGTTACACTGACACACGCTAATCAAGCTAACTCAACACTCCAGAGTTTCTTGTACAAAGTGTCACTGTGCCTCTCCATTCCGTCCGTTTGAACTATTATATGAGCCACTTATCTAAAAGAAAAAAATCTGATCTTGGCCTTTTATTCACAAAATAGTGCTATTCAGATTCATTCTGTAACTCGTTTCCAGGCACATTATACAAAAACCCACCATGTGTCAAAACTGTTATGCATGCAACTTGAACCAGGGAGCAGGAAATACAAACCATTTCACACACCCTACATGTGTGCTTTTGCCTGTACACAAAGAACACTTACCAAGGAAACAGAGCATTCATGCAGGGTATTACTATTCATGAGGCATGCAGTGAGAGGGACACTGCCTACATGCCTCCTCACATGCACATGCTCTCGGAGCATTTACTCTGCAAGCTGTAGTTGTGTTTCTCCTGCTGGGCGTAGGGCCTTCCAGCTCTGATGGTCCTGTATACGCTCTCCAGAGTGCCGGCCCCTTGCAGTATTTATGAGGCCAGGCCATGTTTAATTCAGCCCCACTGATCTAAGGTCTGTGCTCAACCTGTGCTGATGCATCGTGCAGGATGGGGAAAGAAGAAGCGTCATAGTGTTGAACAAGAATACCTTCACCTTTAAAAAGAAGCTATTTCCAGTTGTGAATGTTTATCTAGACCTGTGTTACCATAGTGATGTGTGTGCCATAATACATTTCAGAGAAGCAAACTTTTTTTCAGGTTAAAAATGATGCTGAGATCTTGATGTACCAAAATAAAGTTAGACATCTTTTTTTTTAAAGAAGATGTTTAGTTGTCAGCAGATTAGATTTTTGAACAAAGCCACGCGCGCGCACACACACACACACACACACACACACACACACATACACACATGCTGTTGAGCTCTTTGCAGAGCCAGTATTTGGTCTTGTTCAGGTGGTGGGGTTGGGCATGGCTCGGAGCCTGTCACAGTGAATGCAGCCCAGAGAAGCGAAACTGAGTTTCCAGCTCCACCCTCCAGTCCAGATTGGGGACCCCTCCTCTCTGGGCCTCGTAATGGTGGAGGCTGGGTGGGCTGGCTGGAGCTGCTGGAGCTTGTGGCTGGGTCAGAGCCAGCCAGGCCGAGCTAGAGAGTCACACCATCCCTCTGCTGGCAGGGCCTGTCCTCCATCTCATTATAACAGGCAGGGAGGAGATAATGATGAGATGATGCATTTGCACATTATGAGGGAGAGTGTGCGATTGTGTGCATTTCTGGGCATGTTTTCAACCAAGCATGTGTATTTTTCTCTTCTCAAGACTGCTCCCAACTGTAATCATATGTAAATCTTGGCATTTGTTGCTCACTCATTATGGTAAATGTGTGAGCGTATGTGTGAGCGAATGTGTGTGCGCGCGCGCTTCGGCTTGACCCGATATTGTGACAGCGCTGAAAGGATGAAGATTGATCACCTCAGAACACCCAAGGGCTTGCATGACTGGCACAGAAAGAGAGAGATAGAAACAGAGGAGGGTGATAAAGAAGAGAAATATAAGTCGGGTGGGCAAAACAGAGAGAGAGATGGGGAAATGGAAAAGGAATGGTTTACGGTAGAGGAGGGAGAGATAAACAGGGAGAGAGAGGTAGAGAAGTAGAGTAAGGAGGTGATTGAAGGAGATTGTTTTGGGGAGTGTGAGTGATAGACGATAGAAAGTCAGAGGAGGGAGATTGGGGCCCATAGAACATGGATACATTTACCAGTGTGAGATAAATGACTGTAGACGGCTGCTGCCATTGTGTGTGTGTGTGTGTGTGTGAACAAGAGCCCGATAGGAAAAAAAAAAGCATTTCTCCCTGTGCATGTGAGTGCACATGTGTACATGTGTTGCAGCATTTAGCAAGAAAACACCTGATTTCCAATCGGTCCCTTGGAGCCTTTTGGCGAGCCGATGCCAGTTTCAATCTCTCTCTGTGATCTCAGGACATTCCTCCGCTCCCCCTGCTCGCTCGGCTGTTGGCCACAGCTCCAGGAGAGAAATAAGATCACTGAGAGGGTTGCAGCATCTCAATTTATCTGGTCGGAGCAGCCGAGGGTTGGGTGTGCTTGTGGGTTGGTAGAGGTTACTTTCAAATGCATTACTGTTGGGACAGATTCAGAGGCGCTACCTGTGGAAACCAGCAGGGTGGAGGGGAAGATAAAGGAGCTGCCTGAAGATAGCAATTTATTCCAAGTACAGTAGCTACTACTGGTATATGAGAACTGTAATTTAAAAATCAGGTTTTACAAATGAAATGAATTTATATTAAGACAATATATGGTGAACATAATATCCAATATATTCTGTTATTCCATAAACAAACAAGGCTGTCTTTTAAATGTATTTTACTCTTGTTTAAGTTGTAGACTAAACTGTCTGTTTGAAATAATGACATACAAATGGTCCATGAAGAATACATTATGGGTATGTTTATTGTTAGAAAAAGGCTTAGTTGAGTTTAAAAATGAAAAAGATGTGAAGAATGAACCAACCCCAAGGTTCAATCAGAAGCACCTGATCACATCCTTTGATCTCAAGCAGTAGATGTCATGTTTGAGTTGAAAGCTTGTATTATATTACCTTCCTCCAAACACTTTGCTGTGGCAGCGCTGTGGTGCAGTGTTTATGACATTTTGGAGCGAGTAGGTTTAAACCGACATGCCA
The DNA here is from genome assembly GCF_947650265.1 of Symphodus melops. Classification (NCBI taxonomy): domain Eukaryota; kingdom Metazoa; phylum Chordata; class Actinopteri; order Labriformes; family Labridae; genus Symphodus; species Symphodus melops. The sequence goes on from NC_136699.1 coordinate 19,277,037, forward strand.
TTCCTGTGTGGAGTTTGCATGTTCTGTCAGTGCCGATGTGTTTGTTTTATTAGATGCTCCGACTAACTCTCACAATCAATCGGCAACTTAGGCCCTTAGGTGTTACGGCAACTATGAATGGATGTGTGTCAACTCAACTTTATTTACACATTTATAACAGCCAAGGTGGACAAAAGTGCTGTACAGTAAGTTTAGCAAAATACATTACATCCAAACATCATAAAGAAACGTAAGAGCAAATTAAAAACTAAGTTAAAACACTAAACAATAGTAAAAGTTCTAGTGGACACTGCTGTTGGGATAAAAAAAATTAACTAGAGGTAAAAGCCAAGGAAAATAAATGGGTTGTTAAAAATGACTTAAACTGTGTCCTCATGTGTCCGCCTCCTTGATTGTCTGGAGACTTGAAGGGTTGGCTTCCCTCCCATGGTCTAATTTAGTCTGGGTGGGCTTGTGCCCTCCGAGGTGTACAACTAGGTAATTGGCTGGTCCGGAGATGTGCTCAAAAATCACCAATACAACTAAACAGATTGTATTGTATTGTATTTTCAAAACTGAAAGCAATAAGAGAGGTTTCACACCCCCTTGTAAGAAAACGTGTAAGACATGTTTTCTTGCTTGCACCGTCACACCATGTAATCCAGCATGCTTAAGAACATTAAAACACCCAAATCATGGGAGGAAAGTTTGTGTCATGGTGTCATCAATTGCCATCGTTTTAGCAAGCCATATGGAGACGCTACTGAGATAGTGTGGCACAGAAACACTCTGAAACCATACAGGCTACGTTGGCTGAGTTTATAGTAGACGTGGAAAAAAAGCACAAAGGGTTAAATCCATCGCATGTAACTTGAAAATGCAGTGTTCGCCCATCACACATCCTGTCCATTCACATCCATGTATGAGACAAGTCCAGCTCTCTGTCGAGGAAAATGTGTCTCCGACTGGTGATTATCAAACTAACTTCAACTGACATTGTAACATGCCGCTCTAATGAATTGTTTGGCAGCGAGCGGACAAGGTGATCAATCGATCAATCACTTGCTGAGATTAATCAGATCAGATCCTGACACATCTCATCCACTTGATGATGGTTTAAACAACCGTGTGACTCATAAAATCTGAACGCGGCGGCGTGTGATGTGTCACGACAGTCAGATCCTTTTCCCTGAAGCTTAAAAAGTCTTCCATGATGTTTAATAAAATGCTGCACAGTCCTTTTGACCCCAGGTATTTAAAAGTACTCAATCAGAACACACATTTTGATTTAAATACTAGATTGGATGTCTCGTTTATTTCTGCCTTTTGCACATATCAGTGAGCCTCAGAATTTTTCCATGTCGCTCTTCAAAGCCACACTTAGCAAATGAATGCCCATTATCCTGCATCCATCTGCCGGTTATTGTTTCCTCCTATTGTAGCAGGGAACAATTCTCATGACGCCATCCTCGAGCATTCTCCACTCCCCGAGCTCTTTGTTTCATTCTCAGATCTGACCGTTTTTGCAGTCACCCTCCTGCCGAGTCGACCTCCGTTAATTGTTCTCTACCTCTGATGATGATTCTCAGAGTGCTATCCTCAGCAACCACATGTTTGTGTGAGCTTATAAAATGACGTGTGTGTGTGTGTGTGTGTGTGTGTGTGTGTGTGTGTGTGTACTTTGGGAAGCACATGTGTCGATCTGCTCAAGGGGAAGGCGAGCTTTGACTTCTTGCTAATTACCCAGCATGCTCTCTGTTCTGTGGTTAATTGTCCAGGTCCTCCTTTCTCTCAATGGGGGACATGGCTGAAAAAAAAAAAAGTGAAAACACTTCCTCTGTTCCTTTATGTGTGTCGTGTAATCTATGGCCTCCCTTTCTGTTCCCTAGCTTCCCCTTAAGTCCTGAAGAGGCAAATGAAATGTTTGGTATCGCACACACGGACTGAGCTCGAAAAGAGAAAAACCCCCACATGGTTTTGTATTGTTTGTGCACGGTTGGGTGAATGTGTGTCGCTGTGTGAGTATTCATGTTCTGCATAATGTATGTGTGTGTGTTGCATGTGTAAGACAGGATACATGACACAAGGTAGCAATGGTGTGAGTTGAAGTGGTGGAGGAGTTGGGGAGGGGGGGGGGGGGGGGGGGGTCACTGCTGCTGGCAGCTCAGGAAAAGGAGGTGGTCTCTGTCAGCCCTATCTAATTATGTGTGACGTTTCCATGCTGGACCACTGTCGGAAAAAAAAAAAAAAAAACACACCTACACACATCCAAGCAAACACACACACCCAAGCCTAATGATACAGTGTTGTGATTGCCGGCTGCCTGCTATGATAGAACCCCTCCATAGTCCTGCGCAACATAAATCAATGTCAATTACCTCCCCAGAGCACATTAGACACTTTCCATTCCTACTCATAATTAGTATGGCCCATAGACATATTCCCATCCCACATCAAGCTCACTGTAGAGCTTCTGCACACAAACAACAAAGCCAGAGAGTTGGAGGCCTTAGTGAGCAAGTTCAAATACACACCAGCACATTTAATCATACACATTGTGTCTCATGGAATGAAAGTAATACACCAGCTCACCCTCTCGCAGTCACACACACATTAAGGCGATCATAATTAATTACCCCTGGCCATGCCATCATAGAGAGCTTCAACGGCTGTGTAAATGAGTTGCAGCGATGACACATGCTGGTTGACCTTGGAGCGTGTATGTTTTTGTGTGTACGCGTGCATGCCATGCACATCCCAGAAATTGAGGGTATAGATTTATGCAGGCAGGCATATTAAAATTGATGGCAGTGACACTGAGAGGCTGTTATTTTTAGACAATAACCTCATATTTCTTTGCATGCCATCTCACATTTCTTGCACTCTTTCAGCATCTGTCTAGAGATGTGGGGGTTTTTTTTCTTTCTTTCTTCATGCAGCGAATCTGACAGGTAAAGAGGGAAGAATGAGTAGAGAAAAAGGGGAGGAGGAAAATATAGAAGACTCCAGCAGGATACCAATCCAACAATCAGGGGCATGAGGGGATGAGAGAGATGGAAGGAAACACACACAGCACAGACCGGCTGAATAATTGATACAGAGTGGAAGGGTACTCCCAAACATAAGCGTTGGGCTTTGAGCGTTTAACCTGTTTACAGCAACTGTTTCTAGACACGCAGACACACGTATAGACATGGTGCTATGAAACAGCAGTTGTGAGACATCAAAGGAGAGGAGACCACACAGCTAAGTGTAGTTAAGCGCGATATGAAATGGCAATCATCACATTCAGCCACAGCAGTGGGTTCTACTGAGTCTGAATAAAAGAGACAGGGATGGGGCGCCGGATAACTTAGCTAGCGGTGATGCGCCTCATATAATGAGACAATTTTCCTCATTGCAGCAACCATAGACTCATTTCTGCATGTCAACCCCCCACTCTCTCCTCTCAGCATTTCCAGTCTCTCGTCAGCTGTCCTCTCAAATAGTAGCAAAAAAAAAACAAAACAATGGTAAATGGACTGAGCTTGTATCGCGCTTTTCTAGTCTTCAGACTACTCAAAGCGCTTTAACACCGCATGTCACACCGACACATTTACACACCGCAGTGGTTGCTATGTATGTTGACCATCAGAGGTAACTAATCCCATTCATACACATTCATACGGCCCTGGCGCAGCAGGGGGAGCAATTCGGGAAATAAAAAAAGAGACAGTGACTTACAGAAGAAACGCTACCTCGTAACCTCGCTGGAGTATCTGATGAAGTAGTCCGAGAAATGAGTCACCATTAGGACTTCAGCTGACTTAGTCAAGACCCTGGTATCTCTGAAATCCACATAACACGAAGGGAAAGTTTTGTGTCTGAGCTTTAACTTCTACACCACCGACTAGTGAAATCCTTTACACTTTACTTCATGAGAGTATAATATGAGAATGGTAGTAAAATATTTTCTTCCCAAGATTTGACTTCCTGGATAATAAACGTAATCTATGATCTAATAACAGAATCTATCTTTTACTCAATACTTCTTCCAAACTTATGTTATAAAGTAGGCTAGTAAAAAGATACCTTTCGCAGCTTTCTTACAACATTTTTTATCATCTGATAAAGAAACTCAATCGACCAGTTTATGGTACCGTAGAAAGGAAGTCTTGGAAAAAGTTTGAAAATAAGACCCAAGTTGTGTTAACCATGAATTTATCATCGTAACATTTCTGAGATTAATCCTGAAACGAGCACACATCTGACAGCATTTTTTTTATCTCTTTGCAGATATGTTTACACACCCCAGGTCAGAAACTCATCGAGATAATAGTAGATAGCTCAAGATATCAGAAGGAGAGCCTGCTCGCCAAAACACACACGCACGCACACACACGCACACACACACACACACACACACACCTACACACACACACACACACACACACACACAGTCACAAACAGATAGACGTGCAAATTCCACCAAAACAGGGAGACAAAAAAACTCCCCTTCCTCAGTCATGTTTGAGGTAACAGAGTGACCTCGCTTCTCTGATCTGTCACTCTCACCTCAGGGCTTTCTTCTGTCGTACCACCTGGAGTCTGTGCGGGGGCAGATACACACTTGGATGCGTGTGCATGGAGTGTGTTAACAAAAAGTTCTTCTTGCTTTGTCCCTGAAAAGTTTCTTCAAGTGCAGTCTTTCTTTTTTCTTTTTATAGTATCGATATTCCTTCAAGCTCAGATCAGAGATCAGTCTCAAAAAGAGGTGTGAGGGACATTTTCTCAGGTATGAATGAAGGAAAACATGAGGGGAGAAGCGGTAGTGTGAGGAAACTGGATAGAAAATGTAGCGGGAAAAGAGGTGTTAAGCAAAGGGGAGGCCTGAGGTGAGCAGGTGCAGCGATAGCAAAGGATAATAGGTAATATAAGAAAAGGGATGATGGTTCAAATCCCTTGTTATCCTCTCTCTGAGCTCTGACCCCACTCGGGCGATGAGGACAGGAAAGAGGGACGGCGGTGATCCGCCGCAACCAATGAGTGCAGAAACGAGGCACAGTGTAAGTGGGGTGAGAGACAGGGGGGAAACAGTAGAGCAGGTGGAGGTTAAAAAGAGACCTTGGACTGGAACGAGCTGAATTGGAGACTAAATCAGTTCAAGGATGTTCAAACCCATATGGCAGGAAAGGTTCAGCGGAAGGAGAAATTGGACAGAAACTTGCACATATGTGACCCTGTCATCTTAACGGGAATGGGTGGCAGATTGGATTGTCTGCGCAATGTTTACCGTCCAACAGAGCTTAACTCTTATCCACCATGGGACTTTCATGTCATCTTTAAGCAATTAAAAAATGACCTTCCCTCTCATGTGTTTCTTTTCTCTTCAGGCACTTTTTGTTCAAGACATCATCAGGAACCACCCCTCTCTTCAGTAGCTCCTCCCCCGGTTACCCTTTGACCTCGGGAACCGTGTATTCTCCGCCTCCTCGCCTGCTACCCAGAAACACCTTCTCCCGTTCAGCCTTCAAGCTAAAGAAGCCGTCCAAGTACTGCAGCTGGAAATGTGCCGCTGTGACAGCCATCGCAGCTGCTGCCCTGCTGGCAATACTACTGTCCTACTTCATCGGTAAGTCAGCAAGCACAGAGTTGTATTCATGAAGAGGATAAACAACTTTGTTTTATCATTATGAGAAGCCATACAAACACAGGGTCAATAAAATGTGAGAAAAGTTGAGAACACAGGAGCTAACTTTGGATGAACTCACACTTAGTCACCCTCTATTTCAGAATCAGAATCTGAATTCTTTTATTGTCAGTGTTCCTCTTTCAGAAGCACAACGAAATTTAAAAAAAAAATAGCAGCTCTCGGAGAAAAAAAAGAGGAAAGTGTAAGCTTCAGCTTGGTTAGCCCTGTTTGTTTTTCCCTGACACATACATGGAGTTTTCTTTTATTTTTACTCATCCCAGACCACAGACAAAACATGTCAAGCTAACAGCTTGTTCTAAACACAAAGCAGATTTTTGAAGCGTAAGCCTTGCTACTGTAGCCAAAGTCAAAATCAGACTCAGCAGGAGCCCTGGCCTCCACTCAGCAGCAGTAAACAGCCAGTCTGACATACACAAGATGCATAACTGCACCATAGTGTGTCTGTTTCCACAACAAGTCCCAGTCAATAATAGGAACCCTCACAGACGCAGAAGGGACATGGATGTTTTTCACTGATCTCACACCAATACACGATAGGCCAATACGTCAGACTAAAAACAATGGCGTTTACTCAAAGGAAAGTTCTGACGGAGTCTCTGAGGAAGAGATTCTGGTGGCTATCTACAAGTGGATCTTTTGGATGGAGAGAGAGAGCATTGATCAGAGCTTGTGTGTGTTTGTGTGGGTGTTCTTTTTTTTTTTCCTTCTTGACCTCGTTCCCAGGACAAAGTATGGCAGACATGTCAGCGTACGTGTGTAAAAGAATAGACAAATAGAATACAGACATTGGATGAGCAAAAACATGCCTCTGTATGTGTGTGTGTGTGTGTGTGTGTGTGTGTGAGGAGGCAGATGTGTCACTGAGCCGTTGATTGGCCTCTTACCCAGGAGACCAGAGTCAACAGATGGGGGGATCTTACAATCAGTAACATCAGCAGAAAAAACAACCCCCTTAGTGCCCTTGCATACATTATTAATCTGGTTTTTACATTATTTATTTTATATATATATATATACCTTCTGCTGATCCATCCATCAAACCATCTCCAGTTTGTATTCAGGATTTATACACATTTATTCACCTTAGGTTGTTCGCCAGGATGTGTGTTCAGTGCTTGTGTGTGTGTGTGTGTGTGTGTGTGTGTGTGTGTGTGTGTGTGTGTGTGTGTGTGCGTGTGTATGTGTGTGAGTGTGCTTTGTGTATCCCCTCGGACTGCCCTTGAGAGTGGTGTGTGTCCTCCAGAGCAGATCAAGGCCCCACGCCTGGGGCACACAGACAGATCCATCCTCTCCTGAGCACCACACGGTCACACTGAGCTGGACAGCCACATATGGAGCTGCAGAAAACAGGAGAGGGGGGAGAGGGGGGAGAGGGGAAGGCCAAAAAACACAGTAAAAGTTCACAACACTTTCTCCCCCCCCCACCGCCACCACCCGTAGTTACTCGAGGGCAGGGATGTAGTGGAGCATAGAAAAGAACTAAAACCTCAGTTTATCTTTTTTTCATTTATGAGCAGCTTATTGCTCACTTGGGGCCTTAATGACACAAATATTTGTTTCCATCAGAGAACATCTAATTGTACATTTTACTAAGCAGCTATAAGATGAATTAGGTACTAATTAGGAAAATAATTCCAAATTGTGTCTCATCTGAGACAATAATGCATCCTTTTCCACATTTTTTCAGTGTTAGGGTGCCACCTAAATAAGTGTTAGGTACTGTCCCTACAGCTTGTTATGACTGTCTGGATATATAACACGTTGGTTACATTACATTATTAACATAAAAACAGCTTTTTAAGTCAATGTATCTATATTTAAATGCTATTGAATGTTGAATTTTGAAATGGACTAAGTAAGTAGGTAAGTGAGTGAGTGAGTGAGTAGCAGTTTAAAGCTTTAAGCTCTCATTTCTGGGTTGTTACTGTTTTACAATATGCCAAAGTCAGTTCTTCACAGCCAAACTTGATTTTACAATTGGCTTTATTTCAGCAAACCAAACCGAGGATGCGTCATACTTTATTGTTGTCACTACTTTTGCTAACTCTGTGGCCTCTTTTCAGCTGTTGCAAGGAGATGTTTTGCTCTGCTGTGTTGTCTGAGCTGAACAGAGCTGTAGCAGTGCTGCCAAGCCTGAAACCCTTGTGTTTACCTAGCTTTTTGTAGCGTTAATCGTGCAGCGAGTTTCAGTCGGAGGAGTACAATGCTCATAAGGGGGGTTTTGTACTACCTTGTTTGTGTGTTATATAGGTGTGTGTGTGTGTGCGTGTGTGCGTGTGTGTGTGTGTGTGTGTGTGTGTATGTGTGTGTATGTGTGTGTGTGCGTGTGTGTGTGTGTGTGGGAGCCCAATAGTCGCTGGGGGGAATTTGTAGAGCACCCAGAGCCATGCAGCGTGAAGAGGACCCCTCTGAGGCGTCCACCCAAGAGCCCACTCGTAAATTACACCAGGACACATGTGCCTGAACAGCACTTTTTTTTGTGTGCATTGTGTGTGCATGTGTACATTGTGTGTGTGCAAGTGTTTCTGTGCGTGCAAAAAAGAAGGAGAACCCTGGGATGTTGAGAGTGAGAGGGTGATTTTATTCCTATTTCTCAACACCGACAAGCATCAAAGAAGGAATGACCTTAAAAACAAATAAAAATTACCCAGGAATCTTTTGGAAACGCACAAAAACACATCCACAAATGCAAGCGTGGTGAGAACCTTTAAGAAAAAGAGAGACCCAGCATGCTTCAGGAGGCGCGCATTATAGAAGACGTTTCTTTGAAGCTTACTTAATGTGTCCTATACTGTTGGAATGGAGCCGTATGGGGATGAGATACACAACATGGCAGAAATATGTGCTGCTGAGCACCTTTGCATTTCTCTGTGTAAATGTGCGCTTGTGTGAGCTCGAGAGAGGTAAAGCATTTGGTTTCCAGACTCCAGCAGAGTATGGCCTCCTCTTTACGTGTGAAGGAATGACTGAACGGTTGGAGGGAGGAGGATAAACGAGAGTGCTTGTTCTTCATTCCCCTGGCGTCTTGTTTGCTTGCTCCGCATGGAGCACCGGAGCCAAAGGAGAGGTGGTTGCTAGGATACAGGTGAACGGTTGGCATACAGGCGGGAAGACAGGTCCGTCATTGTGAACGGCAACCTGGAGAGAGCGAGATAGAGGAGGAAGCAAACGGAGAGGAAGAAAGAAAAGTGTGGAATAGAGTTGGAGGGGAGAGGGCAGAGGGGAAGAAAAGAGATGCGTCACTGTCAGCATGTTGCCACAACATAAAGGGGCGAGGAAGAGGAGGATGGATGACTGGAGAGAAGGGGAAAAGATGAAGGAGAGGAGGGCTGATGCTGATATGTCACTGTCGACGACGTAAAGGATGAGAGCGCGAGATTGGAGTGGGAGCAGGAGAGCGGCAGCGTCTGTTGTTTGCACTGCCGAGGAAAAGAGGGGGGAGCTGATGGGGAGGAGGAGCGGGAGTGAAAAGACTGCCAGGTGTGGAGAGGAGAGATTGAGGGGAGGCAGAAGGAGGAGGAGATGAAGGAGAGCGTGGCCTCCCGAGGCTCCGTCACCTGGAATATCTGTGGGACTAATGTCTCCTAATTGATCACAGCGAGTAGAGAAACAGAGGGAGCATGACAGAGAGAGGAGAGGACAGAGAGAGAGAGAGAAAGAGAGAGAGAGAGAGAGAGAGAGAGAGAGAGAGACTGTGGAGGACAAGAGCGGGAAGATGACGACAAAAGAAGTTAGAAGAGACGAAAAGAAAGTAGGATGAAAGTCTCAGAGGAGAGAGAATATACAGAGAGAAGACAAACAGACAGGAAGAGAGATGCATTATGGTTAGAAATGAGAGGAACGGTGGGTTTTGATACATAGATGAAAGATCGAGGACGTGTCAGAGCAGTTGAGTCCAGGTGGAATGTTCTCACACACGCGCACACAAACACACACAAACACACACACACAAACACACACACACACAAACACACACACACACACACACACACAAACAGGTGTGCCCTTGACTACAAGGAGTAAACTTGCTAGTGGGCGCTTGTGTCACCTTTGCAGGGGTGTTTGGTGTGAATGTGTGTGTGATGGCTGAATTTGTCGGGCGCTGTAGCACACTCCACATGGTATTGTCACCACTGATGAATGAGAGCGCGAGCACACACACACACACACACACACACACACACACACACACACACACACACATTCACACACACGGGTAATGTATTTTTAGTCTTACTCTCAGCTCCCCTGTCTGTTGATTAAACAGACACACACACCAAACACACACACACACACACACACACACACACACACACTGTCATCCAGGTTGACCTTCATGCCTCTAAGCCGACCGCTTTACATCCATCACTGCTGTCTCGCTGTTCCAGACTGATCACAATCGCTTACTGCCCGTTCGTCCCGGTCACAAGTGTCTCACTTCACTGCTTTCATATCACTGCTCTCTTACATAATAACGTGTTCATGATTTTTACTGTCCAAAGACTTAAAACTCTGCTGAATAGCCTCGCTTTGATTCTACTCCAAACTGTGTTAATCCCTGAAACGTTTTCATCTTCTAATCAGAATGTAAGGAGGTGCTGCAAGTGTAAAAGTCACCATATTGGTAAAAAAAAAAAAATTCAGGAGAGCGTATCCCTACAGTGTCCCAGTTTGTGTTCATTGTTTTATTCTGATATAAGTTTATGTTAAGGTAATAATGAAAAGAAAATGGTTGGATTTGTGTATAAGGGATTATTAAAGTCTGGAAGTGAAGCTCAAAGGCTTTTGTCTGACATTTAATTCATAATGTAAAATGACACAGTATCACAGTAAAGCCGAAAGCAGAGTCAGAATTTAAATCATATTCGACAGTTCTTACAACACACTTATTAAAACAGGGGCTCCACTTTTTTTGAATTCTCTCCCTTAGTTTATGTCAACAAGCATCTTACTGTGTTTTTATTTCCTTTCCACAAAAACACTGATCATCACAGTTTGCAATATTGAACTTTGCTTTGCAGCTCTTACAGCTGTGGCTCAGTTGACAGAGTCGTCTCTCAACCTGAAGGTCGAGGGTTCGATCCCTGGAGCTCCTGCAGCCACATGTCTGATGTGTTCTTGGGCTAGACACTGAACACCAAGTTTACATTCACACGTGGCGTATCAATGTGAATGGGATTAGTTTATTCTGATGGTCCCTTTACCACATCGCAGCCTCTGCCATCAGGGTCTGATGGGTGTGAATGTTTAAGTGTGACTTGTGGTGTGAAAGTGCGTTGAGTAGTCAGAAGACTAGAAAAGTGCGATACAATCTCAAGTCCATTCTCATTTACAGCTAAACCGAAGTGATTTGGTTCGTTTACGTGAGACGAGATACAAGTTCCCCAAGTAGAGACCACCGCTTTAGAGTAAAGTCATGACTTCTCAGTGAATTTTAAATATTCCAAGATAATTGTTATTCCTTTTTCATTTTAATTTAGAAAAATATTAAAAGTTATTTTAATTATTACATCATGACAAAAAGAGCAACAACAAAAAAAGGAGCAAGCATAATCTCACATTGAATCAAAAATATGATTATTTAAGTTTTCACGTCTGATGTTCCCTTCTTGACTTGTTTCATTTGAATAATTTTCAGAGGCTGGACGTTTTTTTAAATGTCTTCAGTTCTGTTCAAAGTGCTGACGAGAACATGAAAACCCATGTTGGAGAATCTGAAATCTTCTCTATTTCTCTTTTGTTATAATCATTTCTCAACTTCACAAATATCTCTGTGACCCGAAGGGGGTCTCAACCAGGGAGCTTGTCTTTGAGTTGCAAGCTGTTACACCAAAGAAATGTTTCCTTGTTGGATTGTTTCATTTTGTGTTGTGGTGAAGTGGAACTAAGTTTAAAAAAAAATCAAAACGCTCTTCGCTCCAGCAACAGAAACATGAATATACCCTGAGGAGGTTTTGACCTAACGTTTGCCTTCGTGCTTCTGGAAGAAGATAAAAAAGAGAAGAAAATGCAAATGAGGAGCTAATTACATATCAAAGTTAGTTTTAAAACTGTTTACACTTTTTTTCTTTCTTTTTTTGCGTTTCTCCTTTTTTTAAGTATTTTTTATTAGCAACACAAAGAGTGAACTCTTGAGTGTGCAGACTGTGCTTGAGCTGTGTCGAGCCTACAGTTCTCACAATGTGGCTGCTTTCCAAAACCCAGCACCTTGACCCCGAAGTCCCCTCTCACTCTGCATGTGGCTTCCCTTCTGCTGATCCAAGGTGTAACAGCTAGAGGTCAGGATATGTCGCTCATGCCAGTGTGTGCGTGGGTGTCATTATACCTAAGGTGCATGTGTGTGATTGCGTGTGTGCGCTGAGGTGAGAGGCACAATTGGGCATATGGTGAATTCAGGAACCTGGGCATAAGGATCAGACGTGGAGCGGGTGTCTGTAGCAGCAGGGCCTGTCGTACTGATAAAGGTTGGGATCTTACCACACGATGCCAGTCCAGGAAAAGGGCAGGGCATGGCCAGGACCAGGGACAAGGTGCTACACCATCTGCACTGAGGGATGAATGGGTCACCTGCTCTGGTCAGAAGACACAAAGCATGGTTCACACTTGTTCAGACAGCGCTTGGTGGTTACATCACTGCTCAACACTGCTTGATGTATGCAGTGTTTGCATGTGTACGTCACAGCTGAGCGTGAGGAGGATGGGTGCTTTTCCTTCATCTGTTTCCTCATTCATTTATTCATTAGTGGCGGTCTTATCAGGCCCAATCGTTAGTCCAATTAGGCCTGTGGTGTTTCACTAGTCCCGAGTTCGAAAAAGGAGATAGATGAAGGCAAAGAGAAAGAAATCACTGTCCTCTCTTCCCCTCTCTTCTCTGTTTCTCGTTTTTTTTCTCCCCTGGCCTCCACAAACGTATTCTTCCTTCATCTTTCTTCCTCACTCATTCCCTCTCTCTCTCTGATCTGTGATAAGATAGCATAGTTCCTCATATCCTGTTTCTAATACAGATCGATGAGAGGGAAAGGACTGAGTTAGGGAGGGATGAGACGAAGCAGAGTGGGTTGATGTGGAGGGGAGGATGAAGATGAGGTGGGTTTGAAAGATGGGTGTGTGTGTGTGTGGGGGGGGGGGGGGGGGGGGGGGGTCAGGTAGAGATATCTGAAGAGGAAATGAGGATTCAGAAAGGAGGACATCACTCAGATTCACATCTCTTTTCATTTAGCCCATCACACACATGCGTGCCCACACACACAGCCATGGCTGCGTCTGCGTCAGGCCGTCTCCATATTTCAGTGCCAATAAGGAAGCTGTTTCTGCCGTGTGATTGAGTGAGCCGTTGTGTCTTTCCCTGCCAGACACCCGCTGTCTTGCAGGTGGGAGCTGCTAGCAACTCACATAACCTTTTGTGTTGCAGTCAATTACAGTTCAGTTGCATCAGCTGGGCGAGGAGGTCCCGTCGGGGCTTGCAGTGTGTGTGTGTGTGTGTGTGTGTGTGTGTGTGTGTGTGTGTGTGCGTGCGCGTGTGTGGGCAGGCGTGCACTTTGTTGTTAATACCATGCAATTTTAAGCATGCATACACAGACACACTCACACACTTAGTTGCAGAGAAATTGTCTCGCTCAGAGTATATGACCCCCAAGGGCAACAGCCAACCGCCGCCCCCGTCGCTCTGTCTGAGACTCTAAATGATCTCAGCAAGCAGCGCCTTCACAACTCAGCTAAGAGAGAGTGCTGCTTTATTTATAGACTACATAAGTGGATATTGTGCTGTAAACTCTAAGAAATATCCCAAATGGCTGGAATATTGAGAATCTATGGTGGCACCGTGCTCCCCCCCCCCCCCTCCCTCAGTCCCTCCAATATTAGCGCTGCAAGCCTGTGCTGCAGAGATAGAGAGAGAGGTGTGAGTGATACTGAAATAAACAGTGAAGGTGTGTTTTCCCAGGTGGCTGCTTTTTGTGCATGTGTTTTGGTTCGGACAATAAAATGTCTACCGGCTCGCTAAATGAGGGCCTTGGAGATGGAAAAACGGGGCGGAAGGTGGAAGACAGAGGAAAAATGCTTCCTAAACCAATTAGCAGCCGGGCGCTGGATGTGGGGCTAGCTACAATTACCGCCCTAATTGAGGTCAGAGTTGTTAATTTAGTGGTGAATTAGAACAGTTAATATGCATTTATCAGGATGGCCAGGGGAGATGGCAAAGAAAAGTATGCTGCCAATGTGTGTTAGTGTTTATGTGCAACATGTGCTCTTTGTGTAATTTTAGTTACATTGCAGGACATTACACACAGACACATGCAAGAGACCAATAGGTACCTTTTGTGCAATTAGGAGAGGTGTAATTAGTTTAATTGGAGATGCGGCCATTTAAATAGGCATTAATTTGGTTGAGGTGAGACGGAAATGGGCAAGAGACATGGAGGAGGGAAGAGAGAGAGAGAGAGAGGGTTTGAACAGTTGGGAGCATGTTCCAGAGAACAGACTGATGATGATACGATATCTTCCAGTCCGAGGACACTCAGCGCACAAAGTCACCTTTCTTCATCTCTGCCACTCTGTCTCTTTTCCTCTCATGCAGAAATCCATTTACACCCTTTAACTCCGAGACGTATAAATATTTCGGCAAACACATGTAGCCCTACACACCAGCATTGTATTTCTCCCTGATTGCCCGTGTTGTGAGCCACTTACTGTCAGAGGATGAAACACGACTATCTTTTCTCGCCCAACCAGTCAATGAATACAGGGCCACTCATCCTTTTAAATCTTTTCTCTCCACTCGCCATCTTCTTCTGCCTTCCCCGTTTCTTCCGCAGAGGCCCTTATTCATCTCTTCCTCTCTTCTCTGCAACATCATCTGTAGCCTTTTTTTTTTTTTTTTCATCCTCGGGGGATTTTATATGTTCTTTAATATTCTCTCAGTTCTCGCTGTCCTCCAGTATTCTCTCTGTTCCCTCTTCTCTTTCTCTGCCAAGGTTCAGCATGATTTCTCCAAGAGCTCCTGACCGTTGCCCCTTCTCTGAGGCCGGCCACCACCTCTTCCTTTTCATCTCTCTTGTCACCCTGTCCGTCAATCCATCCTCCTTTTTTTTTTTTTCTCTCTCTCGCTTTCGTCTCAGGATCACGTGTGCTGCTGATGTTTCAGATGCTCTCTTTTGCAGACGATACTGGCGAGCACTTTGCCTTTCTGAATTATGCATCAAGATTACATAAAAAAAAAACCTTATGAAGCAGCTGATCTATTTTTAATCCAACTGGTTTTGCTTGTTAAACCTGCTTCTCTCTGATCTTTCCGTGTGTGTGTGTGTGTGTGTGTGTGTGTGGATAAATGTGTGTATTGTTGTGTGTAGCTGTAAAAATGAACATGAGAGAGGAGACAGAGATAATAAAAAAGAGAGAGAGAGAGCTCAGCACGAGTCTGACTTTCTTTGTTGTTGTCTGTCAGTCGAATTCATTTCAGACAGGCTTTATTGGCATGGCATTTAATAAAGCCTTCCAATGCAGCTTGAAAACAGTAATTACGGCAATTATGATCCGAAAAGAAAATGCTTTAAATTAACGCAACACGAGAGCCAAATACTTCAGTTTCAGCGGTTTCACTTTGGCTAGATTTCCATCTTAACAAAGATAAGAGAGTGTTGGTATTTTGTGAAAAAGGTTCATATGATGTATCTTTTCTTTCTCTGTCTATGCCTCGTTTGTGTCGCCGCAAAGAAACCTGTTGACAAAGCTTTAGTGCAGCTGACGTCACAGAGTAAGAGTGCCATCTATGGGCCAGCTTTCCACAACCGCCCGAGGGAAAAAAAGATTCAAAGTAGGAGAAAAGAAAGTCATTTGTGAAAACCACACATGTGCACCGACCCTTAAACATGCACACACAATATGAAGAGACAAACACAATGAGCCAACTGTAGGACCGACTTGATGTTTTCTTGGGGATGACCTAGATTGAAAGCGCCGTCACAATAGACTCACTATTGCCTTCTGTCTCTCGCTGATTCAATAGGTAATCTTTCCATCGACTGCTCCGCGTGATACCATCTTTGCGTGTGCGTGCGTCTGCGTGTGTGCGCGGATTGCACGTCTGTGTTATCTGCAAAAAAAAAAAAAGAAGAAGAAGAAGGACAGGCAAAAGATAAGAAGAGAAGACGGAAGAAAAGAGGGGGAATTAAAAGGCAAAGAGGCGAGTGGGATGAAGGTCAGCGCCATGAGAGAGGAGAGGGCAAGAGGTGGATGTTAGAGAAAAGAGGAAGGGGGAGGAAGGACACTGTAGTTTCCGTGCATTCTCTCCCTCTCTTGCTCTTGTTCTCTGTACCAATCTACCCCCACCTCCTACGAAAAAAAAATAAAAAAAGAGCTGACAGTGGAGGCCGTGCAGCAGCCGAGGTGTCAGCGCTTTCCTTTGACCGGGAGTGAGGGAGAGGAGATAGAGGGAAATAGGAAGAAGGAAAAAAAACATAAAAAGGAAGAAACAAAGAAGGAGAGAGAAAGAGGGGAGGGGAGAGATGGGACATTGGGGTTGAGAACGAGTTAGCCCCTGCAGCAATATCGAAAGATGCACCCCCCTCTTTCTTGCAAGTTTTTACACTCATCCCTGTGTGTGCCAACCTTAGGCGAGTGGAGATAGAATTTGACAAGAGGGAAATTGATTCCCGGGCTTCAGATGCAGGTGTTAGAAGGCTCATGTTGAGGGGATAAGGCCAAAGCTGAGAGTCATGCAATAACACCTACATAATGCATTGAACACAATCACACATCTATCCCATGTGCAACTCTGGAAGCTCCCACCTGCTTATTCATGCATGCTTACAACACTGCAGGTGCATTGTTCCTTTTGTGTAACATTATTTTAAATATTCAAACACGAGAAAACAATGCTCTCCACTGAAGACTATTCAAAAAACGTTGCAGATCATTTCCAACACTCTAAAGCAAACCTATCACCTAAATAAAAGGAAAATCACTTACAGGGCAGGAAATCAACTGTTTTCTGGCTGTTTTTTTTTTGTTTGTTTTTTTTTTACTGTTTCCTCTCCTGACTTTGAGAGGAGGGGAATCTTGGCAGGCTAAGGGGGGATAACACAGAAGGAGTTAAAAAAAAAAAAAAAGGCTGACAAAGTGATGAGCGAGCACACTTGAGCAAATTTATACCTCTCCCATGCACACAATAACACAACAGAGGACAAAAGAAGAGGAGACGGGAAAGGAAAAGTCATGGAGCGAACTCTTCCGAGACAGATCTGTCACTTGCTCTCAATGATGTGGTTTAAAGGCTGCGAAATAAAGCAGGAGATGCTGTCAGGTTAAAAGAAGATTGTGAGAGAATGAGGTAAAGGAAGGGAACAAAAGGAATGATCCGTATTGTTTTTAATTGTCTATTTTGTACGTCTCGTCTTGTGGGTTTTTTGTGCTGTAGGTTACCTGCCACTTTGTTAACAGCATTCTTTGATTGATATAAAGCAACACTAGTTTAAAAGCAGCGCTCTATAAAGCCTCGCTGGTTTCTGTATAAATGACAGATCAGACACAGGGGGTTGGCCTCTTAGATTTCTTTGGCTTGATGACTTTCAAGTGTTGCTTTTTTTATACTAGGCTCAGAGACAATTCCCAATACAAGTCATACAGTATGTCCTCACCCTTGCTTCTTTTTTTTTTCTTCTCTTTCTCTCTTCCTCTTCCATCTCTCCTTTATGTGCAGCAATCAACTTGCTGGGTTTGAACTGGCAGCTGAAGCCGTCCGAAGGCCCGCTGTTAAACAACGGACTGGGAACTGGCCTGCCTGTCAACAGTGATGTGGCCACGCTGCCCTCTGGAGGTAGAGGTATGAACTACAGCATACATAACCCTCGCAAGAAAAAAAAACCTCACTGTGCATTGTCGAGTTACTGTAGGCGAAACTCCGGTATGGAAGACATTACAGCTTTCTCTCTAATGTGGTTTGTAAAAAAAAAAATGTTTATTGCATACTGTCACAAAAATGCCAGACAAAAATCAAAACAAAAATGATAAAAGCCCTATGCTACAAACAAATGCTTTCTCTCCATTATTGTAAAAAAAAGAAAACCCTGAACATAAATGAACCAAATCAAAGTTAGAGGAAATAATGAGCTTCGGTTTACTATGATTTAAAAACAACATATACAGCCCTGGCAGTCTGCATACTCCAGCATGCAAAGTGTGTATTAATCTGCAACTAAAAATAGTCCCCAGCCATGAACGGTTTATATTCTCCTAACCTAAAGCTTTAAAGTCTGACCTATTTTTGAAGATTTACGTCCTCAGAAGGAACAAATTGACTTTCAGCTGAGTGCCACAGTCAGGAAAGTACATTCAGAATGAGCTGAAAACAGACCAACAGCAGTGTTTGATTTGTTTGGAACAAAAAAATGAAAAATGAAGTTACACCATGCTTGTCCTTCAAGGCTTTTAAAGGCTGCCTCTGCTCCGCGTCAGGTATTAAACCAGTCTGGTAGATTTGTTTTACACCCAAACAGGCTCAAACCAACTATAATATTTTCATAATTCATGCCACAGTATTAGCTGTGCTATCAGTATGGGCTGTTTAACCACTCTGCTGAGTTGTGTCGAGCTGGCTTTATCGTCTCAGTCAGCAGCGGAGTACAACACCAACTGCATCGCCCCCCTCTCTTGTTTCTTTTAAGGCCCCCATGCGGTTCTCCATCTATTCTTCTCTCTCTCGCTCAATCTCGCTCTGTAATACACACAGCATGTACTATAGGTACGTGTGGGCTGCTGCTCTGTGTCTGTATTCTGTATTAATGAGAGGACTGTTGTGTTGTGTTCCCCAGCCGTCTAGGCCAGATGCTGCTGTTGTTCTTCTCATTGTTTCTTTTACTTTTTCTCTGTTCTGCACACAAACGTACACACACACACACACACACACACACACACACACACACACACAGCCAACACTCTGTCTTTTTCTGTCTGGGCCCCAACGCGCTGCTCCGTTAGACGACTGACCTGATTGCAGGATGCTGGGTGTTTCTGTGTGCGTGCCTGTCTGTGAGTCTGCTTGGACAGCTGTGCCCTGCAGTGCTATGATCCCGCTCTCGTTTTAGTCCCGACAACAAAGTCCACAGTCTTACGGCTTCTTCTACAAAGGCATCATTTTGCATCCCACTGTCGCATGTACCAACAATCACTGTTGCATAAACTGTAGGCACAGTTTGCAGAGCTAATGGGGCTTGTCCTCGACTATTCAATGGCCATGAATTTTTACAGCAGATTATTTCTAGTAAACTGTGATGATTAACTATTGACCCTTTCAATCAATGCATATAATCACAGATTATGTAGTTTCTTTTCCCCTCGCTCCAGGTCCGTGGGCAGGCAGGAACAGCAGTATAGACACAGGAAACATTGAAGTCGGGAGGCGAGTGACCCAGGAAGTCCCTCCAGGAGTGTTTTGGAGGTCCCTGCTCCACCTCAGCCTGCCCCAGTTCCTCAAGTTCAACATCTCCCTCGGCAAAGACGCCCTGTTCGGAGTGTACATCCGTAAGGGTCTGCCTCCTTCACACGCACAGGTAACATCTACAACCGCAAGTATGAAGAAATGGAGATTCTTCATCTTCTAAACCTTTAGGCTAATGGATTAATCTCAGAATTATCCTTTGTCATTAGGAACTCTTCATCTTCATATTGATCAGCTAAAATGGAAGATAAATTATAAGATTGTGGCCTGTGTCAAGGGACATCTTAAAATTCATTTGTGATTCATTATAACAGTTGTTAGGGAAAAAAAACTCATTCAGTCTAGGATTTACCCTTAATTAAATTTCACAGTAATGTAAGTTTTACTGCCTCTTATTAATTAGAAACCATTCAATTAACAGCAGATTTGATTTTTAGAATGGAATTATTGCTACCGTTTCACTGGCTGACCTGACTTAAGCTGCTAAAGACCATGAAAGTTGTGGCTCCTGTTATGCAATAAAAAGCACTTTTGCAATGTGTCCAGAAACCCAGAAAGACTGACAGCCCCTCCAGGATCTCTATGTTACATTCTTCATGCTTCTCTGGAGATTTCCAGCCACACTTACTTCCTTTACTTTTTAATCTGCCTATATATACAACTACGGGTCATTTTTCAAAGTCTAAAAAATGCCAGCACAGCACTTCATAGTTGAATCATAGATTTTATACTTGCATTCACACTTTCATTCTACCTAAACCTCTCTCTCTCTCTCTCTCTTTTTTGTTGTTTCTTTCTTCTACAGTATGACTATATGGAGCGCCTGGACGGGAAGGAGAAATGGAGCGTGGTGGAGTCTCCACGGGAGAGGAGGAGCATCCAAACTGTGGTCCTCAATGAGGCGGTGTTTGTCCAGTACCTGGACGCTGGTGCTTGGCATCTGGCATTCTACAACGATGGTCGGGAGAGAGAAACCGTTTCCTTCAGCACAAACATCATGGGTGAGACAGAGGCAGTATTTGTGGTTGTGGGTAGAGGGACTTCAAACAATTGAAGGGGGTAAAGTGAGTTTGGTAGGTAAGAGGAGCTTTAGCACCATCATTCAGAAAAACAGAATAAGTAGGGAGAAGTGGCTCGTCGCTACAATTGATGCTGATTTAAGGAGTACTCCAATGATTTAGCATCGCACTCTTACAGTACAGTAACACTGTCAGTCTCTTGATGGACAGTTCTTTTGTAAAATATAAAAATGGTGCTGTAGAAGCCGAAATCTTTCCTTCCTTCTCCAACGATTTCTCTTTCTTTTCAAAACCAAGTGGGTCTCATATGCGGGCATTTTATTCTAGCAACAACTAATTTAGCCTTGAGCTACTAGCCTCAAGCAGAGTCCAGTAGCAGGCCACAGAGGGCTGCTAAGATCAGACTCAAAAGTCATATTTTTTTATTCTTAACTTGAAGTTTTCAGCCTCAATAGAAACTGACCATATACTGTATAAAACATGGACATGGTCTCTGTGGTGTTCACTATTTGTTCCTGGAGGTACATTGTGAAGCCTTACAATGATGGTTGCCATATTGGAAATGCTGACTCTAACCAATTTCCAGCTAACTGAGAAGCAGTGCATTTAGCTCGTATCTAGCTAGCATATATTCCAAATGATGACAAGAAAAACACAAGCAAAGTCTATTGTTTATGGTCAGTAACACGATTTAGCTAAAGTGAAGTCCAGCCTCCTGTCACACAGCTAGTCTTAACAATAAAATGAGGAGCTCTAAAATAATTCAACCCCCCCCCCCCCCCTACAGTTTCTACCTACAAACAAATTAGCTTGATACAACTGTTTTTGTAGCAGGCTATAAACCTTTTAAACCTGTTTATTTCTACTGTTATTAAAGACACTTAAATATTGTCTCCAATGGAGACTTGCACATTGGTTTCAGTTTCTCAACACTGGAGGTTTCTGCTTGATACTGACTCATGTGACATCAATTAAGTCACTAAAAGCTTAATAAAAATTATTTTATTCATATGATAGCACTCAAGACCTGTAGCAAGACTTTGATGTGCAAAGGTAGTTGAGTTTCCCTTTAAGAGGGAAATGGTGGCCTATTCTTCCCATCTCGTCAACGTTTTTACACATCCAAAGGGTGCAAAAACACACATCAGTGGAATGTGCACAATGTTGCCAATAGCAACACAACTTTAGCAAAATTGTCAAACCGGCTGGACCGCTTAGTGAGATTTGTTTTTGCCAGAACATCGAAGAATAAATTGATAGAATCTATTCAAAACCCAAAAAACAACTTGTTTTGTCAGAGTGTAGAATCACTTCCCTGGTGTTTGTTCATGTGAGAAGAAGAAAATAACAAACAACAAGAAAAATAAATTGTCTTGTACCATATCTGAAACCAGAACAAGTGAGGAATCCAAATAAATACCACCACAACCATGTAAATTGGTCTTTTTTATTTTTATTTTATTTTTTTTGGACCTGAAACGGCACTCTTTAATAATTCTCAATTGTTTTGGAAGCATGAGTGTGAGAACAAGGAGGACGGATAGAAAGAGTCAAGCCGAGGGAAAGAATCCTTCACTGTCAATATCTGGCGGTGGAGCTATCTGCAGTAGGAGTGAAGGAGAGAAGGAGAGGCAGCAAGGGCAGAATTAGAGTGAGGAGTGAGAGGGGGAGCCGGAGGAAAGACATAATGGCGGGGGCAAAGCCAGAATGAAGTGAAGTGGAGTGAAGGACAGGAGGAGGAGGAGCTGAAGAGGGAACTGAAAGACAGGGTGGCATTAGGGTAAGAGGGAGACTCGGGGGCTGAGATTTTGGGGGAAATTGCCGAGGACAGAAAAGGATTGAGGAAGTGCGAGAGGAAGGATAGTTTGGATGGGATGAGTAATGCTTTGTGTAAGATGAGTAGAAGCTGGAAGTGAATGTGATGGAAGGCGGGAATGGACGAATTAAAAGTCCAAAAATGCCTCCTTATGTCGCGCATTGACCCTGTTTCCTTTCTACCAAACTGTTCCACTCTGATAAGTGGGTTAAGACGCAGTAGAGGGTGGATGAAGCACGGAAGTCACGTACGCACCAGGCCAGAAACACTCTGGTAAAGTTCAGCTAAAATCTGCCTAGTTGCGCCCAAAAAACACAACCTGCATGAAGTATTAATGACCTTGAAGTGGCACGAGGCAGAAACAAACAAAAAGAGTGCCAGAAAATAGGGGGGAAGGGGGTGAAAGAGCCGGAGCAAAGAGTTCAGGAATACACTGTGGAGAGATATTACAGATGGGTTATGGATAGCATTTCAAAGAAAGGCTGATGCAAAATGCATCTCACCATGAAAATTCACTTTAAAGAACTCCATGGTATCTTGAAGGACGGCATTTTCTTTTAACGTCTGCGTGACAGTGGAGCCTCAAAGCACCTTGACTCGATTTGCACTATCTTAAAGAATGAACTGTGCCAATTTTTTTTAATCAAACACTTTCTATGCCTGCCATCAAAACTCTCTCACCCCTCCCCTCTTTCCCCTTCCTCTGTCTCACTTTGTCTCCTTCACAGATTCAGTGCAAGAGTGCCCGCGCAATTGCCATGGTAACGGAGAGTGTAATTCTGGTGTGTGTCATTGCTTCCCGGGATTCCACGGCATGGACTGCTCCAAAGGTATTTGCTCCTTTGCAAATGTGTCTCTCCCATCGTTAAAAACTCAGTTGGTCTTGGTGTCTAATTAGACGAGCAGGCTCATTTCAGCTCTGTGCGGCGAGTAGAGAGGATTAGGAGTGGTAAGATGGCGTGTGGCCTTAGGTGGAGCTGAGACAAGATGACTGATGATGAATGGCAGCTCCCCCGGCTAACGTCTCCCTGGCTTGCTGCTCACCTGGGATAGACAGCTTTGATGAATAGTTTAGTTACCTCTGCCTGTAATTACTCTTCATGTCATTGCCACTCGCCAGCCCCATAACCACTCTATTCGCCCTCAGTGCGGGTGGGGTTAGGGGTGTGTGGGTGGGCGGCGTGGGTTCTTCACTGCTTTGAGAATCTCTAAAAAGGCTGCTAATTGTTTTTCCTTTTGTCACGCACTCGGCTTAATCTCTCCCCCTCTTTCTCCTCCCTTGTCCTCCAGCGGCGTGCCCGGTGCTCTGCAGTGGCAACGGCCAATACGACAAGGGCTCGTGCGTATGCTACAGCGGTTGGAAAGGCCCGGAGTGCGATGTCCCCATCACGCAGTGCATCGACCCTCTTTGCAGCGGCCATGGCGCCTGCACTGATGGCAACTGCGTGTGCTCCATCGGCTACAAAGGAGCGAGCTGTTCAGAGGGTGAGAGGAGGCAGGGTTATGGGATGGTGATCCTAGAAGATGTGTGATGGTTTTATTTGTGTCAGATTTGTGAATGGCCCATGTGTGTGGTTGTTCAGATTGATTATTTTAAAACACACATGAATGTCTGAACCACAACAAACTGATTTTACACGTACACACATTCCCCATAATTCCCTTCAGACAGCTCATCATGGCATAATCTTCCTCTGACCGAGTGTGCTTTCCCTCCATATACACAGATGAAGTATAGCACTGCAGCCAAACACATCACACATTTTATTAAGGTATGAAATTGCTTCTATTGATCCTTGTTAAGAAGGATCAGGCCCCACATTCTCTGTTATCACAAAGCTATAAAAAAAAAAAAGAAAGCAAAAAACGAGGAATTAGAGATGGACTAGAAGTCAGGATAGCAGTCAGAGGTGAATTTGTAAAAGAAGAGGAAGCTCAAAAAGAAGGAAGAACAGAGAGCTGAGGGTGCCAAGTGGGTGAAGATAAAGAGAGGGAGAGAAAGACAAAGGGACGAGAAGAGCAAAATGAGAGACAGGAGAAGGCATGGTCCAGGGCCGGAGAACAAGGTCAGCAGTTTCTCCCGCTCTTCATTTTTTTTTTCTCTCCATCGCTCTCGCATCCAATTTTTTTTTTCTACCCTCTGCTCTGGTCTCAAATCTGATATTCATCACAGCAGAGTCCCTCAAACAATTTACCTGGAGTGCCGGCGACATGAAAATCGATAGCTGTGATCCCTAGTTTCTGCCAGGCAAACAGAAATGGAGGGGACGATGTTTTGTGCGAGAGCGTTGTGTTATGAACGTGTGTGTGCGGAAGGTGAGCTGCGGGGTCAATCATGCCTGGGGAAGGGGGGGAGGTGTCAGAAAAAAAAAGAGGACAGGAGGAAAGAGAGAGGGAGAGAAAGTGGGAGCAAGCGGGACAGAGCAATGAGAGGACGCCAGAGGAGGGGGCTGGGGGGGGGGGGGGGGGGGGGGGGGGGGAGCGCTTTGCCGGGAGGAGGTAATTTGTCAAATTGGTTTTCACTCACTGCTCGGACTCGGAGCTGCCTGTCAACCTGGCAGACTGACAGTGTCAGATTCTCCCTCCTGTATTAGCACATACGTGCATGCACACTAATGCATACACAAGCACTCACACCTAATAATGTGTCAGCGCGGCTCACTGCTCTTTCAGAGTGGAATGCATTTGCTGCTCTGCCCTAATTATCGACTCAGCTATTCATTATTGTGTGCTTTAATTGCCTTAGTAATATGCCTGGTAATATTTTCTTTTATTTCATTATCTTTCTTTGCACACAAAGAATGAAAATATGTCCTTTGCCACATGCCTTTCTTGTTAAAAACCCATCATATTTAATTTCGTTCGAAGCATCAGCTCTAATGTGACATTTCCTCGCTTGTGTTGTTTCATGTTCGTTTTTCTTTTCTCTTTATTCTTTTCCCACGTTGGTGTATCTCTGACTTAATGCAGTGGATTGCCTGGATCCGACGTGTTCCAACAATGGCATCTGTGTGAATGGGGAGTGCCACTGTAAGCCAGGCTGGGGAGGGCTGCACTGTGAGCTGCCCAGGGCCCAGTGCCCAGACCAGTGCCATGGCCACGGGGCCTTCATACCAGACACGGGACTGTGCAGCTGTGACCCCAACTGGATGGGACCTGACTGCTCTATGGGTGAGTACGCGTGCTGGGGTAGAGATGGATTAAAGATGGAGATTTGAGTGTGCCATAATTACAAAAACAGGGGAAACAACCTCCTCTCTCAATCATATGTTGCAGCCCCTGAGGATACGTAGCTGTTTAGCTTAGCATTTTATTTCATACGACTCTGGTGCAAAACTGTAGTTATATGAAACTGACAAAAAGAATGACTTAACATGCTGCCAAAGAGGATAGAGCAACTGTTACACTGGCTGAGCCAAATTGGAGCTAACAGCAACAAACTGCGACAGCTTTTTACTGTCAATGCTATATAAAGTCATCTCTCCAGCTTTTTACGATTAACAGGGTATTGGTTTACATCCAAAATGGGAAAAGCAAGTCCCTTCTTCTTTATAATATATATATATATATTGCAATGGCTTGTTAAAACATGTAGCATCCATGAAATAATAATAAATAATAAATGCAGTACAAAAAAGCGAAGCAATGACAGCAAAGGAAACAAAGAAACAGGAAGAATAACCACCCACAAACAATATCAAACAAACAGTGAACATGCCCCCGCAACTCGCCCACGGATACAAACATACACGGCAACTAAACATAAGACGTGGACAATAGGGAAACTTTTTTTTCTCTCTTCCTGCAACACGGCTGTGACAGATCTCAGGTCATTTGTTCCACACATCAAGGCCAGAGTAAAGCGTCACTGATGTTGATCTTTAAGGAACCAAAGGAACACTGTAACAGAATGAAAAGGAAGTTCCGTTGTCTGCAAGCATGCCAGAAATGTGAACGATGTTTCACTTGCTCTCTCGGTTTTCATGAGTGAGTCCCACGTGAGAGATTCCAGTAAAGAGACGCAGTTAATGACAACATGAACGTTGTTGTAGCTGGTGTCACATGTAGTTTACCTCAGATTGAATAGTGTCTGTATAGGATGGCAGAATAAGAACCGTGTGTGTTTTAGGATCATAAATCCCTGCTGGGGATTATGTTCTTTCTCCTGGGAGGACTTAGGTCCAAAAAAAAAAGATCTCTTGGAAAGAAATAGCTCATGATCCGATGTCTTATGTTACGAAAAACTTGACTTCAACCATCCGTATACCTCTAATCATAAAACTACCACAGTGATGGAGACGGCAGCCTTCACCGTGCCAGTCCTACACTGCATCCCATCTCCCCATATCAAACAGAGCTGCAGTATTAGTAATGAGAGAAGCAATACTTAACTTTGATAAAGACAACATTGTTCGACACTGCAGGATCCCTCAGCAAGCGTGCTTCTAAACATCTGTATATGCTTCATTCTCGCACAGCTGGGTTCCTGGATACATGAGCGGGATTGTCACATCACACCGCATGCAGCATCTGAGCCTCAATGGAGGCTTGGGAAGCAAATCCTGTTTTCAGAAAGTGTAGTCACTGATTCTAATTGGCGGTGTTTGTTGGAAAAACGTATTAAGTTGAATTTGTTAAAGTCACACATCGATGTTTATTTCCATTTCTATGAAAGTGAGGGTTTAAAGTTGAAGTGTGTAGATGTCCTGGTGGCGTAAAGTGTTATTTCAATGGTATTGTTAAATGTTTGAACTTGTTGTTTAATTGCCTATCTGTAGCCCAGACATCTCAAACATTTTTCGACCTGCATGCTACGTACGTGTCAAAAAGGAAATATTTGAAAACTAAGCTTAAAAAGTTCTGAATCGTTGGAGAATGTTTCTAACGAAAATATTTCATGCTTCCTTCAGAGGTGTGCTCAGTTGACTGTGGGACTCATGGCGTGTGTATGGGCGGAGCTTGTCGCTGCGAGGAGGGCTGGACCGGCGCGGGCTGTGACCAGCGTGTGTGCAACCCGCTCTGCATCAAACACGGAACTTGCAAAGATGGGAAGTGTCAGTGTCACCAGGGCTGGAACGGAGAGCACTGTACCATCGGTAAGCCCCTCGGTGTAAACCTGTGTGTGTGTGTGAGTGTGTGTGTGTGTGTGAGAGAGAGAGGAACTGTGTTTAAAGTGTGTCTGCTTTTCAACACTTGGGTGTGCACAGA
Organism: Symphodus melops; assembly: GCF_947650265.1. Lineage (NCBI taxonomy): Eukaryota > Metazoa > Chordata > Actinopteri > Labriformes > Labridae > Symphodus > Symphodus melops. The sequence continues at coordinate 19,304,183 of NC_136699.1, forward strand.
AACACAAGCACCTAGTCAGACAAAAGAGGTAGCTTTTTTGAAAAGGAGAAAAGGGAGGCAAAAGGGAGACCTTGGGTAATTTGTAGAGGGGGGGCTGACGTAGGAAGTGGGCGACACAGATAAGAGAGAAGGAAGCTTGTTAAAAGTGAGGGGGGGAGGATTACAAAAGAATACAGTTTAGCCGTTTTTAGGTTCCCACTCAATTTGAGACCCCAGGAGTCGTCGTTTCTGTGGCCTCTGAAATACCAAAGTTATAAGATGAAAGGTCTAACTCTTCTCCTCACTGTGATCAAAAGTATCTCTCTCACATTGTTCGTGTGTGTGTGTGTGTGTGTGTGTGTGTTTACGTCAGTCAGTCACTGCCTCATGTTGTCATCACTGTCACTTTGGATGGATGAGTGCTAGATTTCGTTGATTCACCCACAGTGCCTTTAGATACAAAAAAAAAAAAAGTCTGATTTTCTTGTCACCACAAGCACTGTGATTGCAATCTGAGACACACACAAACACTAAAACACACACCACGTATCCGTATAAACACGCACGCACACACACGCACACACACACACACACACACACATATATATAAGCACAGGGGAATAACAGTTTATGATCTCTGCATTTCCCCCCCCATCAGAAAGTAGGGCAGCTTTGACTGCAGCATCAGCCCAAGATGAAAGAGTTGTCAGGCCTCAGCTTGGCACAAAGCACACTTCCACTCGCACCAAAAAGCTCTCAATGTTAGCTTACCCCAACTTGCCTGTTGTTCATTTCAGCTCTGCATGATGTTGCTTGCATTTATATTAAAAGAAATACTCTCCCCATCTCTTACCTTTTTGCACGTTTTCTCCCACTGCAGACCATGGGAGCATGGTTGACAAAGCAGGTACCGTATCTGACTCTGGTGTTTTGTTTCTTAGCCTGTGGTGGTAGAAGCTAGCTGCTGCATTTGTGGGTTTTTTTGGCCTGGCTTGGCTCTGTAGACTCTGTGGTGCTATCTGTCCATAGATCAGGGTGCCAGCCTCAATGAGAACTCCCCCATGTGTAGCACACTCCTGTTCACAGCAGTGTGCTACACTGGGGCCTGCTGTCATTGAGCCTAGATGTGTTGTGGGGTACCATAGAGCCGAGTGTGGTATCAGCAGTGTTGAGGGGCTGTGTTGTGAATGTGTGGATGTGCATGCGTGTGTGTGTGTGTGTGCGTGTGTGAGTGTGTGTGTGTGTGTGTCTCCTCCATATTTTTAATATGGAAACACAAACCCATAATTCTGTGAAGGTATTCCAGTCATGATGTGCATAAACACAGCTGCTTCACATGAGGGGAAAACGATGAAAGCCGTAAAGAACTTTTTGAGGTAATTGGTGAATTTCATAGGCCACTGATGCAAGGCCGTAGTGTGTCATCAAAACACACAAATCTGTCGAGTGTGTGCGTGCTCACGTTCGGGTATTTGCTGTTTAAAGTTGTGGCCGCGGTAGAGCTGCTAATAAAATTATACTATGTGCACATGTTGGTGTTTGATTGTGCGTGTGTGACTCAGCGATTAATTCCAGATTGTGTATCTTTTCATCAAAACCGTCCCCTCCAGCCTTAGCCAAAAAAAAAATAGAAGACGAAGCCACAGAGTTTAGTCAGATAACACTCGGATAAACAGAATCATGGCTAAGGTTAAGACATCGTCACAAACGCAGAAGGCTGCAGGTCTAGGGTGAGTTGTCTCACACGCGCAGCAAGAATGCTTAATAGATAGCCCCGCAGCTGAACCTCTGTCGGAGCGGCACAGATTGCCTGACAGTACAGGTCCCTGGAGCACCGTTGAGAGTGTCCTCTCACCCTCTATGCTTAATGGAATAGCTCTCATTGTTTTATGAAGAGCCGGCCCAGAGAAAAGGTAAATCGCAGGGTTAAAGAGGGAGTTAAGACACACAGAGAGAGAGAGAGAGAGAGAGAGAGAGAGAGAATAAGGAAGAAACAGATGGAGTCAAAAGGAAGGCAGGTCAAAGAACATGTGGGCTAAAACAATCACTGTAATTTCAAAGGTAGGTATTAGAAAGAAGGAGAAGCATATGAGTGAAGGTTTATCTGTAAGTGCAGAGTTATCTGGTTCATCTAGAAGCTGGATTTTTGTTTGTGACCTTTACTTTATGACCTTTAGAAGACACCGAGCTGGAAACGAGGAAACATGGTGAGACTTTTAGCACAAAGTCCTGAGACTCCGAATTCTTCATGCACTTTGTTCTCCTTTCTCTCTCTCTCTCTCTCTCTCTCTCTCTCTCTCTCTCTCTCTCTATAGCTCTATCTCACACTTTCTTTATGCGTTCTTCCTTTGAGTTTTACAAAGTTCAGTCTCCAGTAATACTCCCCGAACCCCCTCCCACACACACACACTTCCCCACGCACCAACACACACGCAGTCTCACACTCGCCACGCAAGAGAGTGTGTGCTGACCCATAACCCAAGGCAATTTCTTTTACTTTTTAAGGGGATTTCATCACAGTCCAACCACATTAGTGGGGAGGGTGGACTTAATAGTTTCTGAAATCCCACTTTATTCTAGTTAGTATGAGGGGGTATCGACTAGGCCATGGCATTAAAGAGAGAGGAGCCTCATGTCGGCCTGCCCAGGCAAGCCGATCAATGCCCACTATGGATTGTCCTGTCCGGGTGCTTCATAAGTATTTGGCTGCTTTAAATGGCAACTCCATTTAACAGGCAATCACCGCTAACTGCCTTTGTTCCCTGAGCTCAATACTAAGGGACAATCTATTCCAGCCCGACTGTTAATACAGCGTCATGAGCAGTCCCCTGATGCAGAAAATGGTAATAATTAAAGATAGAAACCTTTGATCTGATTCCTCTTGTTGAGCTGAAAAACATGGTTAAGCTTCTCCACACCACTCCACCCCCTCCTCCTCTCCGCCTCTTATTTGGAGTTCAAACAAGTTGGCTCCCCTGTCTTTTTCAAAGTCGTTTGTTGACTTTCCCTCATCGCCGGGTGTTTGAGACATATGATAAAATGCCAATCGGGGTGAAATGCCTGTTAATTTAGCCACTGACACCGTTCAGATTGCACTATTTGTATTCATAATGCATGACTTTATTGATGAAGCGATTTGTTAGAGGGCAAAATCCGACAGTGTAACTTGAGTGAAAATATGTTCATTAATCTGCTGAGCAGGACTCGATGAAAAGCATTTCATATTCATAATCTCTCACTGGGTTGTTCTGTCCTTCCTCACCCTGAGTCGGCACACAGAGTGGGAAATGTCAGGTTATATCTCGAGGGTGTGTCCTACTCTGTGTGTGTGTGTGTGTGTGTGTGTGTGTGTGGCTGTGACTAAGTGCCACTGCGTGCTTGCACATATTGTTTTGTCAGTCAACCTTGTCTTTCCCCCCCCCATCTCCCGTGGGTAGACTTAAAAGCGCCTCACCCTGCTCTCTCATTTATTGAATAGGAAATCACTGTGACAAGTTTGTTTGGGGCTCTTTGTCCTGCAGGAGAAAACATTGTCATCGTGTGTCATCATGCCTTTCCCCCCCTCTCTCCCTGATAAATGATAATGTGGAGAAAGCGCAGCCTTGTGTTTGCGCTAAGGTTCAATTTAGAGCAATTGAGGAAAATGGAAAGGCAGGCCAGGAATTTAAAAACCTTTTCTGAACAAACGTGTATATATGGGAACGTGGTCTCATCAAAATATTGAGTATGAAAAGTTCTGGTTAGCTTTCAGAATCAAAGGAGATATTTCTTGGAATTTAGCCGACGCTTTTTAACCCCAATTTAGTACAATTACTTTTAATAAGATCCCTCTTTCAGGACTCACATTCCATTTAAAAAAGAACACAGTGACAGAATTTATTGCCAAGAGAAACGAATGAATGATAGATGAGAAAGTGATAATGTTTAATAGGCGAGGCAGGCGAGTTTTTTTTATGTCACACCTTTCAGCAATTCAAAGTGAAATAAAAGGCATTTCATACGTTTTAAAAAAAATGTGTGCATATGAGAGATACACAATTTATACACAGAGCATGCACCATTTACACAAATTAGACATGACACAAACACACACGCTATCACCATGTTCTAAGAAAATGATAAAGACAAGAAAGAAAAAGGAAAAAAAGAAGGTTAAAAATAAAGGAGGCTTGTTTAATTAAAAGTAAAACAAAGCACAGCAGACAAATAGTTTCTATTAACAGTCATGGTAGTTTACTCAAATGTCACGGTGAAGGAAAATGTTTCGAGCGCTGATTTGTACGAGCCGACTGTTTTATCACAACTCAGATGCTCAGGTAGTTTGCTCCAGAAGAGTGTGTGTGTGTGTGTGTGTGTGTGTGTGTGTGTGTGTGTGTGTGTGTGTGTGTGTGTGTGTGTGTGTGTGTGTGTGTGTGTGTGTGTGTGTGTGTGTGTGTGTGTGTATTGGAGGGGGGGGGAGGCGTCGTGTTGATTCTGGGCACAGTGAGGAGAAGACATCCTGAGGGCGGTCTGGGTGCCCCGTACAGTGTGGGTAGGTCTGACAGGTATTTAGACCTGTGATTTGAAAAACAAGTAATAGGATTTTAAAATCTATCCTTTGGGAAGGCAGGAAGTCAGGGCAACGATTTAAGAACTGGTGAAATGTGCTCCATCTTTTTGGTGTTTGTGAGCACTTTAGCAACGTGTGTCAGTTCAACGTAAGGCCTGGAGGAATCAGCCAGTTAGCTTAAGTTCAGCACAGAGACTGGAAACAGTGGAAACGAGCCTGCCTGTTTGTTTGTTTTTGCTGATGTGAAAAGCAAACAATTGTATCATGAGGGTTCGCGTCACCATTTTATTTTGCTGAGAACAATAGCTTCCTTGAATAATTGTGCCAATTGTCTGACAAGCGGGAAGCAGCAACATTACTGCTCTCTGCAGTCATGACATCTTTCCACATTTCACACGTTTTGTTCTTTTTTTGTAGTGATTAAAAAAAACCAAAATATAACATTTTAATTAGTGAGCTTCATAGGTTCTGAATGGGCACAAGTCATTTGGATCTTCTCATGTAACTTTGTACTTAAAGGGCACAATCTTATTTTTTCCTCCCAAAATGTCAGACTCTTCCTTTTAATTTTCTTTAAGATTACACCCGGCAAAAAGTTACCAGATATGTCTTGTGGCAAAATGGTACAGCCTTCTGTAATTGCAAATTTCCTTATCCACACTCCCTCAAAATGTCTGCTTCTCTGTGCCTTAAAGTCACTCTCGAGTCGAGGGTGGCCTTGCTATGCTAGTTAAGGAACTTTCTTGGCTCCAGGCCCTCAGATTCTGCTAGGGCTTTTTTGCATAAGCTAAAGTGAAGGTTTATTAGTTCATAGACATGCACACACACACACACACACACACACACACACACACACACACACACACACACACACACACACACACACACACACACACACTCCGTTGAACATAATCTCATTCTCTCATGAGAAAGCGTTACTCTGAGGCCATCACAATCCCATTACCTACACTGAATTATAAGTAAGAGAGAGAGGTGAGTTGAGCGAAAGGGGGGTGGGGGGGATCTGGTGGGGTTCTATTAAGTGTATCAAGTGATCTACCCAACTTTTCCCCACACACACACACACGACAGCAGCAATCCCAAAGGTGCAGAGACAAGATAGGACTGTGTGTATAAAAATCGACCTGCTGCATTAGATTGATTCTTGAACAGTCAATACTTACACTTTGCTACCATGTGGTTTATTAAATTGAGCAACCTCACTGCTCTATTGTAACCTTATGAGCATGTGTCTATGTGTGTGTTTGTAAGAATGTGTGCATTCCTCTGTGTATCACTGATAAAGAAAACAAGCATCACCCTGCCTCTCTCCTACCCCCCCTTCCTTTCCGTTCTTCCTTCTCACCTTCCTTTCCCCCTCTTCCCGTCCTGTCCATGCAGACGGCTGCCCTAACCTGTGTAACGGGAACGGACAGTGCACCATGGGGCAGCAGAGTTGGCACTGTGAATGTCAGACAGGCTGGAGGGGCCCCGGCTGCAGTGTTGCCATGGAGACCTCCTGTGCAGATAACAAGGACAACGAAGGAGGTGAAGTGGGAGAAAATTTGGTGTGGAAAAAATTGCTGGTCCAAGGAATAAAGGATGATAGAGAAAAATAATCAATAACAACCAGAAATAATTAAGATAGAGGTCTCATGAGAGGAGCGCTGGGAAGAATCTAAGATTATCAAAATATTGCAAAATAATTGATGGAGTACGGGTGCCTTTTTTTTTTTGCATTCTTTGATTTGAATTTGAAAATATTTAATGTCCCCGAAGGGCCATTTGGTTTGCAGCAGGAGTCCAACACAGATAAAGACAAAACATCACAATAAAAGCATACAACCAACACAGTATAAAAGCATACAACCGACAGTTCAACAGGATAAGATCAGTACTCTAATGCAATTGTCGTCACAAATTTATGAAGCCTCTATAAGATCTCATATCTTGTTCAAAAATCTGATGGCAGTTGGGACAAAAGATTTCAGGTATCTGTTCCTTGCGCAACCGTCTCATCCCTTTCCATTTTCTGTCACTCAGATGGACTGACAGACTGCATGGACCCAGACTGCTGCATCCAGAGTCCCTGTCAGAACAGCCCACTGTGTCGGGGCTCCAGGGATCCTCTCACAGTCATCCAGCAGAACCCAGTGTCCCAGGTCCGCGTCCGCTCCTTCTACGACCGCGTCAAGATGCTTGTAGGTCGAGACAGCACCCATATCCTCCCGGGAGAAAGCCCGTTCAACTCAAGGTGGGGATACTACCAAACACAGGATGAATATTCACAGCAGGAATGAAGTTCTGGACAAACGCAGACTTTGACACCAATCTATGATTTCAAAGAGTTACCTAACAGAAGAAGTTTATAGTTTTCACCATCACACAGTGGTAAGAGCCAAACAAAACTACAAAAGCCAGTTTGAAGTTTTACATATTTCCAGAGAAATAAAGCTTACCTGTCTTTGTGGGTGTGGGACGATTCCAAGGGAAATGTAATCACTTACAAGCAGAAAACATTGGAGGACTATAAAAAAAAACTCAAAACTGTTTTTAAATAAAAGATTCTTTACTAGATATTTCACCAACTTGCTAACAGGTTTTAGCACTTTCTGTAAAGGATACTTTACATTGGACAGAATGGACCCTGATGCAAAGGTGTCATTCCCTTTTTGCTATGCCCAGTTGGCCAATCAGAACCAAGAATTTCACACATCCTTGTAATCCAACATTACATTATCCAAAATATTATAGAAAGTGTTGATGGGTCACCATGAATCACATGTATTTATCATTATTGGATACATGTATGTAAACACCCAGGATCTGAGCCCTGAACATGTTTGTGATTGTTTTATTGACAGTGAGTATTTACATATGCTTTTAAGAATTCAGATCTATCATGTAGTTTTCCCTCAGAAAGTCCAGGACCAAAGTCATGCCAAGATTCTTGGTCCATTAAAGGAGCTGTTAAACACTGTCCAAGGTGCTGATTTAAACACACGTGACATCAGATGATTCAAAAGGACGCATCTCCTCAAAGTGATGATACTCTTAAATATTCATTGTTTCAAAATATTTCTGTGTGTGAATCCGTTATCGAGGGCGCACCCGCACACACACATACATATCCATCTACGTTGTCATGTTTTGTTTACATGATTGACAAGCGCTAATGGGGATGGCGGGGCTTGCTGATTGCTTCTAATTAAAGAGCGGTGGAAGACCAGAGCAATAAATGATCATCTAAATTGGATGATTGAGAGATGGGGATATTAATCAAACCAGATGATTGATGATTAGGAAAGTTGTGGCTGATAGATTGACTATTGCCCCCTCACTCTGTCTCTTCTTTTTTTTTTCTTCCAGTTTGGCGTCTCTGATCCGGGGTCAGGTGTTGACTACAGATGGAACCCCACTGGTGGGGGTGAATGTGTCTTTTGTCAACTATCCCCAGTATGGATACACGCTGACACGGCAAGACGGCATGTACGTACAACAGCTACACAGCACTTCTTGCTGAATCTCTGCAAGTACCTCACCACATAGGCCGAATAATTAGATTACACTGGATTAGATTAGATCACAGTGGATTAGATTAGGTTAGATTAGATTAATTTAGAAAAACTGTAATGATCCCATGAGAATAGTAGGCTCAGTCAGAAATAATTAGATACGGTAAGAAAGGGGATTTCAGATAAAGGAAAGGTAAACGTATTTACAACAATGCAACTGAGAATTTAAATAATACAATCTCTTGACTTGAAAATTATTCATACAGCATATAACTGAAGTTAAAATGAATGAAATAAGAGTGGGAGACAAATATTTTATAAAAATGAATATATCGTTTTCGTGAAATGAAAACAAATGCTGGAAATAGAACTGTTTTCCTGTCAGGTCTTTACAGAACAAGTTTGCTTGAAGAATACAAATAATAAATGTCATAAAGAAACTTTTAGAGCAACAACAAAAGAGACACTTTGGCTCCTTTACTTGAACAGTTTCTTCCTGAATGCAATTCAGTTAACTCGCCTGACATGCCTTTCTATTCCTCCTGCAGGAACACCAGTTTAAGGCCGCTTTAATTTGACTTTTCTGTCCAATTTCTCCTCCTACATGTACAAGTTGTATCAAATTTGAGTCCGTCTGACATCCGTAACATGTTATTTCCAAGTCTGATACTGACCTCGTCTAAATGTGCAACTTCTGTGTCTCCTGTCTCAGGTTCTTTAAGCACTCCTCTCCTCCTCTAACTGATGATTTCTTTGCAGTGTTTTCTCCCAGCCAGGCTGAAGCATCAAATCTTCTTGTAACATTTAATTGACCTTGTGTTTCAGGGGGTTGTTACTCATCAGCCTCATGGACTTGTGACCTGAGCGGACATGTTCTAATGTCCATGTCTGACCTTGTTTCATTTTGATGAATGCAGTTTTTGTTTTGTTTTTCTTCCAGTTGCCACAGCCTTTCCAGACACTTACAAAGCTTTGGTATTTTGTCTCAGCAAATGTGGATACCTTGAGTAACCATAAAACTCATAGTGAGACAATTTGTTATTTTTAATTTCAGAGCTGTTACTATTGTCCACACAGCCTTTCTAGACTCAAATGTTGTACATTAGAAACATTTATTCCAGCGGTTGCTTTACTAATACTGTGAGTCCATATAAAGGTCCACCACAGCACTCCCCATCTGTGCCTCATTCCAGTCCTCTTCCTCTTCAGGTTTGACCTGATAGCTAACGGTGGTGCATCTCTGACTCTGCGGTTCGAGCGTGCCCCCTTCCTGAGCCAGGAGCGCACAGTGTGGCTGCCCTGGAGCCAGTTTTATGCTATGGACACTCTGGTGCTTAAGACAGAAGAGAACACGATCCCGGGCTGTGACCTGAGCGGCTTCGTCAGGCCTGACCCTCTTGTGATTGCATCCCCTCTCTCCTCCTTCTTCAGCTCCAAGCCAGGGGAGAAACCCATCATACCGGAGACACAGGTGCAGTACCACTGAACTCTGGCAGCCGGCTAATCTCCCTTCTGGTCCCCTCGCTCTCTTTGTCACTCTCTTGTATACCTGCCTCCTGTAGCTCTCTTTCTCCTTTCGCTTCCATAGCTTTCCCCCGCATTTGTTCCCTCTTACTCTATTTCTTTATTTCATCCATTGTTTTTTCCCTTTTTTGTCCTTCAGCCGTGAGTGGAAGCGTGACCCCCATTACTCCCTCTCCCTCTAATCCCCCCTAATCCCTCTCTCCTGTCGTCTTCTTTCATTGTCTTCCAGGTGCTGCATGAGCAGATCGAGGTGCCCGGCACAAGTCTGAAGCTGTGCTACCTAAGCTCCAGGACACAGGGTTACCGCTCCCTGCTCAAGGTGACCATGACTCCAGCTGTGGTGTCCATGGGGCTGCTGAAGGTTCACCTGATGGTAGCTGTGGAGGGACACCTCTTCCAAAAGTGGTTCCACGCCTCTCCTAACTTGGCCTACACCTACATCTGGGATAAGACTGACGCGTACGGCCAGAGGGTCTACGGACTCTCTGAAGCTGTTGGTGAGTGGAAAGGTTGGATAGAAGAGGAGCTATGTGGGGGGAAAGAGTAATTTCATCCCAGCGGACGAAAAGCCTTTCTTATAGGAGTAGCATAGGCTATGACAGAGGGAAGCAGAGCTAATTAGGAAGCTTGAAGGAGACATAATACACCAGAACCCCAGCCTCAATCTACTACGTAGTATAGCCACAGTTAAGTGCCTTTTTTTTTTCCATTCATACGTCTATTTTTCATCGAAGCAGCGTGTGGTTCAGTCAGCCAGCCGTAGCTGCGGTGAAGGGTTATTAGCCATCAGGGTGAGTTAGCAGTTAGCTGGTGGAGCAGCAAGCAGGAGTCCAGGGAAGCCTCAGTGCTATTACACTCTGCTGTCACAGTCGCTCACAGGTGCTGTCGGGCAAACACGGCTGTCAGGGCACAGATGCAGTGGACATCTGGGGCTTGAGTGCGGACTGCAATCATGAGGGGCATTGAGAACGAGGGGGTTTGGGAACTGACATTCACTCAAAGATCCCCCTCGTACCGCGGATGAACCGTCGTTTCACCTTTCTCAAAAATCATAACGCTCATCGATGTTATTTTCCGCTAAGCACGGGTTCATTTGCTGGTATGCCAAACTATTATTTTCGCTGAAGTTGAAAAGGTGCTGCTAACAGCACTTTGACTGTGACTCAGGTGGGAGCTGATGTGTGAACACTCCTCCTTTTAATAAGGAGGCCGACAACAGCAGCACACCCATACAGTCACACATACATTATAAACTGCACGTCACAGGAACACAGACGATCTCGGTCTCAATTGTCTCAACATATCTACCTCCCCCCCGTCCTATTTACTTCCTTTCTTCCTGTCTGCATTTAGCCAAATCAGCAGAGACTGTCAGCACATCTCTCTGATTGGGCCCCATTGTTTTCTACAGCTGAGTTTTCACCATTGCCTCCTGTGTGGCCTCCTATAGGTTAAAATGTCGCCTGGGTAATCTGCCCAATTAGCAAGGTTTTTAATTGACTTGGCAGAAGATGTGAGGGTGTTAGTTAGGTGCGAGTGCAGATTTTAGTACAGGTGCTAACTAGATTCTCTGTGTATCACACGTTTCACAACTTAAATTAAGTTTGGAGGTTATGCTCCCGTGAAGTTTCCTCTTCCTGTTTTTCTTTTAAGTTTTCCGTTCTTCATCATTTATTTCTTGTATTCCTCTGACCTCTTCTCCCTCCTACATGTAGTGTCCGTCGGCTATGAGTATGAATCCTGTGCCAGTCTCATCCTCTGGGAGAAGAGGACAACTATTCTGCAAGGCTACGAACTGGATCCCACCAATCTGGGCGGCTGGTCACTAAACAAGCATCATATACTGAACACACGCAGTGGTATGTACACACACTTACAAGCGCTGACTTTTCCAGTATGTTCTGTTTTGTTTTTAAAAATTATCTAGCTCCCAATGTGTAACAGGTTTACAGTGCTGTACAGCACATCTGCTATTGTCTTTGGGAGTGTGGAAACCATAATGTGCTTCCTGTGGTTCACATGAGGCTGCCAGGCGCCTCTTTTTACCTGTCAGTGAGGATTTTCACAGGAAGCGTTTTGTGTCGTCTCACCTAGTTTGAAGCCCTTATCCACTCACACCACGCCCCGCTGTGTTAACATGTGCACCGACCAATCGCTTACAAGTATTCAAACAGAGGGGTGTCCACAGAGGGGCAGGGGTACATTATCGAGGCGCTGGTTCAGGATGGGGAGTCGACCTTGATGCATCATCTGCTTTACCATTACTTAAACTCTGTGCAATAAAAAGCATGGAAATATAACAGGGCTGACGCACTGATGTTCGCCTGCTGCGACGATTGATGTTCTAATAGGAAAAGACACAAGTGGAGACCCAGGGGTGTTGAGAGGTATTTTTAGAAGTGAGGGGATGTATCCACACACATACACTATTGTATAACACGCTGTTGTGCTCTGGTCATCAAACTGACTAATGTTATACAGAAGTAATTAAATGCAGCTTGTATCGGCTGCTTGCTTTGATCGTGTCCCTGTAGATCTGTCTTCCTTTCTTCATAAACGTGGAACGATGTTTTTATTAATGACATGCAGTATAGCTGTGCTAGTAACTAAATGTTGTCATCAGGATAATGACCTGCTATTACAGACAACATAACATACTGCTGTGTGATGTTAACTGTGCCCACTGTCTTAATTTAGCATGTCAGCATGCGAATTACGTTGTTTAGGAGGAGAATGAGGGGAAGTTCAGAGGTAGGCTACTGGAAAAGTTCCAACATTGACCTGAATATAGAACTAAACCGAGAGTTTAGGACTCACCAGTGTGGCTACTGATCATTTTCAGAGGGTTTGAATAAATCTGTCCCTCATTTCAATGCGATCCGTTCAGTATTTGGCGTGACATTTAACTTGCTTGTGCAAATGTTAACTTAATAATAGTGCTAATATAAAAATTCAGGGACCTGCTACAAAATAATTAGATTTTATCCCCATGGACCCTGAATGTCTGGAGAAAATGTAGTGGCAATTATGTTAAATTGTTGCTGACTAAAATGAAGTTGTGACCAAGCTGGTCTGGCATTGTCCCCCCCCCCTAAGAGCCATAGAGCTGTACAAAGATCCTGATCTGTGTGTGTCTCCTGTCCAGGTATCCTTCACAAGGGAAGTGGCGAGAACGTCTTTGTGACGGAGCAGCCACCGGTAATGGCCAGTGTCATGGGAAATGGACGAAGACGCAGCATCTCCTGCCCCAGCTGTAACGGCCTGGCAGACGGCAACAAGCTTCTGGCACCGGTTGCCCTGGCGATGGGCACTGATGGCAGTCTTTATGTCGGGGATCTCAACTTTGTACGTAGGGTCTACCCATCTATGAACACAACCGGCATCCTTGAACTAAGGTAAATATCCCAAACTCAATATTGTAGGAAGGAGAGGTCAAAAGATTGGGTGTACCAGAGGAAATAAGGACTTCATAAATAAATATGGATTAAACATTAAAAAGGCAGCTTGGGTTAGTTTTATAAGAGAGGGAAGAGTCCAGATGTTTGCAGCATGTAGAAGGCGTAGGATTGCATATTTTCTTGAGAAAGAAAAAAAGTAAGGTGAGACACTAGGGATAGCATGGTGAAAGAAGAATTATACACTGTACAAGCAAACTGTTTCTCCAGGGTATTTTTACCCATGGTTAAATCTGCTGTTCACACCACAGCCTGCTTTGTGTTGCTCTCTGTAGGTTGCTCTCCACAGACTGTGTGAATTAACATTTGTTTTGTTGTGCTTTTATCTCACTTTCTCGCTTCAAGGAACAAAGATTTCCGACACAGGTAAGATCTTTATCGCAATACATTTGAAGTCACTTCTGCACATTTCAGCAGCACTCGAGATAGTAAAGAGGAGCTGAAACCATTTTCAGTGAAAAAAAACAAAAACAAAACAACAAAAATATAAGGTAACTCTAAAATCATGCACTTCCTGTCACTGCAGTAATAATCCCACCCATAAGTACTTCCTGGCAGTGGATCCGGTCTCTGGGGCTTTGTTCATCTCAGACACCAACTCTCGAAGAATTTACCGAGTCCGCTCTTTAACGGGAGGCCGCCTGCTGTCAGACAATGCAGAGGTGGTGGCTGGGACGGGGGAGCAGTGTCTGCCCTTTGATGAGCGCTGCGGTGATGGAGGCAAGGCCACTGAAGCGACACTTATGAGTCCCAAAGGTGAGCAGGAGAAAACTCATCACCCACACTGTTGGAATAAGTCTTACTTCTGAAAGATGTTGTAAATGTTGACAATTAGAGACCTTTGTGTTCTGTAGTGCTGTTCAGGTATTACAAGAAAAAAAAAAACAGAGGTGTCACTTTTAGCTGTGGGAAAGTCTGACGTGCATTATTTTTTTATTAGTGACATTATTTACAGCTCCTGGTGGGGACAATAATGCCATCAGGAATTAGTAATTTATATCTAGTCATGATAAAAGATTGAACCATCATTTGTTCATCAATTGCAGACGTTCATTCCCGATAAGGTACGCAAATAGAAATCATGTTTCCTTTAGTTTTCAAATCTGTTTTCTTACACAGTTCTGTGCGTACATAATCATCTGTAACTCCGTGCAGATGGGAAAAACTGAGGGTGCCGATACTGTTCCTTGATCATGACTACATTTTTCTATTACAAAGCGCTGTTCTTGTGACTCAACTGAAGCGGGCCAGAGACAGAAGGAGGTTATAAACCAGGTTAATGTTCAACTCATTAATGGGATTTCTTTTGTGGATCATTGGATCTGAGAACATTGTGACACCAAACTGTCAGGGATGTCACACTGTCACATTTCTCCATCAGTGACACAACGTGTGTGTACATGTGGGACTGCTGGTGTTAGTATGTACAGTATTTATGTGTGTGTGTGTGTCTGAGGAGAGAGAAGATGGTTAAAAAAAAGGAGAAGACAACGAGCCACTGGTTCCCTCTAACCTGTCACGGGGAAAGTCAGCCATCACACATCAGCTCGCCCTCTCTCTGCCTGTTTCCTCTCCGTCTCTGTCTCTCTCTCTCTCTCTCTCTCATTTGCTCGGCGCCCCTTTTCTCTACCCTCAATCTGTTGTTGTGTATCTCAGCGCGACTACGAGTTATTTCGGGGCACAGTTGCCTCGTGCAAACACACCTGTCTGAATTCCTGCTGCCTGATAGACTGATAGGCGTGACACTGCACCACTGGTAAACGCTTGAAGAAGTGAAACAAATGAAAAGTAGAAATATAGGGATGACAAAGAAAAGCGAGATGTCACTAAGGAAGGAAGCCGAATACTCTGAAACACTCTGCGTTCTTCAGGAATCAGCTTGCGGTCCACAGTTGCCCTCTGGGAGGAGCATGATTTCGGCTCTGCATTGCGATGACTCATCCCGAAAACTAACACTTCTCTAACAGTTCAATGCCCGCTCCATCACTTTCTTCCCTCTCATTTGGTGGAGCATTGAGCAATTCAGCTGTCAGTGCTGCTATCTGTTTTCAGCTGGTGGAAAGAGTGAAGTTTAATTGACTAAAAACGTCTATGGGTTCACCCCTGCAGCGTTTGAGTTATGAGTCGTCACTCAGGGTGTTCGTCTTCCCTCTGACAGGTATCGCAGTGGATAAAAACGGCCTGATGTACTTTGTGGATGCCACCATGATCCGAAAGGTGGACCAGAACGGCATCATCTCCACTCTGCTGGGGGCCAACGATCTCACCGCCGTACGGCCGCTGAGCTGTGACAACAGCATGGACGTCAGCCAGGTAGGATGTTTGGGAGGAAGTGCAGGAGAAGACGAGAGGTGGCGGTGAGATAGATGATGATCTAACGGCCACTCTGAGTGCTTAGCTTAGATTGTGTGGACACGTGCCAGCCAGGAGGTCGGGGATGGAACTGATTTAGGGTGGGATTAAAAGAGTCCATTCATACATTAATGGATCCAAAGAGAGTGCAGACTGCAGTCACTTTTAAAAAATGAAGAAGAGACTAGCATGAACCTTGGCATCCTGTCAAAACCGCCTCCCACGGAACAGATATCCTCTCATCGTTAACTTTGTTTTCACCATCAGGTCCGTTTGGAGTGGCCGACGGACTTAGCAGTGAACCCCATGGACAACTCTCTCTATGTGCTGGAAAACAATGTCATCCTTCGCATCACTGAGAACCACCAGGTCTGTTATACATGGCTAGGTGGCCACTGCAGAACCCTTAGAGTGGACACTCACTGTAGGCTCCTGACAGGATTTTGTCCCAATTAGTCTTTCTCAACCTAATTTAGAAGTAAAAGTTCAACGTGTAATGTAGTTTTTCAAAGTTTTAAAGAAGTGGCAATATTACTCCTTAATTAGCTCCAGAGACATTTTACTTTCTGAAGCCTTAATTCAGTGTTGAAAGTTGTTTTTTTTTTTTTTTTTCTGCTGTTTTAACAGCGAGACACTTTTAATATCTCAGTTTTTTAACAGTAGTGTTTATTTTTGAACAGGTGAGCATCATAGCAGGTCGGCCCATGCATTGCCAAGTGCCAGGTATCGACTACAGCCTGAGCAAGCTTGCTATACACGCCGCACTGGAAAGTGCCACAGCCATTGCTTTGTCGCACACCGGCATGCTCTACATCGCTGAGACCGATGAGAAGAAAATCAACAGAGTGAGACAGGTAGGAAAACAGAGGAGGACTGCACTCAGTTGTTGGGCTATGCTGTACTTTTAAAATCTTTGCTTTGATATATAAAGCTATTTTTTTGGCGAGAAAAACTGACAGCACAGCTTGTCAAGCTGATATTTTGAGATTTTTTCAGCTCTCCAGACACTACATTCAGTCGAAAGATTTGAACTTGTTTCCATTTCTCTGTTTTGATAACTCAAAATGATTTTGGGCTTTGATAATACATTTTCTTCTTGTGACTTCCTTTTTTCTCCATTTTCCTCCGTATTTGTTTTTTGCAGGTGAGCACTAATGGAGAAATCTCTCTTCTGGCTGGTGCTGCCTCTGACTGCGACTGCAAGAATGACGTCAACTGCAACTGCTTCTACGGCGATGACGGCTACGCCCCCGACGCCGGCTTGAACTCCCCCACCTCCTTGGCCGTTTCCCCTGATGGGACGCTTTACATTGCTGACCTCAACAACATCCGCATCAGAGCCGTGCGAGCAAACCGTCCCGGCCCTGCTGTCTCGAGCGTGGGCTACTCGGGATCTGCGCAGTATGAGGTGGCATCGCCGAGGGAACAGGAGCTGTACGTCTTCAACGGGGAGGGGCTTCACATCCAGACGATTAGCTTGGTGACCGGGGAGCCACTTTTCAACTTCTCCTACGGTCCTGATGGAGAGCTGGCCATGCTGATTGATAACTGCAACAACACGGTGAAGGTGAGGAGGGACGGCCAAGGACAAGGAGGTGCAGCAGGCTTGCTCAGACTGGTGCTGCTGCCCGAGAATCAAGTGGTGACCCTCGGACTGGACCCCACTGGGGGGCTGCGAAGTGTGTCAGCCATGGGCCAGGAGGTGGCTCTGATGGGTTACAGTGGCAACACAGGTCTCCTGGCTACCAAAGCTGATGAGACCGGATGGACGACATTTTACCAGTGAGTGTTTGTGAAAGTGTCTGAATATGTGTTTGTATTATTCAAACCCTTCTCCACACGTCTGAGATACAAAATGAATGAGTTTCACAGGTTTCATGTTGATCACGTTCCAGTGCATCCTCAATTACATGTGATGCAACACAAAGTGTACTGCTGCCCCCTAGTGTTGCCTTTTAGGACTACAGCCAGTGCCTGTAAGGTGACTGGTCTGACAGTACTGTGCGAGTGTATTCTTAATGTGTTCATTAAGATACCTGTAGTGGATTCAAGTGATAGTTTAATTTGCTCTATTGTTACAAAGAATGCTTTTTATTTCATCTTATTTAACAATTTCTGAATGTATTATTGTCCTTTTGCAACGCCTGCTAAACTGCAGCTAAAAAGTATGAAGTATATCTCTTTCTCTCCCTCTCCCTCTCTCTCTATATATCTAATTATGTCCTTCCCCTCACTCCCTCACCCGTTATCACTCAGGTATGACAGCGAGGGTCGCCTGACCAACATGACATACCCAACAGGCATGGTGACGAGTCTCCACCGCGAGATTGAGCGCTCCATCAACATCGACATTGAAAGCTCCAGCAGGGACGACGATGTCACAGTCATCACCAACCTGTCCTCTGTAGAAGCCTCGTACACGGTGGTGCAAGGTAGAGACCCACTCAGCAAACACAGGACACACTCGGAGCGGGGGGGGGGGGGAGCTTGTCATGAATTTTTAAATATGTTTGTGAAATTGCAAGAGTATGCGGCACGAAGGTGGACAAATGCTGGACACAAATCACCACCAGAGGGGGGGACAAAAATCAAATTGAATATAGATGGTTTTGAATTTAGTATTTTCATTGACTTTTTTTTGAAAGGTTTCATTTAAAATGCATGAAATCTTTAAGAAGTTTAACTGGGTCTTTTAATTTCGTCCTGATTTATTGATGAGATGCGCACACACTCCAAAACCTCATGATCTTGTTATTCAAAAACATAGCTGCCCTCTGTGATGCTGAATATGCGCCGGCCTGCCGCCTCTAATTGAAAGTCTTGTAATTTTCACTCAGTTATGTGAATGCTCCAGGAGATTATTTTCCTTCCCTCTCCGCATCCAGCCCTCTCTTACTCCCTCTCATGGAGTAAAATTACCAATATATAGCTGTTAATCCCAGCTGGGATCATCTTGCTTTTGAATATCATCACAGAAAAATTCATTAACTCATGTAGAGTGAATCCTCCTCATCCCTCAAGCATTCTCCTCACACACACACACTGTCATACAAATACAGCTCTCAACCAGTTCCCATGATCCCTGAGCTTATTTGGTGTGTTTGGAGAGGAAGGAGAAGAAGGAGAGTAATTGCCTTTCTTCCCTTGACCAGTGCGAGTGGCGTGACAGAAGTGTGTATGCAGGCTGTGGGTGATAGGAGTCTGAAGGCCACAGAGAAAATAAGTTGTAGATGTATTCAGTGATCCACCTGCGGTGCGGGAGGAAAACGGTGGAGTTGTTCACAGAGCTGTAAGTCATTTAAGGTTTCCTGCGCACTGTGTGGGTTTCAGCACAGCTCTCCGCTGACATACTCACTTAACCATCTCCCTCTCTTTCCGCTCTTTCTCGCTCTCTTCATTAACTCCTGCACAGTGAATTCTCCTTGGCCCTCAAGCTCCCGTTTCTCTCCCTCCCTCTCCTTCTCCCTTGCTTCGGTTTTATTACGAGGCTGTTCAGACAGAGAGAGCAGGGAAGATTTATCTAAAGGCTGTTGCTGCCAAGTCAATGGAAAGAGCTTCACTTGTCTGTTTGAGGCGTTGTTAAAATTTGCCTGGAGCTTTATTACAAATTGGCCTTATGGATTACTGTCATTTATGGCAGGGCTTCAAAGGGAGACACCGTCTGATCCCCTCACCTTTTATAAATGAATTGGGGAAAAAAAAAAGATCTCACACTGCATATGCCAGATATTTCTGAGCCGGAAAAACAATTTTATCTTACTCTGAATCATCATTGTCTGAATCGTCTGTTTTCAGACATCAGAGGAAAAAATTAGACTCAGCATTAGGCATGGGCTTATCTGTTTCTATTCTTGTATTTGAGACTGAGTCATAAGGAGATCGCAGGATTGTAGATATCTGTCAGTTTATCTGGACCTTTTTTCTTTTTTCTTTTTTTTTCACATTCAGAACATTTTTGAGTTTGTACAGTCTTTTAATCTGGCCCTTTGATGTTTTATGATCATGTTCTGACTCATACTAACAAGAGTCTCTAAGCTTCTTTTCTAGTTAATTTAATAACAGGCAGACAAGCATAAACAGGACCTGTACGGTTGAATAGTCCAACTCCAGGGAGTATGATTGCGATACAAAACAATACAACAGCTGAGGCAGTGAAAGGGTGAAAGTGAACAGAAAATAGCAGTCAGTGTCAGTGAAGACAGGATCCTTGTTATGTTTTAAATATTAGGCCATCCCAGTTTAAATTTGTGGTTGGCAATATTAATACTGCACTGAGCCTCTCTTCCGCATCGGGAGGTTTTGACAAGCTATTAAAATTTCTTTGGAAATCTCATCACGTCATTTTTTCGTAAGAAAAGATGAAAGAGTAAAGCAGTCACATATATATGACGAATCCCATATGCCCCTTGTTATATCAATGCCCCCAGACACTTGTCTTTTCTGTCACATTAAGGACCATAGGTCAAATTATTAGGAACCCTCCCATCCTCAGAAGACTTTTTAATAGTGCAGGATTTCTATCCAACGATTGAGAAAAGAAACCGTCTTTGATCAGTGTCCGAACCCAATCAAATACTTCCGTTCATGCGTATGTCGAGGTTGGGGTCTTACATTCTTAAGGTTGGCTGGATTTGAATGGGTTAAGGTGGCTCTATGCTTACCTTCTGCCTGTCTGTCTCCCTCTACAGACCAGGTGAGGAACAGCTACCAGCTGTGTAACAACGGAACCCTGAGAGTGATGTATGCAAACGGTATGGGCATCAGCTTTCACACAGAGCCGCACATACTGGCCGGCTCCGTCAGCCCCACGATTGGTCGGAGGAACATCACACTGCCCACTGACAACGGCCTCAACTCTATAGAATGGCGTCTACGTAAGGAGCAGACCAAGGGCAAGATCACCGTGTTTGGGAGGAAGCTGAGGGTGAGTTGTCACTGTGACAGCTTTGGTAGAAACACATCCAACAGTTTAGCATCCAATTTAAACTTTCTCTCTCTCTCTCTCTCTCTCTCTCTCTCTCTCTCTCTCTCTCTCTCTCTCTCTCTCTCTCTCTCGACAGGCTCATGGCCGCAACCTTCTTTCCATCGACTTTGACCGGAACACACGCACCGAGAAGATTTACGATGATCACAGAAAGTTCACGCTGCGCATCATGTATGATGCTCAGGGTCGGCCGGCCATGTGGCTCCCCAGCAGCAGCCTGGCCGTGGTCAATGTGTCGTACTCTACCACTGGACAGCTTGTTGGGCTGCAGAGGGGGAGCATGAGCGAGAGGACAGAGTTTGACCCGCAGGGACGCATTCTGTCTCGGTCTTTCGTGGACGGGAAGGTTTGGAGCTACAGTTACCTCGACAAAGTAAGTTTCATTATTTTTACCAATGTCATCCAGGTATCAAATCTTGTGTTGGAAAAGCAACAAAAAGAAGGAACTGTCTTTGGATTGTAGGAATTGAGCATAATAATACTTCATTTTTATGGATTCAAATTTGTCAGCTGACAGCAAATTATCTCTGGTGCTATTCCACAGGAGGCATGTCAGCCATGATAATGCTTTTAAATTCATCCTTATTTCGCTTTCCTTTCTGCTTACAGTCCATGGTGCTGCTCCTGCAGAGCCAGAGACAGTATGTCTTTGAGTTTGACGCCTCGGGCCGGGTCACAGCTGTCACCATGCCCAGCGTAGCTCGCCACACCATGTTCACGCACGTGTCAGTCGGATACATCCGTAACACCTACAACCCCCCAGAGAGCAACGCGTCCATCATCCACGACTTCAGCGAGGATGGCAGACCTCAGGCCTCACACTTCCTGGGCACTGGCCGCCGTGTCCTCTACAAGTACGGCAAGCTGGCCAAGCTGTCAGAGATCGTGTACGACAGCACCGCCGTCACCTTCGGCTACGACGAGACAGCTGGCGTGCTGAAGATGGTCAATCTGCAGAGCGGAGGCTTCTCGTGCACCATTCGTTATCGCAAAATGGGCCCGCTCATTGACAAGCAAATCTACCGCTTCAGTGAGGAGGGGATGGTCAACGCAAGGTTTGACTACACCTACCATGACAACAGTTTCCGTATCGCCAGCATGAAACCAGTCATCAGTGAGACTCCGCTTCCTGTAGACCTCTATCGATACGACGAAATCTCTGGAAAGGTGCAAAAATGTAGCTCCTGGAATACTATGATTGTGAATTGACCTTTTTTCCTGCTTCCATGTCACTCATCCTTTTTTTCTCCGAACCTTTATAACCCTCTGCGATAGGTGGAGCACTTTGGAAAATTCGGAGTCATATACTACGACATCAATCAGATCATCACCACAGCTGTTATGACGCTGAGCAAGCATTTCGACACCCACGGTCGCATCAAGGAGGTCCAGTACGAGATCTTCCGTTCACTTATGTATTGGATGACGGTGCAGTACGACAGCATGGGACGAGTTGTGAAGAGAGAGCTCAAAATCGGGCCCTATGCCAACACCACTCAGTACCGCTATGATTACGACGGAGACGGACAACTCAGTGGCGTTAAGGTAAATATTCTGCCTTGTCTTTACAATTTTTACGATTTAGCCATGAGTATTTATGGCACATGCAGGTGCTTGTTGACTGCAGCCCTCATGAGTCCCTCTTCCTTGTTTTCCCCAGGTCAATGATTGGTCTACTTGGCGCTACAGCTACGACCTGAATGGTAACCTCCATCTGCTGAACCCTGGCAACAGCGCCCGCATCCTGCCCCTTCG
Organism: Symphodus melops; assembly: GCF_947650265.1. Classification (NCBI taxonomy): domain Eukaryota; kingdom Metazoa; phylum Chordata; class Actinopteri; order Labriformes; family Labridae; genus Symphodus; species Symphodus melops. The sequence continues at coordinate 19,326,296 of NC_136699.1, forward strand.
TTACGACCTAAGAGACCGAATCACCCGTCTGGGAGATGTCCAATACCGCCTGGATGAAGACGGCTTCCTCAGCCAGCGTGGTTCGGATGTCTTTGACTATAACTCCAAAGGTCAGCTGCTGAGGGCTTACAACCGAGGCCCTGGCGGGTGGAGCGTCGTGTATCACTACGATGGGCTTGGTCGCAGGGTGTCCACCAGAAACAGCCTGGGAAGTCACCTCCAGTTCTTCTATGCTGACCTCAACCACCCGACCCGGGTCACACACATCTTCAACCACTCCAGTTCAGAAATCTCATCCCTCTACTATGACCTGCAGGTAGGCATTGGCGTGCCTGCTTCATATTAAAACAATTTTTGAATCTGCTTTCCAAAGGTCTTAAACGGCCACTAAAAATAATTGTTGTGAGCGTGAAACAGTCGCAAAACAAAGATCAAGCAATGCAATTGACACATACTGTGGCTCTGTCTGGTGATCAGGGTCATTTGTTCGCCATGGAGGTGAGCAGCGGAGAGGAATACTACATCGCTTCAGACAACACTGGCACACCGCTGGCTGTCTTCAGTAGCAATGGACAAATGATCAAACAGGTAAAACACAAATCTTTGAAGGTCGCCTTAATTGCAATCACTCGTCTTGGAATTGCATTGAAGAAACAGCATGAAACTGCACATAAAAAAAAAAAAGCTTCTCTGGGGAAGCTCTTCCGTGCCTGACACATTGTTCTGACCTTTTCCTCAGAGGTAGAGCCGAGAAAAACCCAAAGCAAATTGAATCTGCTTGTGTCACCCAGGTGCAGTACACTGCCTACGGAGAAGTGTACCTCGACTCCAACCCTGAGTTCCAGCTGGTGGTCGGTTTCCACGGTGGACTCTATGACGCCCTGACTAAGCTGGTCCACTTCACCCAACGAGACTACGACGTATTGGCCGGACGCTGGACCTCACCCGACTACACCATCTGGCCCAAGATAGGGAAGGATCCCTCTCCATTTAACTTGTACATGTTCAAGAACAATAACCCTCTCAGTGACATGCTGGATATCAAAAATTATGTCACAGGTAAAGTATTTATAAATATCATGATGTAGACACAAAAGTAAGCTTTGTACGTTTTAAATCATTGAGCATATTGCAGCTATTTGGACTTTGTCGAAGGTTTTTGTTTTCTTGTTCCCATGACTTTTTAAAATGTAAGTAGATCAGACCATTTGAATCTTTAAACTTTTAGAAGTTATCACATTTAAAATGAGATCAAGGGTAAAATTATAGCTGTTAGCGTGATTTGGTCACATTTACAGAACATCCTAAATAAGCCAGTTATGTTCTGACGCGGGTTGATATCTCCAGCGAGCAGAAAAAAACAGACGGTCATGGACAAGATAGTTGGAGCGAGTTACAATGTACTACAGATGGTACAGTTGCTACTAGCCTTGCATAACACCAGACCACGCATACACTTCACTTTTTTTATGAAGAAAAATGATTCATTTGCAACCTTGTTTAACTTTGTTACTCAGCGAATGAATTTTTCATCCTGTCTGCTGTAGATGTGAAGAGTTGGCTGGTGATGTTTGGCTTCCAGCTCAGTAACATAATCCCAGGGTTCCCTCGACACTCGCTCTACTTTGTGGAGCCACCGTATGAGCTGCAGGCCACACAGCACTGTGAGAACGGACAGGTATGAGCCAGTGTGCTTTCTGTCAACAGAATGAAAGCCCAAATGAATCCCATGACAGTGTTTTCAGCTTTTCTGGTGAATGTCAGTGTAAATACAGCAGCCGTGTTTTACAGCAAGAGCCAAATGTGGCCGTCAGTTCTGTGTTAGTACATGATTTCATGCTTCAAAAAAAAGTCACCGCTCCGTCTCTTCCCCGTTCAGCTCATCACTGGTGTGCAGCAAGCAGCAGAGCGTCACAACCAGGCCTTCATGGCCCTCGAGGGTCGTCTACTCAACAAGGAGCGGAGAAGGCGCAAGGACAAACCTGGTCACTGGTTCGGCACCAGTACTCCCATCATCGGCCGAGGAGTCATGCTAGCTCTGAAGGAAGGCCGAGTGGTGGCTGGAGTGTCAGCTCTGGCCAGTGACGACAGCCGTAAGGTGGCATTGGTGCTCAATGGCGCCCAGTACCTTGAAGGCACACATTACACACAGGACGGGAAGGACTGCCACTACTTTGTGAAAGTGGGCTCCGCTGACAGCGACCTGTTGGCTTTGGGGCTGACCAACGGGCGCAAATCCCTGGAGAGCGGCATCAATGTGACAGTGAGTGGCCGCTCAAGGAGAGGCGTGACTGTGGAGTTTGCGGTGCCATCGTTTGTACTGAGCGTTCGGTACGGCCTCGCTGTCGACGTGGTGGATGAAGAGAAGGTAAGACTGTTGGAGCTGGCCCGGCAGAGGGCCTTGGCTGGGGCCTGGGCCAAGGAGCAGCAGAAGGCCAGGGATGGGAAGGGGGGCAGTCGCCTCTGGACTGAGGGGGAGAGACAGCAGCTTCTAACGACAGGCAGAGTACAAGGCTACGATGGCTACTATGTACTGCCTGTGGAGCAGTATCCAGAACTGGCCGACAGCAGCAACAACATCCAGTTCCTGAGACAGAACGAGATGGGCAAGAGGTAACAGCCCTGAGGAATAGACTCGTCCCTCTGTCCCACTCTCACGTCTCTAGATCTGCTCCTTATTCTCGCCCAGCCTCCTCAACCCCTCTCCTTTGAAAAAAAACCATGGAGATTCAACCAACATACGGGGTTACTCGCGGAACGCTGCAGGGACTTTTAAAAAGAATGACTTACCTGAAAAACACATTGTTAATTTTACTGCCACAGGCAAAAATGTTATCATTTGGTCAAATGGCTCTTTTTTGAAAATAAAAAAAACTTTGAACAACTGAAAAAGCACTGAAGAACTTTAAGAACTGTTGCTTAGCGAATAAGAAGATTCCCCTTTTTAAAAAAGATAGTGATATTTTCGCCCATATTTTTTGGGTCACACTGAGAGCGGCCATGACAGCTACTGGTCACACGGTGGAGTTGTACTGCGCTGGGCTCTCTGCAGTAAAGGCTTGTCTGTCTCTTATAAACACTGAAGGCACAGGGACCAAAGTGGAGACAAAGCTGCTCCAGAGCGCTGGCATTACAACTTCACATCAACTGAGGACATCACAAACAAAGCAACCTTACAAGGCAATGTTAAAAGTCACCCTATACTATGAGTCGTCTCCCTGTCTCAGGCCTCCCATCATCGTCCACCACGGACCAGCCGCTGCTTCTGAGGCAGCAAACATCCAACCAAGCAACACACAAACTAACGGCAGAGTGAAGAAATTCAAGCTGTTAACGGACTCGAAAACAGAAACTTTTTAAAAAAACAAAGTCAAAAAAGTGATGGCTATATTTGTGGACAGTGGTATCACACAGCATTGTTTATTTTGAAATGGGGAGAAGAATCATATTACTACATTTGTGTCCGCCTACACTAAATTTCAGGATGTTGCGTATACTGTAGATGCCGTAGTTTTGTACGTTTCAGTCGCGGTAGAATTGTGAGACTTTCACCAAGGCACTTCTGTACAGAACGATCAAACACACAACTCACAGAGTCCGGACAACATGCTCAGTTAGTATTTATTTTATTTTAAACTTTTTTTATTTATTTATTCTTAGTACTATATGACAATCATGAATGAGTCACCAGTTCTGTTCCAAATGAACATAATGGATGAGTTTATTTTCTTTTGTAAAATATGTATGAAATGTTCATTTTGTTTTTGTATTAATTTCAGTTTGCTGCCAGGGCAAATACTAGTCACTCTCAAAAAGAATAATTTATGTAATAAAGTGTTTTAAAAAAACGGTTTATACTTTAAATAAAGTCTTTAAAACTGTGAAATCTGTTTTTTCGAAATATATTTCAATGTACAGTGTATAGACCTACCTTTATGCAGCACAGTAGAATATTGTCAAGAATATCGAGTTTTATATTTCTAAGAGGAAGTGGCTTGTAATGTGCAAAATCTTTAGCTGGTCTTACTACTCTAGAGTTTTGTGGCACTCTAATATTCCATATCTACAATATCAATCCCCAGTTTGTTGTTTTTGACTGTTTTTTGGTTTGGAAGCAGAGATGTTTCTGTCCTAGATCCCGACAGCAGTAGCAGTAATGGATCCTTCTCACTGTGAAGAGACTCGTGCTGGATGTCATATTGTACCAAATCAGTATTATCAAAGGATGATTCTTATACATTCACTGAAACGAGACTCTTCTGAGAACCTTATCAATAAAACATAATTGTTTACTTCAACTGAGCAATGTGTGCGTTTCACTTTCATCTCATGTTTCTGTTTGAAGTTGTTTATGTTCTTGTTTCTCCACCAGGCTTTAGGGTAGACTTCAAGGTGAGTTCATTTCAGAGCAAACTTGGCAAGCTCTATTGATTCACGCAGCTATTTCCCGCTTTTGTTAACGATGCATTAGTCTGATGGATAAAGTACAGATGTGCTCCAGATATTCAGAAAATAAAACACTGCAATTATTGTTCCCCTCTTCCAAACACATTATCGTGTTGTGAAGACACTTTAACAGGGGCAAACGTTTCTGAGACTCTTTCAACGACTCTGATGTGCTGTTAAGTAGCCATTACAATTACCCCTGTGTTTACAGATAACTGTGATTTCTGAGGATCATTCCACTCTATTCCATTAAATCCAAGACAACTCTTCTCCTTATAGCAGGAGCAAAATCCTTTATGCTTCTATTTTTAAAAGATCTATCTGTCATGGTATTATGTTTACAGAGTCCCATGAGTTAAGAACCACATGGAGAATTCCCACACCATCCTTGCAGGTCCCACAGCTCTCGTTACTGTTTTCAGGCAAAATATTCCAACATGAGAGATCCAAAACAAAGGAAACTAGCAGTGAACAAAGAGAAGCCTTTAACATCTGACATAAACAGTATAGCAAATGAACATTTATGATGCAACCTATCTGCTGGCTGTGTAATTGTGTTAGGGTTGTGTTTAAAGCAGGCTGTCTATATAACAGGTTCCGTTTGCTTACAGTGCCCCCAAGTAGCCAATTTAAGTATTGCAGGTTTTCAAGCTAAATGAAACTGCAGGTTTATGAGCAATGAAAACTATTTTAATGTGCTGACATAAAACTACTCATTAGTCAGAATGCTGTGTAAAGTAAAAAGTAAAAAGAAAATGCTTTAAGGTTGTAGTTGTTCAGTGTAGGTTTTCATTAGATTTCAGACTGACTGATGATCGTCTGAGATGATTCTGCAAACCATTTGATTTCATAGTGACCTTTTTGTTATCGAAAATGCTTTTCCAGGATGTTTCAGTCTGTGCTGTAGAAGCTCACGAGGCCTGTACAAGTAGGACTGTAAAACTTTTCCAGGAGTCACTTCATTGCTTTAGTTTCACTTTAAGGAAACAGAGTGTTGTGCATCAGGCAGGGAGCCATGTCGCTGCCTGCCGTGTTAAAAATAGTCGAATGGATACGGCCCGGCCCCAGTGCACTGATCTATGCTCCTGACTCCCCTTGAACCTCCCACACACACACACACACGCACGCACACACACACACGCACACACACACACACACACACACACACACACACACACACTCTTCCTTTCCCCCAAAGAAACACAAACGACAAAAGCACGTTATGTAATGGGAATAAATTATTTTAATGCAAGATTCTTATTTAAGCAAAACAAGGCATTTAACACGTTTTTTTAAGCAATCACAATCTTTTTTCACATTTTCAGTTTTATCTCGAAGGTATGTAAGAAAAATAATATTGGAATAACGTTTTTCAAGATCACCATGAAAATAAGGAACATCGAGGCCATCGAATGTGAACAGTAATCAAACGTGAATCACTGTCGTCATCAAAAATGCATTCCATTTATTGTTATATGATTTCACTTGAAGACAAACATCTGCAAAAAAAAACAAAAAACTGCTTCCGTGCAAATGAAAGGGATACATTTCAAGCATCAGCTTCTTAAGGGCGCCCTGAGGCTGAATGACAACCAGGGTCTTGGTGGCCTGTGACAAATCGAGGGCCCGGGACACGGGGTTGTCCTTGGCGACAGGGAGTAGCGGTAGCTGAATGTGCGGACAGGGAGGGTTCGAGATGGCTGAGAGGGAAGGCAGGAGTAATATCTTACAGAGGTAATCATCATAAAGTGCCAAAGAGCCTCACACTAGATGAGCCTGAGATCCAAGTACACTGTGTGTGTGCGCGTGTGTGTGTGTGTGTGTGTGTGTGTGTGTGTGTGTGTGTGTGTGTGTGTGTGTGTGTGAGTGTTATTGTGTAGCCAAGATGGTGGGAGTGTGTGCCTGTGGTGTGTTGGTGTTAGATTTCAGTGAGGAGCCTGAGGTTCAGGTTCTGCTTCGAAGCTCTGTTACAAGCTGCTACAGAGTTTCCCCTGCACAGGGTCAGTCAGTCAGACAGTGCTGAGGGTTTCACATTGAGGAGGAAAAAGGTTGCTTTTTTTTTCAGGAGACGTCATGGGATCAAGGCTTTTATATATATAGACAGGCATAAGACTTGTAAGGGAAGGGGTGGGGGTGGAGGAGGGGGGTTGTTGAAGGAGTGTGAGGTGTAAGGCAGATAAGGGTCAGGGTGATGGGGCTCCAGGCACAGAAATGGGGGACAAGAGGGTAATGGGAGCCAACATTCAGGGAATACGTTATGTCAGCATGTCCCAGAGACAACAGCAACACAGAGCTGTCCAGCAGGCTGTCAGGCATGTGTCCGCTGTGTCGTCTCTTCTCCTGTCCTCCACCACGTACACTGGAAGGGACGAAAGAGAGAGAGAGGAGGGGGTGACAAGGTTGTACACAGAGGAAGAAAACAAGAATGGAGAACAGTTAAAAGAAAGCAGGAAGGGACTCCTTTTGTAAACTTGCATGAAACCAGAGATCTTTTCATTTTTCGAGAATCACAACTCCCGCACAGGCTTCAAGTGTGAGCGTAGCTGCTAGGATTTTTCCTCTAATTACATTCATCAGGGGAGGCACGTCACCATGGTAATGCCATAGCAGCCAAGAGCCACGATCAGACAGCGTTACACTTGAGTAGCAATGCCTCTCGGTGTGAACAAACTCATGAAATGAGAGCTTTCACAATGACACGTTGCCACACGGCTGTACAGTGAATCCACCCTAATGAATCAGCTCATCATATGTAACCTTTACCGCCTGTTCCAGTCAAAGAGACACCTCCTCTTCCCTGTGTTTGTGATGAATCATTGATGTGGACGGAAACACTCCAGCCAGCTTTTAACAACCATGTACTGTACCTTGGCTGGCTGTGTTACCAAGGAGACCAGCTCCCAGTCAATACCTAAAGGAACGCAAGCTGGCCACTTAAAAAAGTGTGACAAGGGAGGCTGTGGCTCAGCTGGTAGAGCTGGTCGTCTTCTCTTAACCGGAAGGTGGAGGGTTCGATCCCCAGCTCCTGCGAGCAACAGTTCCGATGTGTCCTTGGGCAAGACACTGAACCCTGAACTGCTCCCCCTGTTAGAGGCGTGTGAATGTGTATGAATGCAATTAGTTGATTCTGATGGTCAAAAATATATATAGCAATCAGCCATCAGTGTGTTGATGATATGCCTGTGTTAGTCATTCAAAGACAGAATGTTGATGACAGAGCGCTCACTCTGACGTATCTAAAGACAGTAACACCTCACTGCTTTCACGTGTGAAGTTTGCATATCACATTTGAATACGTGAGAGACACGTGTTGTTTCTTATTTCAACAACTAGCTTGTCTTCTCGTAACCTTCCCCTTCACTCATTCCTCTCCACACTTACAACTCGCTCAACTTCTAAAAGAAGACACTTTTTTTTTTTTTTTTTTTAATCAGAGAGACAAATAAGAGTGAGTTCATGCTTCAAATGTGACCATGTGTTTGAAGTCAGGCATCATTTATTCATGTTTCAGGGTTGCACTCACTGAAGGAGCTTTCAGGAAAAGTATTTGTATTTGATCCTTCCTGTTTCAGCATCATTTCACTCCTAATCTGTCCACTTGTGATCTGAACAGTGCTCAACATGTCTTGTTTGTGTATTGTTGAAGTATTGGATAAATACTGCAGACCTGCTCTTCCTCTAAAAACTGCATTATGATGAGTATTCAGTCAAAAATCCGCTCTACTTGATCAGTTTCCCGACACAGCTCTCGTGTCAATCTTCAATCCAGTTATGCAGACGGTTTGTTTGCACACAAACAACATGTCAACAGAGCTCGTCTGATGAGCTGCAGTTTCATTCTGTGTCCGTGTGTCGACAATGTTTCAACAGGCTGCTACACTCACCAAAGACTGGCACGGAGGTTATCACCGCTCATGCGTAGTCCATCCATACGCTATCAGGAAGTCTTCACATATTACAACCTCCCTTATTTGTTACCACTGAAATCTGTAAATATTACTAGACGAAGCCGGAGTGATGTCACCCATCTTTTAATGGGAAGCCGCACGGTGGTGGTCGTCATGCTGGAACTGCTGTCTCAACCTAACTTTCAGTCAACCTAACCATGAGCTCAAAGCTGGAACCGTTACGTTGCACCTGCGCCGCTGAACTCGGCCTGAATTTCCCTCGGGATCAATAAAGTATCTATCTATCTATCTATCATATTCCCTCCTTGTACAGTGTGTGCACATGAAGGCTGGATTGCCTGGTGTGAGTGCACCCTTTAAACCTGACGACGCCGCGCACGCTCCAAGATAATGTGTAACGATGCGGACGGGTTCGCGCGGACTGCATAGCAATGACTGGTTGCACGGCCCGGAAGTACTTTGTGCCGAACAAATGTTTGGGCACTTTAAAATGGAGGGCTTCGAAGAGATGGGAGAGAATACTGAGGAGGTCTGTTCTTGTCGCTCTGACCGCAACAAGCATAAATCAGTTTCTTGGAGCAAGCCTGGAGCGGACACTCGAAGAACTGCAGTTTTATTACATTGGTTCAGTTTTGGACACTGGAGGTTGGCACTTGGTCACCACTCACCTGTGTTTTTGGGAGCTTCCCCATACATGGGTCCAGGAGGGGGTCCTCCCTGCCAGCCATACTGCTGTTGTCCAGGATAGCCTTGATAAGGACCTGGGTTAGGATAAGGACCTCCAGGGCCCATTTGTCCGGGGGGGTAGTTCGGGTAGGCTGAATTGGGCTGCTCCATGTTAACGGGGTAACCCTGTGGAGGAAAACCCTGGGCAGGGTAGCCTTGAGGAGGCTGGCCATGGGCTGGGTAGCCTGGAGCAGTGGGGCCGCTGCCTGGGTACGGAGGAGGCTGCTCAAAATTCATCTCTGGCTTGAAAAATCACCTAAAAAAATAAATAAATTAAAAAAAAAGGAGAAATTAACTGATTATTATACTGTGAGACTATTCAACAATCAATAGATCTTTCTTTATGGTTGTGAATGCATGTTTCTAGTTTGTTCAGCAAGCGTGAACAGCAGTACAATGTGGGGTATTGTATGTGGAAAATGTAATTGATTATGAGTTAATCAGCCTCTGGAGTCACATGCAGCTCTGAATTCCTCAGAGTCCTGACAGAACACGACATGCAGTCATGCAAGAAACTGACACAACTGTTTCCCAGAAAAGAGAAGTGCATAGCAGAAGGTTGTCTTCCTCTTTTTTTTCCACCTCCTGTTTCATTGATTTGCAGATTCATGTATGGAAACCAAGCAAACCCAAGTCTGTGCTGCCAAATAAGAAACACAAGCAGGGCATTGTAGACATCATAACGTGGTAAGGGCAGTCTTGTGAGTCACTGGTCAATCACAAAACAGTGAGAAGCTTCCCGAGGTATGCACCATTCTCTCACCGGTCACACGCACACGTTACTAATTGAGGAGTCATGGTCACATTGTGCAGGCCGAAGCTCGTGAATTGAGACAAGAGCCGTTCGCTGGTTGTGACTTCACACTTAGTTTAACTCTGTACTCGGAAACAGACACCTCGCACCTTTTTTTAGAGTCACTGTGAGGTTTAGTCTTGAAGTCTTTAAAGCTCTAGTTGCCTTTTGGATCAATCTCCCACGCTTAAGATGCGTTTACTTATCCAGACAGTGTCTTAACATCAGGTCCATTTAGACGATGCTCAAAGTAAGAAAAAAGGAGCACACTCGACTCTAAAGACAATGCAACAAATGTTTGTGATCAGCTACAAGTCCATTATTGTTACACATGAAGTACACGACCAGAAGACCAGAGTCCAACACAGCCCTCATGCTATGGCCTTCATCTGTGGATTTGTTCAGGCAGAACAGCCATAACAAATGAAAAGAGGCCAGACGGAAAAGAGCATCTCCGCTCGGCCTCCGAGGATTCCTGAATATGTACACTAGAAACATCTAAACAGCGCTCAGCTTCTGCATCGACATCCAATCTGCTGTCAGTGGAAAAACAAACAGTAACTGTTTCGTTCAATCAGTAGACAGAGACCTGTCGCCAACGTGTTTGTTTATGGAGTTATGTCTTCATGAAAAGAAAAAAGAGAATATCCACCATTTGTAAGCCTTTTTTAGGAATGGCTACTTTTTTTTTTTTTCCAATCAGCAGTGCAGTGCTTTCATCACAAGATGGCTGGACAGTCACCACCTGAATGTGTTCTTAAGGCTACTGGCAGATGGCAAGGCCTCTGTTACTATGGTTACCATGTACAGGAAGAACCAGAATGATCCCATAGGATTTGTTTATATTGTACCTTGAAGCAGTGTAAGTAGTAAAAGAAGCTAATTATTGGATCTCCTTCTCGGTGTTGACACAGAGGAGCCTTTTGTTTGCCGTTCGACGTTTGTTCCAGCTCGTCTGTGTGGTGTTGCATTACTGGGGAAAAAGGCTGAGAAAACTCCCTTCAAAGAGGACTTACAAATAATCGGTAATCGGACACCAATGGGCATGTTTACAGCGTCAAAGTTCACCTTGTAGGTAACCTCTATTGTACCAGTATAAAGCTCCAGCAGTGTTCAGAACCAGATGAAGAATGAATGAGAAATGATTTGAAAGGCAATGACTTGCATTCACAGCACAGTTTGTATGTTCATTTGCATGCGTTTCATTTGTTTTTCCCCTGTTGTGACTGCAAGAATAAGAAGAGTGAGCTCAGACAATGTTTCCACAACAGAATCATGCTGATAACATAAAGAGCAAACAGCGGAGACAGGTTGAGGAGGAATGCACATATTTGAATCCAATGAACAGTGTATATTTTTTTACATCCCAGTAAACAAATGAAGTTCATTTACACAATGTTAATATAATGACAGAATGAAACGTGTAACAAAGAAAAGCCTCTTAGCAGGTGGAAGTTAATAATCTAAATGCCTCACAGACCATGGTAGAGGCAGAGCAAGAGATACCAACACCAAATAAATCTAAAATCAAACGTGTAAAATTAATTCAGGGCTTCTTTTATCAACTGTTGTGAACATATAATAACAGTAAATTACAAACACTGTGATCTGACAGGATAATGTGAGGCCTTGCATGGATTAACAAGTTCTCTGACGTATTAAAGTGAAACACATTTGAACTCAATGTCACTCCACAAACTCTTAGTGTTGTCCTCAACAGCTTGGCCTAAAGAGCAGGTCTATGTTGGCCGAGTTGACTCATGAAACACTTCATATTACTGATAGATCATAAACAGCCTCAGCACACAGGCTGAGCCAAACGAGTTGAACAGCAGCAGCTACGTAACCAGGCAACCTAACCTATGTACTCTCTTTATGGCCGGAGACATCACAAGACCAAGAGGCTGACGGTAAACTACAACTCCCCATTGGACCTAATTAGGAAGAATTAAAAATACATCTATCTCAAACATCAAACAACAAACAACAAACAAACCAAATTATGACTAATTCATACAACCAAATACATATAATCTCCAGTGTAGTTACCGTCTTTGTTCCAAAACATCAATAGGACTTAAACATCTTGATTCGAGTTCTGCCATTAGGCTAGATATGTGTTAGCATCGTATGACCATATTTGATTTAATAGCCGAAGTTTAAGTCGCTTACAGTAGATTTTTTAGATATGTATTTTGGGAATTCTTCAAGGCAACTTACAAAGAAAGAAGGTGAACCTGCAGGCCACAACCAACCATTGCACTGTCTAGTTTTCAAGCCCCCCCTAAGTTTATGATGACTAGGCTCAGAAACACCAAAAATAAGAGTCACGGAGATGATGGACCACCTACCTTGTAGTGAATAATATTCCGGTACGCTGAAGGGAATAATTATGGCAATTCAGAAAGAAACAGCTCCCGACTTGAGCGTTTATTAATAGTATTTTTTTTTTTTTTTACCGCAGTGAGCGACCCTCTGGACAGTTAAAACCACTGACTGCGTATGAAACTGAATATAGACCGTTTTCGGGACGTGACGTCATTTAAAGGGAACAGTACGGGTAGCAATAAAACTATGGGATTGGCTGCGGCGACAGCCCCGCTGCCTAAAGCAGCCAATCAGAAATCCAGAGCGATCAGGAGAAGGACGTCAGGGAAAAGCAATGACTTTTGATCCAGTGGCTGAATAAATGATTAGACACCAGCGAACTACATCACCGATTACACTGATTGAAGACACATAAACAAGGAGGGAGGATGACTGAGGAATAAATGTTAATCATTGATTAATGATCTAGGAGCTTTCTTCCATGGATTTGCAATTTTCACTTTTATGTTACCAATTATTAAATTTAAATGTTTATTAATTGATAAGCCCGAATTTTAGCAAATCTATTAGAGCTATTTGTATGTTTTTATTCATTCATTTTTATAGTAGAAGTTTTGTTTAGGCGCATTGCTGGTTTTCTACCAGCAGATGTCAGACGACTCACAGTCTTTTCTTTTGTTAGCTTTTTCATTTGAGCAGGCGCAAAACTTCTTTTTTAATTTGCCTATGCAGAATGAATTTTGATTCCAAAAATGAATTTATCAGCATTTTTATTTTTTTTGCCACTGAGCACACAAGACCCTCCATTATACATTATCAATTAAGGGTCATTTAGGTAACTCTTTTAGAAATGAACTATTTATCCCATAAACACTTACTGTACTCTACACATTTAATTGAATTAATAACTAAACATTGGAATAATAATTTTTATAATACTATTACAAAAAGCTTTGGATTCAAAAAGCAATGTGTTATTTGCCTGACCACAGGACTCTATCAGTCTCATGTGAAGTGTTGTGTTGAGAAAATGACCTAAATGGATGTGTTTAGTTTCTCTTTAACAGGACAGAGCATTGGCTCTGTTCCACTCAGCACATGACACTTAGACTCAGTGTCAGTGAGTGCATCTTAAGATGGGCAGTGACAAAACCACAACACACAGAGTGAGGGACATGTGTGCACACTTACATATTTATATACAGCATAATTTCTTCATAGAAGACTATATCGAATTATACTTATCTAGTATACTTATATTGTATACTTATGTGAATAAACGCTTAAGTCCTGGATTCACACATATGCATTTCACACCTTTACAGGGGGTGCTAGAGTTGGTCGAGGGAGTTGTGAAATATCATCTCAGTTCCTCCATCAGATATGAGATAAATACAGTATGAATAATGAAGCATACCAGCAGCTGGCCACTATGACAGCTGCCATTAACGGGGGACCTTCAGTGAAATATCTCCATTCTGTAAGGTGAAACTAGACCATGTAAAAACACAGAAAAAAGGTTTGCAGAGTGAGTTTAACATGTCGCTTACATAAACACACATTGTTGTAGAACAGCGGTGCCCGAAGAGAAACATGTACTTGACCTCTGGTATATAGGCTACATGGTCCTATTTTTACAACTAGTACAAAGTTATGAATGGAAAAGATCTTGGTGAAAGATACTGTTACTGGTGATATATTTTGCAATAGCCTGACAGCTGCTGTTTTAAGACAGATCAGTGACTGACTGACAGTGACTTCTCTGGGGAATATCAGATTTTCCTTAGTAAACAGCAAATTATTCAATAAGAATAGAACTATCTGCTTAATGTCATTTACTGTACAAAAAATATAGTCAGCATTTTCACTAAAAATGAATTAAGTCTTTATTAGCTGTATAAGGACAATACAGATTAAGGATTACTTGTACTACTGTACTATGGGACTGCTTAGCCCTTTGTTGCAAACTTCAGTGTGCCCTCCCTGTCATGATAGATGTCACCAAGCAGGCCCCATGTTTGAGTGTCTGTTTACATCGTCACCCTGGCAATTCAGTCTGAGCATGTACCAACAGCTTCAGCAAGAGCAGTTGACAAAAATAGCCACAGCTACGAGCTTAACAGAGCCCAACATTCATACTGGGAAAGTTTTTGGGGAGCAGGGGGTTGAAAAGGAAGGTTTTGGAGCAAGTTTAGCAGGATTCTTTAAAGCTCAGATTACAGAAAGTCGTGTTTTTGTCTGGAAAGAAGTTTATTTACACTGCTACTTGAGGTAGTTGGGTTTTAAACAAAAATATTTCATACGTGACTGGCAATCAATCAAACCTCTGACTGTTTCCACTCAAGAAGATTCATTTTCTTCTTTCTGTGCGCGTAGTTGAGAGACTACCGACTCTTATTACTGGGCCACAGCTGCCCAACTTCGACAGAAATTATGTAATGTAATCTAAATTACAAGCTCACTCTTCTATGTTGTGAATAATGTGCAGGGGTGTAAAGCCTTACACGAGCTCACATAAGAAATAAATAATGGACAAGGTGATCAAATGAGAGCTCATGACAAATACAGCCGAGCAATGCTGCCCTGTCGATCAATATAAAGGGGCGGTTTTTCAGTCACAATTCTGGCAATATTGTCCAAAGGATTCAAACCTGTAATAACAATGTCACGTGCATATGTCCCCTCCTATCTGACCTTTCAGTCATGTGAGAGCTATTTCGAGCTGTACAGTCAACAATCCCTATACCTTATTATGTACTGTAAAACTGAACCATCTCTTTTAATTGTCCTTAAGCGCCTGAAGGCCTTATGGTGAAGGTAAAGGAATTTAGATCTGACAGTGTTGAGTAATGTTTTCTAAGTCTGTACATGACATGGGTGCATATGCTAGTCTCTTTCGCAGACAGCTTGTTTGTGTGTTTGCACAAGGACAGCAAGGATGGTTGAGTGCATTCAAGTATCATTTTGAAGGTTTGTTTTCTTTCTCCTCCCTCCGCCAAACAGGATATCCCCTAACAACAACATTGCAGGTATATGTCCTGTACCTGGCCCTGTTCTAACATTCACATTGCACAAACATACACACTTGTTCAAACAGTAGACGCAGGTCAAACTGCACATTTACAAAAAAAGAGCCAAGTGGAAACAAATAGGCTGATTAAGTTTGACCTTGACTTTTGGCAAAATGTAATCTTCTGCAGAACAGAGGTAATCCAGAATGTGGAGTAGGGCAAAGTGACCCTTTTGTAGAACATTTGCTTTGTAGCCTATACTATTAAAAGGATGGAATAAATTGTACTGACCATGCTCAAAGCTGCCTTAAGTCATCATATTGATTTTTTTGGTGTCTCTTAAACCCTCCAGGGTTTGGCACTTTGTGTGCATTGCACAGAAATAAATTCAATAAAATCAAAAAATCATTATTGAAAGAGTCAATAAATCACTATGTAGGTCAAATTGTAGTTATAAGATGAAATGCAATGCAAGCTGGTTTGGGGTCACATTATCAAGGCCATGGGAATAAGACAGCTGGGTTGACACTACAGACTTGCATATGAAGCATTGACACCGCTTTTCTGTTTCCACCTGAATTTTGCACTGAAGTTCAGCAATAGCTTTAAGTTGAGCTGTCATCAGTGCTTAAAAAACATCTAAACCACCTCCGCTTCAGCATAAGTCTGTTACTGTCAAACGTTCATATCCATTTGAGATACCCCAGGATAAAGCAGCAGAAAGTGTGACACCCCAGCCCACATTACAGAGAATTTTCAAATGGTCTGGCCTTATGGCTTACATTGTCCTCAGCCTTTAAACCAAGCCTGCTCCTACAGTCAACATCTCTAATCTAAAGATCGGCATTTGGAACAAGCAGGCATACCTCACCCTGACCTCGTTCATCGAGAGCCTGGATAAACAGCATGTGTCAGGACAGCCTTCAGCACAAAGTGCTAATGGTGCACTTTTCAGATGAATCAGGATAAAGTTTGTGATGAGTCAACATCTTGATTTGTTCGACTTGAATGTATGAACAACTATCTTCTGATGGATACTCACTTGAATTGTTGATTATTTCATCTATAGTAACACAAAGTATGCTTATGTTTGACCTTTATGCTTAATAGCCTTTAGCAACTGCTTCACTGCATAATCACTTCGACACATATGGGCCAACTGTCTGTCAGTGTGAGGGGGGTGTTTACAAAAAAAACATGCCACTCTTTACATGAGGCTGTTATGCAAGCCATTAACTGCCCCACATGTAGGTTTGTATGGACACATGCTTTTCCATTACACAAGAGGCTTTAAGAGGGTTTCCAACAGGATCTCTTAGATGGATATGAGTGCGCACATCAGCGACACATACTCTTATTAAATACAGACAGAAGTGTCATGTCATGAAACATAAACTCTATAACATGAAAAAGGGACAGGAATTCTAACATTTTTTGAAAATCATAAAAGAATACTTATATATTAATTAATAAATAGGGTATCCCCCCCCCCCAAAAAAAAAAAAAAAAGTAGAACTGCAAAAGTTAATATACACACGACAAACTGAATGTTGCAATGGTATATCAACTTACTTTTGTAAGCATTTAGCTATAAGAGAAAACAAACTACATTATTGTTATGGTTCATGACACTTATAGATAAAGGAAAACACTATATCCTAAACATGACCTTGGTAGAATATGATGTGCATTAAATGAAACAATCACACGAGAGTGATGACAGTTCAAACAGCCTTTATTTGAAAATTATTCACAATTCCTCTCTCCCTCCATTCAAAACAGAGCAGATGCTGAGTTATTAGGCCTTGCCCCCGCTGCCTCGAAACAGAGACTTGTTGACTGAAACAAAACAAGTAAATCATCCCCTTGGAGGGGCGACGACAAAACTACCAATTCCTGCAGTGGATAACTCTACATGTTGTAATGTAATAATCTTATATACCCCAACTTAAAAAAACAGGCTACACGGAACAATTTTCTTATTTACAAAAGATAAAAAAATGTAAATCAAAACAGATTTTTTTCAATCCTGCTGCAGCTCCCAAATGAGTAAGCAACCAATCCAAGCAGCTTATACCTTTCTGCGCTTTACACACTTAACTAGGGTCCAAAACACCCTACAGTTGTCTCGTTCTTTTTGGTTCCTCACAAAAGCTTTCATTAAAAAAGGTGAAAAAAAGCTTTATATGTAATGCATTACAGTCACTTATGACCTTCGAGTTGTTTTAACTAATAACTCTCCATAGGAGGTAATACTGGAGCTCAGATGTCCATCTCAAACTGGTTGTCATCTGTTGAAGAAAGACAGGAGAAACGGTTAAAGATTGAGAGAGGAGACATTTAACAATCAGCTGGTGTTATCATGTGTGTTTGCACCTCGAGCACAACCACACCTTAACTGTCTGCAGTGCAGATGACAGAGTGCAGACCTTATCATACATTTATAACTACAAGGGTAAATACAAAACAAACACCTGACTAAAAAGGGGGCTGCTCTCAAATTCACACCCTATGACATGTTCTGTGTGTTTACCCATCCAGACTGTCTGTGCCAGAGGAAAAAAACAGGTCAGCCCTAATCCTCAAGGTCTTGTGTTAGGAGAGGAGGAGAGAGGCAGATTGATGACTGAAAATATTCACACTACAATAAGTAGCTGTTTTAACTTGCATGTGAGCAAAAATTACACATTTAGTCAGACCACTTTTTGAAAATTACAAGAGAATTATCGTTGAAATTAAGTCTTAACACCCACAAGTGATTTAATCACTGCTTTTATTGGGAAACAGTAGACAAGACACTGTGGGGAAACACACTGTACATATCTGTTGTATTATTAGGTGCTGGAAACAGGAAATCAAGTCTCAATTTAATAGAATCAAAGAAGAGGTTTGTGTTGACCCGTTATCGGGAGTGCATACAAATAGTTCATTTCGGGGTGCATTTTGGATTGATGAAATGACAAAGTGCTTCAGAAATGAGATGCCTAGACATGGCATAATATGCTATACATGGCTTTACACGTTTGCACAAATGAGCCTGGGAAAGTGTGTTTACTTACTAAAGTCACTCCACGCTTAAAAGCTTGTGAAGCTCCGAGCCAACAGGATTTATACAGTGGTGTGTTTACCTGCAATATCCTTCTCGTCCTCTTCTGCCTCTTCCTTTAGATCCTGCAGTTTCCCCATAGGGTGCTGAGCAGGAACCGTTACCCCGGGGATCTGGGGCAGACAGCATGGGGGGGTACGGGCAA
Organism: Symphodus melops; assembly: GCF_947650265.1. Taxonomy (NCBI): domain Eukaryota; kingdom Metazoa; phylum Chordata; class Actinopteri; order Labriformes; family Labridae; genus Symphodus; species Symphodus melops. The sequence continues at coordinate 19,344,759 of NC_136699.1, forward strand.
GAGGGGAGTTTCGACAATCCAACAAAAACTTCCTGTCGTAGATGATGCGAGTACCTGAGTTTAAGAGGGGCAATAAGAAGGAAAAGTGTTTGACTTGCAGTACACAAACTGAAATCCTAAAACCTGAGAAAAAAAATATATATAAATATATATATATATCAATGCTCTGAAAAAGAACATTACAGAACAAATGCTGGAATAACGATAGCTGATTTAGCTCTGAAGCAAACTGGATTCTTGGAAAGGTAAACAACTGGGGATTGACTTGTTCTCTATTGGAGTGAATTTGAGACGGAGGAGGGAGGTTCTGTGCGCACAGAGGGGAGGGACACTGGTTGCAGCAAGTTCTTGGAAAACAGAGTACAAGCCATTCTCTCTTTGAAGTGTGGGGCCTCGAGATTAAAGCCACATGCTTTGTTCTTTGACAGAGTAAGAAGTTTAATGTTGACGGCAGATGAACAGACTTAATAGTATGTATTCAGTGATGGCAGCTCAAGCAACGTTTAAACTGAGCTTCACAGAACTGGCCACGTCTCAAATCTACTTGACATGTCTCATGTTTGTCACCATTTGGACTTAGGCCAAGTCCTGACAAAAACAGTGTCATAAATGTTGTGTTGTAATAAGTTTGACCAGGACATGTCTGAGCCTAGGAATGCTCTGTGCCTCTGTATTGGAGTTTGAACTGTAGGGTATCTGTTCAACCTTTCTGCAAAGGAAAATATGTTATGTAAGAAGCGAGAGGTGAGCCGTAAGTCCTGGACAAAGGGGTTGTGCAGAGAGAAAGAGTCAAGGCGAGAAAAGGAGGGTTGGAATGCAAGCTATAGCGCAAGCAATGCATAGCAGGGCAGCGTTAGAGCGCAAGGCACTTTCATGAAAAAGCAGTTCAGGCCAGTTACACATTATGAGATAAGAAGAGCGAAATGTGCTGCAGACCGAGCAGAATAACACAACTGTGTTGCAACATCCTATATCAAGTGTTTACCACAGCAGTCTGATTTAAAGAGAAATGCTGCTCATACCCCCCCTTTGCATTTGACATTTCCGCTCCCTCCTCCTTTTTTTACTCGTACAGAATGTTCCCTGCTGTTACTGAAATGCAAAGCAGAGAGCAACGGGGACATGACAGCCTCCAACTCCTGCACCACTGCAGGGGCCAATCACTCTGCTGTGGACGAGAACACCCTCCTCAAACCACGGGTTACTGTTGTTGGCTGGTTGTTGTATGTCAACGTCAGTGTTTTTGGAACGTAAAATGCTTATGGTGTTTTAACACTTTTTTATGTGAAGCAACTTTAATTCGCAGCCGTCGCTTATCATGTCAACAAACTTGTTGACAATAAGGGAAGGGTGGGGTGAGGTGAGGGTCAGCCAACTGTCTTTGTGCAGACCAGGCAACTCGAAACATTGAGCCCATTTTGAACTCAAACTGCTAACGATGTAATACGGTCGCAATATGTTGCTGACAGGACACTTAATACTGTTTTAAGACGACACTCATCAGCTGTGTATGCAAGTTTCTGTGTTGTTTGCAACATCTCGCGAGAGCTCGTCTTTGAGCACCGAGTGTTTGTTCGACAGCTTCGAGTTTGCTCCTATGCAAAAATTATTTCGCTACTGACGTTAGTTTAGTCTTTCTGATAAGTTTGTTGGTGGCAATATCGTCCAGGCAACAAAAGTATAAGACGAAACAGAAATGCTATGCCTTTGAAGAGAAAGGAAGTGAAAAGTGTTTACCTCCAGGCGTGGTGGAGAAGAGGGTTCCCCCGGGTGTCTGGCTGTAACAGTCGGGTAACTGGGACCAGTCCTTCAGGGTTAGGACCCTGGTGGGGATAGGGCAGCTTTTCACTTCTTTCGTGCCTGTCGACATGCTGGCTTTTCTGCTGCTGGACAACAGTTTTTGAAAGTTCTCAAAGATGCAATACAACAATCACAGTTTAGAAAAGAGACAAAGGACGCTGACGTTGTAGTCGTCTCACTAATTACTGCTGATAAAGTCCAAGTCTACAGATCTGACCCGTAACTAAAGTTTCAATAAAGTTCGGAGATTGGTTCAGGTGGTGTCCGTGTCTTCAAACAGCTACCAAACGCTACCATGTGCTGTATTTGTAGCATCCACAGCTGCAGCTACCACTCGTGATGTTTTTGTGCAAGAGCCATGAGAGGCACGTGGGGCTATGACTACAAGGTGCGCACGTTTTGGTGTTAAAGACACCTCATGTGGGCGGTGATAGCAATATTGGTTATGATTTAAAAAAAATAATACACAAAAGACTCAATTGAATGTGCAACGATCCGATTTCATAATACGAAAGACAAAGATGAATACGACAATTTATTTATAAAGCAAAATAAAGATTTTCACCATTAACCACTGAAACGGTTAGTTAATGACAGCCTGTCAAATGAACACATTAATTTAACAAAACAATATCTATCTATAATGAACTTTATCATGCAACTTGCAATGTTACTAGTCGCCATCAAATTGACACGTTTAAAACGAGAGTGAGTTTTGAGTCAATAATTAGTCTATAGTTTTAAGACCATAGAGAGTAATGTAAACGGAACATGATTGAGCAGGTATGTTTATGCATAAGTTTGGTAACTATGTTTTACTTGAACCATTGCTTATTGCTTCTCAAGAGGAATTGCAATGGGTTAAACAAAATGCATGTTGTCTAGTAAGCTCTTCACTGATAGCATGCACGTTAATATGAAAATGGATGAACAACTGTCACCAGCGAGTGAAGCCAAAAGATCTAGATCTCCCCCTGGTCATAAACCCCACCTCCTCTATGTTGACAGATGGACCATGAGTTTACATCATCTTTTTTTTAAAGAAATTACTTTTTTAATGAGCTATTTGATGTAATAAAATGGTGTACAATGCTATGATTTACAACTCAGATGAATGTAGTTCCTGCTGCACTGAGTTTGGCACAGTGCAGCAGCAATGGAATGATAAAAAGAAGTACAGTAATGGCCACCAACACAAGAGTCATTACTTTTCCATAAGTGTGAGTAACTGCTTCAAACCAACATTATCACCTTTGCTGTGGACTGCACTACAAATGAAAATGAAAAGGTAAGTTTTATGTTTGTCCTAACTAAAGAACAGAGCTGAGTATAAGAACACTGTGGCTGCAAACCATGCAGCAGGAGGACGAGCTTAGTCGCCTGTGGGATCCAAAAATCCAAACAAGTCTATTCAACACTTAAGTACATGAGTCAAATTTATCATTATGTTCACCTTATCAGTGATGTTTCAGGGGTATTTGGATTAATAGTTATAAGGCAAGTGAACTACATACCTCATATTGCATTTTACAACAGTTAACAATAATATAATTCAATAAAAAATCTATTTATCATATCTATAGAAAATGTGATTTTTGTCTCCTACCAGGTGATTCAACCAGGCTGCAAATATATCTGGTTGACACGTCCAGTCTTTTTAAAAGTATGGACAAGAATCTGATCCTATTATGTTCAGTTTATTTATATATTTCTTTTGTCAATTGACATTAATGAGTAGGACACAACAGCTTATTAGCGTTAGCATCAGAGTTTTGCACATGGCATTATTGGTGGCTTGCAGAAAGGATTATTTTCTCCTCACGGGACACTCCTCCTCAACTTTGACTTGACATCCAGCTGGTCCCTACATGCACAGACTCTGGTTGAACATTTGCAATATGTCAGTGCATGTCATGAGGATATTCCAGCTCCATCCTGTTCTACAGGAAGAGACTTGTGTATACTGTCCATTTGTTTATACTGTCCATACCTTTACTCAGCTACTCATCATACTACAGTCTATGGGTACACAAGTACCTATAATGAACCCCATTGAAGCTTCAGACTGTTCTTAAGATCCCTTTAAAGGCGCTAATTGCCTTATATGTATAAGGTTCCATAGAACCACTTGTTCTTTGTGTGGTAGGCCCATGCAGGCCTTCTCATTAACCTATATGGTGATTTTGTAAGTAATAATAATAATAATACATTTTATTTATAGAGCGCTTTTCAAAAACTCAAAGACACTATACATGTTAAAAACTTAAATAGCTTCTCAAAAACATGTCATGAAGCTGCATGTGCTGTAGCCTGCAACATGGAGCCACATTATTTAATTAGCATGCAGCATGTAGCATGTATCTCATCTTAGGAATTCCACCACCTGGGCTATCTCATATCCATCTAATTTTATGCTCATTTGAAATTGCATATATCACAGAAGCATGCAAAAACAAGGAAACCCACTTGAGCAGACAATAACCTCCCTCACATAATGAAATATGAAACAAAAGTAAATGAACATTTTAACTTGTTTCCTACATTGTGACTTTTCACTGTTGGAGGTTTGATTTCTGCTTACTCATGTCATCTGGCTGAACTCTTATTCATTCATGTTAAAAGGCCAAAGTTGCTGGAGAGTTGAGGCGCCACCTGCTGTTTCTTTAGGTAAACTTTATGGGAATGGGGCTTGAGGTGAAATTTGTTTCTTTTCATTGCTTATGTGATGCATCATGTCCTTTAATAGGTCTTAATGGCAGAAGAGATGGTACATCTAGCCAAGATTACAAAGTAGGATATATACTTCACAAAGCGGTCAGCTGTGTGACCCTTTCAGCAGCTAAATGCATTTAAAATGGATCATATTGCAGCAGGCTAAACCACTGTTACTTAATAAGACTGCCATTACATACAAACCTGAATGTGTTGCTTATCATTATGTTTAAACTGTTTCCCCCCCCGAGATACCTCTTCCCCAGGTATCATTACATTACATTGCCATGTAACCTTTCAAATAATAGATAGACTACTGTCATTGTATAAAATAACACAATAAAACTGTGTTGGCAGCAATCCTGTACAACAAAATCTTTCACATAATTATGAAATGTAAAATATATTGATAGATATTTACTAGTGGCTTACAAGAGATGTGTTTGTGCAAGGTTTATAATGGGGAAGTGAAAAAGTATTGCTATGGTGTAGAAACAGTGAATAAATAAATAAACAGTTGTGGTGACTTAAAGGATATATACATATCATTGTGCTGTGACTGGGTAAGTAAGGTATATAGACAGATATGAAGCAAAAAGGTTCAGTTATAGTGTAGTGAATGAATATGCAGTTATTATGCATATGAGTAAATAAACAGTTTTAGTGCAATGAATGAATGAATTAAATTAGACACCTGGCCTGGGGCCCCAGGCAGTTGCCTGCCTTACCTGTTGACAAGCAGCACCTCTAAGAACATTTGTTTGTCTTTTTACTTTTTAGGGTTTTGTGGGTTATTTAAAATGTTTTTCTTGTTCTATAGTTGCTTTGTCACTGTTTCACAGTGAAAAAATGTGGACCATCTCGCTGTGGTGATGCAAATGGGTCCACTACAAGTTAAAATATAACACGACATATAACAAATAAACAAGTATGGCAAATGCTAAAAGAAATTCGAATATGTTTTTAAGAGCTTACGCTGAGACATAGCTTGCACACACTATCTACCTTTAAGAGCAAGGTCCAGCCAAGTTCTCTTGTGAATCCAACTACATTGCCCTCTACAGGTGCTTCTACGTTTAGAGCGGTCTGCATCCGTCCCATGAAAAGCTTACCATAACAATGTCAGATCTCTAACCTACTTCCTTTCATAAAACATGTGCATGGCTTTGGTGTTGCACTAAATTGCGAGCTAGCTTTCATTTCGTAACAAGTGGTGCATAATTAATTAATTGATGCATAATAGGATAGGATAGGATAGGATATAACTTTATTGATCCCCAATGGGGAAATTCGGGCATTACAGCAGCAGCAGCTGTGCAGAATCAAAAAGAGTCAAAAACCGAATAAAATAGCAACATAAATGTAACAGAGTTTTTATTGTATTGTTCCACTTGCATATACGATTGTTTATTTTTATCATTGGCTCAATAGCGCCCTCCCTCAGGTTGAGTATATATTCACTGTGGTACTGCGGTCAAGTGAGCCGTCATTTGCAAAACCCCGGTCAAGCCAGCCGCCCGATCGAAATACGATGTGCGTCTATTCAGGGACTTACGCATGTGTACTTGGAGAAAAAGCAGGAGAACGGCCGCGTATTTTCGAAATATGAGACAATAAAATAAACAGTGAATTACTTATAACAATTATTTTGGCTCTTGACAGAGATATTGATTTTTCTAAACAGTTTTGGAGATATTTAAAGTTTAATTCACTCCAAATTTCAAGGAGAAATGTGATATTTTGGTCATATTGAAATGTTTTAATATAAAATCTGTGAAAGGTGACTAAGATCGTTCAAAGGATTATAGGACCCAAGGGCCCTGACTATTACCCCTGTGATTTTCAGCTGATTTTACTGTATAATTCTTGAGAAAATTAAAGGTGAATTCTGCTAAATTTTCATTGAAAGATAAGAAATTTTAGTTATATTCAGTGTTTTATTTTGAAAATCTGAGAGCGGTGACAAAGATCTTTCAATGAATTATTGTACCCAATGGACCTGACTATTACCCCTCTGATTCTCAGCAGATTTTACTGTATAATTTTTGAGAAAATTAAAGGTGAATTCTGCTAAATTTTCATTGAAAGATAAGAAATTTTAGTTATATTCAGTGTTTTATTTTGAAAAATCTGAGAGAGGTGACAAAGATCTTTCAATGGATCCTGGTACCCAGGGGCCCTGACTATTACCCCTGTGATTTTCAGCAGATTTAACTGTATAATTCATGAGAACATTAAAGGTGAATTCTGCCAATTCTTCATGGAGAGATACAAGATGTTGGTCATATTCAGTGTTTTATTTTGAAAAATCTAAAAGAGGTGACAAGGATCTTTCAATGGATCCTGGTACCCAAGGGCCCTGACTATTACCCCTGGGATTTTTAGCAGATTTTACTGTATAGTTTTTGGGAAAATTAAAGGTGAATTCGGCTAAATTTTCAATAAGACACAGGAAATTTTGGTCACATTCAGTGTTATATTTTGAAAAATCTAAAAGACGTGACAAAGATCTTTCAATGGATTATTGTACCCAAGGGTCCTGACTATTACTGCTATAACCTACAGCAGATTTTACTGCATAGTTCTGGAGGAAATTAAAGGTGAATTATGCTAAATTTTCCTTGAGAGAAAGAATGTTGGTCATATTCAATGTTTTATTTTGAAAAATCTAAAAGAGGTGACAAAGATCTTTCAATGAATTATTGTACCCAATGGACCTGACTATTACCCCTCTGATTCTCAGCAGATTTTACTGTATAATTTTTGAGAAAATTAAAGGTGAATTCTGCTAAATTTTCATTGAAAGATAAGAAATTTTAGTTATATTCAGTGTTTTATTTTGAAAAATCTGAGAGAGGTGACAAAGATCTTTCAATGGATCCTGGTACCCAGGGGCCCTGACTATTACCCCTGTGATTTTCAGCAGATTTAACTGTATAATTCATGAGAACATTAAAGGTGAATTCTGCCAATTCTTCATGGAGAGATACAAGATGTTGGTCATATTCAGTGTTTTATTTTGAAAAATCTAAAAGAGGTGACAAGGATCTTTCAATGGATCCTGGTACCCAAGGGCCCTGACTATTACCCCTGGGATTTTTAGCAGATTTTACTGTATAGTTTTTGAGAAAATTAAAGGTGAATTCTGCAAAATTTTCAATAAGACACAGGAAATTTTGGTCACATTCAGTGTTATATTTTGAAAAATCTAAAAGACGTGACAAAGATCTTTCAATGGATTATTGTACCCAAGGGTCCTGACTATTACTGCTGTAACCTACGGCAGATTTTACTGCATAGTTCTGGAGGAAATTAAAGGTGAATTATGCTAAATTTTCCTTGAGAGATAAGAAATGCTGGTCATATTCAGTGTTTTTTTTTTGAAAAATCTAAAAGAGGGGACGAAGATCTTTCAGTTGATTCTTGTACCCAAGAGCTCTGATCCTACAGCAGCTTTTACTGTATAGTTTTGGAGAAAATTAAAGGTGAATGCTGATTCAAATTTCTTATCTCTCAATGAAAATTTAGCAGAATTCCCCTTTCATTTTCCATTCACATCACACAACACAACACGAGAGGACATACACTCGACTATTCAATGTCAACAACGTCTGAGAACAGAGGCGGTATTTACTTCCTGAAATATATTTGTCATTAACAAACGTAACGTGTGTGTGTGTGTGTGTGTGTATGTGTGTGTGTGTGTGGGGGGGGGGGGGGGGGGGGGGGGGGGGGGGGTGCCGACGACGCCACCTCTCCGGACGCCCATTGGTCGAGAAATATGGAATCAGATGACGTAGTAGTTCCGGGTTTCTAGGTCTTGTGAAAAAGGTAACTGTCGGTCATTTGTGGGTATCGGCGGTGGAGACACGACAGAGCGAGTTTACATCTACAGAAGGTAAGAAAGAACCCCGCCTGTCAGTGAAGCAGGGTATCACTCTCCGGCCAGTGATTCCATTAAAGCCTTTATCTGTTTGTAAGGTCTTTGTTTGGCTTAATGAGTGTGGGATGAGTTGAATTGGTTTAGCCACCTCAGGAGTTAACGTTCTTTTATACACGTTAACGGTTCCTCTCAGTGACACAAGCTGTGCCAACAGCGTGCGGCGGCTTTTGTCATCTGCCATCCCGCTCCTCTTCTATTGTCAGGAAACTGCGAGTCATATATGTCTGAGGACGGTTCAATTCGCCTTATTAGTTAGTTTATGTGTTGTATTTGTGTATATTCGGAGCGGAGATAAATTCTCATTCTGTATTTCTTAATAGAAATAGAGCGATGTATTGTTTTGAAAATGTGAGCTACAGTGGGTAACCAAACCTGCTAACACTTCATTCACACATTTTTATATATATATAAATATATAATTCCGTTTTTATAGCTATGTAACTTACATTATTAATATCTGTCAAAAAATGCTCTAATTGTTGCCATCGCGAGTGAGTGTTTTAAAGGGAATTTACAGAATTTAGCTCAGTGTTACATGAGCTCAGTTTAAATGCTGTTCAGTGACAGACATGGATGCTGAATATTTGCCTGGCACTTGGCATCGTGTTTTTGCAAATGAAATTCTTTTTATTTCCTCTTTGTTCAAGTCCCACATACAAATAAAGCCAGAAAAACTTGTCTCTGAAGTCACTGAACATTACTTTCTGACCTGAGAGCGATGTGAGCTACTGTACCTATTCTGAAGGATGTTATTATTGAAGAATGTTAACTGCTGGTGTTTCTTACCTGAGGCAAGATGTCTGATCTACAACCATAGCTTCACAATCTTTTCTTTTTTTTTTTACCTTCTGGAGTACGGCCAGATGTTTCTCTTTAAGACACACAGACTCGTACAGTACCGGTATGTGACGCAGGTTTGAGCTGTGATTCACTGAAATGTGAATCACACTATGTGCAATGTCGGGAGAGTTTGTTACATCATGACATGGACTACTTTTTTTCCATCTTGGATGGGATAAAGTCGATAAGTTCATACAAAGGCATGTTAAAAAAAAGTAGTTTCCTTTATCAAATGTTATTGAAGTCATATCTTTAGTCATCTATTTGGTGACAGGAAAGTAGGCCCCACATGACAGCTGTAAACAACAATTACTTCATTCTTTTTCCTCTTTTCTGTGGTTGTCTAACCCAGTGAGGTTTTTCTATGTTGAAAGTGCATCTTTTAGTTCTGTCAGTTTTAATCTCTTCATCCATCCTCTCTCTCTCTCTCCCTCTCTCTCTGATTATTATTAGCAAGCTTAGCTTGTCCTTGAGTGACCTTTTCCCCGACCACACTGAGTGGGGTGAGCTTCAGGAGTATTGTCATTGGTTCTCCTTAGCTCTATCCTCTTCAGTAAAACTTGCAGTGCTGAGATCATTGGACAGTAGTTGTGTCAGAGGAGGCATGTTTCAAGACCCTAAACTCTGCTTCATGTGTTATTAATGTTCCGGGGGTGGCTCTACGTGCCCGGAAATAAACCCAGACCAGAGTTTTGAAACTTAAAGGGAGGCAGGGAGCATGTAATGTTTTGAGAAGTGTGCCACCAGACAACCAACTTCCCCTTAACAGACAGTTGGTAGCATGTGACGTGTTTCTAGAATAACATTTAATTCATTTTTCACTTTTTTTTTTTTCAAATGAAATGAGAAATTCTTGTGTTTGAACATTTGCTTGATGAATTAACCTTTTCGTGGTGATGTCACTTTCCCCCTATCAGGTATTACGTCTGGGGTACGGTGGACTGTATTGTAGAGTTCTTATTGCTGTCTGCTCGAGGACTTTTCTGAGGCGTCCTGTTCCACAAAGTTCTCCTAACGCCTAACAGCACAGCATTAAAAAGCAGTCGGAAGTTCTTCAGAGAACAGTATGGGTCTCCAGTCAGACTCGGCGCTCCAAGCCATCCTCCTCTCTCCAATTCACCTGTTGGTATGGCTGTACTCCGTCCTGTCCTTCCTGCCCTGGTACTTCATCACAGGCGCCGGAGAAAGACAAGCTCATTCTAAGCGGATAAAGGCGCGCTCAGTCACAGGCAGACCAGAGGGACCATATCGCTCCGTGGACCACTTCGACGCCCTTGCCACGGAGGACTTCCCCGGCAAGGACACTCTAGATAAGCTGTTCGACCACGCCGTGCAGCGCTTTGGACCCGGTCACTGTCTCGGTACCCGTGATATACTGAGTGAAGAGAATGAGATTCAGCCCAGCGGAAAAGTATTTAAAAAGGTAAGGATTCCTGCTGCTGTATTTCTTTGGAGGCTTGTGAGGAAAACGGTTATCTGACGTTTGTCTTCTCTCTGCCAGCTGATCCTGGGGGAGTATAGGTGGTTCTCCTACGATGAAATGGACTGTGCAGTCAGCCAGTTCGGCAGCGGCTTGGCGGCTCTGGGGCAACAGCCTAAGAGCAGTATTGCAATATTCTGTGAAACCAGAGCAGAGTGGATGATCACTGCTCAGGCATGCTTTAGGAGAAATTTCCCATGTAAGTACATTTCATATTAACACAAGATGTCATTTTTTTTAAAAATTGTGAACCGTGTATAAAAAGCTTGGTTTGTTTTTGTATTTATTCCAGTGGTGACTTTCTATGCCACTCTGGGCGACGAGGCCATTGCATTTGGACTGAACGAGACCGGAGTCACACATCTTGTCACCAGTGTGGATCTGCTTGAGAATAAACTGAAGGTACGTTTTTTTTTTTTTTCTTTCTCCACTCACCGAACACAACCGAACTGCTTCTTTTTGAATACAGCAGGAGCTATGTACACGTTTAACCATGAAACATATTTCCTCTCGATCTAAACACAAAGGTCGGATGAATGTATGAGTAGGAAGGAGGGGAAGACTCTCGAGTAGGGAAAATTAGCAGTGTTCAAATCTAGTTAAGCTAGTTAACTGAGACCAACATTAATTGAATTATGACTTATTTTCAGCTTGTACAGACATTTCTAAAGACGTTTCAACTAAATGCTTGAGGAGAATAGAATGTGAGAAAAACAGAATATATAGATTGCGCTCTTTGTTTGGATTGAATTATAGTCTTTGCCCATTAAAGGGATTCTTGAGATAACACTCCGGAGTATTTTTAAGCTTTTGTGTATTAAATTGATTATCATAGTTCTGGTAACATCTAGAGGTGGGGAAACAATTGATTAATGTACAAATTCTTATCTTCTGAGACTTTAAATAGATTCACAACTTCCCAAAACTTTTTTTTTTTTGGCTAACCAGTCACTCCCTGTTAAGTGCTAAGGCTAGCTTTAGGACTTAGCAGGGAGTGATGACTGGAGTCGATCCTGGAGTACGTACTAAATCATAAAAAGACTTTGAATCTTGAATGCAGAATCGTTTTGAAACCAATATAGATATGGAACTGTGAGACTGCCAGCCCTACATCTCAAACAAACCTTTAAGGCATTTCACTGTTGTTCTCCGGTGTTTCATGTGGAAGATTATTTTTTGATTAAGTGGCTTAAATTGATGCGCCCTTCGTAGATCGTGTCACTAAATGTGACGCGAGATGTCTCAATGTTTCCTCGTTAAAGGGAGCCATGTGCTCGTGTGTCCTGTTGTGACAGCAGCCCTGTCTTCTCTTGTCTTTCAGAATGTGCTTCCACTGATCCCCAAACTGAAGCATGTGATCTACGTGGACCAGAAGAAAGTGAACACAGAAGGCTACCCAGCAGGGTTGTCCATCCATAGCATGCATGCAGTTCAAGAGCTGGGCTCGCTGCCTGAGAACAGTGCGTATTTCTCCCATTAGCTTGCGTGTGCTTGCTTGACCAATAAAGGAGTGAAAAAGGCTGTAGACATACGAGCAGCACAAGACAAGGACCTTTTGTTTGTCTTTCAGTGGGGAGGGCGATCGTGAAGCCCCAGCCTTCTGATCTGGCTGTGGTGATGTACACCAGCGGCTCTACAGGCAGACCTAAAGGAGTCATGATTGTCCACAGTAACCTGATTGCAGGAATGACGGGCCAGTGTGAACGCATCCCTGGGCTTGGGTGAGTTTCACTCCTAACTGCAGAACGATAACGACGATGAAAAAAGGAAATAGTACAAAGTAGGGCGGGGACAAAATATGGATCGTTGTCATGACGAGATCAATGCAATGATTGTGTCCCATATAGATATATTATTATTTAAATCTATTACTGCTCTCAAAACAGAATACCCTTACAAGTTGACTCACGGGGTCAGTACGTCACGATTCCTCATGGTGGCGCTAGTGCTGTTAATCCTACACGATACCTTGTGGGGGCACTTTAGATAATCAGATACGATGCGTCAATAAATGGTTTGCTTGCACATCCTCACGTATCACAGATCGTAATGATCCTGATGTAATCAGTCTTGTGGGCCGTCGTGTGGTAGTGTGAGGTCTCCCTTGATTCCAATCCCCATTTAAAGAAAGTATAAAAACAGGCTTTCTTTTCAGAGATCACTACCCGCCACAGTTCAGCCTTTACCCAGCGTCCCAGCTTTTACTGACCGGCTTACCTCACAAACTGATCCACCAGATAAGTGTTAGGATTTCATTTGAGCTTGTACTGGGTCCGGCCTCGGCGTCGGCGTCACCAGAGCTCGCTCACTATCTCCAGGTGTAAGGAAGGACATCTTAGTAACTTTTAGCCTGTGCTCTCTTTATTTAACACTGCGGACTGTTGATCCATAGTCAAAGATGGTCAGTGTCAACATTGGCTAGAGGAAGAGAGAACATGTAGTGAGTCTCCACCTCTCTAACTCTCCCCGTGTTCCCACAGGCCTGATGATACCTACATAGCCTATCTGCCCCTGGCTCATGTTCTTGAAATGACAGCTGAGATCTCCTGTGTCACATATGGTTGTCGGATTGGCTACTCATCCCCCCAGACGCTGTCAGACCAGGTAATACCGCTCACAACTTTACCCAGTGGGGTTACTTTTATGTTATTATGAGGTTTCCTGACTCTTTGTTGTGTACTCATTTTATCAGCGCCTTGACTTTGTCTTCTTCTGCTCTCTTTAGTCCACAAAGATAAAGAAAGGAAGTAAAGGAGACAGCTCTGTGCTCAAACCCACCCTGATGGCAGCTGTGCCGGTAAGAACTCTGCTTTATATCCTTTCTTCTGTCTTTTAAAACGGTAGACTTTGTTCTTCTCCTCCCCTCACTGTGCGCTCGGTTCCACACACATTCATTCTCTTTCCGAACCAAGTCATGACCGAATGTACCAATGGATTCTGCTTCCTCCCCTTTTGAAAGGAAATTATGGATCGCATCAACAAGAATGTGATGAGCAAAGTGCAGGAAATGAATTTCATCCAGAAGAAGCTGTTTACACTTGGCTACAAATATAAACTGGATCAGATAAAGAGAGGCTATGACGCTCCCCTGTGCAATGCGTAAGAAACCACTTCCCTTCAATGTTTTTCGAAGAAATGGGACCGAGGTGAATTCACTTGAAATCAAACCGAGCCATCTGTCTCTGCAGCCTGCTGTTCAGGAAAGTGAAGAAACTCCTGGGAGGACGGGTGAGGATGATGTTGTCTGGAGGAGCTCCCCTTTCTGCAGCCACCCAGCGATTTATGAACGTGTGCTTCTGTTGTCCCGTGGGTCAGGGATATGGACTCACTGAGACATGCGGAGCAGGCACCATCACAGAGGGTAAGAAGATTTAGAGGGCGATGAGACTCAGACATGAAAATAAATAAACATGACATTAAAGGATTGTATCTTTTTATATATTCAGTTGCAGACATCAGCACTGGCCGTGTTGGCGCTCCTCTGCTCTGCTGTGAGATCAAACTCAGGGACTGGGCAGAAGGTACAGCTCAGGATCACGCTCATACACGCTGAGCTCCAGTGTGGAGTGATCTATTTTATTTTTATTTATTTATTTTTTAATTAGAAGATAATCTTCCCTCTTTGGCTCTCCTCAGGTGGTTACACCAGCAAAGACCAGCCAAACCCAAGAGGGGAGATCCTGATCGGCGGTCCCAATGTAACCATGGGTTACTACAGGAACGAGAGCAACAATCAGGACTTCTTTGTCGACGACAAAGGTCAAAGGTGGTTCTGCACCGGAGATGTCGGCGAGATCTACCCAGATGGGTGTCTACAAATAGTTGGTAAGTAGATTTGTTCTCACAGCAACTTCACTCTACTCAGCCTCCAAGCTATCATCTGACGATGTTAATGAAAGGCACACCATTCATACGTCATTCCTCCACTAATCTGCAGTCAGTGTGGTCGGAACTTCTGACAGGCAACCGTGACAGAACAATAACAAAGCACTGTTGATAACAGATTTTTTTTTTATTATTATTATTTCCGTTCTAGACCGCAAGAAGGACCTGGTGAAACTTCAGGCCGGGGAGTACGTGTCGCTCGGTAAAGTTGAGTCTGCTCTGAAAAACTGCGCTCTCATCGACAACATCTGCGCGTACGCCAACAGGTGAGTAAGATACGACAGCAGCTCTGTGGGCGTTTTACAAATCAAATCTGCTGGATGTGCTTGAGTCACCAGTTCAAAAGCTGCACTGTCAAACACTTATTGTAATTGAAAACCATTAGAGTGGAGTTAAACTACTGAGAGTCAGTGTTTTATCAGAGGAGACGCCTGATCAGAAGAATGCTTCTTGACTGGAATGTAATCAAACGAAGCCAAACTTGTTCCAAACCTGTCCGAACAACCAGGATTCAATTTAGGTCATGAATGAAATATATATAGAGCAATTTGTGAGTGCTGATGGTAACAAAACACACACACACCCTGAAAGCACACACCCTGAAATACTAAGATTTGAATGTGTCTCTTCACTTTGGACACCATGAGAGATAAATGTTAAACACTCAGCGAACACTGTTGCAGATTGTTTTCACACGCTGATAAACTGTTGGTGTTTTTTTTTGTTGCTCTGCAGTAGAGCTTCGAAACAAGACTCAACTTCATCATTAAATTCTAGTCATATAGTAGTAAAATGTTTTAATTACCAAATATCAGACATTTAAACTGCGTCCATCTTTCTCTTTGTCTCATTTAGTTCACTTCATTCATTTGCCTTTCCAACATCACCTCATATATTTACTTTGCCTTCCAAACATGTGTCCTTTTTCCCACTTTCCCACTTTTAAGGTGATAACACAAAGATAAAAAAAAACCCAACCATCAGCCCCTCCAGTTCTTAATAATAGTTACTGGTCAAACAGTTTAGCTTAACAGCTCTGCTTTTGATGTTTAAACTTGAGGTCAAACCTCATCTCATCATCAAGACTTGACTTGTTTCATTGACCTTTCAGCTCCCTTCATGACTTTCATTAAAAAATAAATAAATAATAAAATAAAAAAAATATCTGATTTTTTGACTTGAGCTCGTACTGCAGCATCTCAGCAAAGCTTACTACCATAAATTGGTTCTTTAGGTTTACACCTCGACTGAAACCTCCGCTTCTTTCAGCACTTCATTTAGCCGTGTATTTTAATGACCCCACTGCCATGACCTTGAACTGACTGTTATAACTCGTGTAAACGTTTTAGCTGCTCATCTGTGAGCATATCTTCTTTTTTGTTTGTGTAACTAAAACCAGTTTCTGCTCTTCATCTTCGTAGTGAGCAGAACTACGTGATCAGCTTCGTGGTTCCCAACCAGAAAAGGTTAACAGCCCTGGCCAAACAGAGAGGCATCGAGGCAGCGTGGGAGGAGCTCTGCACTCACCCCGACATGGAAAGGGAAGTCCTGAAGGAGATCAAGGAGGTCGCTGTTAACAGTAAGAGTCGCTTATGCCTTTTCATGACCTTAGTTCTACGTTTGAGCCAATCTCACAAAGTCATTAACTTTTACTCTTGTGTTTATATATATACACGTGTGTATATGTGGGTAAGCATCTGTTTTTTCTCTTTTCATCCACATAGTAAAAATGCAACGGTTTGAGATTCCTGTGAAGGTGCATCTGAGCCCGGAGCCGTGGACCCCAGAGACGGGTCTCGTCACCGACGCATTCAAGCTAAAGAGGAAAGAACTGAAGAACCACTATCTGCACCACATAGAGAGAATGTACGGCGGCAAATAACTCCCAACACTGTTACCCATGATTCTGTTACCATGAAAACCACTGTGTTGGTCTGTAAATAATCCTCTGGTACCTTGTTGGATTTTTGTTTCGTCAAATGTGCTGCTTTTGTTGTTTGTTTGTTTTTTCGTGTGGTTTTGATTGTCAAAGAGCCCACGAAAAGATCGAAGACCATTACAGCACTTAACTGCCATCCACTTGAATTCCCTGTTTGTACAGTAGCTAAGTTAAATGACCACTGTCATCTTGATGTTGCAAATGCTTTGTTGTTACTTCCACTGAAAGCGTTTCATGTCATATTCAAGGAGGCTTTGTAAATGATCTTTTGCAAAGTTGGAGTCCTGATGTTACTGTGCCTTCAGTCTGCAGTACTTGCGTAGTCAAGCAGAGATTAGTGGCGTCTAGATAAGAATCAAATAGATTGCTCTTATGTTACAAGAATGGCTTCACTGCCATGTAAAGTTTACCCACCAAGAAACACTGACATGGAACAAGAGAAACAATACTCGTGATTGTCTGCTTATCCACTCCTTTCGTCCATTTTTCTTATTTATGCTTTTGTTGTCAGTTTATTGAGAACATAAGACCAAAATGTGCACACATGAAAAACTCAGGAAGATAAGTAAATGTTTTAATATATGAACTTTACAAATAGTGGGTTGCTTGTATGAGAAAGCACTTCAATTAAATTTATTGTGGGCACCTTATTTATTTCAGAATGAGCATGCTTAACTACTAAAAGACTTATTGGCATATGCTAGTCAGAACTGGCACACTGTAATATTGTGTTACCTCAGTTAACAGGTCAATGTACAATTGGGTTTACGTTTGAAGCAAAGTGTGTTCTCGATGTGTTGTCTAATAGATTTGTATCATCAAAACGAGGGAAGCAGACACTGACAGTCACTTAACAGTTTGTGAGTGAGCCTGTTTGTATTTATTATTCCACCATTATGATCACATGCCTTGTTCAACATTTTAGGAATAAAAATCTTTTCATATTCAGTGTTGTATGAAATTGACTTTATTATTTAAAAAAAAAGGATATATAAACAAACATCTGAACAACCCCCGATCAGTGTTACAGACGAGCAGAGCCTCAGCTGTTCCAGTCTTGAAATCGGAAACAGTCACTTGCAATCTTCCAAACAGGCTGGTCATTGTTCGGAGAAGCCTGAGCCGTCAAAAGAAAGTTCTGGTTGAAAAAGCGCGGTTTGTTCCCTTCAAACTTCACTGTCCCTCCAGTCACCACGAGCAGTGTCGTCTGGCCTTGGGTTGCTTGTTCTGAGAAGAAAGAAAGGGTCAATTGAAGCCCGATTAGCACGCCTTCACTAAAAGGCAGTATATAAACATTAAAGACCTCGCCTAGATAGTTTCACACTTTAATATGGCTAAAACCTTTGACACCCGATGCTACAAGCACACAGCTCTCCATGCATGGAAACACTTAGAAATCATCAGTGGCACTTATCATACTGACTCCAGACTAACCGTGAACTGGCTGGCAGTCCAGTGTTTGAACTTGGAACTCGCTTGAAGGCAAAGCCTCAAAAAACTCGCCGAGAGCATCCTGTCCTGACACCGCATTCCCATTCCACACCAGAGTCGCCTTGTCAAGGTAGAGCCGGGTCAGGTTCTGAGACACATGAGCCAGAAAACAAAGAAATAATGGCATAAATCCAAAGTAGAACATGAAGTACCTTAAAACATCAAAAATACTGTATTTGGAGACACATACTGAAATTTGATTAAAAAAAAAAAGTATAAACAGTCAAAATATATATATATATTTCCGGGGAAAAAAGTTGAAATAAATATCCCTAAAGTTTACAAATTGTGTGGAAAGTAGGACATCATAGTATAAACAATGAATACATCACTGCTCTCTAGTGGTCAAACAATATAATGACTAAAGGTTAAATAACACTGTTGGTTGTCTTAATCTAACGTGGCGTAGTGAGAGTATACTGTTCTAGTCTACAAGTGGTTACACACACAGGTTATGTACATTTCTTTATATAAGTATGAGTCTATTTTTATTGCACAGGTTTAATTTGTAATTTGTTTACTCTTAGTCATATAGAGGGGTTTCTTATATGCTGAAGGGATGGGGGACCGCGGCTGTTTGTTGTAACTTATGTCTTGTATACTGCTGCTGGAAGCCTTGAATTTCCCTCAGGATCAATAAAGTATCTATCTTAATATCTATATACTGAGTGTATTCTCTCCTGTTTCCGTATACAGAGGGTGTACACACTTCTAAAGGCTCTCTGCTGCTCACCATTGTTTGACTGACGATATTCAGTAAACTGCATTTTGTTTGCCTCGGATGCTGAGGGGATGAACCCACCTGCTCTGTCTCTATTGGCTAGCTGACTACACACATTTAGGAGTCAAGTATGCCCACTTCTTCAAACATCCCTACACCTCTATGCATCTCTGAAACCTAGATTTTCTATCCTAAATCTGAAGGCAGATTAAAGTGGAGCTGAAGGGCTCTACATCACTCACCCTCCTTTTCTTATCCATACAGTCATAGTAAATGTTCACAAACTCTTCTGAATATCTGCAAGACTGGTCAACATGGGTCCTGAAATCCTGGAAAGACAACACACTCGTTAAATACGGCCACGTGTGATCAAAGTGAACAAAACGTGTTTAGTGTTGACAGTGAACAAGCGAGCTAACGTTAGCAAACATTGAGCTAGCTGTTACATTTGAGCAGACACGCGCTAGCTTACTTTTATAACTTACCAGAGTGGCCGCCATCTGTGTGTGTACATGTAATAACACTTTAATGAACTCAGCTAACTCAGCTCAGGAGGAGAGTTACAGATGTTGATATAATTTAACAGCTTTAGCATCCCCTGTTCATGTAACAGCTTGTTAGCTCTGATAGCTCATCTTTTAGGATGTATTACTTCCGCTGGTCACATACCAAAATAAAATGTCAGTGACTTTATTAAACGCCACGGATAGCTTTGTTCTAATCTAAATCGTTGAGTCACTTTTGTTATGTATTTATTAATTATTGTTTATTGATTAAATACGAACAATGACCTAATACATATTGAAACAGCTGTGCATTAAAGTGTATTTACATGGCGTTGCACTGAGTGTTTATGTTGAAGGAGGGCGTAATGTCGCAGACGGAAGTAGAATTCATAATTTCCTGAGTCATTGCTCCCCGTAGTTCAAATCTGAAAGGAAACATAATCTTGCTGTCCCGCCACCTGTATTTACCTCTTCTGTATAAGAGTTGAAGCGTTAGGATGGAGGGCTCAGTGTCAGATGTGGAGGTCTGTAATTTAGCCTACACGGGTCAGTTTGAGAAATTAAAAGAGAGCATCCTGACAGATAAAACACTCGCCTGCAAAGTTGACCAGGTAGGAATATAAAACACACTTACTATGATGAGATGTCAGATGGAGATTTCTTCTGTTTCATCGTGTCCTCATGTTTGTGGTTTCAGGACCACAGGACCGCCCTGCACTGGGCTTGTTCTGCCGGACACACAAACATTGCGCACTTTCTTCTTGATCTTGGAGTTGAAGTGAATCTGCAGGATGATGTAAGTTTTGTGCCGTTTTTATGCACTATCTTCATGTCAGGTTGAATACAGCTAAGTCAGCTATGTTCACCCTGTAATGTATGTAGACCTCATCTACAGCAACAAAACATTGACTATATTTGCTAACACTCATTTAACTATCTATTTAAACTTTAAATATTTAAATATCATATGATAATCGTCTGATATCAACACAGTGTTGATTAAACTTGTGATTATCCAATTCATGAATTTCCCTCGGGATCAATAAAGTATCCATCCTTCCATCTTTCCTTCCTTCCTTCCTTCCTTACATCCATCCATCCTTCCATCTTTCCTTCCTTCCTTACATCCATCCATCCTTCCTTCCTTCTTTCTTCACCTTGTTATGTGAACTTCATTTGAGGTGACCTGGTGCTTCACAGGCTTCGTGGACCCCTCTTCACATTGCAGCGTCTGCCGGCAGAGAAGACATCGTCAAAGCTCTGATATCCAAAGGTGCTCAGCTGAACTCCGTAAATCAAAACGGATGTACGCCTCTGCACTACGCTGCTTCTAAAGACAGATATGAGGTGAGGTTCACAAGTTGCAGTGCCATTGGATGTTTCATCCATGTGATACCAAGTGGACTGGTAACACGAGAAGATTGTGCTATATACCGTAAATTCCGGACTATAAGCCGCTACTTTTTTCTCACACTTCGAGCACTGCGGCTTCTACTCCGGTGCGGCTAATGCATGGATTTTTTATGGGGGACAATGAGCTTCTGCCGCAAAAACATTTGACTTCGTCACGTCGGATCTTAATATCAGTCATTTTGCGCTTCATGCACGCACCCTCATGATGGAAAACACACGGAGAAATACATATGATGCAGCTTTCAAGTTAAAGGCGATCGACCTGGCTGTCAAAGAAGCTAACAGAGCTGCTGCACGTTAAGATGACACTGACAGCGACAACAGAGACTGAGGAAGTGAGTAATGAAGTCATTCTGAGGCAGTGAATGGATGGACTTTTTCTTGTGAAATATATTACGGTCATCTTTTTCATCAGCCGTGTTACAGACACCGTCGGCTAGGCTTCGTATTGTAACGGTTCATGTTGTAAAGTCAGTAGTTGATAATGTGTTCATAATTCCGATTATGTGGAGAGTCAGTGAATGCACCAGCGAGAACGTGTTGAGTGGCTGTATGAGAGAACGCTGGGGGAGAGAGTTGGATTGTTACGGCAAGTGATGGTTTTGCTCTCTGCTGTAAACGGCGTGGTCACGGCCGACAGTGATCGGGTTATTAAAAGTTATTATTTGAACGCTCTCGTCGTCCTTTAACGTCCGTACGGACGCTACAGTATTTGCGGATGTTACCGGTAGCCTACGTCTGTGTAAATAGCTCTTGTTATAGCGTGGACACCTGCGGCTTATAATCAAGTGCGGCTTATATATGTACAAATACATTTATTTACTTATTTTTAGCCGGTGCGGCTTATATCCAGGTGTGCTCAATAGTACGGAATTTACGGTACTTGTATCGTGTTTTTTTTCACGTCTGTTGAATTGTAGTATTATAGTTTTATATTCTTGACGACATGTAATCACTATTTACAATGATATTCCTGATATAAGATCCTTTTATTTGCATAGTCTGGATGCTGCCATCTTCTGCAACACTCTCATTGTATTTTTAAATGATTCCATAACATTTACGATTTAGGATAATATTGTATGTATGTCTTATCTCTGACTCCTAGACAAAAATGAGCACTATTTAAGACCAAAAAGAGATTATTGTCCATTTACTCAGTTGTCTCAAAGATAATCCCGAGGCATACAAAAGGTCAGGTCTCACAGTGAGCCCTGTGTGAGAGTGGAATTAGATTGGTTATATTAAGATCTTTCCAGATTCTCTGACTTGTCTTACAGATGTCCCATTTCGAGATCTCAGCTAAGAAAAAGATGAAACCATTATGAGAGCAGTCCACATTCTTAGATTGTCTGAGGGTTGTCTCACTCAGGTCAAAGTTTAAAGAGAAAATTAGACAAGTGTGAGACCTAGAATATATCTATAACAGAAAACACTTTGACTTGTGTCTTATTTATGTCCTATCATATACATCTCATCACCACTTTGACAAAGAGGATTATTTTATTGGATGCACAAGAGAAACGTTGTATTAGCATGGAGTGTGTGCAGCACATACAACTTTACGTTATTTCACACACACTTCATATCATTCAAAACAACCTCCCCGCAGAGTAGAGTTGTAGTGAATTATTCCTCTTAAACAGAAAGGTAGTGGCTTGTTTAAAAACAGGTGCTTTTGAAAGGTAATGCAATTCAATATAGTTGAAATGATGGTCATCCCGGCTTTCCTCTATGGTCAATAAGTCAGTCAATTTCTGTTCGTACATGTGGCTTTGGTTGAGTTGGTGGAGTTAGTCGTCTTTCAACTGGAAGGTCGGGGGTTCGATCCCCAGCTCCTACAGCAACATGTGTCCGATGTGTCCTTGTGCAAGACACTTCACCTCGAATTGGGGATCGATTTTAACAACTTCAATCTGCTCAAGTAATCTGCTCAGAAACACAAGGAGTTTAATATTCTGTTTTTTATAGTAGGTCAGCATCAGCAGCAAGCAGCTGTTCATTAATTATAAAAAAGGAAGCTTCAGTTTTGGTAGCAGCACCTCAATCGGTGTATTTACAGGAAGGGTGTACAGACAGTGGACCTTCTCTCTCTACTGTTTTGCTGATGTGATTCTGCTTTCTTAGTTTTGCTGTGTCTTATCTCTCCGCAGGAGTCAAGAGGGAAGGGTTTTTTCAACAGGAGTTTTGTTATGTTACACGGAATCAAAATCTAAATCATATAGTTAGGGGGCCCGCCCAGGTATCGTCTCTGTGTGGGAAACGCTGCATATAGCACACAAGTGTAGTACGATGATGCTGAATTCTATTGACGGGTGAATAAATCTAGTAATACTGACGCCATATTGGCAATAAATTTAGCCAGCACTGATAATCACTGGATATGTTAATCGATCAGGCTTCATTATTAAGTGCTCACTTTTTTTAGCCAGGGCCGGTGGGAAATCAGGTTAAAATGTAAGTTAAGTTAAAGTTGTAATATGACATAATTTATCATCTGACACAGTGAGTAGAATGTACTAAGTGATTCATGGAGTCATTGCTGGGTGAAATTGATAACGTGTCCTAGGCGTGGCAGTTTGTAAGCCACTGTTGGTGATTATGTTGATGACAGACTTGACTTCCACTTCTGTTTGACAGTCGGCTGAATAGACTGGTATAGTGATGACGTATTTTTGTAGGCCAATCCGAAAAAATGGCGCCGGTGGTTCCTACGAAAATTCACCTGGGATTTTTACTTTGGATTTTGGATCATTGCAGAACATAAGCTCTGTGTCAAACACACGTTTCTGATACGTAGCTGTTTTGTTCAGCGGGATAAAAATTACAGATAAACATCACGACCGTTATGCTTCATCTACCTAATCAGCGGATTTGACAAGCTAGCGGAACCGTAACTTATTAAGTTGTTTATTAACCTAATATTTGCAGGAGCACTGAAAAACATGACTAGAGGCTGCAAGGAGGATCAGGGAGAGAGTTCCCGGCGTGATGACGTTTAATGTCTGCGACAACCACTGTAGTTTCAGTTAGCTACTTGTTAGCAACCGTCGTTTAAAGTACGCTTAAAAACTTTAAAATTCACAAGTGGGGTCTTAGCTAACGTAGCTTATCTAGTCTAACAAAACGTCAACATCTCTTAAGCTTGTGTTCACCACAGACCTTATTTCAGGCGTCTAACCACAAACCCATTCAAAATCCTCATTGACTTTTAGAGGCGCTAAAATGCTAACTCACTTCCTGGTTTTAGGACTCAAAACTATACCAGTCTATAATCAGTCCATCTACCACAGCTCATCATGGAGGGGATGACCGGGGTTGTCCAGAATGGCTATGATTTTGTCCTCCTGTCAGCCACTGTCTCCAATCTGTCTAGTTCCAAACCCACCACAGAGTGGGCTGTTTCTTACCAGCTTATGGATGCTGTTGGCCTCACGGCCGGTTTGATATCACCTCACTAGGACACAGCAGCAAAGAGTGTGCTGGCCTCTACAGACTGACAGAAGGTCTCCAAGAGTCTGTTGCAAACACTGAACGATCTGAGTCTCCTCAGAAGGATCAGTCTGCTCTGTCCTTTCCTGAACAGTGTTGTGAGACCAGTCCACTTTATTGTTAATGTGGACACCAAGGGACTTGATTTATAAGAACGCCCTCTCAACTTCCTCTTCCTGGATGATTACTATCAAAGGGGGCCTCCTCTTCCTCCAGTAGTCCATCACAACATCCTTGGTCTTGCTGATGTTGAACTTGAGGTGGTTTCAGTTGCACCATGTGATGAAGATCTCTAAGTCCTCTGTACTCCTCTTCATGGCCATCACTAATGAACCCACCAATGGAGGAGCTGTTGAAAACTTTTCGAGCTGGTAGGAGCCAGAGTTACAAGCAGCTCCTGGAGGTACTCTGCTGCTGCTTTTCACTACCTCTGAGACACAAAACTCTGACAGCGAGTCAGTGAGGTAGTCAGTAATCAAGGCTGTGGTATCATGGTGCTGTTGAATATCCAGCAGCTTGTCCCTTAGGAGCCAGGGTTGTATGGTATTGAGAGCATTGGTGAAGTCATAGAACATGACTCTGGCAGTGCTTCCCTGCTTCTTCAGGGCCTTGAAGGTCAGCCTTGAAGGTCAGCAAGATGATAGCATCCTCAACACCAATGTGTTGCTGGTAAGCAAACTGTAGCAGGTCCAGGAGATATGGTTTCTCCGTCCTGCACCATGCAAAAAGAAGAAGGAATAAATCCAGGTTGTTTGACAAAACCAACAACTTAAATTAACTGCAATGCAATTGTGTGTGTGTGTGTGTGTGTGTGTGTGTGTGTGTGTGTGTGTGTGTGTGTGTGTGTGTGTGTGTGTGTGTGTGTGTGTGTGTGTGTGTGTGTGTGTGTGTGTGTGTGTGTGTGTATATATATATATATATTCAAAGGAACATTAGACGTTGCTCACAGGACCTGGGGATCGAACCCTCGACCGGTTGAGAGACGACTACTCTACCAGCTGAGCCACAGTCACCCAATCTGGAGTCAAAGATCGTATATCATAGGGTTTACATGGAAATATGTTTTCAGTCTTTCATACATGAAACTGCCGTCAGATTTGAGAAAGCAGCTCTTTCAAAGTCAGGAGAGATCATCAAAACTAGGAAACTATCTAACTGAAACCAACATGGCGGGATCTGAAAAGTTATGGTTTTGTAAAAGCGTGAGACTTTGAAGTGAAAGAGGAACATAAGCTTTTGAAATTACAGATTGCCCTGATGTTGTTGGAAAAAGGAGCTGACCCTAATGCAAAAGACAAGTTGGAGTCCACTCCCCTCCACAGAGCGTCTGCCAAGGGCAACCATCGCCTCATCCAGCTGCTTCTGAAAAAGAGTGCCTCCACCAACATCCAGGACTCCCAAGGCAACACGCCACTGTATGTTTGAATAAAAGTTTGTAGTTGTGTTTAATCCGTGTCCAGTGAAAGTGAACAGTGTGTTTGAATTTCTTATTTTTGATAAAAACTATTTTAAAGATGAAACTTTTTATTTGTTTGTATGTTTTCAACAGCCACCTGGCATGCGATGAGGAGCGCGTGGAAGCAGCTAAGTTACTGGTGGAACATGGAGCCAGCATCTACATTGAGAACAAGGAGGAGAAGACCCCCCTCCAATTAACCAGGGGTGGGCTGGGCAACATACTCCGTCGGATTGTAGAAGGATGATGCGCTTACTTTGTCTCCCCAAATCCCCCACCATCTCCAAGGTACACTAAGTGAATTGGCATCCCAGTCATCCCCTTCCTGAGCAGCCTGGTTTGACACTTTAAGATGTGAGACATCTGGAAGAGGAGACACTGCTTGGGACAAAAAGTTGGACAGTACTGCATTCCTGTTTAGGTGGGGCAGTGAAGCAACTTCGATGTCAGGTTAAAAACAATCTCTCCTGTAAAAAGTTCAGTGTATCCAAAGCTGCAGCCTCGTTTCTTTGAATTTTGATTCGTTCCATAATTGCAGAATAAAGACAAGTGTTCAGCCTGAGTGTTCTTTTTTTTGTTTTACATGCATTTATTCAGTGGGAGGATACCCAATCTCTACACACTGATTCGGCATGAAAATGAAAAATCAACTGGCGCTCCTAAAGCAGGAAATGGATTATTTTGCAGCCATATCTAGAGAAAAAACATTTGTGATTCTTATCTGAACACACCTTCACAAAGCCCCGTTTCCAAACAGCCCTTTGAGTTGGAGATTATCCAACTCAAAGGGCTGGTTGGGTCAGGAGGAGGCACACCGTCCTTGTAAGAAATAGCAGTTGACCTTGTTGATTTAGAAGTAAAGGCTAACTTTGTGATTGATGGTAGACTAAGGATGAAGAAATACGAACTATATTAATTAAAATAATTTGTCATTTCGAGGCCCCCTGTTGTTCTTCTTATATAAACATTGTCAAAAATCTGAAAAGTCTGAAAAAGACGACAAGGATTAGGCAGAAACATCGAGACAGTTGAATGTTGGGTGAATTAAATTGAAGGTAGAGTCAGTAATGTTTACTCCAGCTTTTAAAGACACAATTAAAATTGAACCCCTGCAAATGGACTCATCTCAACCAGAAGTGCATGCACACTGCAGGGTTAGAGTGTACATTTTGTACTCTGAGTTGTGATGGAAAAACAGGTAATGAGCAGGTTAGCATAAGCTAAGTGCCGGTGTTTGGCATCTGCCTGTCCAACTGAAAGCAGGCCATCTTCATTGATCTTCATCCCGAGTGGCTCCTTACGTTGCCAAAAGTGGGTAAAGTCAACCCAAGGTTCACACTCATTTTGGAACCAGCTTCATCTGCCTGGCGTTTCGCCTCATAATGATTACATTTTCCCACTACAGCCTTGACTGCAACATTCACTTCAATTGTATTCATTAAACTCACCTGTGTGCTGTCATTGGACGGGGGAAACGCATCCAGTACCTGCCCAGAAACATCCCGAGTTAAACTAAACATCAAAATACAAGCAGAGGACACAGTCACCTCCACACATGTACTATATAGAGGCCCATAAGTGATGATTGAGCAGTATTATTGTATACGACTATTTATTTTTTTGGTAATATTTACTGACTCTAACTTTAAATGAAATTAAGAAACGTAAGACTTAAAAGAAAAGGGAAAAGAAAGAGGGGAAATTCAGGGAAACTTTTCAGAGTGGAACATTACATCTGAATTTGCATAAAACCAGAAACAGGATCTAAATACTCCAACAATGAAATGAAAGTGGGGACGTCCCACTGATCAGAGTATGACAAGAATGTGCTTGCATGGTGCTGGCAAAGATGAAACAGGAAGTGTAATGTTTAAGGTGACTGCCACAGGAATGTACTAACGATCTGAGTCTTTTTCCCAAGAAAAACAAGGAACTAACATAGCCAGGGAAATGTAGCCTGATTGATTATAGACGGTATGGTACTAGAAGTGTAAGAGTGTGTCAAAATATATGCAGACTCCCGGCTCAAAAAAAAAAAAAAGAATTTAAACTTGACCCAACACCCATACATCAAGAAGATCAAGACTGTTCATGTTAAACATTTCACTCTGTTTGAGCCATAAAACCAATAAATTAAAGGTTATGAGTGGAATTGAAAAGTACAGAATATCTCCATATACATTATGTGCTTGCCTTAGAACAAGTGTGATTAATATATCCCGATAAACCAGCTGTAAGAAGGGTAATTTTCTGTTTCAATCAATCCTAGTGAAATGTTATGATGAATAAGGGAGAGCAAGACAGGTATCAAAGAAAAGACATGTAATACAACAAAGCTCTCTGTGGGTCTATGCAATTGTAAACAAATGGTAAACTTTGTATGAGGTAAAAACCCTGTTGGACATTTGGTTGGAGCTGGATGCCTGTGATGAGTCAGTACTGTCAGTTTGTATATCTTGTGTCTTGTATGCCAAACATATGTAAATACAAAGTTGTGTGGTATAATTGTCCCCCTGTCTAATAAAATATAGGCTATCATATGCACTCATTCATGCATCCTGTCATCGCTGCCATTTCAGTGGACTAAAATGAACAAGATTTATCTGAAGAGCTACATGTGGTGAAATAGTGGAAGTAGCCTATAATGTGGTTAAGACATCCATGTGAAGCAGGTACTGAAAACCACCGCGTAGAAAATTATTTAAAATATAAATAAAACTGTATAAGGCTGTGTTTCTACGTGAAATTAATTGAAAACAAAAAAATTAAAAAAAAAAAAAAAAAATCACGGGTTTCTTTGGGGAAACCCCTCGAGGAAACGTAACATCTGATTCTGCACATCCCCTGTTTCTGGTACATCCCCTGTTTCTTCTTTCTGACATCTCATGACGTCAGTGGGCTGGGATACACATAACGACATGCGCAGTGTGAGCGCTTTGAAGGCGTAGTTTGCTTTCAATAAATAGTACCACTTTCATTGATGTATTCTTTCGAGACGGTGGTTGCACGCTGAACTTCAGGACATGGTATATAACTTGGAAACAGGAGAGGTGGTTGATGAAACTACCAATCCAATGGCTCCTCACATGAGGAGTGAGGAAGCACGACTTCAGACTTTCTCTTCTTGGCCCTCCACGGCTCCTGTGAGACCTCGAGATCTGGCCGAAGCCGGGCTATACTACTTAGGAGAGAGTGACAGAGTGCAGTGCTTCTGCTGTGGTGGCATGCTGGGTGGTTGGGAAACAGGGGACACCGCCTGGGGAGAACACACCAACCATTTCCCTAACTGCTTCTTCATCCTCGGGCATGATGTGGGCAACGTCCCATTTCAGGGAATGACGGAGGAGGATGGCAGCGGTCAACAACAAGGAAACAATCATGTTCCGATGGGCAGTTTTGAGGAAAGGCTTGGCAGCTTTGCAGGCGTTCATCACCCTATAGACCATGAGAGGCTTGCCACAGCTGGCTTCTACAGCACAGGTAGAGCAGTGATGCCTTATAGGGGGGGAATTGTCATGGGACTAATGAAGCAATGAGCAATATTTCAATTATTGGTTCATATTAGTTTTTAGTATATTGATGAATGCTAACAAGTTTAAATCATGTGTGTCCATGCAGGTACAGGAGACAAGGTGTTATGTTTCTGCTGTGGTGGAGATTTGAAAGGCTGGCAGCCTGAGGAAGAGCCTTGGGTAGAACATGCCAAACACTACCCTGGGTAAAAGCAACAATGATTACCCTCTTCCTAACACTTGTTCAACTCTGCAGCATTTTCCTTTATGTTGATTACAAACATGTGTTTTCCTTTCAACCAGATGCCGTTTCCTGTTAGCAGAAAAAGGACGGGAATTTGTCAACAGCATCCATCTACAAGACCCACGACGAAACAGAGCTGTAAGTATTCAACACACACACACAAATTCCGAGTGGGATGTATTTTAGGCTAGAAGGTAGTAACAGTTACAGCAAGAAATTAATCGACTTGCAAATTCGCATAAAAATGCCATTTTGAAAATTGAACAGGAAAAACCTGAACCTATTTCTTAACTTTTTAAATACCAATGCTTATTAATTTCATGTTTTGTTTTTTTCTCTATACAAATAGACATGCTCTGGAATTTTTATTTAATTTAATCTGTTCTTTTGTTGTTTTACATGCATTTATTCAGTGAGAGGATACCCAATCTCTACATACTGATTCGGCATGAAAATGAAGAATGAAGGGCTCCTGAAGCAGGAAATGTTGGTGTTTATTTTGCAGGCATATCTAAAGAAAAACATTTGTGATTCTAATCTGAACAACTCCTTGTAAGAAATAACAGTTGACGGTGTGGATACAGAAGTAAAGGCTAACTTTGTGATGGTAAAGTAAGGATGGAGAAAAATTATTTTGAATGTAGTCTTTGAATTTCCCTCGGGAATTTCCCTCGGGATCAATAAAGTATCAATAAAGTATCTATCTATCTATCTATCTATTTGTGTAGAGTCTTATCACATGTGTATTGGGATATGATGTGAATTTGTATATGTTGTATTGTGTGTGTATTCTGTGTTGATCTGCCCAGGGACTGCAGATGGAAATTAGCAAACTGCTATAATCTGGTAGGAAGCATCTTTTCTATATGAGATTAATGTTATTTTTGTACATGGTCCTTGACAACTAAACTAATAAACTAAACCCAAAAAGTGTGGTAAAATATTTCCAGATAAATTGCACACCATATAAAGCACTTTGTAAACAACTGTTTTAAAAGGTACTTTATAAATAAAGTTATTATATTTATTGAATGAACTGGTAAGAAACAATGGGCTAACTATCATGCCTAGTGAAATGTTATGATGAATAAGGGAGAGCAAGACAGGTATCAAAGAAAAGACATGTAATACCACAAAGCTCTCTGTGGGTCTATGCAATTGTAAACAAATGGTAAACTTTGTATGAGGTAAAAACCCTGTTGGACATCTGGTTGGTGAACTGGATGCCTGTGATGAGTCACTTTGTATATTTGAATCGTGTATGCGCAACATATGTAAATAAAAAGTTGTGTGCCTAATAAAATATAGGCTATCATATGCACTCTATCGTGTATCCTGTCATCGCTCTCATTTCAGCGGAGTGAAATGAGTAAGATTTAGCTGAAGAGCTACAGTACATGTGGTGAAATAGTGGAAGTATAATGTGGTAAAGACATCCATGTGAAACAGTCACTGTAAACCACCGCGTTATTAAAAACTTATAAATAATATAGACTGTTTTCTGCATAAAATTAATCAAAATATGTGGGGCTTTTAAACTGGGGTTGTCTCGTGTCTCCTTTTCCGACATGTCGTGACGTCAGCGGTCAGCTGGGACACGCGAGCATGCGCAGTGTGAACGCTGTGAAGGCGTAGCTTTCACTTCCTGGAGTAGACGCGTTAAATAAATATTCCCTTTATCACTGACGTATTCTCCTGCATGCGGTGGTCACACCAGAGGCTGACTGGAAAATAAACACCCAAAACGTGGCTGGAAGGTCTTTGAACGGTAATTATTAAAATGTTGTGACGTTAATGTATCAAATAACTTTTTGACCTAGCGCCATGTCGGATAGCTAAGCTAAGGTGGCTAACTGACGTTTGTTTGTGTTAGCGCATGGTAGTTTACATTTTTGCAATCCTGCTTCACTCTTTAAAAGCACAAGAGTACTCATCGAAAATGTTAACCCACTGTTTGTCCGCTGAAGTAATATACAGACTGTAGCATACAGTGTGTTTGCAGCCTATAGTGAGTGTGACCGAGGTGTCAGCTGTCAGA
The DNA here is from genome assembly GCF_947650265.1 of Symphodus melops. Taxonomy (NCBI): domain Eukaryota; kingdom Metazoa; phylum Chordata; class Actinopteri; order Labriformes; family Labridae; genus Symphodus; species Symphodus melops. Next base: position 19,376,231 of record NC_136699.1, read on the forward strand.
CTACAGGCGCTCAGCTTTGTGTTTGGTTATGGGTCTGTGAAGCTTTTGTGTCCTTATTGTCACATATGAAGCTCCACGAAGGTGCTGGAAATTGTTGGGGCCATTCGTTTCTGTCGCGACTACTTTAGTACATTGTACGAAACATTTGTGACGGGCAGATGCAGATAGACACATGCTTGAAACGCTGAAGTGCATCTGAACTTTGCTTTTTAAAGAGTTCGGTCCAAAGATCACAAGCTGCCTCCACTTTGATGAAATCTATAATCTATCAAAGACTAGCATTTGATCAATTAATCAATAAATAGTCCCCTAACTGGTTAATTTGTTACTACTAAGGATCCTTAAGTAACCCTTGTATTTGCTTTTGGATTATGGTTGGATTAAGTTGCATCCAAATAAATACTAATATTTCAGATTGTTGCTCAGTTTAAGAGTTATTATAGCATACGTTTATCCCATATTGCAATATTCACACACAGTGGTACTCTAGATCTGCATTAAAAGAGTAAACCTTGGAAACCTCGGGCTATGTGAACAAGTTGTAGAGGACATAAAACATAAAAGTGTCACCCGTCAGGACAATATGTACAAACAGAGGTGAGGTGTGCCTCCCATGACCTGTTGCAACATCATTTCTTTTATGAGTAAACACCATGCTTTTGCTGACTAAAATATGTCACAGATCCATGATGTATTTCTACATTGTTTCATGTCTTACTGTATATATCACACTAGATTCTTTGGATTATGAGTGCAGGGTTTCCTTTGCGTTGTTTTCCTTAAAAAAAGAGTAATATATACTGTATTGTTGTCTTTGGTTCTGTGATGTTTGATGTTGGGCTGCTCAGGGATACACCCCGTGCAGTAGGAGTGTTCGGCAGTGAACCAATCCTGCTGTAGACGATCCTTCCTCTCTGGTGCCCATCCCTCACATGGAATATTCAATGCCTCCATGTGATACAGAGTGCAGCTTCTCTTAAAGGCACAGTGACCCTCTAAGAGTGTAGCGTCCTCGCAGAATTGCTTTCATTTACTAAACTAAATCTAAAGTCTTTAAAGACCTTTAGACAAGTGTCTCTTTCACCTTTTCAAACAGTCCCTGTGGTCTCAATGAGACATCTGTGCTGTGCTTTGGTCATAATATAACATGAATCAAGCACCACAATAGGTTTGTAACCCTGTTTGAACCAGAGCTCTCAGAATGCTCTGATTTGGTGTGTGTGTATGTCTCTTTAAATGCATGGAGCTACTCCTAGACATTGACCTAATCTGTATCATATTTGTTCTTCCTGTTTTGAATGCAAACATTCTGTCACCTCCACAGCTCCCTGTCTGGTCCTATCATGTGTGATCTTGGGCAAGATAGCAACTTGGAGACTGATGACTTGGATGATTTTTCCCGGATGAATAGCCGCCTAGATTCATTCCGTGGCTCTGGGCTGGCCTCACAGATGTCAGCAGAAAGATTGGCCCGGGCGGGCTTCTACTTCACAGGCCAAGCCGATCGTGTTCGCTGTTTCAGCTGCCAGAAGACTGTGGAGAACTGGAACAGGGAAGACACTCCTGTAGAGAGGCATAAAGAGGTACGCATAATAGAAATGACGTGCACATGTTTTTCTGATTTTTAATTATTTGATCTTAATTGATAAATGATAACCCCCCCATTACAGGTTTCACCATCATGCAAGTTTCTGAGCTGCACTCACGGCCCAAGTTTCAGCCCAAGTTCTGAGACCACGCTGACTATAGGTTCAACCTACAATGAGGAAGCTGAGGACATGCTATATCGCTTGAGAACAGGAGAGGTAGTGGATGAATCTACTTATCCAATGGCCCCTCACATGAGGAGTGAGGAAGCACGACTTCAGACTTTCTCTTCTTGGCCCTCCACGGCTCCTGTGAGACCTCGAGATCTGGCCGAAGCCGGGCTATACTACTTAGGAGAGAGTGACAGAGTGCAGTGCTTCTGCTGTGGTGGCATGCTGGGTGGTTGGGAAACAGGGGACACCGCCTGGGGAGAGCACACCAACCATTTCTCTAACTGCTTCTTCATCCTCGGGCATGATGTGGGCAACGTCCCATTTCAGGGAATGACGGAGGAGGAGGGCAGCAGTCAACAACAAGGAAACAATCATGTTCCGATGGGCAGTTTTGAGGAAAGGCTTGGCAGCTTTGCAGGCGTTCATCACCCTATAGACCATGAGAGGCTTGCCACAGCTGGCTTCTACAGCACAGGTAGAGCAGTGATGCCTTATAGGGGGGGAATTGTCGTGGGACTAATGAAGCAATGAGCAATATTTCAATTATTGGTTCATATTAGTTTGTAGTATATTGATGAATGCTAACAAGTATAAATCATGTGTGTCCATGCAGGTACAGGAGACAAGGTGTTATGTTTCTGCTGTGGTGGAGGTTTGAAAGGCTGGCAGCCTGAGGAAGAGCCTTGGGTAGAACATGCCAAACACTACCCTGGGTAAAAGCAACAATGATTACCCTCTTCCTAACACTTGTTCAACTCTGCAGCATTTTCCTTTATGTTGATTACAAACATGTGTTTTCCTTTCAATCAGATGCCGTTTCCTGTTAGCAGAAAAAGGACAAGAATTTGTCAACAGCATCCAGCTACAAGACCCACGACGAAACAGAGCTGTAAGTATTCAACACACACACACACACAACAAGATGTTCCTGGATTTTCCAAGGAATGGAACTTTTTTAAACTTAATGCAACAAATGATATTTCTAACTTTGTGTTTAACCGTTTGTTTTCACCATGTACAGAACACAGACCCAGATCTTCAGTGTCTTGGGATAGAAGGCCATATGATTACTCATAGTGGTGCTACCTACCTATTTAAATACACAACTGGAATAAAATATCGCTTAAACTGACAGAGAGAAAAAAAAAACTTTAAACTCTATAAAACAAAAACAGTAAGAACTTTTTAAAATATCTGTTTGTTATAGATTGACGAGGTGAACAATATGATTACAGAAAGACCGAAGGTGAACATGATAGGATGTGTTGTCCTGATTAGCCTGGTTGTGTCTAAAAGCATTACATACTAAAATTGATGAATAAGTTGAACTTCTTTGAAAATGATGTCATGTTTGTTTGCAGGCTTCGAGTCATGTGAATGGATTTTCAGGAGCTCGGAATGGTAAGTAATGACTCAATGTACTTTATAGGATGTGGATAATGTAAATGAAGAATACAAAGGGCTGTTTCCACGGAAGTTTCCTCTTTGTGTTCAGAGGTGCTGCACTCGGCCGTAGCTCAAGGAGCCTTAGTGATGGGCGTAGAGCCCAGTGTGGTGGAAAAGTCGATCTTGGAGAAAATCAGTCGAACAGGTTCAGGCTACTCCAGCGTGGAAGAACTTATGGAGGATTGTCTTAAAACACAAGACAATGATCCTGCACAATCACAGGAGCAAGGTACTGTACCTCCTGTTTTCTGACCCCAGGTCCATCTTATAAACATATTTGATTATGACTAACTACATTTGTATCTTTTTGTCATTTAGATGAGGACCCACTTGAGAAACTAAGGAAGCTGCAGAGGGAGAAACAGTGCAAAATATGTATGGACAGAGATATTTGTATTGTCCTTATTCCATGTGGTCATCTGGTCACCTGTAAGCAGTGTTCAGAGTCACTGGTAAAGTGTCCAATCTGCTGTGGGGCCATAACACAGAAGATCAAGACCTATATCGCTTAAGGGAACCACAGACTCCTGCCCTATGCCAAAGCTGCTTTCTAACTCTAGATCTGTTTTATTTTGATTATACATGTACATAAGCTGTAGAATATACTATAAATTTAAAGACCATGTTGTTTTTAAAGTGTCACAAGAAAACACTATTTTCACATTCACTCATATTGTAAACTGCTGCTAATAATGAGTACGATATATGTAAATATACAAATAGCGGATGTTGACTTTCTTGGCCGTCAGTGATTACTGCAGCCTTTAAATTCACTAAATAAAAGCATCTGTTCTAAAAGTCTCTTGCCAGAAGTGCCTATTCTTAGATGTATGTATTTGTCTCATTTATTTTATTTGTTTAAGTGATGTGGAAATAGTGTGTAAACTCAGTCAGTAACAAACACATGTATCCCCTCATCTGTGATTGTTGATGTTAAAAACTCTATTGTGTCACTGAGTGTTGCTCTGTAGCTAAAAGAAGGTATAACTTGTTGTGTAACTATCAAAATCAACTCTGGTTTAATGTCTGCAGTAAAATCTTTGTGTTGTGAAATAATTTAACATTTCATCAATAAATAAGTTGTGTCATCAGTTGTGAATACAGTGAATGAATTCGGTCTGACTTTTTCATGTCCCACTTTATGTTTTCTGATATGGAGTGGTTGAATTAAGTGCCTAAAGGTAAGCGACCTAGCAAAGGTTTGTATGACTGTAAAAAAACAATCTGACACATTTTACTGCAAGAATATCTCAGTTGAGGCATGATAGGAGGACTGTGGTAGATATGTGGTATGAATAAGATACAACAATTGTTTTGACATTACAAACATCACGTTTTTTTTAATACACTTTTGTTATTTCATTTCAATGTCTGCTTTTAAAGTGTAAACATTTCCCAAGACAATGAAGCCAGTTAGCAAATAGATGGATAGATAGTACATAGAACGATAAATTGATAAAAAAAATATGACGCTGATCTGTCTTGGTAAATAGTAACAGAGATGTTTCTTTTACCTCTTGTTTAACAACCTGACTGAGTAAATTAGAGGTCAGCATTATGCTGAATTATTCACATTTTAGGACTTACCTGAATTTGCCCCTTTCATTTTACTCAGCTGCTCATAAGAACATGTGGAAGTTTGAAATTGTTATTTTATTAGTATCCATACATGCAATACTATGTCCAGCCCGCATGGTGCAGTAGGTAGACTATATTTACTGTCAAAAGGAAGACAGATTCTAAACGAAGAGAATATATCCAATGTTCTTTTCCAAGCTTTTGAGACAAAACTGGCAAGCTTAAACACATCAAACCTAAACATCCAGTCCTGTTTTTGCACTTTTTTTTTTAGAAATATTTTGATTAATTTCAGTGTTTACTTAACAAATTAATAATATATAATAATAATATAACTTTTATATAATTTATAATAATATAAAGTTTATGCTTTTCAAGTGTGGACTCAGGATCACATGCGATATTTTGATATAACCCGGAAAATACATAAAATGATTCAATAAAAATAGGCTGTTTTTCTATTGGAATATTTATTAATCGACCGACTTTAAATATCGGATCTTAACTGTACTGTAAGGATCTGTGGTTTAAAAACGTCAAATAACATGATTTTTAATGTGGACAGATGCTTTGGATGTATCACTTGTTATTTACCACTAGATGTCAGCACATGGCGCTGTATCTGCTGTACGCGTTCAGGCCGCTAGGTGGCAGCTCTGCACCAGGATTTCCTCCTCCCAGGTCGTCGAAACAACAAACCGAACTACGGAGCGAGCGGGGTGAGAGAGCGTCCGAAACCGCCTCTGACCGCGACTTTTAAACTCTTTTTTTCCACCATTGTATTCACATTCAGACGAAGACTGTTTAAGAATACTAAAAGTTAACAGTCTACCGGGACTCTATTTGACAACAAGGTAAGTTAGCTGTAAAATGGCGGAGAGCTATCTGGAAGTTAGTTGATTTGTATTTTGCTAGCCTGGCTAACGCTAGCGGAGCTCGGAGCGCGGACGTCTGCCTGAACAGAGTCGCGTCGCTACATGGCTACTTCGGCTGTTAGCAAGCTAACCAGCTAAAATTTTGGCACAGTAGCGCAAAAAATAAGCAGCTCTGAGCCGATTGGAGCGTTTTACTATTTCGAGTGAGTTAGTTGCACTTTATATATTTGTAAACAAAGTGTTTGTTGCTTATGCAATACGGCACTGGAACTCCCGAGGCAAGATGGAGGACGCAAGGACGTGATGTTTTTTTAGGGAGCGTTAGCAGTAGCTCTTAGCATGAGCTAACCAGCGGGAGTGATGATTATTACCTTCGTATATTGCAACATATGAGTTTTGATTGTTGCTTAATCTTCAGATAAGTATCTTTTAGTACTACTGTTGCACACGCAGCAGAAAGTAAATGTGTCTGGAAACGCAGAGAGAGCGGCGTTATTGTCGGGATTAGCATGAGTAGAGTACGGCTCGCGTTGTTTTGTTATTATGGTCCGAGCACGGTGGCGTTAAACGCTGCTATGTTTTCTCATTTATAACGAAAAATATATATATATTGCAGGCCTGTCGCTGTTGTTGTTAGGTTCATCGCCGTGTGTTCGTTTTAAGTGCTACATTTCATTTGAAGTAAAAGACGCCAAGGAAAAAGGAACCAAGTACTGGGGGTTGATTAGCTCGTCGACGCTAGCACCAGCTGCAGCATCGGCGTCAATTTTGACAGGAGCCCGAGGAGGACGCGGCTGTGTCGGCGTGGCTGAGGGGAGCTGAGCCGGTAGATTGTGGAAGAGTTGACTTCCGAGAATGAGAACTATTTGTGGCCAGAATTTCCTGCCAATTAAAAATCGCCACCCAACCCGTATTAGTGATAAGTTTATGTAATACTCTTGATAGATTTGGCGCCACTTTTTTTCTGTCTACACCCATAGATCTCTCATTCTTCCCGTGCAGCCCCCCCCCCCCCACCACACACACACCTTATCAATGATACTGCTAGTATAATGGGATTGTACACTGATGCATATCTTAAGTTTTAATTTACTACAGCTAAATGTGCTATACAGGAATACGTTAACAGAACATTGTGTTGGGACTTTTTACGTCGACCATTAAACATTCATGATTTGTGGGCAGCCATGGGCAAGATATTAAGAAGGATGGACATACTGCTTTATTGAGTTCCGATTCATATTTCACCTATTCATTGATGGTCACTGCGTAATAAACTATTGTACTTAAAGCATGACACACTTTTATGTAGTTTGCGTGCAAACGGAGTTGGAGACCTACTGCACCCAGAGGGGATAAAAAGGGGGGGGGTTCCTTTTTCAAGACTGAACAGTTTCTCCCCTGAGTGCTTTTATTTACTCTTCTGGCTGAATAGAGACTTTGACATTTGTTTTTTTTGAGCATAAAAGCCTAGTTAGTTGTGTTTCTGCGCCTCCTTTTATGTACGTGCCACACATTTACACTTCACAACCATGCTATAGTTTTCTGTGGCCTGCAGTATCTTGTTGATGTTGATACTGCATTTTGATTGGTTAAGATTTGTATGGGGCGGATAGTGCAGTGCCATATTTGGTCATTTAGGAAGAGACTCCAGTGTTCTTTGCGTGACGTTGTTCGTAAATCAAGGGGAGCAGAGAAAGGGAGGGAGCCAATGGCAGGACAGCCGAGCATGACAGCAGCATCTGGCCCCGCCCCCTGTTACCATGTGAAACCGCTTTTTTTTTCTCTGAACGGCATCAAAGAAACATGAGCTCAATACAGTGTGTGATTTCTGTCAACGCATTAAGCTATGACATGTTGCTTTTGTGTAATTTAGGCTTCTTGTATGTTGAATAAGCCTGCAGGTGTAGCTGTCTAAATCACTTTTATATATTCTAGGTCATATGTCAACTCTCCTGTATTGAATACTCTGAAGATCTCCAAACAGTCATAAGTTGAAGTTGTCCAGAGATGTTACAGAAATGATAGCAGCACCAGAAATACCATCAGAGTACGTCTACACTCAGTAAGTTCCCATTTCCTTCCGCTTTTATTGTGAAGTTAAGATTCATAACTTGTACTCTAGGTTATCAACCAAAATATTTTCTTTTGTCTCCAGCGACACAGACACCCGATTCTCTTCAGACACAGACTTCTCTGAGGATCTTGATGGAAGGATTGCAGGCTCAGCGAAGGGAAAGGTAAAGGATGCACAAATACGTAGCTCTCTTTGCTCTAGCTTGTACATCCTGGTGAAATGACACAGTATTGGGACATTTATAAGATTGGCTTAATCTCATTGGTGTGTCACTCACTTAATTATTTGTTGTGGTCTTCTATTCTGCTCCAGGGTGGAAAGAAGGGAAAGAAGGCAGCAGGGGAGAAAGGCAAAGGAGGGAAGGGAGCTGGCCGTCTAAATGGCCACCACCAAGAGAATGGCATGGAAAACATGATGCTGTTTGAGGTGGTGAAGCTGGGCAGGAGTGCAATGCAGGTAAGATCTTTGAGGTCTCCACGTTGTAAAAAAAATCTGTTTTCTAAGTCGCATCAAAAATCAGAATGTTCCCTGAACTTAAAGGAGAATTTATTTTTGAATTTGTCATTCTGTTTTTTCTTTTAGTCTGTTGTTGATGACTGGATTGAGTCTTACAAACATGACCGAGACGTTGCGCTACTAGATCTCATCAATTTCTTCATCCAGTGCTCAGGATGTAAAGGTGTGTGTGTTTGCCACTTTTCTTATTTGATCTTTTGACTTGTTTCTTTGGAGTACTCTTGAATGTCGTGCGTCCTAGAGACCAGCTGTAACACGTTTGTCTTCTGTCTCCCTCCTCTGTCAATGTCAGGTGTGGTCAGCGGAGAAATGTTCCGCAACATGCAGAACTCTGAGATCATCCGACGAATGACAGAAGAATTTGACGAGGTAACTTCTCTTTCCCAGTTCAATAAATATTCACGGAGGTAATTCTTCTAAATGAAGCCAGATTTCAGATGGCGTTTTCCAAACTGAAAAGTGGTCCCATCAAACTTAAATTATGATATAAAAGTCTTTCCCACACATAGACCCAGGCGGGCTGCCCGTGTGTGTGTGTGTTTGGCGTGTAGCGTCACTCATGCTGCCTTCAATTTGAGCTCGGAAGTCAGAAATTCCGAGTTGCCGGTCTAATTCATATTCGGAAGTCGGAATTCTGACAAGGAAACCCGGAGAACCTTCAGTAGCCCGAGTTCAAATCCAATATGGCTGCTACGTGCATCCACAGGCATGTTGAAGCTGTAACTGTGTGATGAAATCAGTCACACTCTCTCTTCGGAGGCTAAAGGGGTTTGTTATTATCAGTCAGAAACTATCACGTAGCGTGTTAGCGTCTGGTGTTAGCTAACCAAACAAAGGTACTCCTGGAGGCGTCCAATGTTGCTTTTCTGACTTTTCTGAGCTAAATGGAACACCTCTCTGCCAAGATGATCAATCACATATCAGCCTCTCCTCTCTTTGATTTGCTGCTTCATTGCAAAGTTCAGTGCATACACAGATGTGTATAATAATGTCACGCTGCAGGATCACAATCACACCAAAGCAGGATCAGAAACCATGTTGGGTTCTACCAATGGGCTGAGGGAGACTTCCTGTGTACCCCCCTGTGAGACCCCCAGGCCCCCCATTAACATCAACTGTGTCAGAAGGCAGGCTCTTGGCAAGGACCTCACAATATGATAAGTGTCATGATACATAATACATGGGTCCCCAATGTACAGCACACACCATGAAACTTTGCAAAACGTTCCATCATTTACTGAAAGGTAAAAAGAAAATAATAAGAATTTGTTAAATAGTTTGAAACAAAGGTTTTCACTAAACAAGGATCTTGAACTTTAAAAGCAAACTTTTTTTTTTCATGATGAAATATCAGTGCCTGGAGCTACACAGGCATCCGAGACCCTTCAAATGTCGTCCCAGTTATAACGAGGAGTCCAGCCTCATCGTGTGGCCGTGTCTGCACAGAGCCCGACCTCCGTCTGCCTTTACTGTCCATCAAATTTACATAGACATTGAGAGTTGTGAAAATGTCCATGGACAATAGAACATGAGAGGAAACCGTTAACGACATGTCATTGTTGCATTAACTGATGTTCTTCTCTATGTGGCGTCTGTAGGACAGCGGCGACTATCCCCTCACCATAGCAGGACCCCAGTGGAAAAAGTTCAAATCAAGCTTTTGTGAATTCATCGCGGTGCTGGTGCGCCAGTGCCAATACAGTATCATCTATGATGAGTACATGATGGACACAGTCATCTCCCTCCTCACCGGTCTATCGGACTCCCAGGTCCGAGCCTTCAGACACACCTCAACACTGGCAGGTGAGAGGAAGTGTGTGTTGTCTGTGTTTAGACTTGAGGTGGTGCGAGAACGTAGCCAGGCGTGAAGGATTACATCGTCACAGTGCACTTTGTCTGGATGTTTATGGTCTCAGGTCACAGTATGTTATTGAAAACTGACTCTTCGTCAAGAAATAGATCCTTCTGGATTATTTTCACAACTATATAATAAAGTAAACCACAGCTAATCAATATGCACGTACATGATTATTTTCTATACTTCAGGACATTAAATCGTGTATCGGTGGAATCTATTGATGAAACAAAGTGCTTAAAGGCTCCTCCCTGAGGCCGGTGTTATATACACAGCATGTGCCATCAGCAGTCTTAAGATGCACATGACTGAAGTGAGACGACGTTCATTCATTAAACTGTTAAGTCGAGTCCGCTCTGGTCTTCACCGTCAGCTTGAAGCAGGTCACACAAGCTTTCTAACTTTACAATGAATGCAGATAAAAGTGGACTGACATCTCTTCCTTACCTGCATAGTCGAAGGTGAAAGCACCTAGATGTGATTTTTTTTTCTCGATGTGCCACTTGCATGTTAGTCAGACTTGATAGTAGGAACAAACTCAATGTAGCAGTCGAAGTAATCTCGCACACTTTGACGTTTGAAGCCAGCGGTCGCTTTATAAAGAGTTTCTGCATGTTGGGTTTTCTGTTCTGATCCTGATGTTACTTGTTGTGCTCTTGGCAGCGATGAAGCTGATGACAGCCCTGGTGAATGTAGCTCTCAACCTGAGCATCAACATGGACAACACCCAGCGCCAGTACGAGGCAGAGAGGAACAAAATGGTAGCCAAAAGGGCAAACGACAGGCTGGAGCTGCTCCTGCAGAAACGCAAAGAGGTACGACTGTCCTCCCTTCAAAGCACTGAAGCATGTCATCAAGACACGTCGAAACCAGATGGATGTCTTCTAACTGGCTTTTAGACAGCCACCAAATTCTGTTGAAGTGTTTGTGATTGAGAGCAGAGGTTAGTTTGATATTTCACGCTCGTACCTGCTACGAGGAAACAGATTCTTTGCTCTTTGTGTGTCCTTCAAAAACAATGTGTTTAACTGGTGCTATCATTGAAGCAAAGAGTATCTCTAGGAGTTAGAGCACATTTTCTTTCCCAGAATACATAGACCTTCTTTGTTTGTTTGTTTTTGGATCCTGTAATCGTGGTAAACTAATAGCACGTCCCGTTAGTTAAGTAACCTGCGTGAAAGACAGCCTGCACTGGCTGCAGGTCAGTGGTTGTGTGCAAAAAGGAAAAGTCTGTTGTCGTAATTCACCTTTGATGAAAACAAACGTGTCCTAAAGAATCAGAGTATTGACCGTTGGTCTCACAGCTGCAGCCCCTCGGTTTGTACTCATTTTACCACTTCAAAAAAAAAAGGATTGATTTACATCCTCCCACATCTCCTCCAGGTATGTGGTGAAATCCTTCTCCACTCAGCAACCCAAGCTAATCAGTCAAAGTGCTGGAAATAATAACAAATAATTATGAATCATTCGAGCCTGTGACTATAAATCTGTTCCCTTTTTAGAACTGCAACACCTCTGTAGGTGGGAGACCTGCAGTGACTGAGTTATTGCAGCGTGTTATTCATCTGGCACTGTCAGTTTATAAGGTTATATAACAGCAGGCCCCACCGGGCATCCATCTGTTAGTTCAACGAGCAGTCGCACCGCAGCATGATGGCAGAGTCGTCGGTTCCACGTCTTGTAATATGGACGCCTCATGGTGGCCTCTTACTGCAGCGGTGCACTCGCTCGTTTCTTCTGTTTCTCTTCACGTGTTTTACTCTGCTTTCTCTTTCAGCTCCAAGAGAATCAGGACGAAATTGAAAACATGATGAACGCAATATTCAAAGGAGTGTTTGTTCACCGATATCGGTACGACAGCACTTTTCTTTTCTTTTGTTTTTTTTCTTTATTCAATTGGTTAAATAACTGGTTGTGAATCCTGCTTTTGATGAACTTATTTCATTTTTCAACAGTGACTCGATAGCAGAAATCAGGGCGATTTGTATAGAAGAGATCGGAGTTTGGATGAAACTTTACAGCGATGCCTTCCTCAACGACAGCTATCTGAAGTACGTGGGATGGACGATGCATGATAAGGTGGGTCACAGGAAACATCCCTTTATTTTTCCGATCCATTTTTTTCCTCATACTGTAAAATAAATATTTGGACCTCCCTCACTCTCCTGAGAGTATAGAACTGGATTACTGGCAGGCTTTTTTTATTGTCTCGTACAATCTGAAGTCTAATCTGACAGAAAATGTGAAAACACTGTCGGGCTGTTTGTACATCATCAAAGATCGACACCTCGAGTGTCAGGACTTAAAAGTACGACTCCGATATTTTTTTTATTTTGTTTTACATCTGCTGTTAAATTTCCCCGAAAAGAAGTCCTGCGCACTACTCTTGTGAAGCGTTCCCCAATTTATTAGACAAATCACAACGTTTCTGCCCCTCACACTTGGCAAAGGTCCAGAGGGACTGACATGTTGAGGTTTTTCTAGTAATAGTTCTTTGAACCTACCTTTTAAAATAGTTGGATGTTTGTACTTCTCCTTTACAAAAAAACCTTTTGTTATTTATGACAGAAAAACAGGCCTTTATTTTTATGATCAGCTAAGAAAGCCATCCTCGTCAAAGTTGTTTTATAATCCATAAAAAAAGTAACATATTACTTACTACTTGTTTCTTTTATTTTTGCTGCGTTTAAGCTCCACATAAAAAAATCACTTTTCTGAATTCTCTTTTTCCAGCAAGGAGAAGTGCGTCTGAAGTGTCTGACAGCTCTGCAGGGTCTGTACTACAACAGAGAACTCAATGCCAGACTGGAGCTCTTCACCAGTCGCTTTAAGGTTAGCACCACCTGCTGGACAACTTCAACACAGCAACTCAAACTTTCATGTTTCTTAACAATTCACACATCCATTCACACAAGTAGTGCTCGTAGTTTGAGAAGGATTTTGACTTGGTTCTCAAAGTGATCATTTCTCTCTCTCTCCGTCTGCAGGATCGGATTGTCTCCATGACCCTTGACAAGGAGTACGACGTCGCAGTACAAGCTATTAAACTGCTCACCCTCGTCCTCAAGTAAGTGGCTGTTCTGTTCTTTTCTGCTATTTAATGAATGCGGTTGTCGTCTCCTCTGTCCTCATATATAGGTGCGACGTCCGTTCTGTCAGTTCATCTAACCCTTTCTGTGCCGGAGCTCGTGCTGACTTCCTCTTTCTGTTTGTCTCTGCAGTAGTACGGATGAGGTGTTGACCCCCGAGGACTGCGAGAGTGTCTATCACTTGGTCTACTCCGCGCACAGACCGGTCGCCATTGCAGCTGGAGAGTTCCTCTTTAAGAAGTATGTACTTGTCACTACATAGTAGTTGACCAGTGTTTATTGCTGCAGAGAGAAGCATCCATTTTTGTTCAGGGAAACGATGTCGCGTCAGGTCGGAGAAGAAGGACTGAGAGAGTTCTTGATAGTTAAGTGGAGAAGAAACGTCAGCAACCGAACACTCGTCGTTTAAACTGACTGCACAGAGGTACTGCAGCGTCAATCTAAACGCCCTCAGTCACTCCTTTCCATGCTGGCTGTGCTCAGAAGTAAGGGCAGATGCACTCTGCACCCAAGGGTGGTGTTCAGATTTATTATGACCCTTTTCACCGAACGGAACACAAAGTTTCTCCTGCCAGTCTTCTCGTATGTTTTCGGCAGAAAGTCCATCGGGGCTGAAGTGAGAGCGCTGCAGCACATTCTCTGGAGTACTCACCTCGAGCCAATAGGAGGAGGAGTGACGTTTTATTTACTGTTACTGCTGCACGGTGCACAGAGTGTCTGCACGCTGAATTATGTTTTCTGTTCATCAGTATGTTGTTCTCAGCTCTTTTGCGGAGGGTTAGTCTTCAGTTGGATTACACACAGCGCTGATATTAAGGGGAAATATTGTCATTATAGCGTTGTGTTGCGGATTCTGTTGCTTTGTCCGCTACTTCTGCATTGTTTTTTTTTTGTTTTGTTTTTTTACACCACGTCTTATCTAAGGAAATCCCTTGCATGTGACGAGGTTAGCCTCCAGCTGTGAACAGCTAGGTCAGGAGACTCTCCTCCTGTAATTATCCAGATGCATGAGAGAAAACAAAAAAAGCGTTGATGACTCAGACATGCTGTATCCCTGTGTAAAGTTGTCAAAATGTTGATACTTTCTGATGTCATTTAAAGACAATTATTTCAATGATCGATGATACCCAAAAGTCTCGATGCTAAAAAAACAAACAGATCTTCACTCCTCTTTTTAAACAAACGCTTCCAAGAGCTCCATCAATGTGTCACCAATGTATTTGAGAATGAAGAAACATATCCACCTTTAAATATGTAGTACTGTAACAAGCCTACTGCTGCGGGCATCGAGACTAAACCGTGGTGTTCACATTGTTGCTCTGACTGAAACTCAGGACTGCAGACCTGCTCGATAGCCTGTCTCTGTTGGAAGTCTAATTTAGTGATGTGGGGGGGATGACTCTTGTGTGATACCCAGCTGATGATAATTGTTCTTTAAAGACTGTTCAGCCAGCGGGAACCTGAGGAAGAAGGTGCCCCCAAGAGGAGAGGCAGACAAAGCCCCAATGCTAACCTCATTAAGACCACTGTCTTCTTCTTCCTGGAGAGTGAGGTACAGTATCCGTCTTACCTTTTACTGTCACACATGAGCCACAGGTTTTGTGTTTGGCTTCAGTAAGAAGGAAATTAATAACCTGTTCGCTCTCTCCTTAGCTCCACGAGCATGCAGCGTACCTGGTTGACTCCCTCTGGGAATGTGGTGCAGAGCTACTGAAGGACTGGGAGTGTATGATCAGCCTACTGCTAGACGACCCTTTGCCAGGAGAGGAAGGTATGAACGTGGTTTATCGCAGGTCACTTGTAGGTCCCGTGTGGAGCATGAACACCGCATAGATCACGCTGACTGTTTTCTGCTCTCTGTTCAGCTCTAACAGACAGACAAGAGACAGCTCTGATTGAGATCATGCTGTGCACTGTACGCCAGGCGGCTGAATGCCATCCACCTGTTGGAAGAGGAACAGGAAAGAGGGTAAGAGTGGCTCCCAGGTTTTTATAGTGGATAACCCAGGTTTTTTTTTTTTCTTTCTTCATGGATTTAAATTTGGAGTTTTCAAATTTGTCAAAAAATGAAATGAAGACTTAGGGTTTGTTTGCATGCATGATTGCACACTGGGCGTGAGAGTGAACATGGTACTCGCTGCAGGTGATGACGGCTAAGGAGAAGAAGACGCAGCTGGACGACAAAACCAGAATGACAGAGCTGTTTGCTGTGGCTTTGCCCCCTCTACTGGCCAAGGTTTGTTTCATCCATTCAGTACATTCAACACAAGCACTCATGATAAGGGTTGTTCATCAATCTGAAGGAGATCTCAACATTGAGTGTTTTGTTGTTTGTTTACAGTACGCTGTGGATGCAGAGAAGGTGACAAACTTGTTGCAGCTGCCTCAGTTCTTCGACCTGGAGATTTATACCACAGGGCGCCTGGAGAAGGTACCACACGGATCATACAACGTGCAATAAGGATCATTTCATCAGACCTGATTTAGTCAGTTAGTCTTACGTCAGCTTCATAGTTGATTGTTGTTCTCACCGCTGATGGGTCACTCTTTTCTTCTCCCGTATGCAGCATCTAGAATCCCTGCTGCGTCAGATCAGGGAAATTGTGGAGAAGCACACAGACACTGAAGTCCTGGAAGCCTGCTCCAAGACTTACCACGCCCTCTGCAACGAAGAGTTCACAATCTTTAACAGGGTGGACATCGCCCGCTCCCAGCTGCTGGATGAGCTGGTGGACAAGTTCAACAGGCTACTGGAGGATTTTCTACAAGAGGTAGAGGGAGGACACACAAAAGCCGTTTTAAACCTGCATGATTAGCAGTAGCGTAATTGTTGGTGCGTGCTCCCCATGTACAGAGGCTACAGTCCTCCAGGGGGCGTTGCTCAGGTTTGAATCCTACCTGTTGCTCCTTCGCTGCTCGTTCTGTTTTCCTCACTTTGTGACTTACGTTCTATTAGTCTCCTTCTTGCATTAGAAAGTGTCTCTAGGGCCAGATAACTTAGCAGCACGTGTACAAGGGCTGTGGTCCCCATGGCAACGGCCATGGGTTCGAATCCGGCCTCTGCCTTTTACTGCACGTCCTCTCTCTCTCGGCCGTCCGATCCAAAAACTGTAACAAAACACAGAAATGGTCAAATTTTCACGACAAATTCAAAACTCAATTTGTCAGTGAAAAAGTCTTACTTCCAGTCAACAGCTGTTTTAGGGATGCAATGCGTGTTTACGTCACCTGAATTATCAGAACATTCCTCACCAGAGCGACGTTTGACAAATGGAGTGTGAAAAAGCTCTTCAGATAAATTTACATTGTGTTTGATTAAATCTAAATGTTCCCTTTTTTTACCCAGTCAAGATGGTCCAGTGTTTGTCTGATAAGTAAATACTATAAGACTGAAGGTGCTGATGGCCCATGTATAGAGTATTTGACCGGTTCTTATGTTCTTATGTATCTGTTCCCGCTCTCTCTCTGACTTCTGACCAGTAAATGCACGAAAAGCCCAAAACCCAAATGTTTAAAATGCATGTTTGTCTTTGCAGGGTGAAGATGCAGATGAAGATGATACTTATCAGGTTTTGTCGACTCTTAAAAGGATCACAGCGTTCCACAAGTACGG
The DNA here is from genome assembly GCF_947650265.1 of Symphodus melops. Taxonomy (NCBI): domain Eukaryota; kingdom Metazoa; phylum Chordata; class Actinopteri; order Labriformes; family Labridae; genus Symphodus; species Symphodus melops. The sequence continues at coordinate 19,393,040 of NC_136699.1, forward strand.
ATTTCAGTTTCCTCAAACATTTGGTGCAGTGTGGAGCACAGATTAGCTGTGCTTCTGTATACGCTGAAACAAACTGTGCCTCTCAAATCTCTTTCAGTGCTCACGACCTGTCGGGGTGGGACCTCTTTACCAGCAACTTCAAGCTTCTTAACACCGGGATAGAGAATGGAGACATGCCGGAGCAGGTCGATGGACACACACGCATGAGTTTTCTGACTCAACAGTGAGTGCTAATGAGAAAAGACGAACTTGTATGTTAATGTTGTTGTTTTCTTCCTGCGAGCAGATAGTCATCCATTCTCTGCAGTGTACCCACTATGTGATCTTATGGCACCTGGCCAAATCCTCTGAGGGCAGCTCCAGAAAGGTGAGCTCTCCTTCCCCATATTCTGAAGAAGTGTTGTTGGTTGTAAAACTTGGAAGTCACACATTGCGCCTGCGTTTTCTCTCAGGACGACCTGGTGACCCTGAGGAAGCAGATGAGGGCATTCTGTATGATGTGTCAGCGCTACCTCACCAACGTCAACACGGCAGTCAAAGAACAGGTGACACACGACGGGTTCTTAAATGATCTGGATTCTGGCTCAGATAAACTCTTACATGACTGATAACAGTGATTCCATATGTCGGTGTATCATTGACCACAAGGGCTGCTCAACACTGGTACAGTCATGAATTTGATTATCGCTGAGATCCTGATTTTTTTTTTTTTAGCATGCTCACACATTGATTCGACAACATCTGGATCACCTGCATTTATGGTACTCAAACACAGCGGACACGTAAACAATCTGAACGCCTTTCAAAATGGAATTGAATCATTCAGGAACTGCTCAAAAAAATGCTCCTGACACTACGCTGACTCAGCAAACCTTCCTGCCTCAGCTCGCATTGATATTCCATCCTGGATGAGCTGCACTGCCTGAGCCACTCGTGCTGGTTATAGACTGTTATGCTACCATGAGAGTGAAAGCACCGCTAGCATTCAAAAGTGACCAAAACAGCAACCAGAATACATCGGAGCTGAGAAGTGGTCTGGAGTCACCACCTGCAGAACCACTCCTTTATTGGGGGCGTCTTGCTATAATTGCCTGTAATTTCCACCTGTTGTCTGTTCCATTTGCACAACAGCTTGTGAATTTTTTTGTCAGTCAGTGTTGCTTCCTGAGTGGACAGTTTGATTTCACAGAAGTGTTTTGCATCGTGTTGTTTAAGTGTTCCCTTAATTTGTTTGATTACCGTATTTTCCGCACTATAAGGCGCACCTAAAAGCGTTAAATTTTTTCAAAAGCTGGCCATGCGCCTTATAATCCGACGCGCCTTTTATATGGATAAATATTGTGGCGAGCTGTGCAGAAGAATGACTCAAAGACGAGTTTTAAGTCTCAGTCAACACACACGCTGCCCCAAGCAAGGTCATTTATTTAGACAGAACTTAACACAATAACACCAAAATTGCCAACAGCAGAAAGTCATGAACAGCAATACCCAAAACACTCATGGTTTACACCAAAGTCCTGAACACCCATAATGCTTTGCGGCATCAACACCCCACGATTGGCTCTACAATCGCAACAATATTTAGCCGCAACAGGTCTCGCAACTACGGTAAGCAGCCCCGTAGAAGAAGGAGTGCGCGATGCATGCTGGGATATATAAAACGGCGTTTTATTTCCATTTGTGTTTGTGTAAAGACCCTGAAATGGCTCCTATTAAGAGACACGCTTACAACGCAGAGTTTAAACTCAAGGCGATCAGTCACGCAGTAGAACACGGGAATAGAGCAGCAGCGAGAGAGTTTAACATTAACGAATCAATGGTGCGGAAGTGGAGGAAGCAAGAGGATGAGCTAGCGCTAGCTTTAGCCTGGCACCGTCCGATGGATGCATACCCAAGCCTCTACTGTAGCGCCTTATAATGCGGTGCGCCTTATATATGGAAAAAGTTTTAAAATATGTAATTCATTGAAGGTGCGCCTTATAATGCGGAAAATACGGTAGTGTGTAAACAAATAAGACCATCACTATAAAAATGAAACATTTTCCACACATGACAAACTTCAGGACAAACCAGCAGAGATGATGTAATGTATCCGTATCATTCCTGATCCAGTCAGCCTCAAACCGCCTCTGCTTCACTCATCACCGTGATCATCAGATCAGATGATGATGCCAAGTGAGCAGGGTGGGAGTGCTGAATGGACCCTGACAGGGTGAGCAGCTCCTCAACACTGAGGGCCCTCCCGGTAACAACAAGCTAAGCACCAGTGTTCTTACTCCATGGATGCACTTCAGGAAATCAATAATCTGAAACAGAATTATTGATTTTGAGAATTATAAGGTGAACAGTTTGTCTTGAATCAGCGCAGCTCCTCAAGGATTCGACTGTTTCTCCTCCAGTCAGCTGTCACAGTACCCTCAGGTTGTTTTCAGGTCTTTTCTGTGCTCAGCAGTGCACAGCGTGCTGTGGGACATTTAATGCATTGAAAACATCCCAGTAAACACATGCAGTTTTTTCCTGCATTACAAGTGCCAGAGTTATCGGAATTAAAAAGGTTGAGATCTTTTAGTATGATCCCAGGACAAAGTTCAGGACCGGTGTATCCCTGTGATTATCACGTTTCACAAAGGCACACCTGTTGTCACGTTGACATATGAGTGAAACGTTTTCCTTTTATTTCTGTTAAACACGTCCCCGAGTCGTAGATGAAATCAATGCTCGAAGACGGTTAGAAGTGTAAAATGGACTTAAATGGACAAAAATAACACACACATGGATCTATTCTTTGAGCTCTGAAGAGGTGGTTTCCACTTCCCTTTAGAACAGACAAAGTGCTGATGAGACTTGTGTGACGGTTTAAAAAAAAAGTGACTTTAACGCACCTTTGATGGTCCTGACTGAATAGAACTTTCTGAAGCCAGCTGTGCCTCACAACTGATGTGAAAAGTCAGATCTCTAAGGTGCCCTGTCTACCCAAACCAAAAAAAACGTGATTTTTTTTTTAATTTTTATTAATTTCACCTTGAGACTTAACTTTTTTTTTTTTTTTTTTTTATCCTCCCATAGGCTTTCACCATCTTGTGTGATCTCCTGCTCATCTTCAGTCACCAGATGGTGTCCGGAGGCAGGGAGCACCTGGAGCCGCTGGTCTATTCCCCAGAGGACTCGCTTCAGTCCGAACTGCTCTCCTTCATCCTGAACCATGTCTTCATAGACCAGGATGACGACTCGAATAGCACAGGTACAAAGCGAATGCTCGAGAGTCGTCCGCTTTGGCAAGGAGAGCGAAACAAACATGTTTTGTTTTTTTCAACTGGCAAACATGTCACCTGTAGAACGTTTCACCTTGTTCTCCCTTCATCTCAGATGGGCAACAGGACGACGAGGCGGTGAAGATTGAAGCGTTGCACAAGAGGAGAAACCTCCTGGCTGCCTACTGTAAACTCATCATTTACTGTGTGGTCGAGATGAAGACCGGAGCGGACATCTTCAAACAGTACATGAGGGTTAGTACATTCACTGCACCTTTAAATGAGACACGTCTTTCTCTCCATGTAGCTCTGCCAAGAGGCGATCCTTAACCTCACCGATTGTTCTCTTTTACAGTATTACAACGATTACGGTGACATCATCAAGGAAACTATGAGTAAGACTCGACAAATCGATAAGATTCAGTGTGCCAAGACGCTCATCCTCAGTCTGCAGCAGGTCGGTGTTTGCCCGTTCTGTTGATTCGTCTCGTTTCCACGAAGCTCGTGGACCCACTGTAACACTTTCTCTGTCTTCTGCTCAGCTTTTCAACGAAATGCTGTCCGAGCTGGGCCACGGCTTCGATCGCTCCTCTTCCGCCTTCTGTGGGATCAAAGAGTTGGCCCGTCGTTTCTCCCTAACCTTCGGCCTCGACCAAGTCAAGACCAGAGACGCCATCGCCATGCTTCACAAGTAAGGCCTCACGCTGCTCTTCTTTCCTTTTTGGCCTCGTGTCTGGGAACTGTCACGTTAGACAAATGGCTTCTTGAGCACCGTGCTTCCTCTCTCGCCCTCTGGATCGTAGAGAGGCTTAAGTGATGCTATGTTGCCGTCTTGTCTTTCCCATGCACCGAAAGTGTTGTGCAAACACGTGCAGCCCAGAACAGTGTCGATGAAGCGTCGTGTTTCTTTTTATCGAGTGCCTAAAACAAACTCCTAACACGTCGATGTGTGTTAAATATTCAGTTGTGTTTTATTAGGGCAGCTCACGTCACGTGTGCACACATTTGTTAGTCAGCCTGGGTACATCCTCAGATCATTCAACATATGGGTACAGGGTGTAATTCTATATGCTGGGTATGCAGCAGTTGTTGGAATAATGATAGAAGCCAAATCTTTTCCTTTTGAACCTATTAAACTTTGAGATGGATGCAGCAGACTTTTACTTTCTAGAACATGCCATCATGCATGGTAACACGACTAGGAGGATTGACGTCCTGACACCGATATTATCACTGATATTATTTATTCATTTAATAAACAATGATGAAAGTAACAGAAACCTACGCTGCACTGTCTTTGGTGTCAGGGAGAAGCAGCCTCACGCGTTTGGGTGCCCGTCCGTGTGTAGACACGCGGGCCGGTTGCTGAGTGATTGGGAAACATGCATCATGAGATTCATGTTCCTGGCTCTGATGACAACATGGATTTATGTTTATAAATCTACATTTTGTGTTTCCCACGCAGAGACGATAACGAGCGTATTTCTCACCTTTTTTTTTTTTTTTTTTTATTGAATTTTGAGCAGAGAAACAGAATTATTGAATATTCAAATTCAGAGTTCAAATCTGCTCCGTGTAAGATGTCCTGTCGTCCCGTTTGTGATGAGTCGGCCCTATGAAAGTAAAGGTTGCTTTGTCGTGATCGCGTCCTCTCCTCTATGCGCTTCTCTCAGGGATGGTATCGAGTTTGCATTTAAGGATCCCAGTCCCTCGGGAGAAGGAGGCCCGCCCCTCCACCTGGCTTTCCTGGACATCCTCAGCGAGTTTTCCTCCAAGCTCATGAGACAAGACAAGAGGACTGTGTAAGTTTTTTTATTTCTCTCTCTCTGCCGAGCTGACAGGTGTGAGGCTTCGGTGTCTTAGTGTAACAGGCGTTTGTGACAACTGGTGTGACTGGTGTTTCTGTTGCACGAGTGCTTGATGTGAAGCCTCTTGTTGGAAAGTGCTGCTGTGTGTGTGTGTGTGTGTGTGTGTGTGTGTGTGTGTGTGTGTGTGTGTGTGTGTGTGTGTGTGTGTGTGTGTGTGTGTGTGTGTGTGTGTGTGTGTGTGTGTGTGTGTGTGTGTGTGTGTGTGTGTGTGTGTGTGTGTGTGTGTGTGTGTGTGTGTGTGTGTGTGTGTGTGTGTGTGTGTGTGTTAACTTTGTCCGGTGTGTGTGCATTGAACGTGTTGATCATACCGGTGTGACCTCCCACTTCTCTCCAGCCACATGTACCTGGAGCGCTTCATGACGTTCCAGATGGCTCTGCAGCGAGAGGACTGCTGGCTCCCGCTCATCTCCTACAGGAACTCCCTGCAGGCGGGCGGCGATGACGACACCATGTCTGTGATGAGCGGCTACTCGAGCAGAGGCTCCTCGGTCCGCTCCAAGAAGACCAAGCCCCCTTCTGTTACAGCTGGAACTTCTGCAGCCAAGCGGAAACTACCAGAAGGTATCACCTTGATAAGTGTTCATCAGAACTTTTAATAACGGGTAACTTTTTTTTTTTTTGTTGAGCTGAAGAGCGAGTCTTCCGGAGAACGCCGTACGAGCCGAGCTCAGCCGCGACGTTACAAAAGCAGATTTGGAGCCCAGATTAACCCAAATGTGTTCTTACCACGCAGGCTCAGCCAGTCGAGCTGACGGCTGTGGAGATTAAACAGCAGATGGTTTCAGAGTCACATGGAGCGGCGGGCGATATGAGGGGCTTTGATTGTGATGGATTTGTCAGATGTAGAACGAGTTTATCGATTTTGCTTTTAGCCAAACTAGAATTTTCAGGGACTTCCGAAAACAGTTGGGAGTATTTCCTGTCGCTCCTTTGACCACGAGTGAGAGCTTTTAGCCTGCTTCTTCTTATCATCTGGGACTTAGGGCGAGCGACACATCAGTTGAAACACAACCTTTAGCAGGTCGACACGTTGTGGAGAAACAAATCCAGCACTCTCAATCTGATCAGCTCCGTCATAAAACTCGATGTGACGCGACTTTCAGTTTCCCCGTCTCTGTGGTGAGTGCGTTGAGCATGATGGTGTTTCCTCGTGTGCGCGCTACGACATAACATGCATGTATTGATACCAGATGACCGCCCACCCCAAGTTATACGGCTCCTTACAGGCGCACAGCATCATTTACGTCTTTTCTGAAGAACATCTCGTAATCAAAGATGTCTTTTGGAAATACATACAGTTCAAAATTGTTCAAGTTGTTGTTCTACCCAAGCCAAATCTAAATCAGTCTTCTCAACTGTTATGTTATTTCCTCACCCCCACCCCAGAGCTTTAACAGAAAGGGTTTTTATGGAACACTTTGTGCCCCGTCTCTGCAGAGGAGAGCAGCAGCAGCGAGGTGTGGCAGCAGAGCATGCAGACCCCAGTCATGATGCCGTCACCCCACCTCACCTCCACTGCCATGCGAGACCCGAAGAGGGGTCGTGACGACAGCTTCATGGGGGTCTATCCCCTCCCTCATGACCAGCAGCAGCAGCCCCACCAACACCCGCAGCACCATCAACAGACGCCTCAGCACCACCAGACGTCCATGGACTACAAGTATGCATGCCTGAGTGTTTTACAGGTTGACGTATTAAACGTGACGGGATCAGTCGATCCACGGCATCTATGGAGAAAGAGGAGAAGAAAACAGCTTTACTGAGTCCAACACGCCAACTGAACCTGGTTTTTACATGTCACAGGATTTTAGTTTTTGTTGTAGCGTTTTAGTTTTTCACATCGGTTCAGTGTTTTATCATTTGTGTCAGCTTTTAGTAAATGTTTGTTTAAAAAAAGAAGTCTCCTTCAGGGAGCAATGTCAATCTCAATCAATGTCAGCTTCAGGATTTACACCAAATAAAGTTGTCAGAGAAGTTAGTGTAAGGAGAATATTCACACACGGTTGAGTTTCAGCAGCTTAACGTTCCCTTTTCTCGTCCTCTCGTCAGCGTCATTTGCCCCGGGTAATTCAGAGACTTTGATGGCCATTTTCTCCTCATTTATTCTGTTATTTCCTCGCATCCTAATGCTTTGGACCACAATGTTTTATTGATGTATTTCGGCCCATATCCAGGCCCATCATTAAGTTCAGTGGATCATGTATTCTCTAAGAACGAGATCAAAAGGATTGGAAACATGAGCCAAAGCACATTACGTTGTGGGTTTAATGTCATTTTCCAAGAGCAGCAAATCTTCCAAGTTTAACAGCCTGCCAAGTGAAGACGTACTGAGACAATGACGGACGAGTTCATTCATCTAACCTCACTTTCATAGGCAGTCGGCTCGTGACGTAAACTGTCTGTAAAGTTGTATCCCAGTGTGATCTTTAAATTTCAGAAAAGGTAACAGCCGTGTCTTGTCCTTTTTTAGTTCCCAGGTGACGTGGATGCTCGCTCAGAGACAGCAGGAAGAGGCACGCCAGCAGCAGGAAAGAGCCATGAACTACGCCAAGCTCAGGACCAATCTGCAACACGCTATGTAAGACAGAGACACTCCTGCAAAGAGGTCGACGTCCTCACTGGACCTTTTTTCAAATGTACTCAATGGCTTCATGTTTTCACAGTCGCCGAAGCACTGGGCTCATGGAGGAGGACGAGGAGCCAATTGTAGAGGACGTGATGATGTCATCTGAAGGTCGAATGGATGACCTCAATGAAGGCATGGACTTTGACACCATGGACATTGATCTGGTAGGAAAGAAATGGAATTATGACGTCTTTATTTTAACTCAGTTTAACTTCTAGTGGAATTACAATGATTTCTATTATTTTACAATATTCCATTTTGTGCTCCAAAAATAAACACAATAATGTCATTTCAGGGTTTGTATTTGCATATTATCATTAGTGTCCTGTAAAGGTCTCCTTCACCTTCATGCCAGCCAGCAATCAAATGATGTTTACGTTTGATAGATGCCTTGAAAAACACAACTTGCTGATGTTTAAACTAAATGAAAATCTGGTTTTAGGGAGTAGCACTCAATGCTACATCTGGAGACACATGCGCCTCGTTTCCACCAAGCAGTCCGGTTCAGTTCTGTTCAGTACTGTACCCGTTCATTGGCGTATCCACTGTCAAAGATTGGGGATGGTACCAAAATAAGGGATCTGTCCTGTCTTACTTTTTTTGGCTCTGTTGGGGTGCAGAGGGGACCGATCCGACCCTTGAACCCTGTTCTTCTTGAACTTACTGCAGACTACTGTGTTGGGCTGCTATGATGTCACACTGTTACGTAGCCAAAGATCAGGGTTTAACGTACCGGACTGACCGCTTGGTGGAAACAGGGTTATGTAGTCTGAGTGTTTGAGATGCACTAATATAAACGCTGTCATGAAGTCATCTCATTTCATTTTAGAAAACTGGGCAAACATGTCACACAACTGTTTCGCATACAAAACTTCTTCTTCTTCAGTTCTGTTGGTTCAGAGCATCTCATGACATCAGAGCTTCGTGGCCACCAGCTTTAAACATCCAGAGGTCCTGCTCACCTGGTCTGAACTTCTTAACAAACCAGTGTGCTGTAGATGAGTCAGTGAAAACTCATTTTATGTGATTGAGTCTTTTTTGTCCTTCAGTGTGAATGAAGGCATCAGTTCAAGCAGCTCTTTGAATTTCTGCACTCCTTCTTTACCGTAGTTTAATGGCTCGATCACTTCCAGAGTTTCTCAAAGAAAAAGTCTTTTCATTCAGTTGGTTTTGTCGAGACTTAAAAACCAAAACAACTTGTCCTCATTAAAACTGACTATTTCTTATTGGCAACTGGTTTGCATGCATTCATTCAGTCTTTATGGGTAGTACAAGGTCAGATGTTTTTTAAAGCCTTTGGAAACATCACTTGAAATATAAAACAATCACGTGTACAAAATGTCATGTTTAATTAATCTTCTCCAAAAAACATTCACAACTATAAAGAGAAAAAAAACATGTTCACAAACAGTTAACGTCAATCCAAATATTCTCGACTCAGTGTGAATTGCAGGCGTCTGATTCGCTGCTCAGAGCATCCCGTGACATTTAGCTAACTCAGCTAGCAGCGCCACCACAGGTCATCAGAATGAACTAATCTCATTCACAATCTGCTGACTCAGCAGCTGCTACTATTTAGGGTAAAGTGTCTTTCGGAAGGATACCCCGCAGGAGCTGGGGATCGAACACATTCCAACTGAGAAAGGACCGACTCCCACTGAGCCACAGCCGACCCAAAAGATGCCTTTATGACAGCGCCCGGCAACTGTCGGCGTATTATTAGGCGATGAGAGGGATGGATTTGAGCATTCAGGCTAATACCAAACAAGCAGGGATTCTGAGTGAAAGCCAGAAGTAAATGTTATCAAAGACAAATGTCTATTTTGGATTTGTGCACGTGTGCTGCTCAGAGAAAGGCTCCCCTTGTCACGTCCACTAAACCAGAAAACTCGACAAGCGGCCTAGTTTCTCTGAATTCCTTTGCCTAAACAAGAAAACATTTCTCTTTAAATTGAGCTGCACGAAAACTGCCGAGTGTTGCGCTGTGTGCTCTTAAGTCCACAAGGTCACATTATCATGGATTCTACGGCAGAGACAGTCCTGATATGACGTCCTCTTTCTCTTCCAGCCACCGTCTAAGAACCGCAGGGAGAGGTCTGAGCTGAAGCCCGATTACTTCGACCCTGCTTCTATCATGGATGAATCGGTAAGTAGCCGTCCACGCTCGCCTCCAGTAGTTTCACGTCACAAACATCTGAGTGCGTCCACTTGATGAGAGCTGACGCTACCCGTGATTTCTTCGAAGCAAACTGAGTCGCACTAAAACTAGAACCACTGAGAGGACGTAGATCAAGAGAGAAGTCTTGCTACATGGACTACCTGTAAGGCTGGGTTAAACCATTTGGACACGTTGAGCTGACCAGCCTGGCACACTTCAAACACGTCTTCTCTTTCTTGACGGGAAAGGCGCCGTTTTATGCTCGCGTGAACGTGCCAAGTGGAATATATTTCAGAACGCAGTGCCGGCCATAAACTCTTGTTTCAGCATGTCCTGACCGTAAGCCTCAGGATGGTCGTGAAAAACCTGGAAAACTTGAGAAATATAAGACAACTAGAAACATCCAGTCCTGGAGAAGTTTTGGAAAAATAAATAAATGAAGCAAAGTTTTGGAAAGGTGAAATTTGATTTATACGCAACAGAAGCTTATTCTTCCTGAACCCGCCGTGACCCTACAAGCCAGCTTGCCACGTAGCTCCGCCCCCTCCTCGTGTCAGAGCCTGATTTCCGGTTTACAGCGATAGGCTCAAATGGCTTGACTCGGCGTCACCTCAATCTCCACGCAGCTGAAACGCTGTTCTCCCTGTGGCATTTTTGGGAATCGCCGCCAATTTTAGCGTTGCTCGAGTTCTGTTAGCTTGAAAGACGGGGTGTGGTCGAACAAAAGGCGCGTTTTGTTAACGAGAGGAGGCGAGAATAAAATGATTGTGGAAGGCTGTCACAGATCTATCGTGGAGCAGATGACGTGCTATGAAGCTCAGCACGTCATCAATGAGTGAGCGTATACTGAGGTCACATCCACTTCTGTTTTAATCGTCCACGTTTACAGATGTTTGTGTATGAGCCTCGTCCCGTAATTTGGGAAGGTCGGCTCCTTATACGCTGCCTCAGAACAGATCAGACGAAAATGTTTTGTGTCAAGTGAAATTGAAGTGTCAGCAGACGTATCGCAGCAGAGCAGCGTTTATTCTTCAAACATTTAGCGTCTTGTTCCATTAAGGCAGCAACGAAGCACGATGCAGAACACGTAGCTGTTCAGCTTTTACGGTTTGGCTCGAGTCACTGCCCCCCCGCCCTGAACAAATCTGCCTCAGATCCTGTTTTCTGCTCTGAAATCTCCGAGCTCGTACTGATGCCCATGTAAAAGTGATTTGATCACAAACAGCAGACAGGAAGCGGGATGCAAAAAAAGCTGTGATCTATTTTTTTTTTAAAGGTTTTTTTTTTTCTGATTTGAGACATTTGACATTAAACAGTATCACATTGGAGCAACAGCACTCATAAAGGCAGCACTTGTCAGATGTCTAAGAACCAGGAATGGGATGCACCTCACCCCCCAAATAAAATCTGAAGTGCGACTTACATTCCACATTCTGATCAGAGTCGGAACATGTGTGTCGGATCATTTTGTAATCAGCCTGTCACATGTCTGGAAACTGTCTTTGATATTAAAATGAAGAGCTGTTATTAAAGCAATGTTTTGTGTCTTCCAGGTCCTTGGGGTGTCCATGTTTTAAGCTAATCTCCAGATGATTTTGACGCTGGGACATCGGAGAGGAGGCGCTTTGTATTTAAAGAGAATTATAGATGCGGAAACAGAAGTGTTTTCTGTAAGAAAAAAGAAACAAAAAAAAAAAATTCTGGCTTGTACTCCACGTGGACCAACGACAACCCACACTCAGTGTTGCTTGCTCAGAGAGGACTTTGTTTCAAATATTTACTTTTATAATCTTGGGTAAGCTCTTCCTGTTCAGAAATAGAGGAACAGGCCACTTCCAAACCTTCTTGAGATGAGACATGTCTGAAGAGAAATCCATTATAGCTTCTTTTTTTTTTTTCTCTCTCCTTTCCTTTTTTTTTTTTTTTTTTTTTTTTTTTTCAAACAGGGATGAATTGGTGTGTTTAACTTAAGAACCTTTTTTTGTTTATGTCTAACCCTTTTTACAATTGTAGTAAGTTACCAGGTGTGAAGTAGTAATTTATAAACAGACTGTAGTAGCTTGCTTGTACTGTGTTAGCCAAGTGGATGGAGGTCTTTATGTTTCTGTGCTCTTTTTTTTTTTCTTTTTCTTTTTCCCCTCCCTCTATTACATACGTTTGTTTTCCCTCTTGTTGGGCCAGATTAGAGGTCCGAAGAACCACTGGTGGTTAAGATGGTGAGATGTCACGTAGAATCAGTCATGATCCCTTTATGCTGTGAAGATATCCAGAGTCCACTGAACGCTCCACACTGTTAAAAGCTGTAACTCCTAAAGCTTACCCTGAGATTCGGACTTCTCCTTCTCCACCATCTACTCGTAGAGAAATGTGTCGTTGCCCCCCCAACCCCCCCTCCCAAAAATTGAGCAGGTTTTGATCCCAGTGGTGCCACTGTGTGGGCTCTGGCAAGAAGCAGCTCGGTAAATATGACACCTTTTTTTCTCTTAAAATCCAGCAGCATAATGTTGAAATGGGTATCTACATTTTAAATAAAAGTTATATATGAATCGGTGCTGATTTTATATATGTGCTTTTTGTTTTCTTATTTTCAACTTTTCAACTTTCAGTCACAAAGTTTGAGAAACGTGTAAGTAAAACAAAAAAAAATGAAAGCATGTGAAGCCATGCATCAAGGAAGATTTTTAAAATTTGTATTTTTACGTTTTTGTTTTTTTTTTTGTTTTTTTTTCCCTTTTGTCTTGATAATGTCTTCGGGTTTCTACCTTTTTTCCTACATGTAAATTAGTTTGGATAAAACTAATGAAAAAGACTTGTGAAATTCAGCTTTAAGGTTTTCTCAACATAAACAGTCCTGTCACAAAATACTTTCAAGATTTCAAATGTTCAACGTGAAAGGTAGTCATTCAGACGATACTGATGATGAGGTATTCAGCAGCGCTGTGGCAGCTAGACAAAGCTTAGATTTTGACATATATTTGTCACACACACACAAGTTTTAATGAAATGTTTTGTCTACTGAGGTTGTTATTTTGTAGTCATTCCATGCTTAAGCCTTAAACATGCTTGTGAAGGTCACCTTCTCTCACAGTAATCTTCCATGTCCGAGGATCAGTCATGTTTAAAGGTGGATAATTGGCTTCTTTAGAACATGAAACGCGAGGTGGTCAGATGTAATGTGATAAAGTAGATGAACAGCCTATATGTGTTTTGCCTAATTATTTTATGTAAGTAAAAAAGAAAATTCTTTTAAAGGAAAAAGTACTGTTTATTGTTTGTTACTTACCACTACATTGGTATAAATTCTTATTAGATCATGTGTATATATACAAAAATTCATTTTTCTTCCTTCTTTTTGGCCATTGTTTTTTTTTTTTTTTTTTTTTTTTTCCTGCACTCTTGCCTACACTCTAAGTTGTTGTCTATTATCCCATCCTCTTTCAGTCACTCTGTTTTCTGATTTGTACTTGTCTGGAGACAGTAACTTTTGAATAAAAATCAACACATTTCATCTGTGTATTATTTTTGTTTTTTATTGTAACCTCAAAGATCTGACAAGAGCGTGTGCAGAGGTCGATCAGATGCAGGCTGCTCTCGTAGCACAGTTTGAGGTTGTAGCTTCGGACCTCTTAATTTATTTATAGGGCAATAGTTACTCTTGAGCAATTTGCTGTGAAGGCTCTAGGGGGCAGTATAGGCTAGCCTTATGTCAACATGCAGCCTCGCCTGGCAGAGTTAAAACTGTAAAGGGGCTTGAAATCCGGCTCCGGCACTCTGCAGCTTCAATGCACACATCTCTCTGTATGTGACAGCTTTTACGTTTGTGTCGACTATCAAAAGGGCCTGTTGTAGTGACACTAATGTCTTGTTCAGCAGAAACAAAGAGTGCCATAGTTGCTGTACTGATTAAAGTGGGGACATGAGGTAGCAGAGGAGAAAGGATGAAAGCAGCACAGACTTCTGTGCTAAGTGCATGATTAATAAAGCGAAGCTCAGATCAATGCGAGCGTATTAGAATAGGACGATGCAGTCCCTTCATGTCCAGCCTGTGATACATGAAGAGGCTCATCTATCACTGCGTCAGTCTGCCTGTCACATGCCGGCTGTCAGAATAATGTGTAGAAAAGCACTTACCTCGGCAGCCTTGCTTCATCGTCTTCTGAGCTGTCAGCTCTTTTTGTTTTTGCGCTGTAAGAGGTGTTCATGCACAAAGAGAACATGTAGATTAGGAGCAAACCGGCTTTATGAAGGTGGGGGTGTTTTTTTTTTTTTTAAATGTCCTCAGTATGTGCATTATTCTCCCTTAACTTCCTCTCACATTATTGGTTCCCATAGCAGTGCATCTGCATGGGCTTAGTTGGGTTAAGATGTGAGGCTGGGGTCAGGGCTGCAGAGTTTAAATCAGAGCCACAGCCTCTGCAGGGCTTCAAGCTTGTATTTACTCCTGATAACCCGCAGGCCCTATCAGTTTAGCTGGTGTTGAGACCTCAAAGAGGGTCGGGGAGGACTGGGAATCATGATTCACACTTACATGTGCAGAGTTCACTGGGGAAACTCGTCCGACAGGATCCTAAAAGAATTTTGTAGCAGTTTAAAAAACAACTTGGATCCATATTTCATAGAGGCACGCGTTCATGGTATTGACTACAACTCTTAGAAGAGCTCTTGTACATGAAGGAGGAGGCATCCAGTGTTCTGCCAGGAGATAAATCACAGCATTTTTAATTCCGTGGATAAATCATCAATGAAAGCATCGGCTGTAATCCTCTCGGCTTGAAAGGGCAGAGAAAAGCAGCTGACCCTGGAAAATCATTTACCAAGACTTCAGATTAGGAACACAGACACACACGCAGATAGAGCAACTTCCAGGCCATTGACGCTCACATGTCCAGACTCATCTCCATGCGCCTCGTGGTGCTCTACAGTACACCCCATCCTTGACATTTCTGAGCCGTAGCACTCCAACAATGTACTTTACACTCAATAAAATATCCGGTAACCAAATAAACGGAAAGAATCTCCCCTGGATTGAAAGGAGACGCTCTGTGGGCCGTAACAGAGATGTCAAGGTGAACGTGAAATGAGAAAAGGATCAATGCCCTTCATTATGAGGAGCAGGTTTCAAGAGACAGGCCAGAACAGGTCAGAGATTCCTGTGGAAAGCTATGAATAGATCGCCGTGAGAACAGGTCTACTGTCTGCCTCCTGTCGGTTTACTTGGTATTGACACACGGGCAGGGTGGCTGACGGTATGCTGAATGAGTGAACGAGTGACAAGCCTATTGTACTGGGAGGACAGAAGCGGGAGGATTAGTCTCTCTCTGACACTGAGGGCTGAGATGGTCCTATGTGAGGAGGGAATCTGTCATCAGCAGGGCTGCAGGTGGTCCAGAGGTCTGAGCAGGGCATTCGACCCTGTGAGGCGAGAAAACAAGACTTTGTTTTCAGCAGGGAGCAGGATGATGTTTACCCTGGGTTAGCCTGGAATCTGATTCTCTACACCTTTTCTCCTCACCTCACATCATTGTTTGGGAGCCACTTTCGCTCGTCCCAGAGGGCCTGAGCTCTGCAGTGAGGAGGAAAAGTGGTTTCCCCCCACTTGCAGAAAGAGAGAAAACAAGATTATGGTTTCTCAATTAGGAGGTAACTCTGAAAACATGCAAGCCTGTGAGGGAGCAGTGGGCCGCATGAGGCCTACATTTTATACGCTTGCATTTTCAAATCCCTTGAAGCTCATTCAAAGGTGACCTGTCGATGACTGAACACATTTCTGGGCCAAGCCTGCTCTGCTAAATCATGAGTCTCAGTAAAGTTTGGATGAGTGTCTTATAAGGGCGTGATGAGACAGGCCCCATAAAGATGACAGAGAGCCCTGCATGTCACCAGCCCTTGCCAGGAAACCCCAGTGATGAACGAGGGCCAGGACACCTCGACTAATAAGACTCATCTCTTTAATTGGCTCTATGATATGGCTGTGCAAATGGCCAAGGTGTGGTTGTGTGCCTGATAAATGTCCACATCTGCGCTATGTCCAATTGTGCATGTGTGTGTGTGTGTGTGTGTGTGTGTGTGTGGAGAGAGAGGAGTGCATTGGGTGTGTCTGCCTGTGTATGTGTACTCACTGCATGTGCATTAGCTTTTCCACTTCCAGCCTGCACTGACACAAGCCAGCAATGAGGTAGGGAAGCCTCATTAGAAAGAGAGCACTTCTACTGCTGGCCAAGATTTAACACCTCACCCAATAATAATTTATTCAATCTATTCTTAAGTATTGCATGCGCTGGTAGATAGGGGTTAGGTTATGTAAGAGTGCGACAGTGCCTAGTTTGAATGTGATATGATGATAATTATAAATCCAAGGGAGACGACAGATGGTGAGGTACTTTAAAGGTTCAGCAGGTATGAGTATTACCACTCTGCTGCTGCCAGATCAGTGCGCAGGAGAGAGAGTCGAGAGAGAGAGAGAGAGAGAGAGAAAGAAAAAAAAAAACGGGAAAACATTAGAGGCAGTCAAAGACAAGAAGAGAGAGTGCAGACACAGTAAGAGAGAGCTGGTCCTTGTTAGCACGCCATTCATCAGCCTTGTGAGGTCAGAGAGCCCCGAGGGGTGGTGGGTGACCCGTCACCTCTCACCCCTGACCCCCCCAGCCAGCACCTGGAGCTGAGGTATTTCCTCATAACATTAACTTGTTACATTTTGTCTTAATAACCGTTTCATGACCAGCGGGGCTGCGGCCTTTAAGCTCCTGTTGAGTTGTCTTTCATGGTTATAAATTTGAGTAGTATCTTGGAGTAAATGTAGCAGCATGCTTCCCCGTTTTTTTTTGTTTTTTTTCTTCACGAGGCAGTTTTTGGAGAGCAGGGAGAGGTTGACCCAAGGCGAATCAGACTGTGCGGCACAGAGAGGAAGGAGGAAATGCGGCGAGGACAGGGAGGTACAAGAGGCAGAACGGGAGGTGGAGGAGGGAGGTCAGGGTCACAGCTGCGATAAAGAGGTCAGCATGAAAGATGTTGCTTCAGTCCAGCCGGGAGGGAAACAAACATCCTCCTAAAAATAGTTGGGAGACCTGTTCATATTTCATCGCTGTTTTTTTTTTAACCAGGTGTGAGAAACTTTCTCACATGTTTACAAACCTCGGAACAGCCAACTTTGTTTTTGACACACCTTGGATATTAGTGTGAAGAAAATGTCCTGGGGGCCTGGATTTTAACTTCTCAGGAGTTCATGGGCCCTTTGACAAACAGTCACAGATTATCTTAACCCTTCCAATAAATATGACATGCCGGGTTTAACGTCATATCTGTCCTTGACTATTTCATTATCAACTCTGACCTCCTACCCCAAACTGAGCCGCTGACCTCGCCTCTCTCCATATGTCTTAATTTCCTGTTAAAAATGTATCCTGAGCCTCAGCCAAGCAGAGCTGCTTTTTTTTTTTTTTTGTCAGGCTGATTGACAGATTGCAATGTGAAAGAGCCCAAATGCTCCAGGCAAACAAGACAAGCAGGAACACACATCCCCTCCGCCTATCTTTCATTCTATATTTCTCTCTATGCCCCCTCTTGCGTCTTCCGTCGCCCCTCCTTCCCTTATTTATGCCCGCAGAGCCACTTTGTTGTGCTTTTAGTGGCTGGGTTTGTAGATGGAGCAGATGCTGGAGCTGATATTCCCTGATCCTGCAGCGAGCTGAGATAAGAGCAGATTTATGCCAGAGTGAGGGAGCATGGGAGTAATTGCTGAGGCTTTGATGATGCGGCTGAGAGCACTCGTGTACCCTCGGCTGCTTACTAACAAGGACATCCTCAGATTTAGGAGTTTGTCTCTGTGGGTTTAAAGTGTGTTTTTCGGTGTATTTCTTGGGTTGCAAAGGTGGGGTTGTGCATGAGTGCGTGCAAAGGTGGCACGCTTCCTTTTGGTTTCTGCATGTGCACAAGCGTGTACATAAGCTGGGATTTTTCTACATTTCAAATGTGTGTCACAACTACTGTTGTTAGTTAGTGTGTGGGCATAACACTGAAGAATTCAGACCTCCTCCAGGATTTTTACTGCCAATTTATTTATAGATCCACAGAATCATGCTCAGCTGAGAATGTATGACATAATCAGGATGACAGATAACATTTTATCAGCAGATAAGGTTATCGCAATTGAATTTTCTCTGGGCCTTACATGAGCGAATGTTCCTGGAAACAGATGACAGCGACAGTTTGGTTTGAAATAAAAGACTCATTCAGAGGATGTTTCTCTCTCAGCGCAGTCATAATGAGGACTAGGCTCGCTTGCGAGGCGTCTGTATTACCTCCTAAAATATAAATACACGATCAAAGCATGAGCAGCCTACGCTGTTACACTCCGCCTGCCAGGGGAAACAAGGCAGAGCTGATTAGGTTGTGTGGGGCTACTTTCATTCTGTACTCTGATTAGAGATGGTCACTAATGGCTCTTCAGCTGAGCATTGAAGACAGATGAATCATCCGCTCAGTGTCCCCAGGTGATGATGTCACTGAGGAGTTGTCAGTGACAGCAGGCAGCAACAATGACACGTTGATCCCACGGGCTTTGGAGCCTGACCTGACTCTTGACTGCTGTAAGTGGGCTCAGACAGGCCTGATAGCATGCACACGTATGCACACGCACACACACACACACACACACACACACACACACATATACATGATCACACACATACCTAAGGGCACAATACACTCACAAATCTTATCTCTCTCCCTGCCCTGGCCGTCACCCTGGGTCTTCCTGTTTTTCTCAGGGGCCCTGAAAGATTCCAAACTCTCTGCAGCCTTCAGCAGAGTCATGTGTGGCTATTAGCTCCGCTTTGAGACACTTTGAGGAGTATCTACTGGAGAGAGGAGTGATAAGTGGAAGATCATTAGAAGCCCTGAGCCGGAGCCAAACTGAATTAGATGACGCACGCCACAAGATCATAACCCGGGCCAAAAACAGTGAGGACACTGGGATCAAATGAAATGCTAAATCCCTCTGTATCATTTAGCAACAATAATTCCTGCGACCCGTCAGCTCTGTGGGCTACTTGTTTCGCTTCCAATCCCACCAAAGAGAGCAAGCGCTCGGTTCAGAGGGGGAGAGCAATGAGTCAGATCCTCTGCTCCAATTATATCTGCATCCTGCAGTCTGCCTTTTAAAGCAAACACACACATCCTTGCAGAAGACAAAACTCGCACACGGGCAGAAAGGCACACTTTGAAATCCACACTACACGTATAGCTGCCAAGAGACGCATGTAGCAGTCAGAAAATAACAGGCTGGAAAACAGAATCACACATGGCATGCGTACAAACACACACACACACACATACACTCACACACCACTTGAGCAGGGGCTTGTTGACCGTCACACAGCCAAAGCACTGTGGAGAAGAGTGGGGGGGGTGAGGGGGGGGGCTGAGCTCAGAGGTTGCTTTGAAGTTTCTATTCAGGTCTTTGTCCCATTCAGGCTGCTGGCAGTAGACATCTCTACTAGAGGCGCGGCCCCTCCCATCGTCACACCGTGCCCTTACACACACACACACAAACACACACACTTAAACACACTCTCTCACACACAAACACACACACACACACTGAAAAAGAAAAGAAGGCACGTCCGCAGGTCCTGTCCATCACACAGGCCTTAATTAGAGTGGATTCGAATGCACCCTTTTGTACCCCTCTCACTCTCTCTTCTTTCTTTAACCCCCACCCTCACTCATTTCACTCTCTTTCACAGCTCCCACCCTCTCTTTTTTTCTCTCATTCCTCCTTTTCTCCCCTAACCCTTTTTCACTTTTGTTGCCCTCCTTTTTCTTGGCAGGGAGTGAGGCACCTCTTCAGACATTTTTTTTGCCTCTCTGCCTTGAGCCCCCTTCTATTCCCTTCTTCTCAATGTGCACCCACTACCCTCCCACCTCAGTCTGGAAACTGAGTGTGACCTAATGTTTGACAGACAAGTAGCCTTGGAGAAAAGACTCATCTATCAGAGGCTTGTAATTCTATTAGAATGGACAGAACATCCCCCCCAGGCCACCATTTGGCATATTCTCTCCATCAATTTAGCTCTTCTCTAAACCCTCTGGGCCACGGGCCTACAAAATCCAGTTTACGCTAACAAATAATCACAGCGAGTTAATAACCTGTGTGTGTCTGTGTGAGTGGATGTGTGTCCCAACTTTCCTCCGAGTTTTACATCTGGAATAGTTGAGCACAGAGTTCTTTGATATTTCGCATCAAAGAACAATTTCTCTTTTCAAATTCTAATCTCATCTGAGAGGCTAAAAGGGTATAATGGAGGGAACTGTGGGGAGCTAAGATAGGAGGATCACATTCAGCTACTAATCAGGATTGTTATCATGATCCTAAGATGTTTATATGTAGACAAAACTGGTTACACGAAACATCTATTGTCTTGGCTTGTTATTAGATTTAATTGCTGATATGAGAAGCGAGGAGGGAAGAAAAGAGAGGAGAAGAGGTTTAGCTTACATCTCCTGCTGGGATGTTAAATTGGGGAGGACATGTTTAGCGCAGATTGTTATTTGTCTGTAATCAGTGCTTTCCTGTCAGTCATGATGGCTGGGATGAGTAAGAAGAGGAGGTGGAGTGAAGCAAGAGGAGGAGAAGGGAGAGGAGGAAGACGTCTGGACAGCAATCAAGTTTTACCACAAACAGGAAATGGAAGTCTGCGGATGCCCCAGCTGTTGTGTTTGGCCTCTGTGCTGTTACAGTTCAATCGAAGCAGCATGAATAGCTCATACAACAACTTTCAAGTGTCTGCATCTGAAAATAGTCTGTTTACATTAACAGAGTTTTCCCACTGTTTCATTTTGGCCCAGTGTTTGGAGTGAACTCCTGTTGTTTGCATTCATGCTCTTATGTTTCTTTTAGAGGACACTTTACTGTGCGTGACACAGACGGGAAACATGCCGCTGAGTGCGTGTGTGTTTGTGTGGCTGTGTTTTTGCGAGGGTGTGTTATCTCAGTGGTTAATGGCTGTTCGATATTGATTACAGCTGGAACGTCCGAGTCACATGTTCCTCGTCCCCTTTAGATAACGAGGGTTAACCACTTGACCCCTCGCATGCCAAAGCGGCTCCGTTCATACCTGGATCCATAAGTCTGGATCCTGAAGCCACATCTCTCCCATAGCTCCACAGAGGCCGCAGCCCTCTGGTCTCCAGCCCGGCCCGTAGATCACGACCATGACACAGAGCCACACCAGAGGGGAAATGTGCCAGACTTCATTAAGGGCAGATTAAAAGCAAGAGGAGGCCACTTTAACTGTGATTTATTTTCACTGTGAGGTTGCTGGGTTGTACTACAGGCCCGCAGTGGCTTCATCCTGGAATGATGATGTCATGGTTTCAGTGTTTGCTAAGTGTAAATATAAGATTGGGAAGGAACTTTGTCCTCAGCTGCAGAGTTCATCTCAGAGGGGAAAACAAAAGCTGCAGAGAATGACTAACCATTCTCCATTTTAGAGCTGAAACAAATCCTTTGATTATTAACACAGCCGTAACCTGCAATCACGTTGAATTTCAATCCATCTTTTATCATTTCTTTAGCAAAAAAATTTAAATATCTTTTTTTTTCTTCAGATTTCTTAAATCTGAGGATTTACCACCTCTCTGTATTTTATATAATTAGAGACATTTTTGACCATATTAGGGGAACACTAGTCTATTTATCTACTGCTCTGATCCTCCCTTTCATCCACTGCCTTTAGATTTTTGCACATCCATGGTGCCAAGAAGATAAACCTTAAGAACTTTTTTTGTTAACTTTAGTAACACCAGGATGTCACTTTTTTCCCCTGTTCTTTTTCTTACACTTTGTTGAATTATCTTGATAACATTTTATATAGATATTCCTGATCATACGATCCTGAAGCTGATTTCTTTTTGCGTCACCATGCTGTGCTCATTTTGGTTTTCAATCAATCAAACAATCTGCATTTGTATAGCACCAGTTTATGGCAAACGTTATCTCAAGACACTTTACAGAGCAGCTCTGGACCTTACTTTGTTATATTATTTACATAGACCCAACTACCACGAGCACTAAGTTACATTAAACAAAGTCACAGAGGCCAGAATAGCATGTCTTTTAAGAGGTAGAAACATTAAACAGAACCAGACTTATGATGAACAGCTCTCTGCTGAAACTGTGTCAGGGTTGTGAAGGGATAGTATGATTGATTTATAGCTACAATAACATTAATAATGATAAAAGTATGCCTAGAATTATCAGCAACAGCAAAGTATGATAATTGACTGATCAGTCTCATATTAACATTTCATTATAATCCATAACAACAAGAACGCATTCTGGAGTTGGACGCCTGGCCCTTGCATTGATTCATGTATGAACACTAATGTTGACATTTTTGGAAAGGTATGTGATAAGAAAGAACTCTTTGTTTGAATTGATATCGATATTGATTTGATTAGACTTTTTTTGACGTTATGTTTAGTTTGGGCCTCTGGACCCTTATCGACAAGCCGAGTCAGATAACCAAAAGAGAGAGTCACACTTATCGATTGCATTTTTTCTGATGCTCATCAAGCAACAAGTGGTTTGCTTTGAAGTGACATCAGTGATCATCTTCTTGTTTTCATGATAGTCCATAATACGCTTCCCTTTTTCAAACATTTTAGAGAAGTTATTTGGAAAAAAATAGAAGCACTACTTCTGCAGTAACGCAGATGGTAGAAGAAATAACAAACGCATCTGAAAATGGTGAGTGTTTGTTCATTGGGTTGTGCATTGACCGACAGAAGGCTTTTAAAACTATCACAGACAGTTTTTGAGAAAACTGGAGAAGTATGGAATATGAGGTGTTGCTAATTTAGCTAGCAAACAGCACCATTAACTACTATACTGTGTCAAGAATTAAGAAGGTTACCTGTGGAGTATACCCTAGCACCCTAGCACCCTAGCATTGGTCCAAAGCTGTTTATACTTTGTATCAATGACATTTGTAGATTGTATGTATAGACTGCTCAAAACAAATAAACACTTAAACAACACAATGTAATACCAAGTCAATTACAATTCTGTGAAATCAAACCGTCCACTTAGGAAGCAACACTGACTGACAATCAATTTGACATGCTGTTGTGCAAATGGAATAGACAACAGGTGGCAATTATAGGCAATTAGCAAGACACCCCCAATAAAGGAGTGTTTCTGCAGGTGGTCAGCAGTTCCTGCAAAATGACGGCATTGATGCTATGGACTGGCCCACCTGTTCCCCAGATCTGAATCAAATTGAGCACATCTGGGACATCATGTCTCGCTCCATCCACCAACGGCACAATGCACCACAGTCTGTCCAGGAGTTGGTGGATGCTTTAATTCAGGTCTGGGAGGAGATCCCTCAGGAGACCATCCGCCACCTCATCAGGAGCATGGCCAGGCGTTGTAGCGAGGTCATACAGGCACGTGGAGGCCACACACACTACTGAGCCTCATTTTGATTTGTTTTAAGGACATTACATCAAAGTTGGATCTGCCTGTAGTGTTTTTACACTTTAATTTTGAGTGTTACTCCAAATCTAGACCTCCATTGGGTTAATAAATGTGACTTCAATTGATCATTTTTGTGTGATTTTGTTGCTAGCATATTCAACTATATAAAGAAGTATTGGCTTTGTAAACGTATTTAATAAGAATACTTCACTAGTTCAGATCTAGGATGTTATGTTTGTGTTCCCTTTATTTTTTGAGCAGTATATGTATATCTATCTATCTATCTATCTATCTATCTATCTATCTATCTATCTATCTATCTATCTATCTATCTATCTATCTATCTATCTATCTATCTATCTATCTATCTATCTATCTATCTATCTATCTATCTATCTATCTATCTATATATATTATATAATTGCTAATACGTTTTATAGACAATGAATTCTTAAGAACAACTACTTTTTTAAACATGTCTGTGACAGTTTAAAATATGCATACATTTTGCATACACATTCATGGTTATCAATTTCTTATGACATGAGTAGTCCTGTTACTTTGTTTTCCCTACTGCGATCATTATAAGTGGACCTCTGTGGCTGCAGGTAAAATGTTTTCACAACTCTTGGATGGCCAAGGATAACATTTTGATAAGCTTACATGTTCACTTTCGGAGAGACTGCAATATCTCAGGAGATTGACCCCAGCTCCATCATCTGCTCATGATCTAATTTTCTAATTCTTTAGATTGTTTTCATGCATTTACTTTATTAAACAATACAGACTCCAATGAGCTGCCTCTGTACTTCGTCAAATGCTAAACCAAGCTGACAAACAAGACAGCATGCTTTCAATTAGCATTGAACACTAGCATTGCCATCATGCATGTTAGCATGGTGAGAAAGGCTTTTAGGCTTGAACTTCACTATCCCCCAATCCAGCTGCTAAAGTTTACTAGCATTCACCCATTCAGCTTTTTGAGTCTTTGACTGTCTTCTTTCTGTTGGTTGAACAAAAAGGAAGTTGCTTTAAGATGCTTCCTCTCTCTCATGGGTAATGGTGACTGGTATTTTCCCAAGTTTATGCATATAAACCCAAATGATTAATTCATGAATAAAAAACATTTATGAATAATGAAACATATTCTTTGGTTTCAGCCTGACTTGACTTTAAAGGGTCTGAAGATTGTCTGCTTACGAGCTCCATGGTATGAAAGTACATCTGACTATTAATAGAACCGCTAATCACAGCCACATATACACATTAACATCATGACCTCATTTCTTGAAAATGCCACTTTTTCATAGGTGGCTGTCTTAAGGACCGAAAAGAAAATGAAATTGCCTTTCATGCTTTCTGTGTGTGACTGGATATAAAATCTTTGCTCAATAAATTCCTTTGTGAAACATCCAAGCACATTGATTCAAAGCTGTACTTAAAAGCTGCTCTGTTTATGTAGTGTTATGTAGAAAGCCCATTATCTCCAACTTATCCTTCATAATCTCCTTTCACTGTATATGATGTGTTTTTCTTTTGTCACGTGTACTGTTGTATAACATTAGTTTGGATTCCATCTTAAAACAATCTCTGTGTTATGTCACACTTTTTTTAATCTGTTGAATCCAGGCTGTGGTCTGATCACACTCTTACAACAACAAGATGGTATGTACACTGTCACATATTCTTATTGGCCACTCACTGGCTGCAGCTGTGGCATTCAGCTGACTGTATGCAGGAGACGTCTCATTGGCTCGCAGCAGATCAGGTATCTCTCTGTGACCATGTGATTGGTCAGTAAGGTATCAGGTAGCCCAGACATCCTGGCCTTCAAATGGGACATGCCAGCTCTGTGGCAACTGGCCTGTGTTTGCTGTTACTGTGACAACACTCCGATGGTTTATAGGCAGGCTTCTGAGGATGCAGCAATGTCAAAACTCCAGCAGCACTTGTAGTACAAAGAACAACTTTATGATCTCTTAGCACCTTCTACCCTCTGCATGCACCTTGGACATTGTGCCAGAAATCCATACTCTTCTGCAGCAATGGTACTGAAACCTCTGTGGCCCTCACACACACACACACACACACACACACACACACACACACACACACACACACACACACACACATAAATTCACTGGGATAAACTGAGCACATAATCATTCAGGTGTGAAGTTGATTATTGTTTTACAAAGATTTATGGGCTGTCAAGGCACAACAGGATGTTATAAAAATAATTCCAGGAAACACAAGACGTGTCTTTAAATGCCTGTTATCCTTCCTTTCCAATTACACTGAATTCCCCTCCTGTATTCTATGAATCGATTTCATCACAACCGTTAGGGGGCGGCATTGATTGAATAAATACACCAAAAAAAGGGAGACTCTCCTGCTTCTCCTTCTCCCTCCCTCACGCACACACACACATACACACACAAAGGGGGCACAGACATGGACATGATCAATTATGTGTCAAGCATTTCTTCCTCAATGAATGAATGGCCCAATGACTATAGGCTACTGACCGGCTATTGTCTATTGACACTGGAAACGGAGTTCTCATGCAGTTCATTATCCCAAATGGGAACAACTAGAAACAGATCCAAAGAGACCATAAATCATCATTCCTTTCAAAGAGGAAGAAAGAAGAGACTGAAATAACAGATACCGTAACACAATACGGTAAATTCTCAACATTGTTGCAGGAATAAACAACGAATATAATTACAGAAGTTGTTTGTAGTATGAAACTGAAATCATAGGCAAGTTATATAAGGACTATTTCACAAAGACAGACATGATTATAAGTCCCTATTGTGGCATAAATGTTACGTGCGAGATCTACAGGGACAAGCAGGTCCACGCGTAAAAGGGGCCAAACTTTTTCTCCTGTAAGCACTTTTACGCACGCTCCAATAGCCTATCACGCTCCTTTTCCTCACTAAAGCTTTAAGTATGACGAATAACTTCAAAGTCCATTTCAATTTGGGTCGACGGCTCGGGCCGCGGTAGTGGTGGTAGAAGCGGGGGAGTGGAGATGTGGGGTCAACCCAATAACAGACTCCTTTCCCCTCCCTCGCTCTACCCTCCACCAACCCCTCCACGTCCCCATAAATGCCTTTGCTTCCTGCTCCCAAGTTCGGACAGAGCGCTGAGCGCTGTGATTGGCCGCGACTCGCTCTGTGGGCTGTCCCCCCTGCGCTCTCTTCGACTCGGGTTACAGTTGAGCTCGAGCTGCTGTACGCATCGAAGCCTTGAGACGGTTGTCCACGGTCTTTCAAAAAAAACAGACACACCGGCATGGAAACGTTGGCAGGCGGATTTAGAGGCACCAAGCGGACTGGTGCGCAGGCTTAACCGTACCTCGGTACTTTTTGTGACTGAGCAGCAACGCGAAACAAGGTACCGAGACGTGAGTGTTTTACGCACTGGCCACGCAGCATGCCCGAGTTGGAATAGAGGCGACCCTGCTGGAGCGCAACACGCACGCGGAACGGCGCTGAGAGCCGGGAGGGATATTTACAATAGAAACTCAAATCCGTTGCGCAGAAGAATAGCAAAGGGGGGAGGAGGAGTGAAAGATAACACTGGAATGAAGTGGACCTCGGGATTCCCAGCGTGCTGCGGAGTTGTGACTGATGGATGAATGTGGTCATCTGTAGGCTATAAACAGCGACAGGTACAGACACCATCAGGGGAGCTTTGACAAAGACTCAGCGCTTCATCGGCAGCCGCATCGCCACATTGTGGCTCCAGAAACTGTGCGATCGCTTAGATCTGTTTCACCACACATGAGATCGTATCCTCGAGTTCTCTCTACTGAGTAATAAGGTCGCGAAGGTTGTTTCTGTCTCAGCTACAGGTCAACCAGGACACTCGGGGGGCTGCTTCCCTCCCAGATTCCTTCAAGAACCGGGGGCTTCTTTGCACATCCTGCGGACAGTTCAGTCAAGGACACGGGGGCCTGGAGAAGATTTTCAAGAAGTCGGACAGAAGGACATGTATCTGATATCGACCTCACATGCTCCTGACTGATCGTAGCTCACCTTCCCACCGGGCGAACCACAGATAAAGGCAGCCAGGCGCACTGTCCGACGCTCTGAGTTATCGTCTTACTGTCTGTACATAAAGCAGAATGGCGGGACTCGGCTGTTGGAAGTATTATCTCTGGATCTTTATTTTAATGTGCAGGTCGGCGTTACCTTCTGCCAAATCGCTGGAGACTATAATTTGGAGCTCGCAGAATTCCAAGTAAGTCTCATATTTCATTTGTACAAGCATACCATATTCACTGGGTGTGTGCGCAATGGAAGACTGACATTACTGGAAAAAGTTCTCATTGTGTGCTGGGTTAAATGTTCTGTTAAATGTGGCAATTATCTTAAAAAAGGATCATAATTTATTTAGATGTAATTGTCGTTCCACAGAGTTCTGTGTTGACTTAATTCTCAGTGGGGAATTTCCCAACGCCACAGAAACAGCAGATACAGGCTTATACACCAAACAGTAGGCCTCACTTAAAACACAATGATAGATGGATAATTATGATAATTTTTTGACAATATTGCAGTCACCTTTTTATGACAGATTGAGGGCGAAGTCTGCTTTGGCACTCCATTTACGACTATCCAAGAGTTGTAAAAGTGTGTTTACTTTATCCTTCATTTTCTTGTAAATGATGTAATTACCTGAGCAGACAACGAAGGAGAAAAGTCCAGGAAAGAGTGCCAAGTGTGTCAAGGTGTAGCCCTGTAAACTAGATAGATGATTTTCTCCTCTCAGACCGTCTCAGGCGCCCTAAATGTGGTCTGCTTTCTTTGGAGAGGGCCACACTGCGTCCCAACTCTACCCTGTTTGAATTTAGGTTGCCCACACACAATGTGTGATTAGATGGTCTCAGATATAAGACCAAGGAACGCTTGAAATGAATTATTTTTCCTTAATTGGTCTGGCTTTGGACCCAGTCTAATTACTCTATATTAAATACAGGGGCAAGTTTCTCAAACGCACACAGCTGAAGCCAGACACTTTTCTTAAAATTCATTTTATTCCCCTTAAAAACACGCCAAATGAGCCCAGACTGCTGATAAAAAAAAAAAAATCCGCTCTGGTAACAATTATCACCCACTTAGACTTGACTCCCACATTTGCACGATGCAGGAAAGCACACATAAGGGAAAATACTCTAAAAGGATAAAAAAATAAAACCCTCTCCTGCATGTCTGCATGAGGCTGAGGAGCTGACCTTCATGTGAGCTCACAGCACTGAGGGGAAATGAAGAGTAGCCCGACCAGCTTATAACTAGAATTTACTCGTTCAAGTGAATCCATGATTTATCCCCCAAATGTCAGATGTCATTGGTGCTCGCTGTGCAGTCAGTGGGTATGAATATTGCTGCCACGTTCAATGGTTATGTGTGTGTGTGTGTGTGGCCTGGTCCTAATGGTAAGACTACTACGGCCCATCAGCTTTTATTTGACTAAAGGCTGCAGAGGTAGTGGAACAATGAGCTTCATCAGACAGAGATATAAGATCCACACATATCCCATATGCACAAAAACCCACACCTTGTGTCAGTCATGGGAAGACGGATGACAAAAAGTGGGGGAGACATTTATTGATTGATGATGTCACCTGCAGGGAATGTCTTAGAAGGTTGCCACGCTGGTTTCGGGATTGAAGGATCATTTCTCCATCTGTTTCTCCACTCTGCTCCTTGTAAAATCCCCATGCTGGCTGAATATTTCATAAAGTTCACAGTGGAACAATAATGCACTCCGCAAAGTGTTCTCTCAACCTAATTATCCTGCTGCTCCGCGCTTACAAAACAATAGACAATTATCTTGCTGTGTGCAGGCTTTGCAATAACAAAAGACAAACCTGTTTTTCTTCTGAAATGTATCAGTCAGCAGCGGCGTCCGATAGGCAATAAAAAAGGGAATACTTGTACAGCAATCAGCATCAGTCTTCACTGTTTGTTGTTTTAAATTCCATCTCTTTGTCTCAGCCCATATTACAGCGCAGCGATAACAGAGAGAGAGAGAGAGCGTGGCCTATAGAAATGTACAGTACACTATCTGGTGACTTATCGAGATTTACGACTTCTTACTTCCTGTTCCCACTTTGGGGAGCACTGCTGCCTCAGCTAATAAATTAATCTGGCCCTCTGCTTGCACACTGTACTACATACACACAAAATATAACAATACCATCGCCTCCCTACAGGCCATGAGTTATGAGACAAAGTATAGGAAACCAGCAGGTTTGGGCCTCTATGGTGGGTGTGTGTTTTTTCTATTTTTATGTGTGTGTGTGTGCAGGCTTACGAGCGGGCCCCTCCAAGTGGTCCTGCTGCTATGGATTTCCATGTGAGGATTCGATCACTCCGGCTCCTACATTATCAATAACTGGGGTTTGCTTAATTGATTTCCTCCCAGCATGCTTGAACAGGCAACATACATCATCACTGTGGTGCCGTCTAGAAAGACGAAGAAGCAGGAGAACCATCCTTGACTTTAAACTTTTCCTGCAGGATGTTTGAGACATTTTTAATATTTAATTCGAGGGTGGTTGAGAGAAATGGCGTACGGGTAGAGCAGAGGTTTTTTTTCTTCTTTTTTTTTTTTTTCCCGGGGGTGAAAGAGCAGCCGTGAAGAAGAAGGCTGGATGTGTCAACGTCCCCGGTCGGTAAAGAACCTTCTAACATTTGATCAGAGCAAATCGGATTAGTTCTCATTTAGCTGAGTGGGATTACGCTAGAAAATGTCACTTTGTTATGACTGATCACGTCCCATCGGTTTTTCTGAAGCTAGCACAGCAATGTACAGGCAGACATCATAATCACGCACACACACACACACACACTCACACACACACACACACACACACACACACACACACACACACACACACACACACTCACTGTGTTCTCGGGAATGCTGCAGTGATGCCAATTTAATGATAATCTGACAAGGTTGCTATGACTGGCTCCTGCACGTCCTCTAACCCTCCTTTGCTAATATTTACCTCATGACCTGAAGCCACCGCAGCCTGTTTGCAAGCCGCTCAGGAGACAAACAAGATGATAGGAGAGAGATGGGAAACACACTTGCACACCTCTGAAAACCCTCAGCGAGGAAACAGCCACGGGCGGGCCGGGTTTTCTGCCGCACTGGTTTTAAACTCTTCATATTTTCGGCGTGGCTTGGAAAATAGTTTGCAGACATTTTCTGGCCTCCGTGTCAGATTTGAAGCCCACGAAGTAGCAAAACAGACAGAGAGAGGCGTTTGTGTCGATAAGAGTCGGCTGAAGCCTCTGTTCCTGCGGGTCTTTACTTACTCATCTTATTTTGATGCCTATTGACCTCAGCTGCCTGGCTCACAGTTTAACAGCTCACTGGTTTGGTTTATAGCGTGATTGTGTGGTTTAAAGGTTGAGTGAGTTTGATGATTATGTTGGATTTGATTAACACTTGGTTATTCAGTGACATTTAGCCAAAGACTTTTTTTTTTTTCCAAAATAGAAAAAAGGTATGGAAAAAAAAAGGATATAATATTTTTTTTTTACAGAGGTAGAAACTTAAGAGTAGAAAAAAAAGAAATCTAATTTAGCTGTTATTATTAGTTAAGGTGCACACAAGGCCAAATGAAAGTTCAAGTTGTTTTTCATAATTAGATTTTTTTCCGATAAGATAATTGGTGGGAAAAAATCGTTGGAGGCAATTAGGGGGAAAAACAAACAAACGTCTGCTTTATCCTTGATGTATGCAATCAAAACAAATGTTCAAAAGGTTTGTTCTCAAACGCTGAATAACTTTGACTAAAGAGTGAAATTTCTTTACATAATTCTGTGCTGACATTTACATCTCAAAATGTCAGCACAGGGTTTCAGTAGAAGGTTTAAAAAAACAAACTGCAACAGCAAAACTTGAAACTGCCTCAACCTGTTGAACGAGAGCCGGATGAAACTTCAGGACTAGACTAGAAACTTGATTTTGGGTCCTTGCTAAGAGTTAGGAGAACGCTCCCCTCATTGTCGGCTGCAGAGTGGGTCACTGCTGAGAGGGTCAGAGGCCTGTTTTTGTTTCTCCCCTGCCCTGTGCCCTGCTGCTTGCCCCTTTTTACCCCTCGCGATACACACCTTCTCTCTCCTATCCTCTCAGAGTTCCCCCTTTCTCCCTCTTTCGACTCTGATCGTGTTTCCCTCTGATAAAGATCTCATTACACACAGAGAGGACTTAGAGCCCGAGCCCCACTCGGAGAGAAAGAGAGAGGGCCCACCAATAAGAATTACTCGTGGAAAGCAACTGGCCCACGGTGCTGTAAAGGCTCCCTGTGTCTCTCTCTGAGGACAGCTGCGTCTGCTTTTATGTGTGTGCACTTCTGTGTGGACATGTCTGTTGTTTCAGCGGTGAGCAGTGTCAGACTCTTCATTTGGTTATCAGTGTGAGGCACCTGGGCTGTGAAAGGGGTTCCAGAGCTTTAGGTTATTTCAGGGGGAAAAAATGCAATTTTTCCATCATGGTTTTTCTCTCCAGATGGACTCACTTTATCCGCTGGTGGTTTGGCTGCCACATCACTGAAAACTGATCATTCTGCTTTTTTGTGTGTTATGATGCGTTCATTGCTTTAAATTCATGCAGTGGTGAATGTGATACCCAGATACAGTCCCCTGCTTTGGGATGAGTTGCATTTGCGGCACATTTTTTACATTTGCATGTATGTAGGAATCCTACTGGTGCTCAAGACAAAGAGTTACAAGTGGTTTTCTTTAAAGACATATGGAGACTGATTCACAACCTAGAGAGCAGCTGAATATCATGAACCACTCTGAAGAAGAATGGAAAACATGAGTCAGTCCATCAGTTAGCTGATCAAAAACAATCAACAGCAACTTTGATAGTCCATCTGGGTGAGGCAGCATTGATAAAATCGTTTGTTACTGTATAAACCATAATTTCATAGATTCTGAGGAAATCAGTTGAGAAACGGTTTATGCTTAAACAAATGAGCTCGGGATTGTTTTTTTTTCTTTCTTAATTTATCAAGAGAATTAAAAATGCGTTGTCACAATTATGACAAAATCCTGTTAATACAACTACATGAAACAAGAGTTCAATTAAATAATTTAAAGCTTAGAAATCTCTGTTGAAAAATTAATCTCATCTCATGGTAATTTATTGCCAAACCCCCCACCTATAATTAATAATGAGTCACTTCCAAGGATTTAGACAAGTTTTTGTTTCCAGCTTTTGGGCTGTAATAAGGTCTCATATTTCTACTTTCCTAAATTGCAGAGATTCATAGACTCAATGACTAATCAGTTTAAACAAATAATTGAACATTAAAATAATTGTTTGGATTTTTTGTTGCCCCATAACCGATAACCGATAATCCATTGACTTAATCCTGCACACCAGAGATTTCATTGAGCAGACTCTTACGTAGGAGTGACAGACATGGGCTTATGCTGTCTGCTGTGAGTTACACAACTCTGAGAAACCTGTTGAAACTTTGTGCTTCTTATTATTGGTGTAATAAAACCACATTTATTAAAGACTCAAGTGGGCCAAAGCAAACACAAAGTGCTGAATATTTGGACTTTATCCAGCAGTGTCTTGTTAGTAATCACTCAATTATTTTGCAGCGTAATTTGCAGCTCATTTAATTTTTACTTTTTATGTCTTCCTTCTGCAATTAAAGGACACTAAGTCTCTTATGAAAAGAACAAGTATGAGCTTATGGAAGTGAATGAGTGCTTAAGAGTGCATGCCGTTGTGTCATTGTTCTTTGTCCGGCCACAGAGGAGCATTAAGGAAGTGTTAGAAGCGTGCCAGTGTGCCCTCTGTGAAAGTGTTGAGGGCCGAGCGGTGGACGAGTGTGGAGTGGCTGAACAGTGGCTTCCTTACAGGCAGTTAGCGAGCCGGCTTCATTAGACAGAAGCCTGGAAGTTTCCCATCAGCTCTGATGCTGCCAAGCACAGGCTCTGGAGCTGGAGCTGGAAAGCTTCCCTTAAGATCTCTTCTTGTCTGAGCCCCAACTGAATCAAACGCGTACGTAGGGATGCATGAGTTACAGGAAGTGAAGAAAATACGTTGGGCAAAAGTAGGGAAAAGTCTGCCTTTTGTTTGCCATCTTAGTTCTTTTACATAAGAGGAGCTGAAAATAAGGGGATTAAACAGGAGAGGAAAGGAAGCTGATGTAGAGCGTTGAAACGCGGCCCTGGGCTCAACCGCACATCCTTTCAGTCCGGCGTAGAGCTCCCAGATTACTTCCATGTGTCAGCGCGAGGGGGAAAGAGAGGGAGAAGGAAGAAAGGGGACAGGGAGAGAGAAGAAGTTGAGCGATTGAAAAGCCAGCGGACTTGGATTGGTGGAGATCAGCGGTGGTGTTGGACAGTGGAACGGATCTGTGTGACAGCCATCTCTAAAACCATTACCCCTGCGGCTCCGACTCGGGAACTCGTAACCTCCTTCTCTGGACTGACCTCATAGAATTAACTCTTTCTCAGAGAACCCCTCTGTGCTGTGGAGGCAGACCTGATCAGACGCCAGGCCCAAACAGCGAGCAGGCAACCTTTACAGCCAGCTGCACTGCAACTTTTTTAAAGACGTCATGAGTTGTCAACAGCATACAGGAGGCAAGGGATCTGTTTTTCCCCACGTTTGTGGCGCTCCAAAGACTTTTGTGTGAGGTTTGTGTGCCAGCACTTTGGGGAGGGGGGTAAAGGGATTTCAACAAAATGACAAAAATGGGAGAAATGGGAGTTGGAGAGCATGTTTATTGACAAATAAAAAAGTCATGGTAAAGCTGAAAGAATGTGGGCTGTAAAATATAATCTTGGCAAATTTTCTCCAGAAGTTTAGGAAAAACCCTTAATTTAAAATAACTTCAATTTCAAGCTTGGTTTGTAATTTTAGCAGCTTTGCTGGAGTTCAAACCACAAACCATCAAGGATGTAATAAAGAAAAAAGTCTTCACTCAAGGTCCATTTCTAGGTTAACCAGATATTTTGTTATTCAATTTAAGCTTTATAAATATATCAAAAAAGATCACTTCAAGGTCAAATCTGTAATTTATTGAATTACATCAGTAATGTTGGCTAAACACCAAAAGAGGTACTTTAGGTTTATTTTACTAACTTTACTATTTTTTAAACAAAGTAATCTGGAAAAAAAAATGAAGAAAACTTTTTTATGATATTCTTTTGGTAGGGCGTAACTTATCTTTATATTTTGGTCCCAAAATACTTACATGTTGAATTAGGATTATTTTGAGTCTGACTTTCTCAGGTCAACCATAAATGTGGACATTTGACTCAAAGTACAAATATAAAGTAATATAATTGTACATTATTTAATATCCATGATTTAAGTGAATATGAGATGTGATAGTATTACTGTTAAATCACTTGACCTGTTGCGCTCAGAGTGAGCCAAAGTTTTTTTCACAGATAATATTTTGTAGACTGCATGACCGAACCCTGCCAGCTCTGAACGTATCACTAATGATCATCTCCGAGCTCTTTGTTCACTGTTATGAGTTCACTAATGGAGTGACAGTGTAATTGAATCGAGTGGTGGGATAATAGAATGATAAAATGATAAAGTAATGGAGTAATGTGGTAGCAGTCCCCTTTTCCCAGGGGATACCCCCCGTAAGTGTGTCAGTATGGCAGATGGGCGGTCTGTAAAAACCCCCCCTCCCCATGTTAATTATAAAGCATCATAATCCATCTATGGCATACAGAGGCAGGACATGGAGACTATTAGGGGGAGCATGAAAATGGCACAGTGTATAATCCTCAGGACTTTACCACTATTAGGCTCCCCAGGCATCGAGCAAAAAGCACTAATTTCTCCAGTAATCTTGTTCCAGCAGTCCCATTCTGCTCAGTCTGGAGGTGTGAGTGTGCCGGTGTTCCTGTCTGTGCCTGTACATGTTCAGATGTTCAGATTTATCTTTGATTTTTCCCTACTTTATCTTTTTTTTTTCCCACCATACCCACAGGCAAAGACAGACAGCCCAAAAGCATTTGAGTTTGTGTGTGAGAGTGTGTGTGTGTGTGTAATGTGTGAGTGTGTGGTGTGTAGTGTGTGAGTGTGTGTGTGTGTAGTGTGTGAGTGTGCATGCATTCCTCCGTTAACCCATTCTGCCAAGTCTCGGCTCAGCCTTTTCTAAGCAAACTCCCAGCATGATCCCGGTCCCCCTTGTGCTGGTGAGAGGAGTTGGAAGAAAAGGCCTTTAGGGACTCCTGCGGCTCCCAGGCTCGGCCCCGGCCCCTCCGCCCACGAGGGCCGGGCCTGGGATTTGCTGCACGCCGGGGCTCTGTGTGGCAGCTGTGACTGACGCTTCAATCGCCTCTCCCCGGGACACCCCAGTGCAACCCTGCATTCCCTTTCACACCTCGGAAACGGGGGGAAAAAGACAATTACACACATATTCAGCAACCTCCCTCTCTCAGTCTCTCCACAATGCTGCAGTTCTGATGTACGGCGCTTCACCAGACCTATAAAAACATTTCTAAAGTTGATCTGCTTTGCAAATAACTCCTCTTTCCAAACACATTGCAAATTAGTTTAGCTGTCTGAACAACCTGTCTGATTTTTTTTTCATGCATTTTAAATTGATCCGGTCTATTTTTCTAAGTTGTCCTTTTTTTTCAAGTAAACATTACAACTAAATCATTTCCTTTGCATTTCCCTTGATATTTAGAAAAATGTAAGTAATGGAAAAAGATTTGAGCCTAAAAGTGGAGTTAATGCTATCATGTATGGATTGTCGGTAAATTGAGTTTGTCTCAGGGCTATTGGAGCAGGGACTCGTAAGCCAGCGGGATTTAAGTCTCTTAATTGAATTATTTTGATTGCTGACTTGATTGATGGAGTCAGATGTGCAGCGTTTTCCATGAGTTTTTGTCCCACTAATTCTTCTTCCATACCAGACAGATACAATAGGAACCTGCAATCAATCACAACTGCAACTCCGAGCATTTTGTTTGGAGAGAAATGTGCCTGCCATCAGGTCCGAGCTCCACAAGCCAACCAGACAATGTAAAACCCACAATGACATCAGATAGTAGAGCACTCTAAAGTCTAATCTTCCCATAATGCCATGCTAAACCCCACAGAGACCCACGGCAGGGAGAAAGGCTTTTTTTTTATGCCCCAGCGCTGCTCCTCCTCCCATGGCCTCTGGCTCTGCGTATGTATGTGTGTGAGTGTGTGTGTGTGTGTGTGTGATGCGTGTGTGTGTGTGTGTGTGCGTGTGTGTGTGTGTGTGCATGTTGGGACGAGAAAAAGAATACAAGAGTGAATGGAGATGTCACTGTCAGACTCTGGCCTCCACATGAATCCGCTCCAGAGTGGCCATATTGGCAGCTTGTGTGTGTGTGTATGTTGAGTGAGGCAGCCTGTCGGGGGTCTGCCATTTCCCCTCCACGCCGAGTTCTTACGGCCATGATTGGAGCGCAGCGGGGCACAGGTCTATATTTCATCCCATTCATATGAGGGAGGCCGTTTCATCTCCCCACACACATGTTTCCCATTAGGTGTGTGTTTATTCTCCCCCATGATGTGCTTTGCCATGGAAGCCTCTCATGTCTCCGATATTGGAAATAGGAGAGAAGGTCTGCTAAAGCAAACACAATATCCCAAACTTCCCCTCTCGCTTTATGAACTATACGGAGAATGAGACTGAAGGCACCGTGTTGACTTTTTTTTTTAATGGGTAACCGTGGTAGTTCTTCCTCTCGAGGCTCGCTCATATAATATTTCACACTGATTTTAACTCGCTGATCTTAATGTGGGCTGCTCTTTCAACACTCTGCTGTCTCATCTCCTATTTTCCCCCCCCGCACTGAAAATGGTGACTACTTTTAGCTATTCTCCTCATCTGTCTCTCCCGCCCCCCACTGTGAAACATGACAGCACAAACCTCCACCACATCACTCCTCTCTTCTCCTCTCCTGTCTCCCAGATGAAAGCTCTTCTAGGCAGACAAACCTCTATGAGCCCTCTTTTTTTTTTTTTGCGCACTCGGCCCATGCTTGTGTTGCCGCTTTTAGTAGCTGTTTGCTGCATATTCTGATTTATTTATACATTTCTGATTGTAGCACCTCGTGCATGTCAAGAATCTCAAAGTCTGCACCTCTCCGTGTGCATTATGCGGCCTGAGTCAAATTCTTATTTGAAATATACATGAATTTATGAATATATTTATTGTGGAGAAGGTCCTGTGCATCTGGGAGAGTCTCATTTCCTGTAGTGGCCCTGCTCTGGAATGGAGTGGCGTGATCCTTGAAGGCGCCCCACATGCGGCCACCAAATAGAGCCGGCTGGTGCACCGCTCACACAATGGAATGGCTAAGGGAAGGGAAATGATTTGGCTCCTATTTGAGGAGCTAGAGCCGTCGCTTCAAAGCAGCGTGCCTGGCTGAGGCTTTAACCGGCCTTCTCTCTGCATTAGATGTGTGTCCTGTGATGAGCCTTTGAAGGGTGCGGGCAGTTCTGGCTGGGAGATTGCGATTGCCTTGCATGGGTGTTGGGGTACTGGCCTTGAAAAGAGACTTGCAAGCGGCTGGCTTCAACAGGATTGCGGCGCTCCACTCAGCGTTGCTTAAAGAGGGTCGACTGAAACGTGTTGACCCCGGAGCAGCAATGTGACGAGGGGAACGGCGACTGTGTCACGTTTGAATCCCCACACACACACACACACACACACATCGCAGCGGAAGTCAGTGTGGATATACGTGTGTGTACTCTAGCTCAGGAGTCAGCTGTGGTTGCCTTGTACAGATTAAGCTTTGAGTGTGCATTACAGATGGCTGTAATAATGATCAGATAGCCCTTGTAATGGAGACGGCCCAGTTTGTAATGGCTTCCTAAAACAACACATGGAGCGTCTTTACGAGGCCACAATCCGCCCGGTTATCGCAGAGCAAACTGTGTGTGCGAGAATAGTATCATGTCAAACAAGCTATTTATTAGCACACACATCACACACATTTCATTTTAACACCGACAGCCTGCATCTTGCCTCCGCTCGGCTTGTTAAAGGCGAGTGTTATCAGAGGAGACACAGACTCCCGCTGCACCAGTTAGGCCGTCCTCCCCTTTTACATTCACTGTTAATGAGCCTAATGATGTGTGTCTCTGCGATTGCATCAGTCAATATGCTGTTCAATATGGGTTTTAGAAACCCACTGACAACTTAAGCATGTCCGCCTGGATAAGATCTCCCATCCAAGGGAAGAAAGAAAGAGCAACTAATTTGTCTTGGATTGGATGGGACATGTGTTGCTGTCTTAAACAATCATGTGCAGAGATTGTAAGCAGAGAATAGACCTGTCACTCAGATTCTCTGATAAGAAGCTGCTTTTAAGTCGCACAGAAGGCAGCTGTGTGTATTAAAAACACTGTGTCCTAGTTATTACAGCGTCTGGTGCTTTGTAATATGGAGATTTGTTGTTTGCTCGGTGCAGACAGTTTTCAGCCTTTTCTTTCTGTTGTTTTCCGTTTTGATTTCTGCGCAATTTCAGATCCAGTTAAGTGTTTATGGTTCAGATGGGGCTGAGCTGCAGTTTCATCTCAGTTTATGTCGGGAGGTGTTTAGTATGTTGGAGACAAGGGACATTTAGCTTTATGCTTTATCCCAGAGTTGCCATTGGAGTTTAATAGTCTCCGCATAGTGATTACAGAATAGATCTGCCTTTTTCTACTACCTCTCCTTCTTTAACAGCATTAGACTTAATAGTCAGATTACTAAATTAACACAGCTTTCAACAAGAGGGCAAACTGTCTTTTTTTCTCATTTATTTTACAACTCTCATGCTGGTTTCTTCCTTGAAAAAAAAAAAAAAGAGGCAAAAGCAGAGACCCTTGTGACACTGATAAAAGCTGTTTCTTTTATAAACCACACAGCATTTGATTGATCTGTTCTTTGGTCTTGATCCCTGGGCTTGGCTGATTAAACCTATCCATCAGCTTCTCTTATCAGCGCCCTAACAGATCGACCACAGGACACTGAACTAAAACCTGTGTATTGTTGTTACACAGAAAAAGTCAAAGGCTAAGGGCGGGGAGGGGAGAGTTTAAGCAGAAATCCTCCCTATAAGGCCTTGGGAACAAAGAAAAGAAATCCCCTATGATTTCAAAAAAAGAGACGACTGCTTTAAAAAAAAAAGATTTCAGGTCGGTATCTTTCATGTGCTCCTTTCTAACGCACATTTGTCACGTCTCTTGGTGTGTAACCTCTAATTGAGGTCGAACAGTGGCATTGCAGACTGTGACAAGAGTGTTTCCCCTCAAGAGAGAAATCTGAAAGTAATGTTTCCTGTCCGCAGAGTGTCAGCTCCACACCAGCGATACGACCCTGCACCCAGCCACAACTCAAACAGACATCAGCCTGATAATGACATCTCTTTCACTGACAGGCTGTCAGTCACAAGCCTCTGCAAGCATCAACACATAAAAACCTGCATACACACAGACACAGACACACACACACACACACACAGACTTGGCCGTGTAGGCTTGCTCTCGTGCTCAATTGAAAACGAGGGCAGGCGAGCACGGTCGCTATTATGAATCATCTGAATGATTTGCAAGTCAAATAGCCAGTTTCATAAGATGTGCCTGTTATTTTGTGAAATAAATTTGAGTTCCTCATCTTCCGGATGACTGTTCAAGCAAATACATCAAGGCTTCTAAAACGTGGGTGATTGCATGTCACTTTGCTCTCATTTATCTGGAAGCATCCATTACCATCATGTTGTCAAGTCATTGAAAACAGCAGCGGAAAAAGCCAACAGATGGGTTTTTAGATACCACAGATGTTTGATTAAGGGGCATTTTTGTTAAAGATAAACCATGTTTATCTTAAAGCTCATCTTTATTTACTAGATTCATTTACCATTCTCAACATCCGGTAAACAAATGATTTCATACAGTTGAGCATAAACAGACTTATGTTGGATAAGGATCATATCAGAGCCTGCATCCTAGTTTATTGTCACGTTACAGCATGTCTAAATCGGATAGTGCTGAAGTTTGCAACTTGCTATCTTATCTCGGCACAATCAACGCAAGTTTACATAGGCAGAAAATCATGTTGAAAGAAGATGGTTTATTGAAATCCTGTTGTAACATGCCCGGCCGAAGCAGGTGTGGACCTGCGAGCTCGACTACTTGCCGCTGGTGATTTTAGGGGCGGGGGGGGGGGGGGGGGGTAGGAATACTTCCAAAATGCGAGACAACAGAAGTTGGCTCCTTGGCACGTTCATTAACCTGGTATCCAGCTAATCTCCTAGCTAATTCATTTAGTCCTTCAAGCACTCCTGTGTATTAATATCCTCTGCACTGCTGCTCGTGGGATGCAGTAGGAGCGTAGCCATGGCGATGATTGTGTCATTATTTTGCAGTCTGATGAGTGATATCCCAGAGGGCTGTAGCTGGGTTGTCCGGGCCAGTTGAGAGCGTCTGATTAGAATTGCAAATGGCGGCCAAGTGTTGTGTTTATTGTGTGTCTCAATATTGGAAACAATCAGGCGAATCAAAGCCCTCAGCTGGAGAGATGGGACTGAGGCACGGTGGGCCTCTCTGGTTGGCACCGTGTCCTGAGCGCATGCATGGTCCCCCCCCGGCCCCCCCGTCCCCCCCTTTCTCTCTGTTGCCGTCTTCTCCCAGTCAACTCTATCGTGTGTTTAGGTCCTGAAGTACGTGGACACAGCTGGAGGAAGAGAATGGGAGACAGAAAGAGCCACTAAATCTCGTGCACTCAATCATCTGTAGTGTGGCAGTCCTCTCACACAGCTGAGAAATATTAAACACGCTTTATGATAATGAAAGCGCTGGCGACAGTCATAAATATCAGGCGCAAAGTGGTGAAGGATTAAAATGTCTTGTACGTTTGCTCATAACACAAATTTGTCATTGATTTCATTGCTTGCTAGAATCGTTAGCGACAGAACTATCAGCTTTCCATCAGTGGAATTTTCCTTCTCCGAGGCCTGTCTGTGATGAGGTATATATCGAGTCACATAGTAAAGGCTCAGGAATATTCAGGTGCCTGAATGCATCTCTGGTGTCAAGCCCTGCAAATGGAACCCATTGGCAGAACACCCTTGTTATGGCTGTGTGACAGACCGGGGTGCAAAGTGCCCTAAACACACATCTTCTCTGCAAATCACTCCTAAAATGTTCCTCCTCAACGATTTGCCATTACCCCATTATTGACTCACTGTTTGTTCAAGATTCAGCAAAAATCCATCTGAAAGCCATCCAGCACAGTTGTGTGAGACAGGAAGCTAGTGTTTTAGCTCAGCGTGTAATTCACTCTGTCAGTTGCACACAGAGAGGCCTATCTTCTCTTGTTTCGCTACTGTTGGCTTTTACAGAATGTACGTGTATGTAATATACATGCACATGCAGGAATGTGTGTATGTGCACTCATGCATGCATATGTCCCTGTTGGAACACAGGATAATTCCTCAGTTCATACATGCTCCCCATATAGCACCGCATGACCAGTCACAACAGGCATGTGTGGGGCCCAGGTACGGGCATGCACAGAGAACAAGTATTGCCACAGGGAAATGACTGTTAAAGCTGAGTTTTATTGCACCACACACACTCTCTAAACCTTGGGACGCTGAAGGGCAAATGAAAAACTAAGTTAAGAGGAATGTGTCCGCACGGAAATCCCTTAGATTACCGTGATGTACCGTGACTTGGCAAAAGCCATCAGAAGACCCACAAGTCCAACATGATTTGATCAAGAGTCACCAGCGTTGGAAGGCAACAGTCAGTGCAAAGTTGCAGCTCGCGGCCTGTTTCGACAGCCCTATGTGCCGTTGAGCTTGACAAGCAGTTGATGAGAGATCCTTCCAATTGTGTGTGTGTGTGTGTGTGTGGATGTGTGTGAGTGTGTGTCTAAGGAGAAAAAAAGAGAATGCTTCAGAAGGAGAGTGTGTGTCAGATCGCCAACGTGGCTGTTTGTGAGTGTGTGAAACCTAGGAGAGAGTTCATGAGGTGACATCTCGTCAGCTGTTTGACTTTCCCAGTTTCCCAGGGAAGCAGTTTCGAGAACAATGCAGAAGAAAAACCACCAACCACCACAATTGAAATGCCACATGAAAAACGAGAACCCATCGCTGTTTGTTGGTGACTGAATTATTGCATTTGCTCGAGATTGCAGACAGGGGAAATGTGTGAGTGACTGCACTGTGCTTGTAGCAGACACATATCACCTACCGGACTCCCCTACCCATCCATCTCCCAGCACTCCTCACAATAGCAGGAATACATTAAAAAAAAAAGAGTGAGTCAGGAGGGAAGGGGACACAAGATAAATATTGTGTTAGTATTTTCCCTCCCTCTCTCGTGCAATTGTCTTCCTCACTGACAGATGAACAATGGAAGTATTTTGAACTTTGCTGCATGCTATCTTTTACTTCGGGGTTCAGAACCATGCTGTCAAAGCCAGACGTGTTCTGGCAGAGATTGATTGATTTGCTTGCTGTGTACCATGTCTTCCCTTTGTTCTCTCAGGAAGGCTTTGGTTTAGCTCCAGTGTTCCAGACTCTCCGTAGCTGTGTTGTATTAACACCTTTTAACACCATACAGACACATAAACTATCGATTCAGTTCCCCCTTAAGCATAAAGTGTTGCTATAAAATTCAGACTGCAAGCAGTTTAATCTGTATCTGAAAAAGTAGTCCACCCCACGTCTGCCTTTAGTAAAACTAATTCAAGGATCAAGTATCATGTTATTACTGCAAAGGAAATAGTTCAGTATTTTGAGAAATACCCTTTTTTTGCTGTCTTACCCACTGTGAAATGATAGATTTCCCTACATTTTAAGTCTCTCAAGCTACAGCTACTTTAACACTAGAAAACTAGCAGAAACAGCCACTAGAAAGGCTCTCAGTCGTAGGGTTTTTACTTCAGAAACAATCTAATCTACTAACTAATCTATTTTACCAACATTTTTAAGTAAAATAGATGGTTAAGAAATGCTACGTTAGTTTCATATGATCTCTACGTCCAGGAACGCTATAGTTGAGTCAACAGTCAAAAATGGTTGTCGTGTTGGCTGAATGAATTCAGTCCAAATGAGTAGTGCATCAAAGGGGTTGAGCCACAACACCTGTAACCCATTGACAGAAAAGAATGGAAGAGGAGGCTTCAGTGCCTGGGCTGTGAAAAAAAAAAAAAAAAAAGAGCCCATGGAGAGATAACTTCAGTTTTTCTTGTAACTGTTA
Source organism: Symphodus melops (assembly GCF_947650265.1). NCBI lineage: Eukaryota > Metazoa > Chordata > Actinopteri > Labriformes > Labridae > Symphodus > Symphodus melops. Next base: position 19,436,688 of record NC_136699.1, read on the forward strand.
GGCTCTGCTACAACGTTCAGATCCAACAACATTTAAAACAATCTGTTGGATTAATTTGAAGAGTATTTTCACATCTTTATTGTACAAGAAGAAAGGGAGGGCTTAGCCCTGCTAGCCCATTCATGCCAGCCATCCCTGTCTGAATATCTTTCAACAGCAGAAACGGCGAGTCTGGCTCTATCCCCTTTCTCCCTGCATCTTTGAGGCTTACTAATTAACATACTATCCCATTTGTTTCATTTGGCAAAAAACCTAAGTGTAAAACGGGCCCTTAACAGTGCTACAGGTGGTGCTGGTCAGACTTTATTACATTCTTGCAGAGCCAGGCAAGCTGTTCCCCTTTATTATTTTTCTAGTTTTTATGCTAAGCTAACAAGCTTCTGGTCCAAGTTCATTTATTTTGCACAGATATGAGATCAGTATCCACTTTTCTTGTCCCTCTTTGGGCAAGAAAGGCAATAGATCCCAAAATGTGTGTGGGACACCCACATTAGTAATGGACGCCAGGTTTGTTTGGGAGATGTCTTGTGTTTGATCACTTCACATTTTATTCCTCGATGTGTTGGTGCCAAAATACAGCTGAGCATGGAATTAAACCTTCTCCCCCCTGGTGTCTGTCAAAGAGCCAAATCATTCTCAGCACTAGTTTGAAAAATTAGCTAACTTTAGCTTCAAACCATAGCCTGACTCTCATCCTCAGTGAGCTTTTCACATTGCTCCATTATTAAGTCTGAAGCCTCAATCCCTCGAGTAATTTTTAACCATGCTGAGAGAAGAGGGCAATTAATAAAAAATGAATTTAACCATGACTGGCTGAATAGGAGCCAAACTGAAATTAAATAACTGGTTTAGCTTTGTTTTTGTTTGCGTTTGTATCCGCATATGTAATTGCTGATTAAGTAGCAACATTAAAGGGTAGTTTTCTGAGGACTTATCGATGATGAGGGGAGAGAAACAGAGTAGAAAATGTCCACCAGCTCACAAGCCGGTCAAGCTGTGTGGGTTTGATTATGGTTCGGATTCTGTTTCTCTTTAGTTGCTCCTTCTCTCCCCCAAGTGGGAGTAAAACACAATTGGGTGAGTTTGAGAGATGCTATTGTTCATCTGGGTGGTTCGCCTGCTCTCGTCTCCAGCTCTGCTCTGTGCTGATTACAACCTTGCATCCTGGTCCAGCTCTTGACTCTGTGCACTGCAGCTCCTCGTCCTGGGGGATTCCTCTCTGAACTGCTGTCCAGCCCCCCAACCATACGCGCACTCATACAAACTCTGGCATGTTTTGGGTATCTGGCACGCTATCACACACGCACACACACTCTCACCCACTCCAGCACATATGACCACACGTATATCTGCACACAGAGTCACACAAACACGCTCACACATACAGTGGGTTCGGGCCAGGCGGGTTTGGCAGCGACTGTAGACTGGACCTGTGGAGAGATCTTTACGGAGCATGCAGAGCCCATCTGTGGCTGCTCCTCAGTGATGGGAGGCAGCTGGCTGTGTCTGTGTGTGTGTGTGTGTTTGTGTACGTATGTGCATGTGTATGTTGTGTGGTGGCCAGTGAAGGAACTAGCAAAGGAGGAAAGAGGCTTTATGTGTATTTGTGTCGCAGAACAACCCCAGAATGAGGGCTAAACTCAGACTTAAAGTGACCCAAAGTCTCTTGTCTTGTGGAGGCAAATACCCCCCCCCCCCCCCCCCCATCCCTCCAGCTGGAAGAGCTCAGTCCCTGGGCTCCTGGATGAATAAGTGGAGATTCAGAGAGCAACAGTCTGGGCCTTCTCTCGCTGTCAGTGATACCGTGGATGACGTTCAATCACAACCGCATACACCCATGCTCGTTTAACTCCCCTGCTCTTAGAGAGGGATGGGCTCAGCATGGACAGAAACCACAGCGGCCATAAGAAGAAACAGATTATGCTCTTTCTCCTCCCTAATGACTTCTGACACTCCTTTCGCTCAACAGTCCTCTTCAGCCTGTTCCTCTAGCAACGACGTCCACTTCTGTCCTCCTCGTGGCGGGGCCATCTGGGCGTCATCTTGTTAGCTTATTACTGACACTGACGGTGTGATGCAAGTCCCTCATGTGACAGTGATTGAGGGCGAGCATACAGAGCTTGTTTGGTGAACTGAGTATGAGAGGTGTGTGTCTGCCTCACTCGTGTGTGTGTGTGTGTGTGTGTGTGTGTGTGTGATATAACTCGCCTGTGTGCAACTGTTATGAGTCACGCTGAATGTGATTTGCTCTGCATGCCAGCATGTTGACTGAGCTAACTGAAGCTAGAGAGTGTTTGTCTGTGTCTGTGAGAGAGAGAGGGTGTCTGTGTTCACACGTACAAAAGCTGTTCTCTGCGGGGTGGAATTCAGGATATTCTGTCTGTCTTTTTTCCTCTGACATCTTCATTTATGCGCCCCTAATAGGGACAGCATGGAGGGAAAATACCGAGCTTTCTGCTTTCCAGCAAGTCACCGTTGCCAAGTCTGGAGTTTAAATGCAACTTGGATTGAGTTTATAGTTTATCCAATACAACTACACGTTGGCGAGCTTGTCCTGCTTTTCTATAATAGGGGTCAAATCCTTCCTGCTTTGCTAAACAATTCTGGAGCCAGATGGGCCTTGTTTTGCTTAATTTCAGGTTCCTTGTGTGTTTGTGTGGCTATGTGTGTGTGTGGGGCCTGCACCAGCATTGAGGCGACTTGTTTACCGTGTTTGACATGTGAGGAAATCGGTTTGTGTACACTGCGGGGCGTGTGTTTATGTGTGTGTGTTTACAGTCAGGCCTTCCTAAGAACATCTTCCCCTGCGACAGCCTGACAGAAGCCAGCTATGTATACAAGCACAAGGGTCGAGCCCCGGGCTACGAGAGCAGAACTATGACCGGCTCTCCTTCCCGCAGTGCCTTTTAAAATCCAACAAGAAGACTGGTCAAACTGGTTTCAGATCTGTTAGTCATACAGTCGACACCTCACAGGACCTTACAGCTTTACTATAAATGTGGCGAATGTCTCTGGAGCCATGCAAACACACTGACAGTTTGATGATACATGCTTTTCTCCCTACAATGAAATGATCACACTGTGTCAACATCTCTCGGAGGATCTTAACCACACATCAAGAGGGAAACCATTTCAGAAGCTGCTGCTTGAATGTTTCCATTGTGAGGCCCAGCCAGCGTGCGGCGCTATCTTGATGGATCTGAAAGCGGTTTAAGACTGAAACAGTCCCTGCTTGCAGACAATTATTTAATATTGATTGACTTGAACGAGAACAGGATGTATTTGTACCCTGTGATTACACACAACACAGACGGCCTAAGGCTAGTGAATTGGTGGCAAATCCCCACCATTATATATATTACCCAACGGCTCAACGACAATGCTCTTTGCATAAAACGGCTTTGTGCTCTTTACAGACTCAACTGTTAACCTGTCATGTGGTTGAATTACTGTCATACTTCCAAAGGAGCCATAAAATCTATCATATGGAATACTGATGGAAAGTGCTTAAAATATGGGTGCTGTATGGAAAGTGTCTTCTGTAATAATAGGGGGTTGGGGGTTGGGGGGGGGAAGTGGCCTCAGTGATTTTGTGCATAATGTAATAGAGAAATGATAATTGGTGAGGGAACACTTTTCCTGTTGTGATAATTATGTGTTGAGAGCTCGGGGAATAGCGTACCTGTTGATGCACTTATGTGTTTTAAAGACCATAGAGAAAGATTAAGAGCTGGGCTGCTGAAATCTAGAAATGTAAAGAGGTATACCTGCATCCTGTGTGCTTGCAAGTTCCTCTTGTATGGATGAGGATCTCGATATGTAGTCCAGGATAATTGATTTCAATTTTTATGATGGCATTTCATGCTGTTGCTCAGGAGGAACAAATCAATTTGACACAATTGTGAGGATATGAGCTGTTTCTGCCTCTTTCTTTCACAGTTCCTGTGTCTCGGGTCCATTCATTCAGCGGCCGAGGCAGCCTGCCAGTGCTAGGCAAGGGGCAGAGGCCTGAGTTGACTGGACGGGGGTGGAGAGCACTGGGGGAAGGGCCGGTTTGAGGCTCTGTAAGGGGCTTTGAGTGGGCCTGAGTGTAGGCGGCGTTTTATATGAAAGTTGGTGAGGGCAGGGCGTCTGAATAGGGGTGGCTGGGAAGTTGTGCTGGGAAGGTCCAGGATGCACCCCACAGTGCTTTTGTGTGCTCTCACATCCGTGTATGTGTATGGGGAGGTGGTGGCGGCGGCGGCGGTGGGGGGCGGTAGCATATGTGAGATCATGTGCTCATATTCACCAGTGGAATGTAAAAAGAGAAGGGGGGGTTCTCCTCTCTTTTTCCTCCGCTTGGTTGTTTTCTGTTCTCTCTCTGCTGTGCTGTAGCAGAGTCCTGTTTGTATAAGCTCTTTACAGGATTGAGCACGCTGAGGAGCCATCCAGATGAAACAAAACCAACCTCATTTGGTTGTTTTGAAAATGATTCTCTTTATTTTGTTTGGTCCAGGCAGATCCACCTCGTTTGACATGAGGGGAATAAAGGCGCTCTCCGTTCAGGGTCATTTCCCAGAAACATCGTTTGTATCTGAACGGCTCTTCCTCTGTGCACTCAAACTTCTTTCATCAACAGGTCTCCAGACAACATGAATGAAAGACGCAATTCAACCTCCCTTTTCCCCGCTTTTTCCCTTTCGACCTTCTCAAAAGTACAATAATCTTCAGTCACTCGTCTCCTCCTCTCCATTGCGTGGCTGTGTGTAACACCGGAGTGGCGCTGATTAAGCCAACAGAGAGACAAACGGGAGACAAAGTCCCAACCCACCAGTTTAGTTTCACATCCTGGACTGGAGCTGGGTTGCAGCTTGCCAAGTGGAGGGCTTTTAAACTGGGCTAAACACTAATTGCTGCCCTATTTCTTTTATGTTGCTTCTTTCCCATCTGCGATGGCGCTTCCAGACCTCCACAGCAGCCAGAGCCTCATTATAGCAGACAGTTAACAAAGGCTGGGAAACAGAAGCAGAGAATTCACTTAGGATAGCTATCTAACCGCCAAGTAGGAGGCCTGCTCAGAAAATTGAATCAATGACAGGGGCCGGCTTGTGATTAAATCCTTCAGGGATATTAGGATATTATGATTTTGGAAATCTTAATTATTCATCTAAATTGTTATGGCTTTCTTTGATAATGAATAAATGGATTGTAAAACAAGAAATGGGGGTGTAAGGCTCAATGTTTTATTTGAGCAATGGGTTTTAAAGCAATTTCTAACATTTGAGAGAAAAAGTTGCCAACACTCACACATAAAAAGAAAAGCCCCAACTTGTAGAGTGAAGCAAAACAACATCTCATTGTGATTGTTGCCTGGTCTTTCTTCCCTCTTCTCATGTTTGATGCTTGTTTTTCTGTAGGTGTTTTTCATGTGTAGAGGTGGGGGGGGGGGGGGGAGGTGAGGGGGAGGATGGAGAGGCGGGTGAGAGACGACAGAATGAGGGAGATGTTGAGGAGGTGAATGAGAGGGAAGGATAAAGCTAGAGGGAATGAGATTGGAGAGTTGAAATAGAGGGGGCTGAGATTGGGGGGGATTGAGAGAGGAATAGAGAGAAAATGGGGAGGAGAGGGGGTGGTCAGCAACAAAGCCTAATGTTGCTATGGAAACTTGTTTATGCCTCACTGATGCATCTTGTAGATCCAATTAGAGACTGATTGTGTCTGTGTCTTCATAGACACATGCACGTGCACCCTGGCACGGTGCACAAATACACACAGGCACGCACACAAACGCATGCATGAAAACATATGTAGGCCTATGGATATACACAAACACGCACACACACACACACACACACACACACACACACACACACACACACACACACACACACACACACACACACACACAGGCATATGCAGAGTGTTGCTCCTGAAAGGCAGCAAATTGTTAGGGTGGCCCGGACAAAGGATACCCGGCGTTCTCTCTCTTATCAGCCCTTGAATTAGCGCAACCCCTCCTCTCACCCCTGGCCCCCTCATCACCCCATGATCATCAGACAATAGCGTGGAAATAACGTCTCACCCGCTCCCAAGCCTGGTATTAGAGACCCTATCCACGCTTGCTATCATGACATCATATTTGGGCGAAAAATGGGGTCCCTGACGGATGGGATTTTGACCGTTTTGCAAATTTCATGTTGCATTTATCTCTTTTGTGAATGAAGTAATTTAGTTGGTAATGTCCCTGTCCAAGAAGAATGGCCTTGAACGTTAATCCAATCATGTTCATTTTCATGGGGGGTATTTATTCAGAAAATGGGACTTTTTAAATGATCGTTTCTTACAATGGCTGGCCGTTAGCCAGTGTTTAACATTAGATGAGGAAGGATGGCGATTGTAATCCCCCTCCCCCCCCCCCCCCCCCCCCCCCCCCCCCCCCACACACACACACACACACACACACACACACACACACACTCCTCTATCAGTCTCTTACAGGAGGCCTCACAGTCCTCCCTTCCCCGGCATGTCTGGAGAGTCAGTTATTTAGTGGTGAAATGATGTGTGTGATGATGAAATGAGGGGCTGTAGATAAGGTGAGATTGCTCTCTGAAAGAAAAAGAAGGGATAGACAGAGAGGGGCCCGGCCCCTGATGTCTTGTTAAAACGCAAGGGATCAGAAAGAACAACACATGCATTGCGCGCTGCTAAATCCTGCTTAAATCCGCTGGCATGGGCAGATCTAGCAGATAGCCCCGCTGCTGTGCTCGCTGTCTGCGACCACAACACACACACATACACACACATGCGCACACAAACACACACACACAAGTACATCAACACACCCGTGGTCAGTCCGGCTGTCTGGGTTAATGCTTGGCTAACTGGGACAGCAGAGCTGAACCATGTTGACATTTTAAGCCTCAAACAAGTCCAGAACAATGATTCAGCCCGTCTGCCCCCCCATCAGACCGCAACCTCAGCCCATTTTGCTGACCGACTCGCACACATACACACAGATGGGCATAAACATACACACCACTGCCCAAACACACTGCAAGTACTCAGATACCCCCGCCCCCTGTTTTCACACACACTTACACACACACAGTGGGTCTCCTCCTGTTCCCCACCTTTTGTGAATAAAAGAGAACAAGCGCTGATCTGATTGAGTTGGCAGCAGAGAGCGAGGTGGAGAGGTACAGTAAGGCCAGATGGATTATCTTAATCCTCCACTCGATGATCATGGCAGAGGGGAAGATGAACCCGGAAGCCTTAACCTCGCGTCTGACCCCTGAGAAATATTTTCTTCCCAAAATGTAGCCCTCTGAAGTAGGAGCAAAGGTATTATGTGGAGAAACCAGACTTATTTGGAACTCCAAAAAATATGAAAAAATAATCTGTGGCATACTTTGGATGTAATCCCATTTGTAGTCGTTTCTGTGGCAGCCATTTTGTGTTTGGCCATTTTGTTTCCCTCCTTGCACTCTTGTGGTATGCTTTGATTCAGATCCAAGAATCAAAAGAAACTTTCAAGGATTTGTGTGAAACGGTCTGTAGACAGTTGCTGAATGCTGTCAAGTTGCTACATGCAGTGTTTTTAGTGGGGCCAAATTAACTCCACTTTGCCTAAAGCCCATGCCAGACAAATCTAAACCCATAACTCTTACAGCTCAAAGTATTACGGCTGTATAAACTGTTGTTGAATTATGTAGGTGCTTTTCAAGACTTCCCTTCTTATGTGATCGTAACATGGTGTCCTTTTCCCCCCTCTCCCCCTCAGGTTTCTGGCTGGAAAGGGCCTAGTAATCTACCCAGACATCGGGGACAAACTGGACATCATCTGCCCCAAAGCAGACCAGGGCAGAGACTATGAGTTCTTCAAACTGTATCTGGTGAAAAGGGAGCAGGCCGAGAGCTGCAGTACAGTCCTGGATCCTAATGTCCTGGTCAACTGCAACAAGCCAGAGAAGGACATCAAGTTCACCATCAAATTCCAGGAGTTCAGTCCAAACTACATGGGCCTGGAGTTCAAGAGGAACGTCAACTACTACATCACCTGTAAGTCTGACACAAAAGATGATTTATTGTTCATATTTAGCTTTCTAACCTTCATTTACCAGAGAAGCCTGGCTGAACAATCTGGGTAATAATGTCTGTTTCACACTCAGTTACACACAGTCACACTTGGGAGTTTCCTACTAAACACTGTATATTAATGTCTGCTGCAGTGGCTCCATCGAAAACAGCTGGAGGTGGCGCGATTTGTGTACGGCACAGTGGACTTGTGGGTCAAGATACAAACCCAAACTTTAATTCATATTAGTCAAGTCAAGTGCTTCTTAACTTAATAAATTTGTGCGATACAAAAGCGAAAGCAGGTCAGCTGGACATAAAGCTGTGAAGTCTTTGTGGTCACTGAACCTGTTCAAAGGCGTTAAAGGAAAACATCTCGTTTTAAAAGCAGCTGCAAAGGGTACTACGTTTCCCAGACTTAACTGCAGAGCATGGCTTTTTTGTGCTCCATGGCTGTTTTCTTGTCTGAATTTGAGGATACAATGTCACCTTTGGCTTTATTGATCAAAAACATCCAATTAGAAAACAAACACCAGGGCTCACAGCCATGCACTGCTGAAGTGCTGAAAATTGATACTTGGATGTAACTACTGTGATTTGTTTATAAAGGTGTCAGGTAGAGGTCTTTACAATAATGACGCCTTATTGAAACATTTATGTAACTATAAACACACTTTGTCTTTAATATTCTGACGTCGTGTGGACACACTCAGCGGGACAGCTGCTGTTGATTCCTTACTCCAGGAAGATGTGTGTGTTATAGAAGGTGAACATAGTATCCTTACTGTCCATTCTGGGATTCACAAGAAAGCGGAACAAGAGCAGCCCCTCTCCCCTCTCAACTCATCGTCTGTATACGCGTAAAGAAACTCTGTCGGCGTGAGAGCAGAGGTGCTGATGGCTCCATTCTACAGTCAGATGCATAACAAGAGTAAATTGCGCTGAGCTGCAAAACTTTATGGGCCTGTTTGTGCTGGAACATCATAAGCGTAACATCCTTTGTGAATTCAACCTTGAGTTCAGAAAGTTAGCTTCAGCTTTTGCCATGCACAATTCAAGGTGCTCTCAGGAGGCTGCAGTGAATACTCTGTGTACGCGACTCTTATTTCCCAGTGGTAAGGGACTTGCACAGTTGCTTTACTTATGGGCCTAATTTCCACTCCTTCTGTAATTAGTACCATAAATACTTTTTTTTTAGGACCAAGAATGAAGAAAAATCTAAAAGTGTGGTAGCCTACCTGATGAGAACTTATAATGCTACAGACCCATAATGCTGACCACTCTTCTGTTGTACTTGCAGCATATTTACTTGTAAATACATGTTTCCTCTTTATGGTGTTATTATTTTCACTGAGCTAAAGTCTCTAAATCTGACGCTTCCCTTCAGTCATGCTCCTGCATGTTTTCTCAGATACCTTATTGTGAATCTCTAAAGTGCATAAAGCTCCAGACTTGAATTGAAAATGTGAAAGCCTCTGACCAACCTTTATTTGTGCGTCGAGTCCTGAAACGTCTCCAAGGCCGGTCATTGTATTTTTTTTTCTTCATATCACAACACAGACACATCAAAACAACAAAAAGTGTACCTTTGAAGAGTAAACTCAAAAGTAGTCAGTCCTTCAGGTAGAACTGGACGGAGTGACATCTGGATGAAGATGAATAAACTGTGGAATGGAATTCTTGTTAATTCTAGAACAGAGCTCCTTATATTATGTAACATTTCTGACACGTTGAAGTAAAGTATAAAACCTATAAGCAGACACTGCTGTGTAATGCTGCATACATAATAGTGTATTTATAAAAGATTTGGTCTCCATACATTCATTTGATGTTGCCTGGAGGCATCATTAGTTACATGTGGACAGTTCAATTAAATCCTCTGCAAGCTTCTTTATATTACTGTAAAGGGTAGGGCTGTTGACATTTTATATTTTATTGTCAACAAATCCCATGAAAGGATTTAAGACAGCAATACATTGATCCTCGCAATACACATTTTACAGAAAAGTCAAAGCACAATATATCGTATACCCCTTGACACAAACCTTCATTGTTGTCCCTAAAAACTCATAAAGCACATCCACTATGTTACATGCTTCTTTACTATGCTTATCAGTGACACCAGCTGTAGTTTGTTATCAGTCAATTCTGTGTATAATGTTTGTGTTCCTTAAATACACTATAAAAAGCAGACTTTTAAACAGCTAGAAAAATTGATAATTTAATCCAGCTGTCAGCTGTTTTTTTTTGTTTTTTTTCAGAATTGATTGCACGAGTTGTAAAATGATTTGTAACTTGTCCCCAAAGGTTAAGGCGCTCAAAAGGACCACTACGCGAGGAGTAGATGAAATAGTCTCATGTTTTGTTTGACCGCAAGAAAGTTATGCGATAAAGCATTCCTAATGAATCAAGTCACATGTTGGCAAAGCCAAAGCAACTTAATCTGATGGGATGATGTATGAGGAAGTCTAGACGCTGTTTCCCCATCTTGGCAGCTCAGTAGGAGCAGAAGCACATAATCTCAAGTATAATTATTATTAACATTATTGTTATTATTTTCTGGGATGTTACTTATCTGTTTTTTTCCTTTAGCTAGTCTTTTCCTACATTTCCTGGAGCTACTTGTTTTTTTTAAGTCGTTACATGTGTTGTGGTTGTTCTTGCCTGACGATGCTGTCAGTGTGTTGCGCTGCCAATTCTCTGATTGATTCCTCATTGAAATAGTTGAATGATCAGAGATGACTGTGACATTACAGGAGACAATGTCTCCGCTTAACATGCAACAAGCTCATTGTTCCAGAGAACTTCTGGCAGGAGGTCCCCAGAGGCATTGTGGGAAATAAGGAATCAATTCTGCACCAATCATCCCGCATGAATTAGCTGAGGTTTTCCAGGGACAGCATGATACAGAGAAGTTGGAAATAATGAACCCTCCTAAAAATCCATCATTATTTTTACATTTATGATCACATCATTTTTAATGAATATCTATATATATGGTGCTTATTTGAACCACTTATTTAAGATTGAAAAGTTTTAAAATACTTTAAAAGATAAACAATAAAATCTCCCTTATATGAAGAAAAGAAACCCAAGCTATGATTTATTCTTAGATTAAAAATAGCTCTTCTTTATATTGTCCCCCACTGAAGCAAAAAGAATCCATGCTTAATTAAATCTCACATGTGTTTCTTTTGATCTGCAGCAGTTCAATCGATATTTGTGAGCTCACCCTCAAAGCCTGAATGCAGGGAGCCATGGAGCCTGTGGTGTTATCAAGCGACAGTTTTAGTGAGGGGGGGTATTCCTGTAACTACACATCAAGTGGACTTTAAGACATATTTCCGTGTGCCTTATTACACCCACGTGTCTTTAGAAAACACCTTGGGCAGTTTGGGCGTCTGCTCCAACTTTTTCCCTCGCCGCCTGTTTGCGGTGCCTCTTCACATATTGTCTCCTGATTACATCATAAATATTTGAACTAACTCTATTAGTGTCATGTGCGTGGGCATGCCTGACTAAAGTGAGAACCAGCATCAAGGAGAAAACATCTACTTTGCCTCAGTTTGAATTAGCTTTTAAACGACGCTCTCTTATGCTATCATGCAAGCATTAAAAAAAAATACTTAAAATGAGCTCCATACTGTTTCAGACTGTGCACTCACAACCAGAGCCAGTTATAAATCCGTCACAGGGGAGTCTGGATTCTGGACTCAGCCTGATTGTGGATCATCATTAGGCTCATATGCAGTAACGTTTTCGCGTCAGCAGTAATCGACAGTACTATTTGTCTTGGTATTATGTTAATGTTGTTGTCCTTTGCTGCAGGAAGAGCTTGTGTTATTTATTTCACTGCAGCTTGCGCATACACCATGACACACTTCATCTATCATTAAAATAATGACCATGCTTGGTTTTCTGTATGGGCTTTTAATATATGTGTGTTTTCTTAAGAGAGGACGAGGGAGACAGCTCACACCTGCTCTGAGCACACTTTTCCTGCTCGTCCTGTACAGTAGAGTCCTGTGTGTGTACATGTGTTCATGTGTGTGCCTGGAGGCCCCCTTTAGGCCAGCTTATCCCCACCTAGAAGATGTTAGTGCGTTATCCCACCGTCTCTGCCGGGAATGCGGTCTAACAGGCCAGCAGAGTGGTGTAAATCTGCTCGGCCTATAAAGACCCGGCTTATCTGGCCTGATTAACGGTCAAACGTGGCAGCCGCTGTTTGAGATGAAGACGCCTTGGGAGTGGACATTCCACTGAATCTTCTGGCAGTCTTTTTTTTTTCTTGTCCACACCAGGTCTCCTAGTTTGACTCTGTGGCTCTGTTGTCTTTTCCTTGATCACCCCCCAACCCCTCCCCCACCATTACTTCTGTCCCATCCATGGGGTTGAATAAGCAACAAAAGGTGTGGGTAAAGTAAGCAACAAATGGTGCGTGTGTGTATATATTTGTGGGTGTCCTTTGCCTTGGTGTCACTGCAGGGGATCCCGTCCACTCGGTCCCGTCTATCCCAGCCGAGCTGACAGGAGTCGTGGGGGGGTTAAAGGTCAGAATTCACGGACAAGGGGTCGCGGAAACACAGCAGGGGCTCCGTAATGATAACCCTGCACTGATCTAAAGCGCAGGCCGGCACCAGCCTGTGCTGTCCATCAGCACTCCCACCCCCTATGTACACACACATACTCACACAGGCATACACCTCCTCCCCCCCCCCCCCCCCCCCCCAAGTGTATGAGCGAACAAACTGGTTGTATTTCATTGCGTTGTCTAAACACAGGATATGGAATGAGCTGTTTGTGAAGAAAAATGGCCGCACTGTGTTTAGAGGTTAGAGTCAGGAGAGAAGTGATTTTAGACAGGAGGCTTTTAAGTCGAAGGAAATATAATGGAGAAAATGAGCAACAGAGCGGGAAGAGAAGGAAGGGACAAGCATATGTACCCACACACACACACACACACACACACACACACACACACACACACACACACACACACACACACACACACACACATACAAACTCATATATTCAGTCTTTATATGACCCCAGTGGAGCCAAAAAAAAGTCCCCCCATTTTGTCTACCATTCGCTCCTCATTGCAATAATGTACCATGACTGCTGGGTGATATATTTTCAGTGGGTACTTGGGCCAGTGTGTCCCTGTTCTATATAAGGGGAAGGCCATGAGGCAGTAAACAGAAGCAGCCTGTCGTCATGCACTCGTCTTCTGCCTTTATTTTCTGTGTAGTGGGCAGGGTAAGCCTGATCCCTACTGACAGCTGTCACTCTCCATCTCAGTGTTCTATCGTGCTCTCCGACACACAGACTTCTCCACCAGAATACTGCAGCCGTGGAGAGGGCTACTATCTCGCCTCCTGAAGATTGCTTCAGTGACATATATAATGCCCACTTGCGGCAAACAGCAAGGTTGTTTTCATTCTTGTCACCTCGTTTATTTGACATTTCAAGAAAACTCAGTCCTATTTCTCAGGTGTTTTTTTTTTTCAGGCTGAAAGCACACACAAAGTGATTTTTATTAGAGGATAAATCTATAATGGAAAAGATCTTTTTCCTGACACATTTAAACATAGGTGCTGACCAAGTTTTTGAGAAACAAAGCATATATCTGACAAACTGCATGTGCAGCTGTGGGATAATCATCCTGCAGGCTCTCACCTGAAAGGCTTAGGGTGAGGAGGCACGTTGCATATCTCTAATATTCATTCTCTTTTGCGTGGGCTCTCCTCTGTATAGATGCTATTTGCTTGCCAACCTACACATTATGCACCCCTATATCTAGATACCCCCAGAGGAATCCTACTCTGTTGGATAGTATACATGCAGTGCAGTATTCTCCTGCATTTCTCCTCCTTTTATTTGCCCTTGGGAGAGTTGAAGGTCAAGGTTGAAATCCCTGGCCCGGCTAAAGTGAATCATAAGATCCTCGCCTGCCCTACATTTGAGAAGACGTAAACACTCCATGTGCGATTCCATGGAGGAACTCACATTAGTTATACATGAAATACATACGAATGAAAGCTTACACAGAGACTGTTACATTTAAGCAGTTGCAGGTGTATGCCACAATGTTTTGCAGTGTAATAACAATAATTAGAACAAAAAAAAAATAGTGTTAAATGTCATCTGCTTGAGTTAACATAAAATTACCATAATCAAATCACAGCTATTTGTAAAAAAAGGCGGCTGCATTTGTCAGCGCAGTGCTTTTGAGAAAGACAAAGGCATTTTGATTGTCAGATCATAGGGATCCGAATAACTCACACATTTCCAGCTCGCAATTAAACGCATTTCTCTGTTGAGAAACGATAACTGTTAACATCTGGTAACCTCCCTCAGTAAATTCACCCTGAAATATTTTAATTACAAGCAAGAGACACTGCAGGATTTTGTGGACTCTCTCAAATACATGTTAGTCAAGAACAAAGAATTGCTTTGTTGCATATTTAGCAGAGTGCAGCACACACAAAACCTGAAATAATGATTTGTTTTGTCGGGAAACGAAACAGACGAAACATATAAACTCTCAAAGTGGACGGAAAAACGCTCTTGCTATGTTATTTTTGTATCATGTGTCTTGAAGATACTGTCTCAAAGTGAGTTCTACTAGCTGTTTTTTTTTTTTTTAAATGTAATTACTGTTTTCCTGTGTAAGATGTGTTTTTCAATTAGCAGAATGCATTGAATAGCATGATGCTTTAAGATTTTTACCGAGAAAATCAGCTTCAAGTAATGTCATTGATGTTGCAGATTAGAGTTTTAAGCAGTAAGCTTGAAAGGATTCCATTTTCAAAGTCATCCCTGCTAACAGGTCAGGTTAGCACCGGTGGAGCAGCATGGCCTGGGATAAGGAGATTTAACCCCCCCTGTGAGGGAATATAGCCCAGTGTTTATTAGAGTGCCAGTGTAATATATGACTTTGTGCTTGCTTTGCAAATCTATCGAGGCTGCCTCTGCTACTTCTCCTTTGGATATTTCATTCAGAGAGGGTTAGCAGGCACAGCGTTATTGTCGCTGGTTATTGCCTTTCGTTTATTACAGAGGAGTTTGTTTAGAGTGGGGGTGTTTTGAAGGGGAGGGGGGGGGGCATAAGGACTTTCTTTTAGAGGGAGGGCTGCTCACGTGGCTGTACAAGTGAATGGTAACCATTGGATACGGGCTGAACTCTGCTAGATGAAGCTGATATATTCATGTATTCATCTCAATTAGTCCGCTTCGTGCATCTTCAAATGCAGACACTCATCCCTCCTCGGCGGTGCTCCGTGCTTATCTTATTAGAATATTTTATCCTGTGAAACCTCTTACTTTGTCATCCCTCGCTCCCACTCCTCAACTATCCTTTTCTTCTTCCATTGTGCCGCTCTCATGTTCAGAAGTTGTTCTGTGTGTGTGTGTGTGTGTGTGTGTGTGTGTGTGTGTGTATAGAGGTGCTGGGGGAAGTCTGGGTTCAACTCATATTTGTTAACTGATATCTTAGATTTCCTTTCAGCACACAAACCACAAAGAAACCACAGAACTAACTCCCAGCAAAAAACCCGCTTTTTTCCCCCCTCTCAACTAACACTAACTCAACTGCAATCCGATTCTTTTCTCTAAGAACCACTTTTGGTTATTAAAAGTAGCTTTCTGGTTTTTTTTTTTCCAATCCATTCAAAATGCAGACACAATCTCTGTGATTTTGCAACCCTTAAACGGCTTCAGGCGAAAGCAAAGGAAGCTTCTTTAGACTCCTGTAGGGATACATGTTTGGAGTGGAGTCGATGGTGATTAGGAAGAGTAAATGTGGGACGGGAGGAGGGAGCAGCGTTGTCCATGAGGCAAATTGTATCGGACAATGCTGCATTTTTGAGCTCAAAAACACAAGTACAAGATAAAACAAAGACAACCTATAATCTAAAACACTCTGGAAAAGCACATTTCCCTTTCCATCTGAGATGTCTGAGGTTGTTTGCCCTCTGCTTTGCCAACAACACATATTCTCAGTGTCTTTCTTCTCCGGCCAAAAGCTAAGCTCAAATCACAGCTCTCTGTCTCTCAGAAGGAGCTTGCTCTCCCTCTCCACCATCTCCAGAACAGTGGTTTCTCTTTTCCAAGGCACACTCTGAAATGGCTTTGTTTTCCGACAGCCATTCAGTTGCACCCTCAGCCTGGGCCTGCCAAGAAGTCCGCCTCCCCGAGCTGGAGCCTGGGCTTGTTTACACAAACTCATCGGAGAAATATTGATGTGTAATTATAGAGGTTGTTAGTTTTAATGTCGCATCCTTGCTATGGAAACCACTGAATGCTTGGTCAGCTACGAAGACGAACGGCGGCTGATGAAACTCTGACCGTGGATGGCGTGAAACATTTCTGCAAAAAAAACAGTGTTGGGTGGGGGTTTGGGGGAGGGGGAGGGAGAAAGAAGATCTTCTTGATGGAAACGAATCAGCAAAGCAAAGCAAACAAAACATGAATCACGTGGCGGTGATAGAGATTGCTGTGGTTGTCCAACGCATAAATACACAGTCTAAATACTGCTCTGCAGGCCGGGACCAAGCCCGTTTCTCTGAATTCAGCTCGGTGGCAAAACGTCCATGTTCCATTCCAGCGCAACCACAGGCGCACAAACACAGCAACAGAAGCCGACAAACACACAAGAGGCGTGTGTGTGCGCGCAAACACACAGGCACAAATAAGCACAAAGCCACATAGGCAAATTCAAATATATATACTCTCATAAGCTCGCACTAGCATGCAAATAGATGCTCACACAGAAAAACACAATGCACTCTCAAACGTCCATCCTCCTTCTATCTGCACCCATTTGCTTGCATAGTAGAAGCTGCTGAATCCATTGCACATTTGTTGCACATTCAATTCACTGGATCCTCGCTGAGCATAAGGTATTTCCAGTCAGCCGTCCCATGGGTGTCAGTGTGTGTGCTGTCAATGTTTGTGCAAACATACCATGATGGATGTATGGATAGATGCTGGGGAAAAAAAAAGAAAAAAAGAACCACGTCTTCAAAAAAGAAGCGTGATGTGTTTGGGTATTGAGGCCGCCACAGTGAGATGATGATTTTGTAGACGGCTAGGGAACAATTTCTACCTTCCAAACACGGGTCCAATTTCTCCCTCTCTCGTTTGTATCCTCTCTCCT
The DNA here is from genome assembly GCF_947650265.1 of Symphodus melops. Taxonomy (NCBI): domain Eukaryota; kingdom Metazoa; phylum Chordata; class Actinopteri; order Labriformes; family Labridae; genus Symphodus; species Symphodus melops. The sequence continues at coordinate 19,453,903 of NC_136699.1, forward strand.
TTTTTCTTCTGCAACTCAATCTTTCTCCCTCTCCCGCTTGCCATTCCACCTATTTTTTTCCCCCCCGTCTCAGATCTAAAAAAAACCCCCCTCTCTTCCTCCTCGCCTGCACAGTGACAGATCCTTCAGGAAATTGTTTCGAGTCTACCAGACATTTTTGTCTTGTAGCTGTTTATTTGTGCTGGGGGGGGGGGGGGTACAGGGGGTCCGGAGCCTCAGTTTTCTCCCCGCTCTCAGTCGAGAGGTTAAGCTCCCAAACTCCTTCACTGCCCTACGCCAAAAAACACTGATCCATGATCGACACGGCTTTACCATGTAACCAATACCAAGGATGAGGAGCGAGGAGCACCAGAGAGGATGTAATCAGTGTGTGTGTTGTGTGTTTTTGTATTTGTGCGTCAGCTGCTGGCTTTGTGTGTATTAGGATGTAATCAGCAGCATTTTTCTCTGTGGTTGGCTGTGCTCTCTGATTGGGGTTTTGGCGATAAACAGGGGAAGCGAGGAAGAGTGCGATTCTGTTCTTGTTTTCTTAGTTGCAGCCTGCATGGCCTCTGAGCTGGAGAAGCCTTGCTGTGGTTTGGAGCTGCGCTTGGAGCTCTGGCGCTTTACACGTCAGTTATTTCTTTCTATTATAGATCTGCCTCCCTCTTTGCCACCTGGTGTACATCTGTGTGTGTGTGTGTGTGTCTGTGTGGGATCGAACTGCTTTGACTGGGGTCCCATGTTGGCTGCAGTCAGCTTTGTTCACTCACCTCCATGTTAGCAGGTACAGGAGATTCCCCCAGGGTTTTTAGGCACACAGGCAGGCTCACACATACACAGTCACAGGGACACATTCACGCCCACACATGTGCACTGTCCTCTTTCCCTCGCTCTCTCTCTCCCTCTCTCTCTCTCTCCCCTCTCTCTCTCTCTCTCTCTCTCTCTCTCTCTCTCTGCCTTTGTTCTGCCTCTTGCAGATTTTCCCTTTGCGGACAGCAGATGGGCTGACATCGACTCTCTCTATAATAACAAGTACACTGTCTGTCTGTCTGTCTGCCTGTCACTCACTCTGTCTCTGACATCTCTCTCTCTCTCTCTCTCTCGCTCTCTCTCTCTCTCTCTCTGTCCATCTCGCTGTCCTTCCTGCCTCGCTGCAGCGCTGTAATCTCCGCTGCTCTGAAATGATTTGTCCGCTTTTCCATTCAGTCATTCATCAAGCACAAAAACCCTCCAAACATTCACTCTCTCTATAGCCTCTCATCTGTGAGGACACGCTGGCCTTTACTGTTTTTATTATTGTAAATTGAGCATCTTTTTGTTTTTGGACCGTTGGCTGGACGAAGTACCGTTTGTGAATCACGACCTTGTGATTGTGGTCGCCATTTTTCACTGTTCTCTGGCACGTTATTGGCCACAGAAATCCATGAATCCACAAGAAATACTCTACTTGGGGAAAAATAGTGAGTTTCAGCTCTAAATCTTTCCCCTACTGTGTTTCTCTGACCTGTTCATCGCCCTGGCAGCCTCATTACCCTGATGGCACTTTTCTTTTTTTACCTGAGCCATTACATTCAGCTTGTCTTTCCTTGCACGTTGCATCACTGCATCGTTCCCCTTGCTCCGAATATCTCACTGAGTTCATTTTGCGTCGCCTATTTGCAATCGGCAGTGCTCAGCCTGCGGTAAGAGTGATTGTTTGTTTATTTGTTTGTTTCCCCATCTTTGATGTGTGTTATTGTGCGGAGGAACACACGGCTGGCTCAGTTGTCATAACTCTCTTCTGGAGGCCAGATTGAAAAGGTCAGTGAAAATGATGCCACCCTCTCCAAAGAGAATGAATGGACATAGTCTGGAAGCGTCGCACACAAACATAAATGAGCCTCACACACAGACACACTCAGGCATCAAAACACATTTACATAAATGTGCACAGAAATATTCTGGGCTGCTGCAAGCTCAAGTTTTTACAGGCACCAGCACAGGCAGCGAGTTCTCAGAGGAAATGTAGTCCTACGCGTTCATGTTGGTTAGCTTGTTCCAGGGTTTCAGCTCTGATTTCCTCCGGGTGTGTGTGTGTGTGTGTGTGTGTGTGTGTGTGTGTGTGTGTGTGTTTAACTTTTTAGTCCGTGTAGATTTTAGTTGCCTTCTGGCCTTTGACATGCCACCACTATCTCCCACCACATTCCGATCCATCCCAGCGCTTCTTTTATCAGCCCGGTCAGGCTGATTTGTGGCTCGTGGACCCTCGGCTCGAGGCAGGCGACTCCTCTCCAGAGTCCAGGGTCCCAAATCACCTTTGTAGACGAGCACAAAGGCCAAAGAGAAGACTCGGAGGATCAGTTTTATCATCTGGTAGGATTTAGCGAGTGAACCATGGTTCACCTCGTGTGATTATCAGTGCAAATGAAGCAAAACGAAAACTTCAATGAGCCTCCTGCTGAGTAACAAGCTCACCATGAGACCTTCTGTGTGCACGTGTCAGCTGATTACACATGTGTAACCCGACGATAGCAATACCACCCACTGACGGGGATGTTACTGCATGTGAAGAGAACATAGCTTCTTCTTGGATTCACAATTAGCTAGGATTAATACAGAGGACTTTTAATAAACCAGTACTCACTCTTTCTGCTTTTAAATCTGCGTTTTACCCACAATAAAAAAAGGTGCTTAGACTACTGCACCTATGTTTTTTCTTTTAAAGTTTATATTATTGAATTGAATGAATACATTGGATAGAGGGAACCTTTAAATTCTGAATAAACCCAAAGTTGGAAGATCTATTTGTTTTCAGGAGAATTATGATTATAGAGGCACATATTGCATTCATTGAATATGTCTTTATTTGTTAAACTTAAGGACATATTTATTACAGCCACTTCGTTCAGGACAGTTTCTTTTTATATTGTCAATACACATACTTCGTCTCTTTTGTCCACCATTTCTCTTGGCATATTGCCCAACTCTCCATGATGGTTAATGGAGAATGAAAACTGGATACTGTGCTCCACTTCTTTGAGCATAACTTCCCAGAATGCTCTTAACCTCAGACAAGGCCAAAGGATAAGGCTGAGGTGTGCAGCTTTTCATCTGAAGTGGCAGCATGAAGTGATCAGTCAGCTCACTGAAGAATGACAAGTAATGGAGGATCAAAAAACTAGCACTACAAGGAAAAAAAGAAAAAAAAAAGAGCAGGAGAGGAAGTCATGTGGACTGATTGTTGATGTGGATTAGTGGGCATTAGTTTGAGAGGAAAAGGCATCTTGCCAGCTAATACCTGTGATAAGGGAAACACTGTGCTTATGAGGGTATTAATGAAACACTAAAGTGGAACCCCCCTCTGTCTTTAGTAAGAATGAAACTCTGTGTACTCATTGACAGCTACACACACACGCACACAAACAAGCCTTAAGCACACACACATTGGTTTAGAATGAGATAAACAGTAACTCACCAACTCCCACATGAACAATATTAACCTTTAGCTTTTGGAGTTTGTGTGTGTGTGTGTGTGTGTGTGTGTGTGTGTGTGTGTGTGTGTGTGTGTGTGTGTGTGTGTGTGTGTGTGTGTGTGTGTGTGTGTGCGTGTGCGTGTGTGCGTGTGTGTGTCTCAGTATGTGTTGCATGTCTTCTAACCTTTAGCTTGAACCAATAGGAAGGTGAAATGCTGGTCTATTCTCTCTGACCTATTTTCCCTTCTGCTTATTTCTCTGAACACGCAACATTTCAGTTGCTATTAGTCAAATGATGCACTGTCTGCGATGCATGTGTGTGTGTGTGTGTGTATGCGGGGGTGGAGGGGGGGGGTTTGTGTGTGTTGTTTGTGTGGTCTGTGTGTGTACTGTAGCTCTAAGAGCGTGTTTGTTCACCTGCTAGTGCTGTGTATTTATGTGTTAATGTGTGTGCCCACCAGGGCTGTGCCAGTTTTTTTTATTTTTAAATAATCATCTAGTGGATAAGAAGTGACGTTCACTACAAATAAAGGAAACTAACAGTCTCCATCGCCTGGACTGGTATTTCTCCTTTTATGGTTACATTAATGTGCTTTTTAGTAGTATAAAACTGCTGGTCATTTGAAGAAAAAAAGAGTTACTGTAAGTCAATGCTCCGGCTGTTTTCTTCCTCTTCTCATGATTTGTGTAAAACTGCTGAGGTTTTCTGCGGCTGCAGCTCGATGATATCGGTGAAAAGAGCCATTATAGCCAATTAGCTACTCTGTCATTAGGGAGGGTTGTGTGGGCTACTGGCAACTTCTCCACACAACAGAATACATTATCGCTGAAATAGCTGGTAAAGTTGAAATAGCTCATATCTAAAAATGTTCCATGTTTGAAAGAGGGAGAGTCGAGGTAGGCTTGAATTTTACAGGCAGTGTGGTTATGAAATTATTATTGGATGCCTCAGCTGCTGTCGCTGCTTCTCATAACTTTAATACTATATGCAACAGCTTATGGTATTATACCCTGTAAGTCTACCTCCCCCAGGTTACTCTGTTTTATTGTGCCAATCGACCGCTTACAAAGTTCTATGATCTGAACTCCCTCGGTGCACACCTGTCAGATTATGTGAGGTTTTGGCTCAAGAGCTAGCTCACACATTTTGAACGGCTCCACTCCATCAGTGTGTGTGTGTGTGTGTGTGTGTGTGTGTGTGTGTGTGTGTGTGTGTGTGTGTGTGTGTGTGTGTGTGTGTGTGTGTGTGTGTGTGTGTGTGTGTGTGTGTGTGTGTGTGTGTGTGTGTGTGTGTGTGTGTGTGTGTGTGTGTCTGTGTGTCTGTGTGTCTGTGTGTGTGTTTGTGGAAAGGGGGTGGTAGGGGAAGCAATAGTGCAGGAGAAAAGGTTGAGGATGCAATGTGCTCTAAGATGAGTCTGTCTGCATCTGTCATGTCGGAGTGTGCTCAGTCTGTTCATGTTTGAGACAGATGACTTGCTCCGCTCCCCAAGGTCTGCCTGTTATTCTGCGTCCTTTATCTCCTCCTGATCCGACAGACGGCCTGCGCCCGGTGTGTACTCTTGGTTGTTTGTGTGTTGGCGTGGTTGGGTTAAAGGAAAATGTGGCCTGTCTTTTGGTGTTTCCTTTTGCTGGCACATATAGGGCAATATATGTTCTGTGTGTGTGTGTGTGTGTGTGTGTGTGTGTGTGTGTGTGTGTGTGTGTGTGTGTGTGTGTGTGCGCGTACGGACATTATGGGAAGTTTTGTGCTGTGTTCAGGAGCTGGGGGTTTCGCAGCATGCTGAGATGGGAAATGGAGAGTGGAAAGTGCAGCGGTGTAAAAAATCTGCTCTGCTGGATTCGCGGGAGAGGTGACACAAAGACACCTGCGGCTAAATGATGCAGAAGCTCTCTCTGTCTGCAGGCTGTGATTCTGAACAGACACACTTTGAGACACACACACACAGACACTTTGGGAGGCGCTGACAGGTCCTCTGCAGAGGTTAAAAGCTGTCATAAGTAGTTCTGAAGCACAAGCCCAGTGGTGCTGGACACGAAAGACCATAATGCCCAACCTTTGGCTCCGTAATCTGGGACTGACTGATGTGCAAAGGACCACACGCACGCACGCAAACACACACATACGCAAAAACACCACATTTGAACACAGACATGCAGAAATATAAGCGAATGATCGTGCACATATCAGCCCCAACATGCACACAGGCCAAAACACAGTCACACAACGAGACACACCAAGGAGCGTGCTAAAGAAAAAGTGTGTGTAAGCGAGGCAGAAGCAAGCTGGCAACACACGCACACACACACACACACACACACACACACACACACACACACACACATGCACATATACTTATACATAAACACACGCGCATATGCTTCCTCTGCTTCACAGCGAGAGATCACCTCCCACTTCTTCTTCTCTCCAAACTGAGTTCTCCTCCTCCTTATTTCAACTCCTCACTTCATCTCCTCCTTCCATATTCCCTCACTGACATATGCAGGCACGCACAGTCACCCCCATCCAGTGCAGCGCATAGACAAATACACAAACTGGAACACACTTGCATGCAACTACACTTCAGACAGATCAAGTCTCACTCCTCCCCAGCTCGCACACTCTCCCCTCCTCGAAAAAAAAAAAAAAAAAGAATCTCCTGCTTCCTCTCCTGCCCTCCCTCACCCTGCACTGCTCTCTCCAACCCCTCTCTGAACACCTCACCCCTACACACACACACACACACACACACACACACACACACACACACACACACACACACACACACACACACACACACACCTCTCCACTTCACCTCCCTCCCTCACCCACCCATAGCAACACCCCCCCCCCCCCCCCCCCCCCCCCCCCCCCCATGCTATCCCATAGTGCTCTCTGCTGGAAGGATTTAGAGGTACCCTGTAATTTTGGTGCCTAAGGAGCTCTTAAGTCCTGGCTGATCTTCTGGCTACACAGGCAGCCAGTGTGTGTTTGCGTGTGTGAATATGTATATGTGTGCGCACGCACATCACAGTGTGTGCTCGCTGCTGTTGGCCCAGATGCTTACATGTCTGTACATTTTTTCGCAACCTTTTCAAGTGTGCTCTTATTAGTGTGTGTGCAGCCGTGCATGCTTTTGTGCTTGCACGTCTGTTGGCGTGTGTGCATGAGAGAGAGAGAGAGAGAGAGAGCAGTGTAATCAGGAGAGGAGCTCCCCCTCTGGCTGTATATGGAAGCAGTGAGCTGAGCAACAGTTGTGTGCAGTGGGCCACTAACCACCTTAAACCCTGACACTAATGCTGCTACCTGCTCGGCATACACGCACAAAGCGGCTCCTGGGAACAGGCAGCACGTCTTAGAGCTGCTACAAGGTGATGCTTTTCCAAAAAGCTAAATGGAAAAGAGCACTGTTGTTGAACATGACGATGAGAAAATCAGCTGTGTCTATGCACATTATTCAAAACCACATTTATACTAACCTACATTCAATATTGGATTTTGAAAATCCAGCTGTAATGTCATATTTATGACTCTTTTATATTGTCTGCCAGATTTTATTATTCAAAAGAAACAGGAGAAGAAAACATTGGCCTAGCTGAGCGCACTTAATTCATCCGAGATGATATGATAGTCTGAATGAATTTTCTTCGCTGAAGCCAACCCTGTACACGAGGCTATGTGGGAGAGACAGCGGGTGAGGGGTTGGAGGTTGATTACTGATTTCCATTTTTATTTCGAGGACAAAGAAATGGGAGGCTGATGGGCTGGGACATCTATTTAGATCCATTTCATTCTGCCATAATCAGGCTTTAGCCATGTCCTAATACTCTGGATTAGAAAAGGTTCAAAGTGCAAACATCTAGATCCCCCAGTATTATTCCAGTCTGCCAACCTCACTCTGTGTTTGTATGGGTGTGTGTGTGTGTGCACATGCATGCTTGCATGCAAGCCAGATCTGCTGGGGAGGGTTATCTCTGGAATCAGGCCCATAAACCTAATCTAACCCTCTCTGTGCTCATTCAGGAGTGAAATATTTTTGCAAATAGCCTCTCTTTTCCTTCTCCCCCACTTTGAGTCTGGTTCACAAATGTAAACAAAAATGGAGAGGGAATATCTCAGGTATGAGAAATAGCCAATACAGTTGTGCCGCTCTGTTTGATACAGACTCAGACACGGCTGACACGACTGTGTTTAGCTCCCTGCTTTGCCTCAAATGGATGAAACAGCTCTGTGTGCTGCTGTTTTTTCCTTGATGCTAAGTGTGAGTGATCAGATCGTGCTTGTGCCTGTTTATGCATTTAGCTTTTTATATTTTTGTGGAAATGTAGACGTCATTGCCTGTGGTTACAGTGACTACCCGCCGCTTGCTCAACTCGTCTAAGTGGAAGTGTGAATGCTGCGGAGGACGAGGGGTGGTGTGTGAAAGGTAGCCAATGAATGTCACCTCTCATCCACGTTCTCATTAAACAACCTGCTCTCTGTCTGTCACATGGGCTGTATCGCCGCTTTGGGCTTGCATAGACAGGGGAGCACATGCACGCACACACACAAAGCCCATCATGCTGTATGAAAGTGAGCCCCCCCTGGGCTGGACAGGAATAATAAGCAGCAGATGATTCATGATGGAGATGGGGAATGTATTCAGCAGGACCACCTGAGTGACCTCATTTAGCAGACCTGAGAATAAATATAGACCACCACATTCGACTATAGCTTAAGCTGCTGTGGTCTCAACCAGGCAGCTCTGAATCTTTCACACATCTTCAATGCTTCCCTTTGGGGCACCCACGGGAGCAGTCCCTCAGCTCCACCCCAAATGTCTTTGTGAAATCTGTGTATTTGGGTAAATGCAAGCGTGTGCATATAAGCATGCATGTTAATATGCTAGCAGTGGTGATATATGTGTGGTATTGGAACAGGAGCCTGTCTTGAAGGTCAGTTATTTCCCCTGTAAGGCTCTCTTGGCTGATACATTTGTACTGTAGATGTTTCCCAACATCAACTTTTGGCACCTGGTTTCTCTTATGACTTCAGCAGCTGTAGATCTTTTGTTCTCCCTCAAGTCTCTCTGTGGCCAATGCTTCCACACCCACAACGAGAGCCTTAAATCATACAAAAAGCAAACTCTGGAGCCGACCACTTTATTTAAAAAAAAATAAAAAATCAACATTCCTTCATGCAATGACCAGTTCTTTTGGTATTCTGGACCGCGAATGCTGAACCGGTTTGTTCCACCAAATCATTACCAGCAGAATGGGAGTTTCTTTGTTCTTCGCCCTGTCGCTGCTTTATCCCCTCGTGTTTTTATCTCCATCGAGACACACAGGAAGACCCAATTCCCCAGTTTCCTCTTTCCAAAACATGCCATGACCGTCGGCCTTTTAATATCTGGAAATCCAGATTTGGATTAACGTCAGAACGCAGGGATGAAATATGAGAGAGAGAGAGAGAGCAAGAGAGCGAGAGAGCAAGAGAGAGAGGAGAAGCGGAGGGAGTGAGAGGCTTTCAGATTAAAATAAACAAGCTGGCACTGTGTCCTTGTTGTCTAGTGGGGTTAGACTGTCTGAGAAACCTGGCTGGCATCATTTGTATTAGAGTGAACTGTGACATGACAGATGTAAATACACAGACAGCAGTCAGCGGTAGAATTGATTACAACAGGAGTGTTGTGCTTTACATTTTGTTTGGGTCTCTAATGCACTCTCAAGATGATTTCCATCTTGAATAGCGTTTGAAAGATGTATTCACAGAAGGAAATGTAGTTAAAACTGGACATGATTAATCGGATTACACATTTCCAGCAGTTCAGTAAAGTCCTTGATTTATTTGACATGTAAAGGGCCTGAACACAAACAACATATAAAGTGATAATTTCTTTATAAATCCAGCTCATTTTCAGTTGTCTGCCTAAAGAGAAGCCTAGAAGGGCCAACTTATCTCCATGCCACATCAGTGATGCCGGGGCCCATTCAGCCAGCCTGAAGGAATAGTTAATTTAGATGACAGAAGGAAGTTAACACTCGGAAGATTTTCTCTCCCGGAGTGAATATAAAATTCATAGCAAGACACTCACTCTTAGTCAGATTATTCTAGCGCCTTTGAGCTCGATCTTCAAAGGGTTCATTTTTTGCCTAACCTTGCCCTGGAAGTTTAAAAAATTAAAAGAAGAGGAGAAATTGGGGGGAAATGGCACGATGAGGTCAGCACTTGTAGCATCTGGGCCTTTCAGCGCTGCGAGACAGTGTGTGCCTTTAAGAGTGGAACGGGCCTGTTCACCTCACCGTCTTTGAATGTTCCCTTCAGAAGAGGCACGCTCCCTGAAAAGATTAACATTAATCACAAGACTCACTTAGCCCGTGAGTGTTCATTTACATTAAAGTTCCACGTAAATTTGGAATCTTTTTTGTTCCCTCTCGGCTCTTCTGTCCTCCCCCTCCCTCGTATGTCTTTCAGCGTCCGGTTCACTCAGTTGTGTTGAGTCTACAGCGCGGGGGGAATTCGCCAAAGAGCTCCTGACACAATGTTATCATAATCCTGCTCACAAATTATCACGTTGCTCCATCCACACTAACAAAATGTTGTGGTACTGCTTGAAATTTAGAGCCCGAGTATGATCTGATAATGAAACAAAATATTAGTGCAGTTCATTATTTAGTTTTCTTCAATTTCGCCGAAGCTCAAAGCTGAATTCCCACAGGGCAACAAATGTCAACATTAATAACACGAAGGAATGACAAGGCATGAATCAACTAGATGAGCTTTTCCGTCGCTGCGGAGCCAGATTTCAACACCGCTTGATGCACCATCAGTCTATAAATGCGTGTAGAAACATTGAAACATCATGCTAGCACGGCTGAGCGATACAATGTTTGTGAAACATTGTTCAGACCCGACCAAAAAACCCCCACCACCCCACCCCGCACTTACAGCCTGTAGCTTAGTCTGCCTCCCTTTGTGTCATCATTAGATAAGCACCCTCTCTAAGACTATCTCATCATAATGAGGGTGCCATCTGAAGCAATCACCCAGGGAGATGGTCATTGAGTTAAGAGGGAGGGAAGGGGAGGGGTATAGCTAGATACCGCAGATAAAAACTAAATGAAGTGAGCGAAGAAAAAAAAACAGAGAGCGAGAGCATAGAGAGAGACTAAGAAGGGCAGAGCAGGAAGAGAAACAAAAGCATATCGGAGGAAGGGAGTAAGTTGAAACAGCAGACTAAGCGGAGATGGAGATCATTTGGGGAATTCCAAAATTAGAGCTGCCATCGCATGCGCCCACACAGGGAAGGCGCACACATACACACACACACACACACACACACACACACACACACACACACACACACACACACACACACACAGACACAGACACAGACACAGACACACAGACACACACACACACACACACGCACACTCAGGGCTGCCTTATGCGTTGCTGCTCAATGTTAAGGTCAGAGTCACGCTGTCTCCCTAGGTCATTATCATGGGCCCTAAAATAGACAGCCAATTGTGTCACCGCGTCTGAAGTGAATGTGACATTGAATAAACAACCCTCGACCCTCAGCTACTTGCTCAAGTCCGAGCTGAACATACACTTTGAGACAAATGGAGAGAGGCGGACACACACACACACACACAAATAAATGCTTTATCATAAAAATGGACACACACTTGCACACACGAACATTAAGGAGGCATTTAGCTTTCAACACTAGCAGCAAGTAATGACACATGTGGCTCTGAGGGAGTAAGCTGCTCCGGGACTTGGCAAGCAGCTGGAACTCTCACTGGCATGTCTCACTAGTTAACTATGTTCAGACAGAACACATGCAAACACACACAGGTCTGGCCATGCTGCTTGTCTTCACCTCAGCGCCCAGCCTCCCTCTCTGTAGGTTCTAATGTTGTTCCATTTATTTGACTTCACTTTATTGTGTTAATGAGAGATACCGTAGAGAGGAGCTGGCGCTTGATTGAGGGTGAGAACGGCTAATCACTGGAACAGCTAATCAGTGCTTGTCGTAAATATTGATTGGCTCGGTGCGTTATGGACGTGCTCATTAACCAGTGTGTCATCTTCTCTCCTCCTCCTCCTTTTCCTCCCTTTTCTCCTCCTTCAATCCCTTTCTCTTTCCCTCCTGCAGCAACCTCCAACGGTACGGTCGAGGGCCTGGAGAACCGGGAGGGAGGCGTGTGCAAGAGCCGAGCCATGAAAGTCATCATGAAAGTCGGACAAGGTAAATGTGTGCTCACCTCACATGTAGAATACAATACATGGCTGCTGCCTTAAAGCCATGTTTCACTTTGGTGTGACATTCTCATTTATCGCCATGTGTGCCGAGCGTGACTTTGTCCGCCACCGGCCTCTGACAGGACCGCTTCTTTACTACAATGGAAAAGTTGTAAAATGAATTGGACGCCAGTGACAACAGATTTTTTTCCCCGATGACTTACTTCCTTGTTGCCATGGATGACACTTTTTTTGATTTGTTTGAAGTGGTGTTGCATGTCAAACATAAATCTTTTATTCTTCTATCATTAAAAAAATATGCAGTTCAAATAATTATTCCTTTTCAAAGTATGATTAAAAAACACAAAAAAGAGTTCTGATTGGTCAAATACACAACAATTTATAACATGTATTCCTTTAAATCTTAAGCTTTATAATTACGTCTTATTTATAAATCTGGATTTCTGTTAAGTTTAGATTAAGAGAGAAATATGTCAGTCCGTTCTCTCAGCTATTGAATTATTAGATAAAAAATAAATATATACTAAACCCATGGTCAGATTGCACAATTAGGTTTTACACATTTAACACAATATGGATGCCCTCAGAAACATAGTGCCATTTTAGATCATGTCATTTCAAAGAGCTTTATTAGCATATTACACTTTACTATGTAGCATTAAATGAGCAATTTATTGCATCAATTGATTGACATTTATCATCAAGATCAATCAAGATTCATATAAAACGTGGCAAGAATTCACTTTAATGAACGAATCACAGCACAGAGTGATATACTGAAGCTCCGCTGTAATCATATTTAAAGACATATAATTACACACAGGAACAAATCCCAACAGTGTTTTATAAAATATATATTAGCAGTGGATGCTTCTTTTAGGTTTAGCTAAGCTTGTTAAAAACTGTCATGATGTTAAAACTTAGAGAAAACTGTAAGAAAACTAACAACTGCCTTGTGCACATCAGATGTTTTTTTTAATTTTTTTTTTTTACTTTTTCTAACTTCAGGGGCTCCGTAGAAACCCAAAAAGGAATGAAAAATAATTTGTTCAAAAAAACTGTCACAAAGAATAAAAATGCTCACAACAGAGAATCACGAATCACTTGTTAAAACGTTTGAACTTCAAAGGTTTTTTTAAGATTTAATTCTGAGTAAACTCGGTTGTTTAATGTGATCACAAACAATGTCACAAATCAACGAGCTGGACTGTTTAATGGACTGCAGCACTGGATTTACAGCTTTCTTGCCCAATTGTTATGAAGCTCCTTGATTTGTTAGGTATTTAACGAAGAATACGTCTTCCTTTTGTAAAACACTCCTGACCCATCTGTGTGCTCTGCGTGCAATCAGTCTCTGAATTCATTTTCCGTTAAAAATCACAATATATATAGCAATACTTAACCATCAACTAAACATTACTATTAATCTCTTACAGTAGTGCTGAATAAACCTTTTAACACACGTAAACAGTTTGCGCACAGAGTGAGATCATTAAGAAATAACATCCAAATAAGTCATGGGTTCACTTCCATATTGTAACGAGGGCTCTGATGTTCCTCAGCTGTTTCTCAGCCTGATTGTTTTTCAGTCGTCACAGAATGAAGGTTGTTTGAATTCAGTTTGTCAGTGAATGGTCCGGGTAAGTCGTCTAAAAATGCTGAAAGTAAACAAGCAAGCTTTGTTTAGATATCCTTGGACAAAACATTTGGTTTGCATCATGCATTTGACTTTTAGACGGAGTTTTACTCAGTATGTGGACGTCCATATCCTGCATTTGACAGAGTACAGTACACAGATGTGTTACTCTGTAAACATTCCCCCCCATCTTTTAACTGTGGTTGTTTTGACCGGGTGAAAAAAAAAAGACACTAACGGTCATCCGAGAGGAACATCTGCTCACCACCATGATCTGATTCCACCTTAAGAGTGGATATCAACATGTCAGAAATAAAAATGAGACGAGCTGAGAAATCGTCAGTGTGTTCACATTTGTGTACTGATATTTGAATGCTGGCTGGCTGGATGACAGCACTGCATCCTGGCAGTCAGTGTAAGAATAGAAGCTAACAAGCTGCTGATGCTAGCAAGGTCTGAGTCGGAACAATTTCAGCAGATACAGTGAAAAATACCCACAGCTATCTCACAAACAGACAGGCATTGCATTATCTCCACATGTAGGTCAATTTGAGCTTCCGACATCCTCGGGTTGCAACACCCGCGCCAAATGACAACACAGCTGCATCGATGCAGGCTTTAACACAAAACTATTAACTCCGAGAGAAACAAATCCCTGAACTCACAGTAATGAGAGTTGAAAGGAAAATGTTTTATTCGAGGAAAGTTCTAGGAAAGTTTCCTCTCAGTTTGACACTGTTTCTGTGGCTGCCGGCTGTTCCTCAACTTCGCCAAAGCTGTGCGCTCATTTCCAAAAGCAGTCCGAAGCTGTCACTCACAATCAGTGCGCCCTATAAACCTTGATAGAAAAGATGCTGTCGTCCTAGCTGCTACTACTTTTAATTCTATTTCTGTGAGAGGAATTTTTGATGCATAATTTGACCATCCAACCCAGTAACTATAAGAGGAGAGGACACGATGAATTAGAGCATCGATGGAAACTTAGATTGAGCTGCTGTGTACACACTTGAAGTGATTGTTTTCCCATAAAAGGGAACGCGTTACCCTTGGGGCTGCACATAATGATTTGATGAACGATTTATTCATCTGCTGGGACAGATTATTGTATGAATTAATCAATAAATCTTTCTGTGTCAGGAAATACTGGAACATGCCAATTGTAGTCCAACATAAAAGTGAATTCATACAGACCTGGTTTTTGCTTTTACCGAGGTTGTTTTTTTTAAACTGTGGAATTACTTCCTTTGCTCAAGGAAAATATCATCAGACCACTGCTCATGCAAACAGCCATAATATTCAATGTATACCATCATTAATGTGTAATTCTCTTAAAAAAATGTTTTTGATCAAGCAACAAAGTATAAAATATGTTTTGATTCTATCTTAAAAAAAATTTAAATATGCGTTTTTTGTTCTGCATTTTTTTTCAATCAAACATATAATATATTTGGCTTGTGAACTTTTATGACTGTCATTTAAACATGATACCGGGGTCTCTCTTGTTTAAAGTCCAATAGCTAAATCACAGTTCTCATGACAACCCTTCAAAGATGAATCAGAGCTGAGCACAGTGGTTTTTTAAAGGACTATAAATCTACCTGCAGTCACACTAGGTGTTGTTTTAACAAGCACAAAAAGAATCCGGCCTTTGCTTGGCTTTGACCCCAGCTGCTATTGTGTTTAAGCCACATTTCCTCCGTCTTTGCAGCTAAATGCCAACACTTCCTGTGGCCAAGTCCCCCAACATCTCCCCATATGTCCACCCGCGCTTCTCTGCACTTTGCTCTATGGATTTTATTTTGGTGACTCACTTTCACAGAGTGTAAAATGTGCACATTCTTGTGCTGTTACATTTTTTGTGGCGACACTCCCAAACGCAATCACGTTGAATCATCTGTTCGGGGAAATGATGCACTCCGACACGTCGATATCTAATTGTACTTTGAATGCCTCGTGTTCCGTCTTTTGTCTTTATGAAAAATATAAAGTAAGAGAGGAAGTGAAATTGATTGAAGGGGAAGTACAGTGAGGCCATATTTTATACATCCATCGCTGTTCTGCACTCTCTTTTCCCCTCCACCACATCGTGTCACAATGCTCATTAAAAATATGTTGACTCACCGCCTCTCATACCCCCCCCCCCCCCCCCCCCCCTCTTGTTTTCTCTCCCTCTACCTATCCCAACACGTTTCTCTCCCTCTTTTTTCGCTCATCGTCTCCCTCTCTTTTCTATCACTCCTCCTCCCCCTCCTCCCACCCCCAACGCCTTCTACCTCCTTCTGGCGGTTTGGCAGTTCTGAGGTAGTTGCTGTCTGCATAGCTAAGGGAAATGTCAGCAGTACACAGAAAAATGGGTCAGAACATTAGAACGCTCTCTGCACATGCTCAGTGACACACACTGTTGGGGCTGCATGCACGGCAGTGAATCAGATCACTGTGTCCTCTCGTATCCCCTGCCACGCGTGAATGTTGCCACTTCTCACTCCTGTCTTTTCTCATCAATTATTGACGGTGCAAAACAGCTCACGGCTAAGTTCACCACTGCTGCAATCAGTGTGGAGCTTTGCAGCTGTCTGGACATGGGGAAGAAAGAGGAGGAGAGGGGATCAATTTGTTAATAGTGTGCTTATGTTTGCCAAACGCCGAAAGAAAAATGCGGCACATTAATTTATGGCCCTCTTTGTCTCCCTCTTTCCTTGTTTCCTTTTTTTTTTTTTTTCTGCCTTCATGTCTCCCAGACATCACACACCAAAATCATTCCTCTACCCCAGTCTCGCTCAAACTGTGTTGGAAATAGAAAGTAGTCTGCTCGACTGTCAGGTCCTTTTTTAAATGACACACACACACACTCACAGTTATGCGCGGCCACATGCGAGCCAAGAGGGACTAAAATGTAAATTGCCTCCCCGCACACCCTCCACTCCATTTCTCACATACACCCCTTGAGCAGGCCTTCGGGCAGATGCAGATAAGGCCAGATAGAGGAGAGGCATCTGATAGGGAACTGTGGAATCCATCAGACCGGCTTCGGTAATAGTTTATAACTGCCGGTCTTGCACTCGTAAAAGCCACGCCGCGGACCCACCAGTGTTTACCGCTCAAAGACTTCAAAGTGTGTGTGCTGAAATCACAACAGACAGACAGATAAACTGTCTGTTTCCTTTGCGTTCCCCTCAGAGCATATGCGGCTCCCTCCCTTCTCCTCTTCCCCTCTTCTCCTTGTCTCCCCCTGCTCCTTCCTGTGCTCCTCTTCAGAAGTGTGCCTCTTTCAGGCAGAGTTAAAGCCAGGGCAATAAATAAGGCATATTATGGCCTTTTAACGTGATGAATAATGTAAAACAATAAAAAGTTAATATATAACTACTTTACCCTCATTCTGCCATGCCTAAGTGTATTGTAAGAATATCCAAGGTGTGGGTTTATATGTGTGCATGTGTGTGTGTGTTTGTGTGTGCGCTCTGCTCTCATGAATGTGTCAGTGTTGGAAATGCCTGTCTGAGTGTTTGCTGAAGGAGCTGCTGATGTCGATGTGAGCTCGTTTTTTACGACAGGACAGGGATACTGGTGTGTTTCACAGACGTTCGCTAGCTTGTCCTTCCTCTCTTTGTGCTTTCATCTCCACTTCAAGAGACACATGCAAAGATAACCTTCTCTGTGTGTATAAGACATATCAAAAGATAATACAAAGTAATCCTGGATGCAGAGGAACAAGTGATTGTCATTCAGCACACATGTCTCGCCAAATCTGAGTTGCTGAGTGTTTCTTGTTTTGTTTCCTGCAGTCCCAAACGCCGCAAACCCTGCAGAGCCGGAGCCTCCAGAAGACAATGCCATACCGGAATCCAGTCCCAGTCCGCCTGACCAGGATCGAATTGGACCTGCAATGCCAGGAAACCCTGGTGAGCAGATTGATAGAGTAACCCTATACACATAAACTGCAGCTTCAGACTCTTAGAATAATGCGTTTCCACTCTCTAGAGTGCAAATATTTTAGTAAAATAAAGACTTTTGAAATGTAAAAACAGAATATTCACAGCCCCAAGGGTTCCTCTAATAATTAATCACAATTAGCCTGAGAAGTGAAAATAAAAATCACGGTTGAGTTTTCCTATGTAAGCAGTCTCTTATAGGGATTTTTCATGCCGCAGGCATTCCCTTTGATTTCTTGGGGGTCAACATGGTTAAAAGGTGTAAAATAAATAGTCACAAAAAGCCGCTTGCTTTGAAACAAAAAGAAAACCCCACCTTAAATGCATGCAGCTCAACCTGAGTCACTCTCCTCTTTCATACTGAGCACAAAGGCTGTGCTGCGCCCAAGGAGACTCAAAGACACAGCTCTTTATGATATATCTTTCTAAACTTCATTAGAATTGCAAATAAATGAAGATTAAAAGTGGAGATAATTGAAGCAGTCACTCGAGCCTGCATGGACGCTCTGGGCCCTCCCTGTTTCCTGTGTTCACAGCACATTTCATAGCTGCTTTCCACAGGAGGCAACACTCGTCAACTTTTTGACTTACTCCACAACTTTGCCACAAACTTCCTCCAAGTACAAGCTGTTCTGCCTGTCCTGATGTGATAAGCCGTCCTCATTTAATAGTTGCTTATTTGACATTAGTTGCTCTATAAAAAGATTTCCTAATGTCACTTTTCCCTAAACCCCGGCTTTTACCTGTCTGCCATTG
This sequence comes from Symphodus melops, assembly GCF_947650265.1. NCBI lineage: Eukaryota > Metazoa > Chordata > Actinopteri > Labriformes > Labridae > Symphodus > Symphodus melops. Next base: position 19,471,906 of record NC_136699.1, read on the forward strand.
TTAGATCAGTGATTATGTCAAGTGAAGAAGAAGTGGAGGGTGGAATGAAGGACGTGTCATTGTGGTTTGAGGGGCTGATATTTCTGGAATGAAATTTCTGACAGCACTTCTCCGGCTCTTCCCACTGCCCAGAATGTACTACATTCCTTGCGCGTCTGATTTCACTGATAATGCTCAAATCAGTAGCTTTCAGTGATGTCATTTAGACGTGATAAGACGTAAGGAGCAGTTTTCCCCCCTGCTCAATAAATGGTTAAGTGCAGAATGGTCAGCAGAGTGCGGAGACACAGTCATTAGTGGGGATGGCAGTCTCCGGAGGTATGAGGCCTTTGTTAGTCTGTGTGTGTGTGTGTGTGTGTAAAGTGTGTGTGTGGGGGGGTGGACAGTGAAGAGGTGGTGGTGGTGGTGGTGGGAGGAGTGCTGCTCTTTGGCAGCAGCTGCATGCATACATGGAAAACAGATTTGGTTCTTCTCGGATTTCAGTTACTGGAGGAGGCAGTCATTCTCTCTCTCTCATCCAGTAACAGCCCCCCCCCCCCCCCCCCCCCCAACCCTTCCTGCCCCCTTGACAAAAGGATAAAATAAAATCAGATGTTCACATATGCCCCCCTTACTTTTTTTCATATCTCACTTGGCCTTTGCCATAGAAACATGGCCTCGATATGTCATACAAGTTACCGGGCTCAATCATATCAGGGCGGGAATCTTTGCTGTGTTGAGTGATGGCTGCGGATTTCATTAGTGGGCTATTTTGATGGATCTAATTCAATTAGATTACATCAATGGGGCTGTTAGTCATGTAAAGCAAACAACAAACGGGGTTGTGTTCAGAGTTGATTTAGGCACAGAACAGTAAGATTTCCTCGTGACAGGTCAGGACTGGCTTACTGTTTCTGCATCTTTGTTGGTGCAGTCTCCAAGGGGATGTCGGAAAATTATTCGGGTGGGGAGCGTTGCCAAATATTTCTACAAATAAGCAAAGAAGGTCCTCCTTAATGTTATAAACATTTTCTCTGGACCCTTCTGCTATGTTTAGAAAACAACGCTATATTAAGTTTTGCAAGGTTTTATTTCTGTCCTATGATAATTGTGAAATCACAGCTGCTCTCTATTTATGAACAATGAGTAGCTAATTGAACTGTAACTATAATCACCAGATGTGTCAACCTGGAACTGAGCTTTCATCATATGCTAAGCAACAAAAAAGCACCTCTATGAAAACCTCTGTTTGATGGTCCTTATTATCTCTTTTCATATTATAAATCTCACAGATATAAAAAAAATAAAAAAATCACTGTATTTTTCTTTTATCCTTACCCTTTTTGACCCTGTCTCATAATTTTTGCGCAGCCTCTAAGCCAACTCTCTGTCTCTTTTTTTTTTCTTCTCTCCAGACCACATGAATCAGGACCAGTCTGGTTCCTCTGCAAGCTCGGACGGTATCCTCGGCTCCAAAGTGGCCGTGTTTTCCTTCATTGGTGCCGGCTGCATCATTTTCCTCCTTCTCATCCTCCTTCTTGTCATCCTGCTCATTAAGATGCGTAAGCGTTCAAGGAAAAATGCTCACTCGCAGCCCCGCCCCTCAGCGCTGTCACTCAGCACGCTGTCCAATCCTAAATTGCCCGGGGGCACAGCTGGCACGGAGCCCAGTGACATCATCATTCCGCTGCGGACAGAGAACAACTACTGCCCTCACTATGAGAAGGTGAGCGGCGACTATGGCCACCCTGTCTACATTGTCCAAGAGATGCCCCCGCAGAGCCCTGCCAACATTTACTACAAAGTCTGACATGCTCCGCACAGCCAGCCACCCCGTCAGGAGAGAGGATGAGAGGATGAGAGGAGCGCTTGATTTATGTTCTTGGGAAGGACACTTTCCTTTGCATTTTATGGGACTTGAAGCTTCTTCCAGCCCTTGTTATTTCTACCACCTGCTGCACAAATCTGGAGAGACACGCACTGACCAGTAACCAGCGGGGTTGTGAGCTGACTGTTGAGAGAGGTTTATTCTGTTTGTTTGGGTTGTTTGACAATCCCCACCCCCACCCCTCCTCCTTCCCTCACTTCCCACCTTCTACACCTCCTCGATGCGCTCTGAAAGGGGGGGCGGGGCTGAATTGAACCAACAGATGGAACTCTAGCTTCCTGGTTCACTGTCCCCTATAACGGGCAGGATATAACTTATCTCAGTTCCCTGAAGTACAGTCTGTGCTACACCCAATTAAACACACCATCAGAGCACACTAGCCAGGAGCAGGCAAACACAGGCCCCAAATGCCACTCAGCCTGCAGTTTGTGTGCAAGCATAAAATGTGTGTATGTGTGTGTGTGTTAGTCAGGGCTCCGTGCTGGGCCAGGGAACTCTCCAGATAGCTCAGGTATCAGACACAGTGTGTGAAATGATGTGTTCCTCTCCCTTCGCACCTCTGATGTTTGCCTTACTTACTATTTTTGATGGAGGATTTCCTCGAACCCTGATTCAGTTCACAAAGCAGTTGTATTTTGTTAGACTTTTCCTACAAGTGCACAATGTATAGAGTTGAATAGATCATCAATATTACTCCATATTTCACCACCCATATCATCCTTCTTTTTTCCCCCCCCCCTCTCTCATCACGTACCTTGACCTGGACTGTTGATATCTAGGTGTGTATGTGTTTGCGTGGAGTTCTCCCTTCTCCTCTGGTCTGATATGAGTTTTACCATTACTCTGGTATTTATGACTTGTGTGTATTTCAGGGTGTGCCCTCAGTGTGTGCATGTTGGGCATGTCAGGACTAGTTTGTATCTGGGCAGACTTATTAGCTTAGTGGTAGCACACTGAGTTACTGTATCGCTACAAAAACAAGACAGGCTGACAAGCCCCAGATCTTAAACACCCTTCCAGTGCCCCAGTTGGCACCCATCAATGGTTTTATGTGTCTGATGAGCATTCTGGGAGCTGGTTTTTAAGACAGCAGGCAGGTTCAAATGTGTTTGTTCTGGCTTCTGGTGCTATGGTGTTAGCATCAAACAGTTAGCTTGGTGCCTGCTGCCTGGGCTAGGTGGGCGTAGGTTGGTGCTGATTGGCTGGCCTACATAGGTAGGATGCCCTAAATATAAGTTGGATGGCGAGAGCTACGGGTGGGTTACAGTATTGTCAGATGCCAATTGGCTGCCATCTGTAGATGACTCGGTGGAGTGCGCAGTCGTGGCTTCGCCGGCGTGTGACTAATCTATGTGCCATCTCAGTGCCCACACTCCACCAGCCGGAGAGAGAGAGCGAGAGAGAACATGTTCCTGTGACTTTAACCTGAGAGGAACATGGTGGTGTTGATGGGGATAAGAGGGGGTGATGGGTGATGTGTTGGGCAGTGGTAGTTAAGCATTAATTTTCCATCCTCTCACCAGTTGTGCTGTGAATAAAAATGCTGTGCAGGATATTCCACAGTCAAGGTGTTCAGCCAGCGAAGAGGACACTGCAGCTCAGCTATCACACAGCCCAGGGCAGCAGCACCATGACAGGATTTACAGCAGCTGGGTGTGTGCACATGTGTGTGTATGCCAAAGCTGGCTTTCAGGTGCTGATGGTGTTCAAATCTGTCTGTGTGCACATGTTGGTACATCTATGTGTGAATGCTCATTTGTGCTTATATTTGCAACTTTTTCTGTGTATGTGCGTGTGTGTTTGTGAATGCTTCTGTGGTCGGGCAGACAAACAGTCTTGTTTTGGGATTGGAACTAGGTGCTCCAAACAGTGTGGCTGCCAAAGTATGGAGCGCTGCAGTCCCAGTTAATGATGTGTGAGAGGAGAGGGGGAGCAGATAAGGACAGCTATTCCTCAGCACACAGACACGAGCTGACGTTTGACGCACATGTGCACACACGCACAGACACACCGAGACTGACGGGTCCAGGTTTATCTCCAGTCAAACGGTCAGACTGCCAGTCGATGTTTTCTCACCGGCAGAAACCTATCATCCGCTGCCACATACTATTGCCATCCACGGAGACACACTGCTGAGTTAAAAGGCGGCCCAGCTTGAAGACTCGGGGAAGACTCCAGTGGCTTTTGCGTGTCGTTAACCTTAGAGTTAACAGCCTAAACAGCTGCTCGTGCTTTTTGTGGTCCTGTGTTTTAACTCAGCATGCAGCCCTCAGTGGCCCTCTGTGAAACACATCTACATCAAATGTTTTTGTTTCGGATCGGTGCGCATCCATTCACCTACACCAGCCAAGGGAGTCATTACCAAATTACCACCAACCATATCTCATTTTTATTCATTCTTGTGACCACTTAATGTTATTCAATTTTTTTTGAAGAAAAAATTAAAATGAGAGAAATGTAAATATATGGATAGAGCCCGATTTAAGATGTAATTTCACCTGAACACTGCTCATAAGAAAAATTTAAGAATAGATTTTTGTAATGGAGGATGTTTGTAAATAGCTGTCTTTTTAAAGTGTGTTTTGTATGACTCCTTGCATTTTTGTCTCTGTTTGCAATACGTTTTTATTTTCTTTTTCTTTTAGAGTTCAACTAAATATTGCAACGGACACATGAGCTGTCTTTTTTTTCGCAGCGTCCAGTATTGTCAAAAAAAAAGTCTTTGTTACCACACATGTTTAAATAAATGGGGTTCAGAGTTTTTACATCGCCATTCAACAGGATTCTAGTTGCTCAGAAACTGTTCAGGATTGAAGCTTTGTCAGCGCACAGCTTTGAAATGGATAGGTCATTGAAACTATGAATGATAAGACCACGTCCCTGTTGGAGACAGCACTTAACTCTGCATATAAAGACTGTGTTATTCCACTGCCTTTGAGTTACCTACACTTTTCACTCCATTATTAAATGCAACAAAAAACGTTTTTGGTCCGGAAAGATTAATCTTTTCTCAGTTTTAATAAGTCTATCGGGCTAGACGGAGAGTGAGAGAGAAAAGAGCCCGCAAATGAGAGTGTGACCGTTCTGCGCTCGCCAATAAATCATCCGGTTTACAACACTCATTATCTCCCAGGCGGTCTTTTGTTTTAAAGTTATTCTCTCCCTCCTTTCCTAATTTAGCTCAAAGAGGTTGGCTCATAGCATTGAGCCTCACTGTAGGTTGATTTCTACTATTGTTCAAAGCCACAGTATTATTTTTCAGTGTGCATGTGTAAGCAAAACCTGTTGAATTTGTTTCCCTTTGTTTGAATCATAACTGTCAAGTTTTTTTCTTTTTTTTTCTTTTTGCCACTCACTTTCTCGCCGCTTCTCAGCGTAACCTATTGGCACCAGCTACAATGGAAATAACGTTCCACCAGTTTGGAAACTACCGCATATTGATAAATAAAATTTTTCCCATGGAATATGTTTTGGAGAGATGTTTTTATTTATTTCTTCTTTCTTTGTTCTTCCTTTAAGCTTTAAATGTGGGTAAAAGATTTCATTTGCTATCTCACTGACCACCTTGCTTCATGGTGGGAGTATAAACCAGCCGCCTACACTCACACTACTTACCCCCCCGAAAACCCCCCCCCCCTCACCTCAGGGGTCAGTGGTGCACAGATGGGTTGGTTCTGATACATTAGTCAGATTGAAATCACAGACAGGCTTCATAAATTCATATTCGGGGAGTGTGGACACGCCTTTTTGCATAGTAACTAATACCCGTATCAACCCGCTCTGCCCTGGTGTCCTCCAAAATTACATTTCTTCATACGTGATTAAATCTGATTGGCTGCACTCTGCATTTCCATTGCGTTTGTCTGAAATTACAGTCTGCATTTAGCTAACTGAGGGACAAACTCCAAGTCCTCTGTGAAAGCAGAGATGGCATGAAATGTTATTAAAGTGATTGGGCATTTTCCCTGACAAACACATCAGTTGTTTGTTGGTACGGCTGCTTTCATGAGGCTGATGATGTGAGCAGAGACGGACAGAGTGGGCGAGTGAAGAGACTGATGGCAGGAGAGAGAAAAAAGTCAGGGCAATGGGAGACATAATGTGCCTGTGGCTTCTCGGCACCCCCCCCCCCCCACACACACACACACACACACACACACACACACACACACACTCCACTCCCCTCCCCTCCCCACCCTCACAGTTTCTCTCTGTGCCCCCGGGCAGGTACGTTCATCTGGTTTCCTGGCTCGGTCCCGAGACGCCCCCATAGATCTATGTTACTGTGGGTTTATTAAAACCTTCCCCCCACCGAGCTACTGTGTGACTGCATGTTTTTCTGTGTATGTGTAGGTCCCTTTCTCTCCCTATCTGTGTGTCTATGAGTGTGTGCGTCTTTGCCACAGGGTTCTTCTGGTGTTGAACAACAGAGTCAACATCACAAAAATAAGGAAATATGTGCAGCATGCACTGCAGTATTTTTACACTTCTATTGTGTGTGTGTGTGTGTGTGCGTGCGTGGGAGTGGGGGGGGGGGGGGGGGGGGGTATTTGCAGCCTCTAAATGCGTATGACATCAAATATGCCTGACATCCAACAGTCCTGTGAAATCAAGACTTGGAGACACTTGTTTGAGCATGAACACAATTCTTAGTTAAAATAAAAGACCAGGAAAGGACTTAACTCACAGTACTGATGCCCACATGGTCTCTTTAATGTAATTGATTTCCATCCATTTACCTGTCAGCATTTCATCGTCCTCCCTCTTAGAATCCACTTCATTTGCATATTTAAACACCGGTACATTTTTAAACTGCAGCTAAAACACCCTGGTGAGTTTTCACTTGATGTGAGCATGTGTAATTCCCCACATTGTGTTTTTTTTTTTTTTATTGTGTAACATGGTGGCTTGCATGTCTTTATAGATGAAACAAGTCACCTGGGACAGCAACAGCTGCCAGCAGTTTGTGGTGGCTTGGGAACAATTTAACTTACATTCATTTTTATCCATGACCATGAATACTAATCATGCAGCACTTTCAAAGAAGATTTTTTTTTTCTCACCAGCTTAGTTTTCCTAACAGCGTTTAATGTGGAAAAGTAAAGTAAATCACTGGAGATTATAATAAAGTCACTTTTGAGGCACGTACAAGCAGAGCGAACTTGAATTTTTATTAGTGAAAGGATAATGAACTTTTCCTTAGACTCACAAAAAATGGCACAATATAAATTCATAGCGTGTGGAAGCCTCAGTAATTACTTTCAACCTGCTGTAAACTAAATGCGCACAGTGTGTTTTAAGGTAAGGAAGCATAGATGACTGCCTTTCTTTTTAGCTGAGTAATTCATTTCCCATTGCACTGTTAGCATCAGATGATCACCAACCAGTTTTTGCATCAGCATAGTTTACTCATCTTTTTTGTTTGCTCCACCACTGCCTGCAAGGGGAGTCATTTTCAGTTCTGACGGGTGCCACGAGGGCAGCAGGGCTTGTAAAGAAGCCATGAGTGGAAAATAATGTTGTCAGTGGGAGATGTAAAGTGATAGCTAACCAGATGAGGGAAATAACTCAGAAACACTGGTACGAATCCTTTTACAGTGTAAGTTGGCACCACTTCTTAGTTTCCTCTCACGTTATTTCACACACTCCACTCCCACACAAAATCTGCTGCATGTGCACACACTCCCCTTGATCTGTCGAAGCAAGCAAGTTCAAAACTCCGAAACTTCTCGACTGTGACCGAGCATCCGGAGTGGAGGCCGTCAATAAAGCTCTTAAGCGATTTGGTGTGCTATCACCTAATGTTTTTTCTTCTTCTTCTTCATCTGGCTCGTGCAGGAGACTCGTAACTCACACCAGAATCAATATGACATGCTATGGGACATGTTCCTTCTCATGTAATGTACACATACATATTTAATGAGTTAATGCATCACTCCACAGTCATAAATAATGCAAGCTCGCTAATGCTTTTCATCAAATGCTGCTCATCGAATATCAAGCAGATTTTTGGTCAATCTCAAAGCGACACAGGAAACCTGAGCCTGCGCAGAGAAACAGAAACTGGGAGAAGGAAAACCTTGAAAGTAGAGTTCATTTGTCAAGCAGTAACATATGGATTGCTCATGAAAGGGCTAATTAATGGGATTCAAATTCCAATCAATGGGGGGGAACTATATCTAAACAACGTTCCTCTTTTATCCCTCTGAGGGGCAGGAAATGGAAATTCCACCAAAGCATCTTGGCCCTCTTGGGTTGGGCTTCATTTTTATTTTACATTACACACACACTCTCCCTCTCTCTCTCTCTCTCTCACACACACACACACACACACACACACACACACTCACATGCAGCCGTCAGCCACATATTGATGGCATTGTTATGACCAGAACATGCCTGATCAGGCCTGGGCCATGGCAAAGATCCAGGCCTGACCAAGTCATCAATCATACAGAGAGTGCGAGAACCAGAGAGACTTACACACATGAAAAAGAAGCACACACACACACACACACACACACACACACACACACACACACACGCTCACGGGAGGAATAGCTGGGGCGGCTGGCGGCTGGGTCACAGGTGTGGAAGAAAGTGGGAATTATTCCCCTTCTTTCTTGCCTTCCCTCGCTGCTCCCCTTTAAAGAGAAACAGCTCTCTCGCTCTCTCTCTCTCTCTGCCTCCCGTACGCCCATGTCTTTGAAAACATCCTATTTCCATCCACTTTTCCCTTCACCCAATTTAAAATCACACTTCATTCGCCCCCTCAGCATTGCCACCCTTCTCCTCCTCCATCTCTGAGTCTCAATTAGGCCATGCCTCGAATCTCAGGCATTATCTCTGCCGGCCATTTATATAACATGACTCCAAAACGCATTTGCACAATTTTCCAATTACAGTATTATGCCTCGAAGCTTTGGTTCCTTCTGTCTCTCTCATTTCCCCCCTTTCACTCAAACTGCTCTTGATGTTTAACACTACAAAAGAGTTGCCCAAACGCAGACACGCGTCTGTACTTTAAAGTAATGTCTTCGCTTTTTTTAATGCATTGTTAGTGTTTACCAAACTTTATTTTCAACCTGTTTTCAAGCAACATCAATGACTCGTGTCCTAGCCTTGGCTGACTGACAGGTAGGTGAAGGACTAAGAAACCCCCCGGGGGGGGGGGGGGGGGGGTTGTTCTTACAATTCAATAAACTCAAAGGCATTGTGTCAAAGTCATTTCCATTTTTAAGGAAATACTCTCTAGCAGTACTGCGTGTACAACTTCAAATTCACAAGAACATGTGAAATAATTTGATGAAATCTTGAGAATATTAAACAAGAATCTCAGAGAGTCAAAAAAATACCAGAAACAGTTTGTACGCAGTCCTGAAAGTTTAAAAAATGCTAAATTCAACCATTTACCATGTTTTCAAGGTTAGGAATATGTTTTAAGTTGAAAGAAACTTTGCATAAGTTCAACCAGGCACACTGACCATCTTGCACTCATTAATTATTTATATCTTCCGTCTTATTCCTCAGCTAACTGTTGGCACTTTCAGTTAAACCAATCACATTCTGCCACGACCCCCATCAGCCAATCATCTCATGGCTGTCAAAGTTTAAACTGTCTCTCTCGGCAGCGATCAGATGGCATTTGAGTCAAACAGATGCAAACCCCCCCCCCCCCATCAGTCACCTCTATTTCTCGGCACATTCAGCGCCCAAGGGTCCCTTTACTGTGCTCATCAGAAGTTCTGCCCCAGATAACATCCATGCACATCTTCATCAATGCTCTGCAACCCTGACCCCACACAAATAACAAGGTATCAATTCCCTATTAAAATAAAGATGTCATGGGCTCTGACCCATGATACCTCGACTTGTGTAGCATTAAATCAATCAAATGGTTTGAACGCTTTAAAAAATGTAATAATGTCAGTTGTTTTAACTCCACAATCTTTTATGTGTACCTAAATATTTTGATATTTAAAGAATAATTTCATTTAATTTTATTGTCTCTGGTATGAAATACCTACATAATTCCTATAAATGTACTTAAAACACATTTAACAGTAAATGTTAATGTTGTTTATTGAATGTAAACATCATCATCAAACCCTGACCTTGTGTTTCCACAGCCATCCTGTACATTGATGGCAGGCTTTGCATTGAGCTTTTCACATCTCTTGTTCCACAGACATTTCAGTCACTAATGAGACAGTACTGTAACTGAAGCCGCCTGGTTTGAGTTAAAAGTCCTGCCTACACGGTAATGGAAAGCCAACAGTAGGATGGGGAACAAAACAAAAAAGTACAGTGATGGTTAAAGAAAATGTGTTATCATGGTATCTTCAAGGTGGTTTGAAAGTACTTGAAGTTCCTTCTTCAATTACACATTCAAAACCTGCCAAAATAAAGGGATAAAAACTGTAAGTATTTCTTCCTAAAGTTAGGAGACATTACTTCTGTATCTTCTAACAATCTGTATTATCTAACAATTAATTTAAAAACAGAAAAATACTTAACAAAATACCAAGCACAGTAAATAAAACTGATCAAACAAACATGTTTACATTGTGAAAACAAAGTGGGCAGTACATTATGGACAATATTGACTTAGCCAAAACCTGAGTCTTAAAATACAAATGACCTATTGAATGGAGATTATTGAACTGAAACTATAGAATATTTAAGAAGCACTTAAGAGTATTCAATTACAACCCGAGAATATTGTTTTCAGAAACTGAGAATATTGAATGAAAATACAATAATTTGTAGATACACAAGAAAATGATGTAGTCATATAATTCAGTCTTGTAAAGACTAAAGCGTCAAGATTAGTACAAAGTTAAAATACAGAAATTACAAAGTTGGATACGAGGGCAGCGATCGGACAAAGATGTAAACAACCAGAAAAACAAATACCATTAATGTTCACAAACCTTAAAGGTAAAGTGCTAACAAATCAACTGTCCCAGTATAATAGGAGTAGTGTTAGTGCTGTTCCCAGTGTTAGACTGTAAGTAGTGCACAGTCATATGATCTGTCTTATCTCTAAAGCCCCAGCACTCGTCAGTACATCGGATTTTCACAGCAGTTTAAATCTCGCAGCTCCTGTCATTAGGCAGACCTTAATGCTGTTTGGTATCTGTGAGCGAGCTCTGTCCGTTATGATTACAAAGAGTTGCACGTCGGGCCTCGTCGGGGTGGCCACTGAAAGCTGACTGGCCTATTGTATCAGTTCCTGGAAACCCAAGCGAATAGAAGCGTTAGTGACCACCCATCTGCAAACGAACTGACCTAAATACTGAGCAACATCTGTGGGGGCAGAGATGGAGGATGCTGACGGATAGACTCTGTGTGTAGGAGTGTGTGCGCATGCCCGTGTGTGTGTCTCTCTCTCTGCCAGTCTGTTTGACAATGACAGCGTCAGAATAATAACATCTCTCACTCAGCGCGGCGGCGAAGGACCTCTCAATGTCACTCTCCTTGAAGAGAGCAAAACAGACCTTTTATATCTGTGCTTTTCAGCTTAACTGACTTACTCAGAGCAAATACACAGCTGAGAAATTAAAACTGAGAAGAGCAGTCAGGATGCATCATGAGCCGGCGCAGACATGCCTTTGTGTTCCCCGTGCTGCTGTGGCTGCACAGCGGTTGACAGGACGCATTAGAGAATCCCTCAGTGAAGGGTGAATGACCTAAACATGTGACCTAAGTGCTGCCCTACTTTTAGAGGGTGCCACATGAGATCAAGATTTCACTCAGCTGTAGTTTATCACTGGCTCCGGACCAGCTTGCTTTTGCGTTTTAGGGACAAACTACATTACACAACTCGTTTTTTTCTTTTTTCTTTTTTTTGCGGCAATCTAAGCAGCTTTGGGGAAACATAGTTACTGGGGCAACTTGTTTTTCCCACACGCAAGCTGACATCACTGAGACATCAGTGGAAACGCGGGGGGTGACTGAATATTCATGAAGGGCAGGGACCCATTTCAGACCAATGAACACTCTCTCACTCTCTCCCTCATACAGACACACACACATAAACACACATAGAAGCAGTCACAAAATCATACACACACACACACACACACACACATGAAGAGCAAGGACTTGTTCCATACCAGCAGGCACATACTCATCTCACGCCTCACTGCACTCATTCATATCAAAAGCGCATGCTCATTACATACAACAGCAGAACACACACACACTCACACACTCACACACACACACACGCGCGCACACACACGCAGACACACACAGATACAAACACACACATACACGCCTCATCCAACTCATCCAACTTGACTTCTCTCATAAAGATATTATAAACATTTGAACAATATCTCTTAGCAGCAGCTGCTTTTGAATCCATTAGCTCAATAAGTGCGTTTCCTGTTTCATTATAAAACAACTGCTTAAAAAGGGCTCAAGGCGAAATCGGCCATACGCAAAAAAAAAGCAATGAAAAGAGACAGCTCTGCTTCAAGCAGATGGTTCCAAGCTGCAGCTAACAGCTGGATTCATGTTTCCCTGTTCATGCTGACATTGTTTGACATCGTGATTATTAAACAGGCCCATTTCAGTGCTGCTCCTCCTCTGTGTTATCCTGATATTGGTATGCAGAGGCAGTGGCTGAAGGAAGAGGTGGAGGAGAAGGAGGAGTGGACGGTGCGATGAGAGGATAGACTCGGATGTGATGAGTGGCTGAGGGCAGTCAGTCAGTCTGGACGTTTGGCACAGGGACAGCGGATTCCATTTCCATGCCAATCTGCCTTGTCTCTTTCTGAATCAGACTTGACCTTCACAGGCTGATGACTCCAGAGGCCTGGGACCAGGACACACGTTCTGCCTTAAACCAGAAACACTCACTCTAAGATATGTAACAGCATGAAGCGTGCACAATGAGAAAAAACATTCCCGTCTGTTCACTTGCAACTCTATTTGCACTCACACACTCACAGCCATAAGTATGCACACACAGAAAAGCTTAAACCATCAGAAAAAAAATCTCTCCCTTGATTTACTGTAAAGGAGTGATACAAAGGATTGAAACGAGACCAGATCGTCTTCAGAGAGCCAACCCTCAGAGCAGATGGCTCTGTTTTTCATCCTCCCTCTCATGAGAGCTCATTTTCTGCGCTCTGTTCAGCTATTTCACTGTTTTTCACCATTTGAGTTTGTTTCTATAAAACACCAACAGAATCCAGTTCAACAAAACAAATAGCAAACACAACAAATGACTCTCCAGAGGTTCTTTTGTCTTCCTCCTGAAGGTTTTAAACCCCCCCCCCCCCCTTCCTCTCCTGCTGTTACAACTACAACCGCCGGAGATCCAGGTACCCAGCACCCGTCCTGTCTGCCCCACAATCCCCCCTGTGTTCAAAGCCAGGCTAAAATAGACCTTTACAAGTCGCCTAATGAAAGTGACTCCGGGCCCTCTGGTTAATTGACCACCTTTAATGAATGTCAAACTGTGGTGGTCATTAGACTGGGGGTTGCTACGGGTCACTGCTGGAGTGCAACAGAAAGAAAGAAAGGGAGAAAATGAGGGAGAATGAGAGAAAGCAGGTAGGCAGTAAAAAACCCCCACAAATGATTTCCCTTGTCCTGTGTTGCTATGTTTGTGTGCGAACAGTATTTTTCGCAGCATGCATGCATTATGTGCACAGCCTAAGGGCAGCACCTGTCTTGCTAACCATCCCTGACAAAACACAGGGAGCAGCGGCCATATGGGTGGAAATTCTCTCATATCTAATATTTAGCGTCCAGATCTGTCCTTCATCTCTTTGCCGACCTCGTTTGGTTCTCTGCCTTTTCTAGCAGCTGTCCTTTTTCTTGATGAACAAATCTAATAAAGCAATGCAAAATAGAAAAAATATCTCGCTTTTTGCATAAGACCGCTGGGCTGTCTGTCATTTTCTATTCCTTTCTTATGATTTAGGAACCTGGGGTGGTAAAGGACCACTATCATATAGTCTGTCATCGCTGATAGGGGAGATATTTCTGCTTTCATGTGCTGTAGATGATCATGATGCCGCTTTAAAGGCGTGCATTTACTGCTGATGAACTCATTTGAAAATCATATTGCAAACAAACACAATGTCCTTGTCCGTTATTTTCCTCTACTGTCCTCTTCAAGGGTACGCGCAGATATACCCGTACATGTGCAGGCATGTGTGCGCACACAGTTTAAGCCCCCCCCCCTGTGTTATTGGATTGAAATGGAGCCCACCACACATTTCCTTGGAGTATTGATTTAATCAACTGCGTATCATGTTGAGACCCGTATCATCTGATGCAACACACACCACCACCGGCAAAAAGAAGCGATCCATCACCATTTAGCGGGACAGGCCCTTGTAGTCTAAACACGGAACCATTACGCATGGTTTAACATGGACACTTTGACCTCTGAGGGGTGACAAGGTCAATGACATCATTAGAGAGGAGTCAGTCTGTGTGCTGGAGCGGGACTAATTGCTATCAGACCTCAATCACAACTAATAAGTGCTTAGATTTGTTTCGATACTCACATTATCCACTTCTAATATCCTGATAGATTTGTTGTCGTTTCCGTGCCAACACAGAGAGAAGCTGGTCTGCACCTCTTTTGGGCCTGTTGCTACGGTAGGTAGCTCAGCAGATCCCTTTATCCCAAGGCTCTGTTAGTCCATTCAAAGGTAGCTAAGCTTACAAAATAGCTCGAGGGTGATTTCCCACACACAGATAAAGCCCAGACTTGGAAATCACTTTCAAAGCAGGCCCTCCTCTTAAGGTGCTTTGAAGCCCAGGAGAAGAGCTTGAAAAAAAGCCTCGCATGAGAACAAAAATTCTCCTGAGTCTTACAGAAATATTAAACTTTCTTATCCCTCTCTTAGCCTGTAGTCGGGCACGATGCTGAGGGTCAAGTCTGTGGTCCAGGTATTGTCACACCAACCTGGGATCGCCCTGCAGGCGCCACACACAGCCTCACCCTTCACAGCTTTGTCAGCGACCTCACTGGACCATGAACACAGACAGACCACTCTGGAATGTCGGTATCGACCTCGGTGCTCAAATGGACAAGCGCAGAGATGAGCGAACACACACACACACACACACACATACACACACACGTATGTGAGGAGAAGTAATCTGATCCAATGACACAGGAGCTCCCTCAGTGTGCGTCTAACTGCCTTATCTCCCTCTGGCCGCGCTCCTCTTTCCTCTCAACATTCTTTTAGGTATTTGGTGGAGACCTTTTCTCTTTGTCTGCCCTTTTCAAAGACCTGCTTTATGCTGGGAGCCCTCCAGCCGTCGTGCTGCAATCTCCTCTCTCCCTCTTTCTCTCTGCCCACACATCTCCTGAACTTGCTTTCTCGCTTTCTCTTTCTCACTCTCCCCTCTCTCCTGCTCTCTAATTTCTCTCCACTATCCCTGCCCTGAATTTAAGATACAGTGCCACCTGTAGTGTTTCCCCGAGGTGAGTGTGAATAAAGGTGGTGGGGTTCATGCAGTTCCTGGTCTGTGACATTCAGACAGAAGTAGACTAAGGTTAGACTAATGGGACCTGTGGTCTGGACTTTGTAACTGAACATCAGCAGCCTCCTTTGAAGAGACAGGTGGAGTGGCTCTGGATATATATGGGGGAGGATTGCAATCAATGTGTATCTGTGAAGGGCCATCCAGCATCTTCAAAAACCAGCAGTCTCTAATCTGTCATGGGATAACTGACTAATGATCACACTTGAGAAAGCAATTGCACCCTGCTACCTACACAGATGCTCTTTCCTGTGGTGATCTATGAATATTTTTTTTTTCCCGCTTTCCTATATGAATACAATCAACACAATACCTGTGCAGCTTTTGGAGAGCTTTCGGACTAATCAGCTCTGACAAGTGGAACAAAACAATTTAATACAGGGCTGATTTCACATCTGAGCGGCTCGTCATTTACATAAGCTTTTCACAGTCTGCTCACTGAGCTGCGACAGGCATGTGGTGCGCCTGGAGAGACCGGAAGGCTGCTCCAAATATTCTACCCCCTCTCTATCTGACCTCACCAAGGAGAAGGCTACACATGCGCCAGTACATGCAAAGACTCATTAGGGTACACATGTGTGCAGATCCTTGCCCACAGTCACCCTGTCTTCCATCACACAAACACAGAAGCGTGCATGCACATACACACTTTTAGTGTCCTGTGGTTGGTAGGGAGAGGAAGCAGCAGTGCGTCGCAGTGCTGACTTAATGTCTTTTAACAGTTTGGCTCCAGGACCAGGGGTTGGTCAGAGTAAAGCTAAAGCCAAAACTGCGCCTGATCATCTGTGACGGCAAGAAAAACCCCGGGCAGTGTGTGTGTGTGTGTGTGCACGTGTGTTTGCAAGTGAATGTGTATGTCCTCTCTATCTCTATCTCTCCTCTCCTCTCATTTTCTCTCTTTCAGTCTGCCCGTGTCTGCATGTGTGCGCATGAAGTGTGCAGATGTATGTGTGTGTGTGTGTGTGTGTGTGTGTGTGGGATGCTTCGCTGGTGGAGGCTACAGGGGACAGAAACAGCAGTGGACTGAATTACCCAGGACAAAGCCATCGACAGAAGCATTAAAGTGACAATAGAATATTTACAGCACACAGAGCTGATTCACTCTGCCGCCTAATATGCAGCACATCAATATCCTGAAGAATGCTAGTAGCACACTGCTGTGCATCACAGTGGAAATTAGCCTGGCGTACAGTTTCGCAGACACACATTGTCGCACACACACACACACACACAGAAGAAAGTACTAACTGGTGTTGACTTGAAGGCAAACCGGGAGGGATTGGGAGCAGAGCAGAGTAAAGCAGGGAAATAACTGCTTCTCTGCCTGAGTAAGTTTCCTCTCAGCACTGAGGAGAATAGATTGCTGTGTCTCCTCACACAGCTTTACCTCTCAGGTGGCCTACAGGACACCAAGTCACCTTGTCGTTTAATATCAGACACGCCAGAACAGCTGTACCTTAGGAATGTTTATGCTGCTGGGGATGGGTGGCATAATTACACACGGCCCGGTGTGTATATGCGTGCGTGCTCGGGTGTGTTTGGATATGATTGGAAGTTCATAGTTTAAGGGCCTCAGGTTATCCCAGTCCCCCAGAGTGCCTCGGCAAAATCTGCCCCAGATCACACAAACATGTCATTCAGTTTGCTAACTTTTCTCACCGACCACTAACCGCCGGTCCGTTCCTCAGTACTCACAGCCACTTAGATCACGCTCACATGCACAACAGGCCTCTCTTCGCCTGTCTCAGTTTCACAGTCCAGAGCTGCCAAAATAGCCAACATATGTTAGGAAAATGAATGTGCTGCATAGAGGTCAAACAGCTATGCAGCGCACTGCTCCGTGCTCATTTCGTTAAGTACAGACCATCACATACTTAGCTTGATTATTACCAAACTCTCTCTACAGTTTCTCTCTGCTGGTTTTTGAATATTTTATATCGTTCATAATTTACCAGTGCAGGAAAATTAAGGGCACTTAGAACGGTTGTAATTTGAGAGAAGAAATGAGTCGGCCAAGTGCTGCATGTTGACAGTGATGTATTTACGCTGCACTGATTAGAAAAGTACAAATCACTGTGTTACATGCATTGGAGTAGAAATAGAGAATGATATATTGCACGTTGGCATACAACACAGAGCAGTGAAGTGTTGAAATACATGAAACTTTAATCCAGGAGGGCAGCCTTTATTAAATGAGCCCTTTTTTTTTTGCAGAGTTTGGCATTAAACATACCGTGTAAGAAGATAGGGGAACGATCTGCAGTCTTCCTGCGGCCTATACAAAAACAGGCAAGAATTTGCATAATCTGCAAAAGTGCCGGTATAAACCAAAACAAATGAGCCACACAAACTCTTGAACCCATGTGCCTTATTGCACAAAGAAATGAGTCAAACATCATACAGGAGGCCGTCCAACACCAACAGTTGGTGATTTGTCTTTAGTGGGCTTTACTGTGTCTTTGGTATGGCACCGTGGCATCAAGGGTCACTCCTCAGAGATTTCAGGGGGATGTACTGGTGGATTTTCCATTTGTTGAAAAATGGCCTGACAGCCGCTTTCTTGCATGTGAATAAAGACCGCCAAAGCTGGAATAGCGTGACACCGTAAAATCTGACTTTGCACCAGAGGACATTGTTCATTTCCCATTGGTGTCTTTTGACTTTGTGCACCATCTCTCCAACAGAACCTGATTATTTTGTGTATGGAACAGAACCAAATCTCAACCATTAAGGCCACAATCAGAAACAGTCATATGGATCTATTGTGTGACCGGTCTCTCTGACAAACAATGTTGGTGGGAACACAAGATCAGAAAAGACTCAGTAGATCTGTTTGGTCCTCCCTGTTGTAAGTCTTCATGGTAAATACCACACAAATTTGTATAATCCACACCAATAAAAATGAATGTCGTAAACTACAAACACAACACAAAAAAACACAATGTGGTAATGTTAACATATGTTACAAGTTTACTTCAATTGTTTATCTAATTATTATATTGAATACCTCAATGTTCTTTTAAATTCTGGAAACTTTGTTGTCACGGGGTGCAATTACAACAAAACACCCCCCCCCCCACCACACACACACACACACACACACACACACGCATACACAAACTTTACTTAGTTTCAGTTTCAGGCAAGAAAATGAAACACATGAGACCACTAAGGAGTATGATTTATGGAGGTATATTTGTGAGAACAAAACATGGATTAAATAGTGTAAATTAGGCAGAGCCGTCGAGTTTTGTGTTACAGTAACAGATGTTTGGGACACGAGTTTGACAAGCATGCAATAAACTTTTCAGACTTGTCTCTTGTCGGCTCAAACTGAAAAAAAGATTGCATATGCCACCAAGACAAATTAAGACCAGTTGTGTTAATAATTCACTGCAAATGGTGCTTGACAAGATTTGGTATGAAAAGCAAAAAAAGTTTAAAAATACTGCAACTTTCTTAACTTGTACTTTTTATCTGTTTTGTGTTCACGTTTATCATACAAATAAGAACGTTTCGCAGGGTTTATTCACTACCACTCTGAGGAGGTAAACCAGTCTCACTGGGAGATGTTTAACCTTCGCCTCGGTGCAGAATCAGAGCAGAAGCAGAACCCGAGCAGCAGAGCGGAGGTGTGGATGTTGACCAACAACAGGCGACACATGAAAGAGTCCAGCCTGTCTGCTGTCCTTCATTAGGACTTGTTCGGGATGCAGCTGGATGTACTTACCTTTAATAGTGCTGATAATTAGCCCTGCCATTCTACGTTCTCTCTACGTAAACACTCTGCCACTCACACACACTGAACCACACACGCTCTCACACACACACACACACACACAAACACCACAGGGTTTATTACTTGGAAGGGAATCATTATCAGGGATAATTTGAAAGCAATTTTGAGGCTCACCTATTACCTCTGTTTTGGTTCCTCCTGGTCATTAGCAGAGCTGTCAGGAAGATTGAATATTACACATTTAGAGGGGGGTCCCTGACTCCAGGTGTCAAGAGAGGTTAGGTAGAGCAAACGCAATGACAGACAATCACACGAAGAGCCATGGCCTGTCCCCTGAACTGCACCTTCATTTGTGATTCTTGTTGAAAAATGAGTTTGGTTTGCAATTTTGCTCGTTTGTGTATTTATCACCTGGGGGGGGGGGGGGGGGGGGGATCCTGGCTGAGATAATTCTGGGCTCTGATCGGCTAAACTAGTAGTGCCAGAGGTAAAGGAAGAAGTAAATCACGTTTCACTACAGCTTTCCTTTTTTTTTTTTTTGCCCTGAAAGATTAATCACTGTTTCAGGAGTTGTGTTGTAGAATATCAATAAAGGGCCCAATTATGAATTTGAGGTGCGGCCATTGTCTGTGGAAGACTTCCTCTTTGCCGGATTAATTATGAGTCTGCCACTTACCTGCTGATTTTATTAAACCTTTTCATGTCTCGACTTCTATCTTTTCTTGCATTAATATGCAGATCAAAAAAGAGACAGATTTTCTCCGGCAAACAGCGAGGTCATGCTTCAAATTAGCATATTACTAATCTACATAAAATTGCTCAAAGGACACAGTCTTGTTAGAGTCGCAGCTCTGGGTGCAGTTTCACGTCGACTCAACTGTGACAAGGCTGAGTGGGCTTGTTATTCTAAATGTAACATTATTAACTTTACACTGGTACATCCCATGCTGCATG
Source organism: Symphodus melops (assembly GCF_947650265.1). Lineage (NCBI taxonomy): Eukaryota > Metazoa > Chordata > Actinopteri > Labriformes > Labridae > Symphodus > Symphodus melops. The sequence goes on from NC_136699.1 coordinate 19,491,990, forward strand.
CCCGCATATATTTCATGTAAATGACGCTGTGTTCATGGTGATTTAAAACTCTTTGTATTGGTTATCAGGCCCTTTTAAACTTCACTCACTCAACTGTTTCAGCTTAAAGTATTAAAGAGGGAAATTGAAAAACAGAGAGGGCTGTCTCAGCTCATGTGTGGAGGCTTATGGAGACACAGTATAGTGAAACAGGCAAGACCAGGCCTATGAATAATCTGCCCGAGTGTTGTTGATATTTACAAACTGAATGCAAATGCCATCGTCTCAATAGATCATCTTTTCCCCCTCGTGACCGCTGCTTGGGTCTGTTTTGTATTCTCTCAGCACTTTAAGGTAAAGCCGGAGAAAATTAAATCATGAAATCATTACTGGAAAAGGTCAGGACATAAATATTTCATAATCTCATATTTTCTGTGTGTGATTGAGTTTATGCACGGGGACGTTAAGGCTGTGAGAATACAGAATGATCATGCTACTGTATCTTTATCCTAGCTTAGCAGGTTGACACTGTGATGGCGGGAAAAAGGCCGGCAAATTTTGTGCTGAATGTCCAAATTCAGACCAGAGTTTGGACAATGACGGAGGAAAAAATGGAGCCGCAGCACTTCTTTTTGTAGTCCTTTTTCCAGCTGTCTTGCATAAATTAATCCTTTTTTCACCACTTCAGGCAGATCAATAAGGTCCTATACCTGCTAGTCCAACTCATAAAACGCTCGGATAACCAAAGTCTCCACAGCGTGTCCCGGGGTGCTGAGGCCCACAAGTCTGTGCACTGCGCTCCCCACACCCTTCCCTTTCTTAATGATCAGGATTAGAAAGGCTGGGGCCTCTACTGTAGGAGGAAGCAGCTGCTTCCATGCTCATTATAACCTCACAAGTCCATAGAGTGGTAACAGCTGGAACACACGTTTCAGAGGGAGAAAGTTGGGATACTACGAAGATCTCATGTGGCCATGTGCATTCCACATTGAGCGGTGAGCTGCAGCGCTGAGGCATCGCATGACTAACAGATGACAAAAAGAACAGGCGTGAAGTGATGGATGCATTAACGCAATCATGCAATTGTTTAGATGTTTTTTCTTTTTATTTCATCTTATCAAGAGATTCTAGCTGGTTGGAAATGTAGAAGAACTTTCCATTACTTTGGTGTCAGCTAATAATCACGAGACAAATACAGGATCATCTTACTTTATGTGTAGAAGAAGAGATGGATGGGCAGTGAAATAACAACAGGGTGTCACTTAATTCAGCGCTTTAATCAGGAGCTCTGGTGTAGTGATGACATGTCATATCTTCTTCAGACTATTTCTGCTGCTTCTGATGATGGCAAGATGAGGTGGCATAATGAAACGAATGGTGGAGTGCACTGATAAGGCTGCCACAGTCCAGACTGGAATATTACTTTAATGACTTGATCATCCTTTGCATTTATAATGGCCTGGAGCTTGTCTGCATTGGGTTGATAAAATGGTTACAGTGTGTGACAGTGACAGGCCATTTGGCTATATGAAGTCACACTGCTCTACCTGCCCTGAAACAGACAAGAACTGCAAATGCAAAACCCCTGCTGCGACCAAGCGGAGCACGAAGACATTTAGCAGAAACATTTAGAATTTGAAAGGCTAGAGCTGCCTCACTTGACACCTCCTAAATATGTAGAAAGTTTGCTCCCATTTAAGTTTTCCGAGAGCATCCGTTTTCTTACTACCTGCATCACCCTCCCCCCCTGCTGTGAGAATGAGAAAAATCCCCGCTGGCTTGCAAGGCCAAGGCTGTGGCTGAGGCGAGACGGACTCTTTAAATTACCTGACGCCTCGCCTTCTATAATTCTCCACTAATTGTCTGGAAGGCTCCGCATTCAGGTGTGGAATAATACTGACCGTGTGGCGTATTGAAATTCCACTGCTCTGCTCCCTGGGGTCACATTCACAATATCCAGCTCCACAGAGCTGTGAATTTGGAGTTTAGCCTTCTGCATGAGGTAATGAAGAGCCGCACTCATTCAGAAGAGTTCCTCCTCCTCTGTGATGAGGCAGTGGCACCTTTGGGCCTATTATCGCAGCACTGCTATGACAGGTACAGACACTTCACACCAAGACACCCTGAACTTTCATTACAGAGCCCCTCTAAGGAAGCACAGGAATCATAACAAGGACTTTTATGTTGCTACATCCATCCTATCATGGCTGGGATAGAGCTCCATTAATGGGATGAGACAGTGAGAGAGAGAGAAACAGAGAGAGAGAGAGAGAGAGAGAGAGAGAGAGAGAGAGAGAGAGAGAAAGGAAGAGAAAGGGAGAGAGAAGAGAATAGAGTTAGTAAAACAAATGAACTCAAGCAACAAAAGGAGAAGGTAATTGAAAATAGGCACGACAATAAGAAAGTGGGAGTAAAAGAAAAGATTTTGCATAATAAAGTGGAACATTACAAAAGCTCAACAGCAGGCCTAAAGCAACTCTATAGCAAGCCTCCTTTCCATTGTCACCGTGCTATTGAATGTATGGGCACCATGTGGATATTCATACATCCTGGACCACTAACCCCCCTGTGCTGACTAATGAAGTTGACACAGAGCTTTCAACTATTCATGACTTGAGGCCTGAATTAGTAGTCGGGCTGATGTATGCAGGCAAACTGTTTTTCTTGAAGAAATCTGTCCCTCTCTGTGGGAATCCTCTGACTAGGCGTGCCTTTGATTTCAGAAATGCGGTCTCTGTTTCCTACATCAGTCCCTCGCAGTTAACTGCAACTCCTTGGGGTGGACGCTCGGTGCAGCTGTGGGCATGTGACAGAGAGCGATGGAAAGACAGGGGAAGAGGGAGCGAAGAGGCTAAGCTAAAGCTCATTACGCTCCTTGCTTACAGGCGTTGTGTGGATATTCTATTAGCCATATCTAAAGTGTAATTGTACTATTGAGGGGGGGAGGACACAATGCTGTCGGGATGCCAAGCTTTCTCTCAGCGACTAGCGAAGTGTGGTAATCTCACACACCATCTCATTACAGTTTAAACCCCCAGCAGCTGCTCGCATTAGACTTTTATTACATGCTGCAGCTCACAGCTGTGCTGGCATGGCCCCGGACAGGATGGTGAGAGACGGGAACAAAGACAACCAGACACAGGGATTCCAGCACAACATTTGGCTCCCATCAGAAAAGTGGAAATATTGAAGCAGAGGGTTGTAATGACCCTAACAGCCTCTCAGTGTGATAACTCCGCAGCCCCCTCTGCTCCAGACCCTAAACCAAGGCCAAGGACAGTCGCACAGATGGACCATGTCAAACCCAGTCAGATTGGGATTCGATCAAAACTGCCAGAGCAGTGGTCATGCAAAAGCTTCACGCCGGGACAGCTTTCACAAGCATTTGTCTCGTTCAGAAATCCGCATGTGGCGGTGCTACTCTGTTATCTCAACAGTCACATCTGCTTTAAGAGGCTGTGAGTGTGTGCGTATGTCTGGATCTCTTTGCGTGTGTACAGACCATTAGTTTAGCAACTTGAATACAGATACAGCATGTATATGTCTTACAAACAGAGCTGTAGTCATTATGTTAGCAGTCAGAGGGTAAAGCCGAAGCTCACACTGAAAAACATTTTTTTATTTTTTATGATGACTTTTTTTTTTGTATTTAAGTAGCAGAATATAAAAATACATTAGGTAAAAACCAAATACTGATGCTGGGTTTAAATACATGAATCTGTTCATGATTCATTAAAAATCTGCATCTCCAGGTTCTGTGATGGTACAGATGTTAAGTTCCTGATTTTAGTCAGGTTGTATGAAAACATTAGTGTAACACAGTGCGCATCATTTTGTTAGCTTTTTAACAGTGTCCCAAATTACCTTATAAATACTGTCCCAATATATCAAACCATGTTTGATCATTTGGGACACAAAGAAAAGTCTCTTTCAAGCACCCAAAATGTATAATCTTATAATAACATGAAGCTAAAACACCCCTCTACCCTCTCTACCATTGTTTTTTTTTAATGTTCCTTACTTCTCTACCTCCCAGCACTGTCCCTGACTTCATTCTCTGTTGTCCCTGTCTGTATTGGGATTAAACCCTGGACCCTCCCTCTCTTAGGCAACAATCCTAACCACTATGCTGCCTGCTAATGCTTTTGTTTTTAGGGGACTTGTTTGTTTCACTTCAGAACATTAGGTTAATTTCAAATCATCTCTAATGAGAGAAACCCAGAGCAGTCCATTTTACCACTGGTTGGGCTTAACTAAGATTCAACCTCATGAATGGGACACAACCTAGCCACTACGCCACCGTGCAGCATGTCAGAAAATGCTTTTCAGAGGGTTTGTTCTTTTCATTTCATGACTTGTTGGAAGTTTCATTATTATCTCTAAGAAACCAAGATTCAATCACTAAACCTCTTGGTTGGGAGGCATCAGAATTAGACACTATGCCGCTAATGCTCTTTTAGTGGGTTTGTACTTTCACACCTTTTATTCACTAATGAGGAAAAGCTACCCCCTACCCTCTTCAACCTCATGTCCCAATACACCTGAATTCACCCCAGCAGTCTTTGTGGGAAACCATTTTTGTATTAAAAAAGACACAAATCTGACAAATAGGATATAATCCAGAAAAAAAATGACAGGGTCATACTGATTGAGCTACTTCGAGGTATTACAAATAAGAGGACCAGAAATGTTCAAAGGAAGCCAGACCATTTTTTTTTTTAAAGATGCTGTCAGTTTTTCGAGTGGATTATGGATATTTTGGTTCTGTCTTTCCAGTTTAGAAGTATGACTTTTTTTGGCACAGTAGTTAGTGATGTTAACAAGAAGGGTTTGAGGTGTTTTGAGAGTGATAGTGTAATGATGGGGCATTGGGGGCTCCTGTCCTATCTGTGTAGTTTGTCCCACCTGTCCTGTCTGTGTGGTCTCGTCCTGTCTGTCCTGTGTGTCTGGTTCGTCTTGTCTCTCAGATCACAAAATTCTTGTTTGGCTTGCTTGACAAATGTCTTCATGTTTTACATGTATTCACTCTTTTTAAATATGCAAAAGCAACAAACAAAGACACAAATCTGAAAATAATGAAGTTTTTCACTGTTTGCTCGTGTTGTATGAACACTTCATATTCAAAGAGGAAGAAAATGAGGTTTTCATTGAGGACTAAAAAAAGGGAACCTTGCAAGATGAATCACGTTATGCTGTCCTTCAATAACAGATTAATAACATATTTTATTTCCCTCATTTAATAGATACTGAAAATGAACATAAACGTCTCATTGATAAAGATTCTGCATTTTCTGAATTTCTCTGAAGCATTAAATAAAAAGACAAAAGTAACCGATGACAGATGGGGTAGCAGACGCGAGTGGATGCAGATGTGATTTTTTTTGTATTCATGTATTGTGTCTTGTGCTTAGTGGGCTGTTGTATGTTTGTATACACTCGTACCGTGGGATATATCCTGGAGGGGGAATGTGGGAGGTTTATGTTTATGTATGTGTTGGCTGATGTTTATGTCATGTACGTTTGGATGAGGTTCACTGTGCACTGTGCTGTTAGATGATGGTGGGTTAACAAAACGTTTGGCTTGTTGTTGGTTAATGTGTTTAAATATTCCCGTGAGGGATGAGTTATGTAAATGATCAGACATGAAAATGAATCATTCATTCAGTCATTGCAACGGCTACAAACATTTGGCTGGTTTATATTGTTTATAGGTGCAGTTTTAGTCTACAGAAGGAATTAAAAAAACAATAACTGCACACGCTCTTGGGAAACCTAGGACAAAAAAAGTGATAATTCAATATTTCAGAAATGATGGTGTGTGATGTCTGCTGTCTATCTGTATATTTATTTTACGTATTAAGAGATTACTGACACCTCCCAGTACTTCAGGCTTGTGTGTATCTGTAGAGAGTAAAAAAATAATCCTGGTTTACCAGAAAATAACAGCCTCCCTGATAAAGAGCAGAATACTAAGACACCATTCAGTCTTGATAATTGGCCTGAGTAGCATGGAATGGTTAATATCCTGGAAGGAGTTCAAATTATTTATCCCCCCCTTGAGTATATATGCAGCAGGCAAGAGAAACAAATTAACTTACACAATACAACATAATGAAATCCAATACAGCAGCACCAAATTTAAAGCATAAAAAACAAACACTCAATTAACTGCAGACAGTGGACAGTCACACAAGCTCCCAAACGCTAATATTATTTCTGCAACGCGATCAGATTAAACTGCCGTGTTGTACAGGTGTTCCCATTATTGTGTCCATTGCTGGTATTCATCAACTTTCTCTCTACATGTCAGTCTGTGCAGGCGCAGTGTGTGTGTGCACACCCGCCTGTGTGTCTCACCTTGACTTCAGTGTGAATGCACCGTGCTTGCAGAGGACACTGGGACACAAAGCCCAGCTGGGGAGGGAGATGAAGCACAGCTGGGGATAATTAAACCCAGCACTGTCTCCATGAAGGGGCCGGGCAGCCTGGCCGCCCTGGAGTCCCCCAGACAGAGCAGCTTGGATCTGGACTGACTGCACCACAGTCTCCCTTCCCTGTGTTCCCAGATCAGACGAAGTGGCATGAGTCTGACAGAGACTCAGCCGTTGAAATGTGTCTGGATTAAAACCCAAGTACACAGCTTGTCTTTGTTGTTATTTCCCTAAATGGACAATATAATGTGATGCCACTCATATGCTCTCGTTTGTGCATAGCAATGATCAACAGAGCATGAGTGGAGGAATCTGAGAACACAATTGGCCAGAGAACTGATAACACGGAGGTTAACTGTATCAGACCTGGCCAACTTTATCAGCCCTATATTTGCCTTGGCTCTCTATGAAGCATGGAAGCCAGCCATATCACAGCCAGGGCTTGCCCGCGTCAAGCTGTGGCTGGGGTTTGTCTAATTTGAGGAATGCTTTTTCCTGTTTTTCGTCCACAAGGCTGATTAATTTACAATGGCAGTGCTCTCTGTCTGTGCAGTGCTGGGTCTGTATTATTGGATATGAAAAAGTTTACTTTGGATGTTGTGTTAGAAAAGTGAAACCCTCTGCAGAACACCTAAATATCTTTTTAAAAACCTCTGCGGCATGCCAATTTAAACAGCTTTAGATTGAATGACTTGGCCTGTCCCATATTTTTAAAAGCTTGTCGTTGCTGCGATGATAAAACAGCCCTTTCCAAGAACCATCAAACTCCTTGCTGTTGCCAAAGCTGCAGAGGTGAATGACCTAGCACACAAAAATTGTAACATGATTAATCAGGAAAGGCTTGGGGGGGGGGGGGGCGGGGGGGCTGTGCTATCACTGCTGTTTTCACTTCTCACTGTTTGTTAGAAAAAGTCAGACGGCTGAATGGAACGTTTGATTACAGAGTCATTGAGTTGGTTCATTAATGATGCTGTTAATAGCATCCTCCATCTTTTCGGAAACACTATGTTGTTGCACGAGCAGTCAATACGGCAGACATTTCAGCGCCTTTATTAAGTTACACTTTACTGGTCTGTAAAATTTGACTGCAGACATTTTATTTGCCACTTCTTGATAGCTTTGCTTGAATTACTGGAGGTGTGGAGAAAGTAGGGGCATCTATCTAAACATGAGCTTATCTTGCAACTCACTTGGTTGTAAATAACACTCCCCCTCTCTCCCCTCCTCACACACTATTTACCTTCTTCACTACAACCTTCACCTGTGTGCTAGTTTGTCACTTTTGCCCATCGAATGAATGGAGCAAGGCCAGCCGGAGATCATTAGCCACGGTTAGGTCAGTTATTTTTCTGATCAGAGGCTCAATAGCTGGCCTATGCAATACGTCTTCATTACGGGAATCATTTTAATGTATTCCCCTGTAGTGGAAAGGCCGATCACATCAGTCATAAGTGAGCAGCTACAGGATTTTTGATTAAATCCCAAGGTGCAGACTACGATGAAATGAGCTTCATTGGCAGCGATATTACCGTTTATTGCCTTGGCTTTTCACAAGAAGTGGTGCTTTAACAAAGCAAAGCTCCTTTTCCATCAACTCAATTTGCGTGTTAAGCAACAGATTCTCAGGAAGCTGACACACAAACAGACACACGGTCACGTGTACCGTACACAGCATGATCAGTCAGACATGAGTCGCAAAATAGACAGTGGATGCATTATCAGGCAGATTAGGAGCAGAACTGATAAACCCTGCAAGCAAAGCATCTCACAAACAAGTCATCTGTTTGTTCATTTGGCCTTCATATTTACTCCAGTTCCTGTAACCAACAGAGAATGACACTCATTTCATATCAGGTAACTATAGAGATTAGCAAACATGCTCTCCCGCTTCAGTTGCAAACGCAGCACTGATTACAGCATCCCCCCCCCCCGTTCTGCACAAACAGGGTGCAAAACAAACATTTTAATTCCAGCGCATCTTCATGTCTTTGAAAACATCATTAAACCGAGGCTTAATAAACACAGCTAACAATGATGGATGGCTGAAAGACTCCATAGTCCTCCTCCTGCCTAGATGGAGATAAGTTGTTCCTGCAATGCTTCATGCATTGTGACGTCTCCTCCGGGTTGTTGCAGCGAGGAAACCCACTCCACCCCTCGAATCCATCAGGCTTTAGTGGGGGGCTCTACACAGCTTGTTAGAGTAACACGTATGACCATGTAGGAGCCCTAATGAGCGGTGAGCTAGCCGGGAGAACCGTGTCTGGACGACAGAGAACATAAATCTCCTGTCCTGCTCTGCGCCCCGGGGACCGCACCAACACTAAAAATTGTGTGCGCTTTTATGAATCCACAGAATGTGTGTGTGTGTTTGAGTGTGTAGGATGAGCGTGCATGCAAACACACAGACAATGCAGATGACTATAGCAGTATCCTCGCGGGAGTCTCATCTTGCATAGTTGAAAGAAGCAGGTTGTTTGAATTATGATCTAACAATAGTGTTCCACTCCTGCGCTATAAATGAATCCAATACCGGCATATCTATCATTACCATAGCACTTACACTCAGCTTGCTTCTTTTTATTTGGAATGAGTTTCGGAAATCAATCTACACATACTCTGCAAAAACTGTCCTGCAGCTAATAATAAGGTTATAGTATTTTTTCTTCTTTTAAATCCCTTGCACATAAATTGACGTGCGTAGGATTGATCACATTTAGAGCGTCTTGCTTCCTTCCTGCTTCCGGAGCGAACTCTGTCAGCTATGTTTATCTCCTGCACCTCCTTGATATAGAGTAACATGCAGACTGGTCGACTTTTTCCTCAGACACTTTCCTCCCCCTTACAAGGCAACTGCCTGTAGTGTGAAGTATGTAATGAAGGAGTGAAACTCCATTTAAGTATTGATTTGTGGGGGAAGTTTACCCCTTCTACTGAGGGATATGAGCTGGAGAGCAGCTTTAAATAAAACGGTGTGCTCATGTCTGGGTGTCTGCATTAGAGAAGTACAGAGAGAGGGAGAGTCAGAGGGAGGTATAGACAGTGTGCATGCATGTGGGCCACAGGAATTTGTAACAGAGTGTGTGTGCGTGAGAGAGAGACACTGTATGTGTGAGTTATACAGCCCAAGGGAGCTGCTATGGTCATATTTTAATAACTCACAGTATGTTGGATTATGTACTGTGGGCTTGTAATATCACACCGTCAGGGCAAAGCCCTAACAGATCCTCTGCTAGCTGGCCCTAAGCGGAAAAAAAACACATATCAGGGGACTCGCCAAAACATTGTTTTCAGTTCTGCAGCACTTGTGAAAATGTGAGCTCCCACATGATTCCAGTTCAAAGGTACGCTTTTGCCGTTTTGTCTGCCTCAGCACGCAGCGCGCTCTCTCTCCCGGCTGCAATGAACAGAGCTCCAGGTTTAATAGGTCTTAAGTAGCGAACCCCCTTTGCTGCCTTTGAAGAGCAAACACTCTCTTGCTCTCTTCCTCTTACACTCACACACACACACACACACATATATATATATATATCGACACACATTGCTGTGTGAGCAATAAAAACTAAGGAACAGTGACTAGTTCTCTCTCTGACACATCAAAAGGAGAGCTAAGGGGAGTAATGTGTGGAATGATGTGTGTGTGTGTAGACCAAGGCCGGGATGCCATTCATGGTTGCAGTGTTGTGGTTTTAACTGCCGGAGGAGGCTTTGAGGCTGTGGCTGGCAACTTTTATACTGTAGTTTTAACACATACTGTAGCCCGCTGCAATCTCCAGTGATCTTGGTGTATTAAAAAAGATTTGCTCGAGTGTCTTTTTTTCCCCACCTGGACAAAGTGCAGAATATATGGCTATATGACTGTCATGTGCTTGGTAGAATAGCAGCAATAATAGCTTATATCACGTAGCAATAAACCATAACAAACATTAATCATAAACTAAATGGAAAAAAAAAACAGAAAGAGAAAGTTAACTGGGTGCACACAAACACACCATGGGTGCATCAGTGTGGGTTTGTGCTTTGCATGTAAGCACATATGCATGTTCACGTGTCTGACTGTGAGCTATCGTATAACTCAGGCACTGAAGGAGAAGGAGAAAGTTACAATTAGCCTCCCGCCGAAAGCGTAGCCTCATCCTACAAGGCATGTTTACGCTTTAGTCATGCAGTAATTACATATGTCGTCTTTTGTTTTCTACTCCCCATAAAGAGGGGAACATAATGAGGGAAAAAGCAAATTAGACCGAGAAAAAAAATAAGATACTACACTGTGCTCTTTTTGTCTTCAAGCTCATTTAGGCCTCCGAGGACATCTATGGGGTTTGATATGGAGGGAGAGGAGGGGAAGAGCGGATTGTAAACAGGGACTCTGATTCTCCAGATGGGAAACTTCTGCTAAACCGTAATGAGAATGCATAATGACGCAAACAAGCTTGATGGAGCTAGACATGCAGCGCCTCCATTCAGAAATCTAAAACCTCTCGCAACTTTTTTTTTTTCCCTCCTTGTCTTGTTTTATTCACTATGATATCCATTCCGAGTCATAAGTGGAAGTGAAATGTCTTCATTAAATGTTTAAAGGAACATGTTTCATTTCTCTTTCCTTTTTCCCTTCTTTCCCCAGCCGTTGGCCAATAGGGAGAGAGGATGAAAAGCCAAGGAAAAATGATAGAAAAACAACGAATAGGAGTGACTGCTCCTAATGGGACTCTTTTCAGCAGCTGCATTAACAAGCCTGTTTGATTTGCTTCTCTTAAGTGAAGTTGTCAGCCCATGTGTCCAGCATGCTATGTTTAGAATGTCTAAAAGAGTTGTGTTTTCTGGCATGGGTTGGTAATAAATGCTAAAGGGGTGACCTTACGTCTCCTTCCTCCATGTTGCTCTACGGTCACTCTCAAAACAGAGCCAGAAATCCTTCTGAGCCCAGGTCAAGAATCCATCAGTGGGGTTTTTGCAATAACACTCGTTTCCGAGCACACTCTGTGAGAACCATGCCTAAGGGAACGAGGCCTTCATCTGGTCTCAGTGAACCCCTCTCTTAATATCATAAAGCAGCATATTACGCTCCATTGAATTCACAGAGTCGTAAAATAAGGTTAAAACACTTGTACCTCTCTGAGTGTGGTTCTTTACATATGCAAATGTGAAAACGCTGGATTGTCTGCTTTAATTTCCATAATGTGAATCATGAATGTGCCTTAGATGTGCTTGGATGGTTTTCCAGCTGTGCTTGCGAAGAAAATCCATATTTGGCACTGTCAAAAAGAAATTAAGATTACAGTTCTGTTAAAAAGAGCCAGATTACACACACACACACACACACACACACACACACACGCACACACACAAAAATCGACACATGTATATGCATAAAAACACAGCGTTTACATAGATCAGTGTATTGTGAAAGAGGCCCATGATTGTGAATTACTTGAGCATGACTGTTAGAAGAAAATGCCTTGTCCCTGGAAATGGGGCATAGCAGTCGATACGGTTCTACAGACTGGGTTATACACTCCACTCTGACGGCAACAGACACTCTTTGACTGACTGAAATAATAGAGGGGGGGGGGGGGGGGTTCTTTTGCAGAGTCTGCATTATTGGATTTGGATTGTAACATAGTAGTATCAAGTTAGGCTGAGAGGGCCTGTGAATATCACGTTGGAATCACAATAGACAAGGGCCGATTGTTTTTGCACAGCACTTCCATTAATAATTCAATCATTTGACCCGTGACATGATTTCCCGTAAAACAATCTGATCCACTGAGGGTTGATAGAGATATTTGAAATCTATGAGTTTGTGCAGTATGTGCGCAAGTGCGTGTGTGTGTGTGTGTGTGTGTATCTGTTTCGACCTTCCCTGCATGACACAGAATCGACGCCCGAGGCTACAACTATAAGATTTAGAGAAGAGAGACGAGATATCAGAAAGTGTGTGCTGCAGCATTTCCTGAACTTCAGATGTGCCCGCCCCAAGGGTGCTCCAATAAGCACACAAATGGAAGGACTTACACAGACGATACACTTAAAACCGAGCCGCACTCTGGGAGGATAAGCAGAGAATCTCCACAATGTATGCAGAGTACATTAAATATAACAACAGTGTGTGAGTGAGTGTACACAAAGTGCAGTAATATCAAAATACATTGTTTTAGGGATCAGTACTGACAGGCAAAAACAGCTCAGGCCGGCTCCACACATGCAGACGATTGAATGGAGGGCAGGAATGAACACACATTTGCACGAAAACACACAACGTAACAACGCTGCGTTCACGTGCACGCGCAGAGAAAGCAGGGGTGCCATCTATCAGGCTGCAGACGGGGAGCCTTGGAAGGGGAAATCTGTCCTGTGATGGCTGTAAATGAGGGCTGTGGCGGCGCTGTCACATTGCGTTTGGCTGGGACACAGGAGCTACGAGGGGCGGAGGGCATGGACACTGTGCACTGATATAATGAACTCGGGAGATGGCTGGAGCATAGGCAGCCACTGTGATTCTGTCACAGCTCGTGGTGCTCCATTTCTGCAGGAAAAAAAAGAAAGGAGAAAAAAAAGGGAGAGAATGGAGGAAGGAGAGAAAGTAAATTGAGTGCAGAGAAGAAGAGAGCGAGGAAGAGGCAAAGGCAATGATCAAGACAGAAAAACAGAAGGAGAATGAGAGGCAGAGAAAGGCTGGGAATGCATAAGCAGCCCTGCAGAGAAAAAACAAGGTGCTAATCGCAGTTGGATCGGTGAGGCTATACCAGTATTATACCAGAAGAATATTTACTCTAATTAGAGGCGGCTAATGTGTCTCCAGGTATAAAGGCTGTCAGCACTTTCCTGAGAATAATTAGAAGCACAGAGCATGCATTGTCCAGGAGAGCGCTGCACAGCTCCCTTTGTACATCATTAACAGTTCACTGACAACAAAAGCCGAGTTAATAGAATGTAATGTGGTCTCCTCACCCATCCGTTTGTTCAAATGGTCATTAGGGTAATGCAGAATAATTCTTTCCTTCTGTGCTTCAACCCAAAAAACTCAGTGACTCCTCCTCCTCCCGTGTGCCCGTCTAAATTCTCTTTTTCATAAGTCCTGCCTCCATTTCCCTGTCTTTCCCCGGGACGAAGAAACCTCTCTCTCCAGCCTCCATATCAAGATGATAAACATGATTTCATGGCGCGTTACAATCATCAGTCTTCATAAAACAAACCAAATCCTCTATAAAAGAATTAATTCTGCGTCCGAGAGACAGAGCCAAATGTATAGATTTACAATTCCACACTTGAGTTCCCCACCGTGTTTTAATGCATCATAAACACTTGGTGTTTTTTGGTCTCTGTTCCAATAAAAACAGAGAGCGCGGGGGTGTAATATCTGGAGCTGGGGGAAATTAAAGCTGAAGTTCCTCTCCTCCTCAGTGCACTCCCAGCTCTCTCTCTCTCTCTCTCACTCACACACACACACACACACACACACACACGGTTAATCAGCAGCCCAGAGAGAAATCTAAGACCACATCTACACCCAGTGGAGGGAACCTGATACAACCACATCTTCCCCCCCCTCCTCACATTCCCCTCTTTCTCTTAATCATCAACACACACATGCTCCTGCTGATAAATTGGATGCAAGGTTCAGTATGATTAACTAAAGTTAATGAAGACTGAAAGTGATCTCAAACACGGTAACCATAGAAAGGAAGTATTTGCAAAACCATGAAGGCTGCATTAGAAAACCTGGTGAACATTCTCTTTTTCCCATTTGTGCCTCTGCAGCTATTTCCAAAAGTCCTTCCAGACTGCGGCGACAAACATAACCCTTCTGACTGGAGGAAAAATAAATCATACTTTCAAGTGAAGACAAATGCCTTATCCGTTGGGAGTAGCCTCAGGCTATAGTCATAATGGCCTCTCTCTCTTTATTTCAGCCTTCCTCGCTCCCTTTTCTCCATTTCTTCCTTTTTTGTCTCAAGGCAGGGAGTTTCCCTGAACTAGTTTTAAACATCCACCCAAACCAAGCTTACGCAGCAAAAAAAAACTAGTTCAGAAACGAGTTGGCCTGTCTTGTTTTAAGACTTATTTCATGGTGAGCTCCAGGAGGATAAGGAGGGCTCTTACACCCCGTGGAAAAAAAACTGCTGCCACACGGCAATTTCGAGCATCCTCCACTATCAAAACACAATTACACTCCATGCATGGCACAGGGTCGTTACTCATGTCTGATCTTGTGTCGTAGCTATAAAACCGTGGATTTCCTAACGCTGCAGTCACTGTGTGTGTTTGGAAGGACTCAGGCTTGGCTCAGGCGCGGAGCAGGCCAGCTGCAGAAGTCTGTCTCCTGTCCTCGCTCCCCTCCTCTGCTCTCAGTGATATCAGGTTGCCACTCCTCCTCCTTCAGCCCATTACACAGGCCTCTTTATGCTGTGCTAAAAGCTGCTCATGTTCAAACACTCCTGGGAAAAGCTCCTTAAAACACGTCAGGATGAGAGGCCCTGTCTGGTAAAATATTAATAGGAAGTTAATTGGTTGTTAATGGACTGGTGCTTGGGTAAGAATCGCCCTCCATTAGATAGGCCATCGAAACAACCCATTCAGGGGTGTCTTCTTACCACCTCCACGACCTAATTGTTTCCCGGTCACTGTAGCCATGAGTTGCAGTACCTGGTGTAAAAGACATTATTGATGGAGTTTTATGAAGGTCTAGCAGGAAGAAGTCTCTGTGTGAGCTTGGTATTGTGGGGTTTTTGGTTACTCCAGCAACACGTTTGAACAATCTATTTTCTCTTTTGTGTCATCCTCTGCCATTTAAAGAAAACTGCCATGTCGATACTCATCCCTCCCGTTAATCTGAACCATATCGCCACATAAGGAAACGCTTTAAACTTTTGTTGTTTTGCGGCCGAGTGTGTTTGTGCTTTCCGTGGTTCTTCTTACCCAACAGGAAAAATCCCTCTTCTGCTAGAGTAGGCATGTAATATTGATGCAGAGCAGACTCAGAGAAACACAGAAATCAAATGGAATCCAAACTAAGTTCAAATGCCGACAACAACACATACATTTTTGATCACTGCAAACCTACAAGACGCCATTCCTTTTTGGGGAAGCCACAAGGGCATGTGTAGCTGAGAATATATTTAGAAATAAGTGATATTTCAGCATGTCTTTCAATCCCGACCTCGTTCAGCTCCAATTCATTTATGAGAGGGACAAATACTTGTTGAAAGAGGTGGCTCAGGAAATGGTGCTTAAAATGGTGGTGGAGGTTACCCAGACAGACTGCTTTTTACAGTCCAGGCTTTTAAATGCAGATTGTAAAAATAAACCACGTCTGAAAGATATGTCATTTCTTTTTCGGCCTGTCGACATTAAAGAAAATATTGTTGCACAAAACACATTTAGCCTGAAATCTGTGCTCTTCTACAAATAAACCTTTAAATACAATTCAAGTTTGGCAATGGCAGTTTCTGAGGATAGCTACCAGTTACTTTGCATCATGAGTTACCTCATGATGCGAAGCTTTTACTTCGTTTATGACTTTTTGACATTTAACCCTAAATACAGCTCTCTTTTCTTTGTTTTTGCTTCCCTTTGAATGCTTCGACTTCCTTCGATTCATGACTGTGATAATTAGACGGGAACCTTTTTCAAACACTGACTAAATCCATGTCCAATTACATTACAAAGCAAATGTGAATGGATCCAGCAGACGCTGTCCTACGAACACCACCACCCTGTTGCTGAGTTTCAGATTACTGATGCAGAACCGAAAGCCGCCACTAGGTGGTAATGAAACACAGGTAGCGATTTGTAATGTTAGATGAGCAGCCATGGCTGTTGGAAATAAATCAGCCAGGCCTCCTGCTTTGGCTGTGTGATATGTTCTGGTTTCCTGCTGAGATCTATTACCTGGCTGGGTGGGTAATGCAGTGGCAGAAAAGACTTCAGTCCATCTGCTGTTTTCTAAAGCATGTCCGTCCACTCGACTGCATTGCAGACTGAAATGAATGGAAAAAGACAAAACAGGGACATGACTTTGTCTTCATTAGCATGCACCTAAACGACACCAAACTATTTGTGCGTGCTGTGACGCAACACTGTGAATGCCTTTCACTCGGCCAACATTATCATCGCAGAGATACACACTCATGCGTCACTTTAATCACATGTTAAGCTGACAACATTGACACAACTTGGCAAAACTTGGCTGAACCTTCAGCACCGAGCACATTTGTCAGAAAGCCACAATATAACACATGGTGATACACAACAGCGCACTTTCAAAGAACACTTTAAGAAACAGTAGAAAAAGGTACATAGTATGAAATGTTAGCTCAGGAAACGTACTTTTGAATACGATTTAACACTCAGAAACAAGCAAAGTAAAAAAAAAATTAAAATCATCCCCACGTTGGATTTTTTTCTTCTTTTATCCAAATAGTTTCTTCAGGGTTTTGCGTGCCCTCTTGTCATCACGATATTAACAAACATACAATTTAAATTTGCTTCTGAAGCCACTCGCCGTTTAAAATGTGTTGTTTTTTTTTTTTTGGTTGATGGTTCAAACTACAAACCGAGTGTTATTTTTTGAATGGACTACAGCAGCGTTCACAAATCACTTTAGTCACCTGCAGGCAAGACAACGTCATAGCATGCATGCCATAACCGTATATTAACTGTCAATCAACAACTTTGCTCATCTCAGGTGCACACATTTAAATTCACTGTGGAGAAAAGTAGTCCAAACGTCAAACTACTGCACACGGATGAGCTGTGATGTGATCGGGTGAACTCTGCAAACGTGTTTTTCTCACTGTGTTCCTTCTGTGAAATGAAGAGGTCTACATGCCAGCGCTGGATGGCTCATGTGGAGGAATGCATGCACTTAAGTGTTTTTAATCAGAAGCATTGATGTGCGTGATACAGGTTACAGGTATTACGAAGAACAGATAAGATGCTATTATAATACGGACTGGAAGAATGAGCTATGTGCCCTGCTTAGAATTTCCCCTCGTAGAGCCCTACTTTACCCTGTAGGTAAAACAAAGTGGCTTTTACTTCATTCAACCCATAAAAAGAATTAAGCCTTTGCAGCCATTTTAGCTTAACAGGAAACGGCCAAAGAATCGGGCAAAAGAGCTCAAGTGACAAGAAAGGACAATCACCAAAACTCCTCTCTAGGCTGTATTGTGGAAAAGGATGGGCCTGACCATGCCCGAGAGGATCTTGGGCACGTGAACGCTCACAATCTCAGAGATCATCTCAGGGAAGTTGACGCGTGTCTGCAGGGACTGGGCTTGGATGAACAGATCATACGTGAACTGGTGTAACTTCCTCACAATCTGAGAAGAAAGAGAGAGAGAGAGAGGCAGAGGTCACGCAGAGGTTACAGGTAACAAAGATGACACGCTTAACTGTGTACCGCATCGAAAAAGAGAACAAAGCCTGGAGATAAAAGCAAAGTAACAAATGACATTGAGGCCCGTCTCTTGACACAAGCTTTAAGGGGTGATTTAAAATGATGACACTCATTGTGGCGCTCTAAGCTCCCCAGACAGGATAAAGCCGAAGGGGTCTGAACGACAAAGTCTTGATCAACTCAGGTTTTCTGCCTCGCAGGCCTTGCACACCAATTCCATGCTGCCCTCAAACTCATAAAGTATTTGAAGATCTGAGATGTGAGGGGGAATCAAAGCCAGGCCTTTAGGGTTAAATCCATGGTGCAAGACTCGAGGGGGAATCAGCTGCAGCGATGCCTTCTTCGGGAGGAAACTTTCAAGCTCCACTGGTAACGCCTCAAACACACTCAGGAGTTTTTTTTTTGGACACCTAATTGATTTTTAAAATCAATACAAATTCAAGTTCTACTTGTTTTCAGAAGTAAAAGCAGCTAAACTACCCCCTCTAGTGGTCACATGAATACAGAGAATTATGATTAAAAAAAATAAGTCAAATGTTAAATGTTCTGTTACAGGTAACAGCATCTGACACCTTTAAAAATCTTGATGAGAAAACTCCTGAAGAAAAGGTTCACAGCAGGCATGTCGGTTTGAAATGAAAAGACACTCTCAAAAGGAACTTTGGTTCAGGTTTTGACGAGTTCATTCGTCTCAGCTAAAAGCAAGAGGCTGATTAAATAGGACTGAGCCCATGGATGACATTATACTCTGACTGTAAGCCTTTCATTTGGCATTGCCATGATGTGTACTTTGAAGCTTCTGCTTTAAAACAAAGTTTATGTTTGAGAAGGCAGCTGTTCAAATGATTTGAAGAAAACACTGAAAAATAACATACATTAAGATAAAACATGTGATTAAAGAATTAACTTCAAATAGTAAACATGAACACCTGCATGACTCGAATTGTATTTCTTCTTTAGTTTTGGACACATAAAGCTCTCATGGTATTAGATTTAACACTTAATCACAGTTAAGAACACAATCTTTCAAATGAGGCGTTTTCGAACCTCGCCGTTCTGGGGACATTTTGGAGAGGAACTATCCACCAGGGAGTTCTCTAAGAAGAACTACACATGTTTTAGGAGTTCTAGGGACTCCAAGGCTAGGGGTCCATAAATCTCCACAGAGGGAAAGTCAAACAAAAAGAAGGAGGGATTGTTTTATTCATGTCTGTGGAAGGGGCAAGGACAAAATTAAGTTAGACTGGACACGCAGTCTGCAGATAATGATGCCGACGGAGAATTGGGGGCTTTCTTCAACTCCCTGTGAGCCTTAAATAAATGTTCATGACGCAGGACAGCACGGGAGGATGACTCTATCATTTCTTTTCTCCCTACATACAACGTGCTTAAACTCAGCTGCTGTGTGGGGGTTAAATCCTGGTTATAATTCATGATTATGCTCCGTCTGTGACCTTACTTAAGCAGATTCTAAATGTCAAAACGTAAAGCCTTAATTAAAGGAGTTCATCAAGCAAATTCTGATTACGTCTACTTGTTGAGTGAGTCAACACTTTTGTATGGTAAACACAACGTTTGGTTCCGAGGGAAGTGAACTGGGATCTCTATTATTTGCCGCTCTAGTAGCTTCTGTGACACTTACACATTTCTATAATAAATTGCATGTTTTTATACGGGAGGCAGAACGGTGTCTATTACCGACTGGAGGTAATCCAGCAGCTGCGTGAGCTGAAACAGTCTCTGTGTACGGGTGGTCTCTCCTCTGTGACTAGCCAAGCGGTCCAGCTCCTTGATGTAGGAGGTCCGCAGTTCATCAAAACAACGCTGGCTCTTCAGGCCCTCCACTGGCACTGTGACCACAAAGCCAGAACACAACAATCATTTTTACAACACTTTATCCATCCCATCAATTCTCTGAGGTATGGCCGCACTCTATTGTAGTCATATTTTACTTTCTGAGTTGACATTCAGCCTATTATTTCAAACATGGTCCCAGCTGACTCACGGATGCTGAAGAGGACCAGGGCCTTCATGCAGAGGAACTCTTCCTGGGTGACCTTCAGCATGCAGAACCTCTGGGAGAGCAGCTTCATCCGCACACAGTGTTCATACATACTGGACACTTGCATCCGCTGGCTGTGAGGGGAAAAAGAAACAGCACGAGGTGCCACGAAAGGAGAGGCAGGAAGCCAAGAGAAGGTCAGGACAAGAGATTCACAGACAGATGGAAGACAATTAAATGGAAGCAGAAACGAGGGTGAAGGAAAGAGAGGAAAAAGCAGTTGAGGTGAGGAAATATGAGTATAATGGAAAAAGAGATCGACAGAGAGGCAAAGAAAAATGAGGGTCAGGAACAAGGGCAGGCGTCTCTATTACTATGCAGGTCAGAGCGAGCCCAACAGAATGACAGAGGTCTAATGCAGAGCGAATGAGAGTTTTGCTAATGTTGCTCAAAACGCCGAGTGAGAGCTTCTCTGAGAGAGCCTGAGGCTGGCTTTAGCATTCTGAGTAACACCCGCCTTCAACACGGAAAACTATTTACTGATAAGAGGCTGTGAAACTGTTATTTATGTTCATCATGTACCATGATTTACTTTTCAAAGTCTGCGTTTTTCAAAGTACAAAGTAAAGACAAAAGACCACAGCTGGAACTGTCACTACGCGTTTGACGGAGGCTGGACGAGGTTCACGTGTGGCTTCAAACTTGTAAGAGCGAAGAAGAAGAAATACAATAAAATAGACAACTCAATGTTGAAGCAGTTCTGATGAAGATTTCCTAATGATGAATCAGAATAAATCATCTGATGTCGATCCCTCTGCACGGAAGGAGAAGGAATACAAAGGAAATGTTAAGAACAGAACAGACTTGTTTTCCGTCTCGCCTCAAAAAGCAGACGACATTCATTGTGTGATTCGGAAATTTTTCTCTGAAGCTCATGTTCCCCTGTGTCCTTCCTTCTAATCACGGTGACAGATAAAGTCTCACGATAGTTCAACAAAACCAAATGTCACGATGATTATTACAGATACGAAGGCCCAAAAATACTCTCTTTGTCTGATGAAGAGACGGTGCCACACTCGACAAACTTCTTTAAACTTCATGTGACCCAAACTTGGTTTTTTAAGAACTCTACAGAAATATGCCTTAGGCATTTTTTAAACAGAAGTGTCAAACATTTGCAGGCTCAATCTTCTTTACTTAGCGATGTGTCACTTTCCTTTGTCATATTGACAGTTAATGAGGACTGGACGTTACAAAAATGAGGCAATTTGAAGACTTTGAGGATTAGTTATTAGAAATAGTAATGAGCTACTCCCACTTTTATGATAGATAAAAGATTGATATCGATTAGTGTTTAAAATAATCAGCAGAATAATAAGTCATGAGAAATAGTTAGTTGCAGTTTGAAAAAAGGAGTATTTGTAGCGACTTACTCGTTGAAGACCAGGTCTGGAGCGAAGTAGAGCATGGAGCTGTTGGTCAGTGTGTAAGACCTCCAGCCTAGAGCGAACACCATCACCCCCATCCATGACAACTGAATCAGTGACATCTGGTCATCCACGTGAAGGTCACGGAAACCTCGAAACAAACATTTTTTTTATCAAGCATCACCTCATGCATCCGACACTATGAACACAAAAAGGCTGATCAAATGTTGAGTAAATAGATGTGGAGAGAGTTCAAGCTGATAACAACATGAAACACTGCTGGCCATTTTCAGCCAGAGCAAGGGCTTAAATATGAACACACCCCCCTCTAGTGGTTAATATTTGCACTGACTACTTTTTATAGGCATAGTACAGTATTCGCTGCTCCAATGGGAAGTGTCCCTGGCATACAATTCTTGCAAGTGCTTTTTTCCCCCCTGTGGGCAAAAAACAATGCGGGTCCAATGCGAGCTGCTTAATATAAATTGTAATGGTTTTATAACTCATCTAAATCACTGTGAACTTTGGATTGGCGCAAATGATTTGCCTTCAATGGCGTCATTCACTCTCCTGCTCTACATTAGTTGCTGTCTATGAGATTTGGCCTGACAGGAAGTGCAAACAGTAGTGGAAACACTGCAATTTATCTGAAACCGAAATTATAGATCGGACAAAGCCCCGGCAAAATCCCCCGACATGTAGGTGGGATTAGTTTTCAGACTAAGACCTTGGCCCTGACTAGTTTACCTGGTATTGCCTTGGCCCAGCGCACCACGGTAACCAGCTGTCTTTCCCCCAGCTCGTTGAGGCTGGTGAGCAAGGACGCAGCGCTGTCTGGCAGGGCATGGTCATGTCCTGCATTCACCACAGCTGGCTCTATGGCCTGCAAGATACTCAGCAGGGAAAGACAGGAGCGCAAAGTGGGAGGGATGCTTAGAGCGAAAGACTGGGATGCTGTGCAGAAGAAACGAGACAGAATGGGAAGAGAAGCATAAAAGGAAAATAATATCACATATTTTACGACAAACTGGGTATTTGATCAAAAGTGACAGTAATCCTCACATTGAGCCCTGGCAGCTACACTACCAGGCTCCATGGTGACGTCTTTTCTTCCGCCCCGTTCTCGTTCTCCATGCCCCCAAGAAGTCTGAGCCTGTTCCTCCTCTCCGTTTCTGCTCTGTCCGACTCCCTTTAGCCTGCGACCTAGAATCCATCGCAGACAATACAGACAAATACAAGACCGGCAATAGGGTAACAGGAAGATAAGAAGGTTCCATTTTAAGTTGTTATGTCTGATCATTATACAAGTGACAGCTGGAACAAACTACGATAAAAATGTGTAAATGCGGCTCCTCAAAAATGCCCTTTTGGCCTTTACTAAAATGCTTTTGTCAAACTGTATTTAAGCTGGAACATCTAAATTGTACGTTCTGATCCAATGCATGTGCAGTATCTGACCACCTGACCCCATTTTCCAAAAACACTCTCAACACCCTTTCCTTTTCCATTCTCTCCTTCAGCTCTCTTCTTTAGTTCCTCACCTTTGAGGCTCATCCCTGACATGAAACATCTCTTCAAGCGGCATGAGGCGCAGTTCTTCCGGCGCAGTTTGTCAATGGTGCAGTCGTTCCGGCTGGCACACAGGTGGTTCTGCTTACCTGGTGGAATACAAAAGTCCTGGGGGATGAAGGAGCGTGTTGAACAATGCCTGAGCTTGCACTTCTCGCTACTGCATGTGGGAGTTTGCTGTTAACAAATAAGTTACCCTCATGAAGTCAGGTCACTGTGCTCTGTTTGCATGAGCCAGCATGTGGGTGTGAGAAATTAAATAAGCAGATCAGAAAATGTGTGTTTGTGTGTGTGTGTGTAATACCCACCTGCAGCAGCCCTCTTGAAAAACACTTTGCAGCTGCCACAGGTAACTGCACCATAGTGACAACCTGAGGCATCATCGCCGCACACCTGGCACACTCTTCTGTCGGACAGGTACACACCTGGAAACAAATCCTCATGCCTGCACAAGCACACAAGCACACACGGAAGACACGACTGAGCTGTTTTCAGGACTCACGTGAGGGCACAGCTTGAACATTTTTCAAAAACTGTTTTATATTAGAAAGCTAAAATTAAATTAGAACTACAGTAAGCCAATTTATCCAATTAAACTATTAAAAGAAACCCATCAATGCTTTCATTCATTTCATTTCAAGTCATGCTAAACAGAAATCTGTGATAAAGACCTCTGGACTTAGTATTTCAGGATATTTTCTTCAGCTTCACAAAGTGGAAACATGTTTTTCTTTCAGTCCAAGCACAGGGCAACAGGTGCTGTATCTCTGGGTTTTAAAGCGTCACTGATATTTGTGGAGTTAGTCACAGACACAAATAAGGACAGTGCTTGGAAAGTTAGGGATAAGGTGAACTTTGATTCGGTAAAGCTGCACATAGAAACACATCATGGTCAAGGCCAAGGAGAGCACGTGGTAGGTGCTACAAGAGCAGGGAGCTGAGAATAGTATCAGAGTAAAACCGTAGTACTGAAATAAAAGCAAAAAAAAACCCAATAACAATGTTAAGTACATTTGATTGATTTCTGATGTCTTGGAGCAAATCCAATAAACCTCTGCATGCCCTCTACAAAGATATCTGGTAAGAGATGAAGAAACGCCTCTATACAGCATTATGATGGATTTAATAAAGCATCAAATTCATGACACTTTATCCAGTAACAAAAATCTTACAATGCACAAACAATTGCACAGCTTGGCACATTGGACCACTGAGGCATGGCCACTGGACACTCTGCGGTTCTCTTTTTATTTCTGAATAAAGCCGTGTGGTAGTTCAGAATGTGTTTCTCTTTTTGTGTTAGGACTTCCCTCCCGACAAGCAAGTGCGAACAAATCTTAGGAAAGAGCTTACATTTACCTGAAAGTGCGATCTGTGCAATTCATCCAGACTGCAGGCTCTGTTTTCACCCCGGAAAAGTTGGCATGTCCTTGAGGGATCGCACTTTGGTAACTTTCCACTTGACCGTACCCTTGTGCTGGTACTGCTAGTGTGCCACCTTTACCACCCTGCTCAGCCTTGTTGTACCAAACACAGTGGCATTCATGCCTGGATCCAAAAGAGACCTGCCCACCATTACAGTATTTACACAGCGAATTATGTCCATCAGATTCGCCCCTCTCTGGCTCGGATCGACCGCTATATGCGCACCACATACCCGGGGTCTCTCTGTAGTGGTCCGGATTGGTAGAGTATGCAGGGTAGGATTCCAAAGGTAAGGGAGCCTCCACCTGAGATGGCGCGGACAGCTCATTCAGTGGGTGTATAAAATAGTTTGATTCCTTGCAAACATATCTTGATATAAACGGTCCACGCGTCATGGTGTGCGCGCTGCCCACTTCGCCGGACCCGAGCAGCTCCATGCAGCTCACCTGCTGTATGCCATCCTCGTCCTCTCTTAGGTTTGTTTCATCCAACATGATCCCGTTGCCTTCTAGGTTCATGTTTGGAGCCGCCCCTAACTCCTGGACTCCTCGGGAACTATTTTTCACTGCGGGCTCGAAGTCTGCGAAGGCGCTGCTTGAGCACTGATTCGTGTTGTTGAGAGGTGAAGAGACGCTATCCAAACCCAGTGACACAGACACAGCCTTACACAGCTCAGTACTCGGGCACGCACTGCCGGGGTCCGCATTATCAAACAGATCCCGCTCATTCATAATGAAATAGTTTCCTCTGAAGGAGACAAGCGCAAGAAGGAAAGACAGTATAGTACAGTCGGTACAGTAAAAACGGCGCGCTGGCTGCACGGAGAGCAAATGCAACAATACTTTCGAGGCAAGAAAACACCTACCCTGCGAGACTCCGGTCATATGTCTCCGCGGAGAGGAAACTAAGAGCCCTCTACGTAGGCTGCTACACGGAAGGGACGTCCCGTCGATTTGTTATGTGGGTGAAGGGGCTGTGAACTTTTGATAAAGTAACAGCTCTTTTTTTTTCCACATCAGAGCAACAGTTTGACTGTCTACACTTGATAAGTTCTGTTGGTCAGCCGAAAGAAGGAATTTGAACTCTGACGCGTTGGACGCGTAACATTTGGAAAAAAAAAAAAAAAAGAAATCCTAATTATTAACTTACGGTCTGAAATGAAAACCAACCCAGCGCCGCGCCTTCCGTTATTTCAGTGCAAAACTAACCGGGAGTCTCGCGAGAACAGTCAGGATTTAACAGCGATTAGATAATAAAGCGATACTGTAAAACAAACACTATAAACAATACATATAAAACCACAATATTTACGCTATTTGTGTAAAACAAACACAAAGAAGGCCACAGCTTCCAAGCAACACTTAGTGATAGCAGTCAGGTGCTTTTAGAATAGTTTAATTTAGTTATGTTTGACAAATTCAATATCATGAATGTCACATTTTGTTTTGGTTTCTGGCTAAGGCCGAGATACATACCACTAAGTCTGATGTTTTCCCCACAGGGACTGTTGGAAACAGTCTTAAAGACAAATTATTACAAATAAAATGCAACCTCTTTCTTTATAGGGTTAGCAAATTCATGCTCTATAAGTCAAACTTTATTTTTGTCTGTTTATTTCAAGACTGCACAACAAAAGAATTGTGAATATTTGAAACATCATTAAAACAAATCTAACTCAAAACATTAATACAAGAAAAGTGTTAATTTCCGGGCAGTCTTGGTTGCTGCTGTTAGTGGAAACCCTGCTTTTGGACATTTTTCCTGATAAAGTGATGCTAATTCACATATTTATGCACACATAACACTCTGCAGCAGGTTCTGTGTGTTCATTTAAGTGAACAGACGATTGACCATTTAGCTTGTCATTACTTTTGTAAATCAATAACAAAAGTAGTCTCATCAGTTTGCATTTTAAGATTGCAGATGTTACTGAGGAGCTTTCATAAATTATAGGACCTGTGATATTTCTCCACAACATGGAAGCAAACAATAAATGATTTTTTTTCCCCTCCAAATTGAATAGATAAAGTTTTATTTTAAGGGCAGTTGTCATTTCTGCATTGACAGGTTTCCAAATAAATGGCACTAAAATTAAAATCTTGGAATTAAAGGCATCAAAGCCCAGTTACAAAATCATCTGCTTTCATATTAAACCTGTTACACCGAGTTAATATTCTACCTATGAAGAAATCTTCACCTACAACTTTGAAATCTTTCAATGATCTATCCATATCCTGCTTTCTGTGCGAGTGGAAACGCAGCAGATTGTCTCACATGGACTCAAATTCATCAATGCGTTGTTTGGTGTTGCCCTGACGAATCAGACGTAGGGTCTTGTACTTGTCACGGCCTGCCTTCACATTCTCAGCGTGGATCAGGTCATTGAGGGTCCTTTTGGTCTCGTCTATAGCTCCAGCCAGCTCACTGCTCAGGAACTGAAACAGAACACAAACACGCTGTGAATGAAATCCTCTTTCCTGAGACTCTTTGGGAGACTATTCAGTAGCGCTGACCCTCTCCCCTCACCCCTGTGCACCCCTCAATCCCAATCTTAGGACTCTCTATTGTCCATCATTACCAAGTCCATCACTCTATCTGCCAACATCATATCTTGTTTTGGTTTTGGACGGAGACAACATTTATATAATTTGTTATAAGCCTGGATGTTCTGCATAAAATTTGTGATCAGTATGAAATCAGCAAAATGATAATGTACCTGCAAAAATGTTAATTAAGTAGAGTGCACTTATTCTGGGTAAAACACTGTGTGTTTTTTTGTATGGCAATTAGGCTGCTATCTTTATGACAGAGTCAAAACCTCTACTGTAAGAACACACTGAAAACAATGCACCAAAATTATTTCACAATCCCTAACAACTCTACAGCACAAACATTTTTCAAACACAGAGATGCAACAGAGGATTGGCATCTACCGAGACTGAATGTGCCAAACTGAGACACGTCATTCAAGCACACACTCGGTGACACCTCATCCCTCTTATTGAGCCGTTTTTTCTATTATAAAACTGTTCATTTGTGGAAAAAAGTCAACAGAGTCTCTGTAAGGCTTTACTCAGGCACAGTGGTGCTCGGAGTTAAATGCTAATGTCATAATTTCCACATTCACCTTCTTAATTTAGCATTTAGCATAATTTTGCATTCTGAAATGTAAAGGTTAGAACTATAAAGTACAGATGAGCATGATGGACTTTCTATTTGTAGCATTTCATTTACAAACTAAAGTATTGGGCAAATTACCTTTTCCCCTGGTGGTGGTGCTCGATGGAATATACTGAAGGCAATTGAATTTATCGTCTCGATAAACAATCCATCTCAAAATTCTCAAACATTTTTACTCAAACCCACCAATGTTTGCAACATGGCTTCAGACGGAAGTCATGTAGATCGATCGTCTTTAGATGATGGACATTTCCTCACAGTCCAGAAACATATTTTGAAAAAGGAAAAAAACAGAGAAACGGCCTAATTCTCAGCTATAAATGTAGTTGACTCCTGAGAAAGAAGATAGATGCTTAATCAGTCTTGTTGGAGCTATTGACTAGGAACCATTTCGGTAACTCCAGACTAAGGTAATGACGTACTGGTCTTGGTGTTCAGCTGGGGTTGTGCCACATTTCTAGAGCCCATTATTTACTGAACTTGGAACCTCTAAGTAAGGAAACTGAAGTTATTTTTTGATTCATTTGCACTCTTTAAATCTCCATGAAAAGCCATGGACTGTTAATCTTTCCATGAACCTGACCTCTGATCTGAGAGCCAGTAAGAGAACAGCAAATTGTGAAATTCAATCATTGTCACTTAACCTTACCTTCAGGTTATTTTGCAGTCTCTGGTTCTTCGCAGCCTCTGTTATCCTTTTCTCCTCACTGCGATCGCGGACCGTCCCTGGAGAGGTCAGCTCGGCGCTCGCCTCTGCGCTGCTCTCATCCGTCTCATCGTGCTCGTGCGTATGAGGGTGCGCTGAATCCTGGATGTGGACACCCATGAGTTTAGTCTTCAGCACATCTTTGGTTCGCCTCAAATCAGCTTCTACCACGATCGCCTGTCAAAACACAACTTACTGTGAAGCACTGCTTTGGGATGTTTATAGTGCAAGTAGCCTTTGTTTTCATCACGTGTCACAAGTCAATCTTTAACCCTGTGCTTTGACATAATGAACCGGAGAACAAAGTCACAGAATAGGCGCTCCAAATAACCAGGAATCCAAACTTATTGGATATGTCTTTGTCATTGCACATAAATAAATAGGCTACACAACAAAACCCAGACACATGATGATGCCAAAATGCAAGTTGAGATAAGTATTCCTAATTTAATGCAAAGATTCACAACAATAACCATACATAAAAGTTGCACGTATATATATTGTATTGCTTTAGCCAGCTATGTATCAAAGACTGGTTGAAACAGTGACTTGCTGCAAGTTAAAACGCAGATGCATTTATACAATCATATTTTTAAGCTCTACTTTTATATTTATTTGTGTTTGACGCCTTTCTTCTATTTTCCCAGATCTAACGCTTAGTCGTGTCAGACAGTGCTCTATGCTCATGTTTGATTCATCCTGTATCTCTCTCATGGTTCTCTCATTAATTCTCACCCTTTTCTGCCATCTCTTCGCCTCGTCGTCCTTTTTCTTCCTGGCGTCTTCCAGCAGGGAGATCTTAGAGGTAAGCTCTGCCAGCTCAGTGGCCTATACACACGCGCAACAATGGGAAGAGAGTTAAGAGTGCTCCTCATCTGAGGTCATTGTGCTCCGACTGTGGGTGCACATGTGTGTAAGCCCGAGTACATATGTGTTTAAGGGTGCACAGGTGTTTTTTTCAAATGCTGCATCATGGCTCAGGTTAATAACCATCCTAATCAATCTGTCTGAAATGTTAATGACTTAAATATACTATCATGCTGAATTTGTGAATCCCTCAATGACATCAATACCTCCCCAGCCGTGTGTCTAACATAGAGGTTGGCTTGATAAATATATGTTAATATACTGTAATAAGTCCTTCATCATCATCATATAAACTGGTCTCAGAACAAAGATGACTTCACAGTTTTTTAAGGTATGAGCAAAATCTATGTTCTAATTTAATCTGATTTCATTTGAAATGAAACGTGTTTTGCGTAAGTACTGTACCAGGCTCTCCTGGCTCCTGATTTGGGATTCAGACTGGTATAGCAGGGCTGCTTTGGCTTCCATTGCACCTCTGCGTTCCTTGTCCAGGCGCTCAGCCTCCTCTTGAGCAATTTTCCTCTCTTTCTCTAACTCAAGAGCTCTGCGAGTCTGCTCCTCCAGCTCTGAAACACACATGCATGTGTGAAAAAAACACACAACCGGACATGTCCACGTAGCATACTGTAAGCTTTGCAGAGATTCTAAGAGCACAAATATTGCATGAAGTATTTAAATGTTCTGAAACTGAAAAAAAAAAAAATCTGAAGTTTAGAAACATTTGTATTCAGAAAGTTGCCAGACCATCTTGAGCTCTTTTTGTCTGCTCTTCAATCTGTCTCAATCTCTCCATCAGCTCCATGGTCTCACGAGCAATCTTCTCTGTTTCCTTCTCAGCATTTTCTCGCTTTTTTTTCTCACTCTCGAGCAGAGCCCTGACAGGAGAATTGTGCATAAATACACATCAGAAAAAACTTTATCTCCTGACAGTTCTTTCTTAAAGGAGTTAAAAACACATTGTAAACTGTAAAATAATAATTTAAAAAAAGCCTTCATTATTTTCCTTTATTCTTACCTCTCCTTCTGCCTCTTATTCTTCTCCTCTCTGGCTTGAGCCTTCATCTGCTGCACCTCGATGGTGTCGGGTTTGCGTCTACGCATGTACAGGTCATGATTCCCCATACACAGGGAGAGGATGCGTTTGTTGATGCGAAGACGAGGTACGTAAAAAACAAAGTCCTATAACACAAAAAAACCTAGTCATTGATTACCCAAGGGTTAATTCAGGACAAATCATTAGCATCTCATAACTGTCTCCCAGTTGAGTCTGGGTTTATAAGATCTGAAAAGACAGTTTTGTTTGGGAGAATTTCATAAATTTGTTCTAAGCTCTTGGACGCTCTCCTCTGTGCATGCATTCAGAAGCCAAATTGAAGTGTGAGGCTAAATTCATGTTTGTGTATGAGATCAAGTAGCAGCTGCTCTCATTACACCACTTGCTGTAATTTATGCTTTTTTCAAAGTTGGTAACTACTCCAGTAACAACACAACAGGATTCTCGTTCACCTTCTGTTTCAAACTCACAGTGAATAATTATAAGAAGATCCTGCAAGGATCTTGAATGTAGCAGTAAGAATTCTGTCATCAAAGTTGCTAAGAAGTACTCACACATTGGACCCAAGGAGCAGCTATTTAATCCCATCCACAAACAACCATAAACTGAGTTAAACTTTGATAAGCTCCCAGTTACAACATACCATCAAGCCTCACAAAAGGCTTCCAGTTTGTCTGGCTTATGGGTGTGAAGTATAAATAGCACATTTTCAATAAACTAAACTCCTTCATAACATTTCTGGCTGCAGTAACGACAAGATGTGGATTTAATGTATAGATATGGGTTTTTTTTACATACCGGAGCTTTCCTGTCGATCGGTTTGATAAGGAACTTCTTATCATTGAAGGAAATATTTCTGATCTCACTCCAGGGGAAACCAATCTTTGGGGTCATCCTGAAAGTATTGGCATGGTGCACCATTGAGGTCAATAATAGAGTTACAGTGTCATAGGATGTTAACTTCTACACATAAAAAGAGGAACAGTACAAAGAGAGCAAATCACAAAGGTGTTTTTGAGCTAAACGCTAATGTTCATCTACAAACAGTGACAATGCTAACATGCAGACACACATGTTCACTGTGATCATAGTTTAATTGTTAGGAAGGTGGCTGAGTGGAATTTAAATAGATTTAGGTTTTGGGTTATAAACCAAAGTCCAAAGTACTGAAATAATTATCCTGATTACAGCATGAAAGGAAAAACGTGTTTTTGCTTATTGTTTCTTGCTTTAGATGTTCATGTTTATTGGTCATATGTAAAATCACAACTAGTTCTCAATAGGGTGATAAAAGCTCATTACAAAAGTAGAGTTTTGGAAATGACAGCCCGCTCTTCACATACTCTAGACCTGCTTGATACTTTCAGAATATGCAATGTGGGATAACATTGTTCCCTGTTGGTAATATTGCAATAAATAAATCACAATAAATTGTGCGAGTTAGTTATAACTAAATGTCCCATCTGTTGTTCGTGATGTTTTACTCAATGCCAGTACATGTCCCTACTATTAAAAAAACATAATCTCAAAAAAAAATGTTTTCATAAATTGGAACCATTTAATCCTTGTGTTTCTGATGGCTAGCTTCAACGTCACATGACCACGTCAAAGAAATGTGAAAGCATGGCCATTATAACATGCCTCTATTCAATATGAACAAATACACACATGGGAAGGGACTAAACACTACTAGTTTACAAGAAATAGTTTCTTCTTATTTACTGAGATGAGTTAAGACTTTTGGTATGTGTTTATTACTGTTTCACAACAATAATAAACTCATTGCAGGACTCATTAAGACAGAAGATTTTACATATTGCATACTCAGAGATTTTGATTTTTTGAATGAAGTAAAAACAGAAGTGGTTTGTTTGTTTCATTGGTATTATTATGATTATTTTATAAGGGTCTACTTTTGGTCTTCGGTCTCCCTGTATGAATAATGGTGTCTTGTTAGCCTGTTTTGGGCTGGGAATTGATGATTTAAAGAATGTTAGGCCATTTCATATTATATCACCCTTTCTGCTAGATGAAACATAATAATATCCCTAAATCCACTGAGGACTGGATGTCTGCATAAAGTCCTTTGGTACTTCAGTCTGGACCAAAGTAGCCAACCAACAGACCGGCAAGCAAACTTTGCCATAGAACCATGCTTCTAAGGAGCCGAACATCAGGAGTTAACAGCAATAAGCATACATGAATTCACAATAGGGCTGTAATATATTTTTGAAACAGTGACCTACTTGTCCTTTTTGTCATAGATGTTGAGCCCCAGCGCGTCCACACCCAGCCACAGCTCTGATCCTTTCTTATTCTTGATGTTGAAGTAGTTGACCCCATACATTTCCAGATCCTGGGCTATCTTCAGGTACTCCACCATGGCATCTTCTCTATGATATACAACCATTTTCATTAAGTACAGTACACCTCATAGCAAAATAAAGTGAAGGCTAACATTTTGCAATAAGATTGTAGTACCTTAGAAGTCCCTTATGCTCTTGATGCCACACCTGGATTCTTTCCTCCCACTGATTCTTATTCAGCTTGTGCTGCTCCAAAACCCTGGTGTTATCAGAGAAGAAGAGAGACGCCAGTTAGAATTCAGCCGACTGAACATGGAATTAAGTTTAACTTTCGTTAACACTAGTATCCCTAGGACTGAGTACCTTTGAGGCAGCAGCTTTTCTCTTGCAAGGTATCCCTGAACGTGATAGTCTTTCCTGTAGTCTCCATGTTTGACCTGAACCGCATACGAGGCCAAGAGCACTGCAGTCTCAGGCGGGCAGTAAATGTCATCATTTAAGATGCTCTCCTTAACCTAAGAAACGGGGGGGACATCCTGTAAATCTGCTTTCACACATTCATCGATAATGATTTATGCTGCAGTCTGTGTGAAGGTATCATAACAAATGTTTGTGGTGTAAATGGGAATAAAAAAGGCTGTGTGTGCACCTGGATCCACTTTCTGTGTAAATACTCCCTTATGTAAAAGCCACAAGGGGTTAACAGGACCTGTGTGAGTCATAGTGGAACCCCCACTGTTCATTGAGGCAGGATCAGCATCTTGATTCCTCATTTATTATTGCATCTGCAGGGTACCTTGCACTTGTGAGACCTTTTGATATCTACCTTGTCTAGAGTCTAACACATGTTTCAATGATTCTTCTTGTTGATTAAAATATTATCTGAGGATATAAAGATAGTCATACATTCCTTTGATGGCAGATAACAGACATGCAATCCAAATTGTTATTAGGGAAGCCAATCATTACCATCCATGCCAGGAATGTTAATTTACCACCACAGTCCCCTTAAGACACTTGATTTCCCTTGTAAGTGCACTCATTACCAACCTGCAGAAAAAAGAGGCGCTGTGTTGCCTCCTGTATCAGCTCATCTGCGACATCCTCGGGGTAAAACTTTGCCCTGAACTTAATCAGCAACGGGTTGTCCCTCTTTACGTCTTGAGCTGTCACCTGGGTTTGGCGTCCCATTGAGAGGAATGAAGACATAGGTACTAATTAGCCTCGATGGGGTGACACAATACGACCAAAGCCATAACCATGAGGACATCTTCTTTCTAATTCATCTGTTAGAAAATTTAAAGTTAACTCAAACAGGAATGGTTATTGTTCACAAATGTTCTCCTCACCCGCTTATTTAGCTTGAGCCACGTGGAGAAGCCTTTGCTATCCTGATACTGGAGCCCAAAGAACCAGGTTTCCCTCAGCCCGATCGTCTTCACTATCTAAACATTAAAAAAAACAAAAAAACAAAAAAACAGGATCACACACTTGTCTGTCCAAGCCCCAGTTTGATAGTAATGTACAGGGTACCTGGTCAAACAGCTGTTTGCCAGTTGTGCTGGGCAGGATGGCAAACTCCAGCTCAGCATCCATGGTCGTAACGCGGACATTTATCTGTCAGAGAAAAGACTGAGATTTAGGAAGAAAAAGTCCCGGCCCGTCGTTCATGAGTGTCACTGGTGAAGCATCAAGAGACATGCAACTGGGTGAAAAAAAGCTGAAATAATTGAGTTTGTTCTCTGAAACAATGCTAAATTTCTTGGTTCTTTGACAGCAAAATGACCAAAAAGAGTGTTCCTTACATTCTTCTGTTCAACCAGGAGCATCCAATCACAAGAGGTTGGTGGGGACTACAATCAAAAAATGAAGCCCAAGGTATATTTTAGACTTAATTTATAACATGGGGTTCATTCCACGATGCATGTAAGTGTTAACAACTGAGTTAACAATAAGACCCCATATAGTGGTAATTTTACATACACATTAAACAATACACACACACATCCACAGCTGCTGTATAGCCTGACTTGTACAGTAATAAAAAAAAATGGCAGAACAGAGGAGAAATGTTTTGCTCCATTCCTCATCAAAATTCTAAGAGCAACAAAAAGCAAGACAGACCTTGATGAGAAGACATAATAATAATAGTAGCAGTTATGATAATATTTACAGTAATGCTAGTTGTGTGCTTAAAAAAAGCTTTGCTGAAGAGATGTTTTCGATCAATGTTAAAGAAAACTAGACTGATAAACTTTACTTTGCTACAGTGTTGTTTTTTTTCTAGATAATCTAACAACACACATTACATCCGGAAACACAAACACATTAAAACCATCTGGCATTTAGGTTGGATAATTTGTTATGTTTTACTCTCAAAGTACAAGTTTGCATGAGACGCCTACTCTTGCTGTCTCTAAGAAGTATAGAGCAGGTACACAGAATCTAATCAAACCACTATCGTTGAAAGAGAAATACAAAAAAGACACAGCTATAATGAAGACATTAAACAAAATGAAAGGAGCTACTTACAGTAGACATTTGTATTTTTTTAATCTCTTGTCGTAACACTTCTTCAGAGAGGTGCTTGTAGTAGCCTTTTTGCTGTGGAGTCATATGAAACTGCTTGCAATACCTACAAGGATTATGCTGAATGAGAATGGACCATTGTATTATTCCCAAGTACTTCTCTCTGGTTAATCCAATGGCAGACCGAGGACCAAGAGATTTAAAGAGGCAAGCTTGGTCTTCTCTGAACTTTTTCTTTTTTTGTTGTTGTTGCTTTATTATTTCACACTCATTTAGGATCAAGGCTTTTGTCTCACAAACCACATTATGCAGTGACACAGGTCAACATTAATCGAGCAGCACTTGATGTTCTAGTCACAGTGAAGGAGCAAAGAGCATTGTGGTAAACTAATAATCCTTCCAGTTAATGTTTTAAGCACATGTTGTTATACAGTCATTTTTGGTTTGATGTAGTGCTGTGTTTGGTTTGTTGGCCTGTACCTGCTCACATGTTCATGGTGGGCTAACAGAGCTATGAGGCTATTTGAAGTATAGCATTATTTAATTTATAGCTTAATCAGGCACTCTGCCATATGAGCCCATAATAAAATATAAACCTTGCTTCACACTAGGCCACTCCTTTACCTAAGTAGGCTGATAGACATTTTAATAGCAGTGACTTAACAAATTGTCATTATGCATATAAAGTCATGCATATGGTCCATTACAAACGTTTAAAAGAAAACAATTTAAACTTAATTTTCAAAACTTCAACCTTGTGTCTGATGTTGTCAGGGTCCACAATGACTAGTCGTTTTCACTCTGTAGGATATAGTGTTAACTGCAGGGCCTTTGATTAAATGTTCTTCTTTGGGTATTTCACCTGAAGTGATTTGTGACTTATTTCACATCACCTGATGCCTCGCAGTTCAAGGTCCTTGAAAACCACATGTTTCTGGTTATTATTTAGTTTTTGTTTTTACCCCCCTCTCCTTTCACTACTCAGAGGTCTGTAGTGAAGGCTGTCTCCCTTTGGTGCAACAGAACTGTTTGTGTCGAGCGAAGCAGTCAGCATGCTGTGAAAAAGGGCTGGTTTCAACTTTAATAGGAAGTGGATTTTTTTTTGTTTTGCAGATTAATCCCAGGCTGTGTGCGTGTGTGTGTGTGTGTGTGTGTGCGGCGGCAGACTGCTCGTGGTACCATAAACTCTTCACACGTAGCCACGGGTTCATATTGCGCGCGCGTGCACGTGTGCGCGCTCACATCTGCTATTGTGTGTGTGTTGTTTTTTTTTATCAACAAGGAGACCACCGGGGGCCTTTGGGAGAACTGAGAACCGGCCAGCTGAACGAAAAACGGATTGCTTAACCATGGCGGAGGAACAAGAAATAATGTGCAAATTAGAAAACATCTTGGAAATACGGTAAGAGTGAGCTGTGGTGATAACTGAGTGGCGGTCAGATGTTTGACACACGCTGAGAAAGCTTGCTAGCTAAGGTTAGGATGAGCCTATTGGCTTCGCTTTTGTTACTGAGCTAGCTAAAATTAGCCTGGTCTGCTGCCAGTCCTTTCTCTAAAGGTTGTTTCGGCTGTTCGCGCCTCGGTTTGATAAAGCGAGCACACGGAACAAGACGTGGATACACACATAGTAAAGTAAAGCTACATGTTGTGATCGCTCGTGCAACAATTTTCCAGATGTGTATCAACACGATGCCAGATGTGCTGTCTGTAATTCTGCTGGTAAGCTAGCTACTTTGCTAGCGAGCTTGTCTGGTCTGTTTCATCGCGAAAGGGTTGTTTATGTTCTTGTGACTTCCCTGCTGTGAAGCTCAATAAAAGTGATTTATCTGTGATTCCTTTAATGAGTGTGTGTTCACGGCTGGAGAAAACACTGGCCCCACTGCTAAACGTGATTATAAAAACGCAAATGAAGTTTTTACTTTGATTCTGGTTCAAAACACTGCAACACAGATGGAAATTATGTTTTTGATGTTGTTTCTGTGCGAAAACTTTTGTCATCATGGCAAGAATAAATCTGACTGTGTGTGTGTGTGTGTGTGGCTGCAGGAACAAGACTATCCAGATGCAGAAAATCAAGTCTCGTCTTAAGGTGGAGTTTGAGGCTCTGGAGTCCGAGGAGAAGCATCTGAAAGAGTACAAACAAGAGATGGATCTGCTTCTGCAAGAGAAAATGGCACACGTGGAGGAGCTGCGGCTCATCCACGCTGATATCAATGTGGTGAGTGAGTACGACGTTCAGCGACAAGCACCGGGAAATGTTCCTGAATCTCACACAGACCAACAACAACGAAACACAGATATAAAAAAGTAGTTTCAGTGCCTGTGTTACTTTTCAGAATAAAGATGTTGGCACCTCAAGTTGAGCGAAGTTGGCACCTCAAGTTGAGCGTTTACATGTTTATCATGTTTTGAAGTCCCTCATCGTTTTCCCTCAGATGGAGAGCACCATCAAGCAGTCGGAGAATGACCTGAACAAGCTGCTAGAAACAACCCGCCGCCTGCACGATGAGTACAAACCTCTGAAGGAGCATGTTGATGCCCTCCGGATGACACTCGGTCTACACAGACTCCCCAACCTGAACGAAGAAGAGGAGAAGCTCTCCCTGGAGTCAGTACACGCACACACACACACACACACACACACACACATACACACATACACATACACACACAAACACATACAAATGCATGCAAGACACTGCAAGTTTTAGTCCGTAACTCTTTAGTTATTGTCATTTGTAGGGAACAACACATTTAACTTGTTAGCTTGGTGTTTTTTTACAGCCTGTTTTTTTTTTAAATTTTTTACACAGACTCATGATCAGAAATTATCTTATGAAAGATGATTTTTAGAATTCAAAAAATTGGGGAGCACGATGTTCAATACAAAGTACCGTTTATGTCATATTTGTACACACATGATTATGAATTAGAGCTGAAACGATTCCTCGAATAATTAGATGACAAAAATTCATCGAGGAATTTTTGCTGCCTCGAGGCTTCGTTGAGGTTTTTTTTTTGCGTCATCAAAACTATGCTATGAGTTAAAACACGTTTAATGTAGCTGCAACTATCTGCTCCTCTCTCTGCTGCACGCTCAGTCTGACACACACTTACGCGCTAACGCACACACATACACACACGCGAGCGCGGCGCGCCCCTTTTAACTTTTAGTCAGCACACAGTTGATCCGTGATCCATACGACCGAGTCGGGAACACGTGATCCGGTCAAACGGTCGGCTTTTCTCCGTTCACTCTCTCAGTGTTTGCAGCTAACATAACGATAGCAACGTCCTCTCACAGTCTCTGTCATAGACGTGTCTATGGTCTCTGATGTCTCAGTCTGTGAGCGAGCAGACAGAGATACGCACACTTATTATATTAAATGTCTCATGTTGTTAAAGCTAAATCAAGACAGAACTTGTTTGGTGGAACAGTAATTTATTATCCTCTGATTGATTTTAGTTTTTATTCTGCAATGTTAATGCGGGGGGGGGGGGCAAGCAAATATATATTTAAAGTTTCTCAATTTCCTGATTTGATAAAATGATTAATTCCGTGATTGATTCAACAGAACATAATGCTTTCTCGATTAACTGTACAGTAACATCAATGTAGGCGACACAAAAACACTATTTGTTATTTCAGCCATTAAAACATTTTTGGCCTTTATTTTTCATCTACCTGCCGCCTTGACCAGTGAATCAAAAAGTTGTCAGTAATGAGGTGAATGTCAGCAGCTGTAGAGCAGAGGTGGTGGGTTGTAACAAGCAGGCGTTACCATGGTAGCTGTAGGGACGACCCGAGACGAGTTAAACCTCAATTAAGCAAAAGTATGATTTATTCGATTACTCGATTAATCGATCGGGATATTCGATAGAGTACTCCATTACGAAAACATTCGATAGCTGCAGCTCTATTATGAATCGCTGCGGAAGAACACCGATTTTCAAACATGCATGGGAGAGGAAAATGGAGCAGGAAACTCACAACGGGAAGAAGTGACATCAGCTTGCAGACTCAGTGGTAATATGCAGCAGTCACTATAAAGGTGCATTCGTGCAAGAGCGTGCCTCACAGAATGATGGCACCAGGTGACCTTTTCTCCGACATGGAACTAGAGAGCAGAATGTCACGCATGGTGTCCTATATTTGTACAGGAATTAAAATCCAGAATCCATCGGGGGGGGGAGAAATTGCGTTCTCTGCAGAGATCAAAGTTATGCACGCTTGTAAGGACGTATGAGCTGAGTGGACGAGTCCGTGTATTGTTAGGTCACAACTTCTGTGGTCAAGGATTGACCAATGGCAAAGAGTGGAGCCTCTTGTTCTGCTACATGTAATCAGTTATATAACATCTGATGGGAGAAAAACAAATGTTGCATCGTCACAAGATCCATTTATCCCTGTCTGACTTCAAGCAATGAAAGCAATCAAATAGGTTTTTTTATGTTTTTTTTTATGAAACCATGTTGATCCCTTTTTTATTTTGCCAGGGGTGCATCATGATTAGTTTCACAGCCATGACTAAGGAGGTCTAGAGTTGTCGTTTTTCAGTTCGTGAGAACGGAAAGACGTGAGAGGTGAAATTGGTTCACCGGGCCGTCTCTATGAGAAGAAACCATTTAGGATTTTAGCTTTATTTAGATGTTGTGATTGGTGGCGAGAAAAAAACCCCCAAAACAAACAGAAGACGCATTCATCTTGTTTTTTTTGTTTTGGAGGTTGCCGGGATTAGTGAGGGAACTCTTTGACTCCTCTATGAAAGGGCAAAGAGAAGACATCTAGAGATGGTTTGAAAATCAAAGCCCTCGTGACCGTTTGATTTGGCGTCATTGTCTGAGCAGGAGAATGTGTCATGTTGACGTTCAGCCTTTAGCGAAACATGTTAGCAGTGTTACTACTTAGTGCTATATTTAACGTTCCCTTTGTGATCAGGGAAAGCACTCATTATGGCAGTTTTTTATTTATTTTATTGGCTGGTTAAGGAGCATAAGCGAAGGCTTCTAAAGGTCACATGACTGACAGTTGGAGGTCACGAGTTGCCGCGTCAACAGCTGATTAGTGGAGAGGTTTTTTGGAACAGTAACTCAAAGCAGATTTTGTAGATGTCAAGGACAAGTGGCACTTCCCTGCCCTTCATCGCCGTGGTGTCTGAGCCGTTTCAGTTTTAATGAGAAGTTCAGAAAACCTAGCAGGGCGAGTCAGACACAAAGTGAAGGTAAGATAGCCACACTTCGACCGGACCCTTTTTTTTTTTTTTTTTTTTTGCCTCGGAATGCTGAGCAGGTTTTTTAAATGAGTAAAATGCGTCGTCTTTGTATTATCTCGAGTATACTCAAGCAGAGAGATGTTTTTAATTCTCTATTGACGCGTCGAGAAAAAAAAAGAAGATTCCTGTCTGCTGTGTTAGGATGACAACAAAAGCAGATCCCTGCAGACTGAATGCAGACCTTTTCCCTACGAGAAGTCAGAATAAACAAACGTAAAATGGATTTTGTAATGACAGTGAACGGACCATTTGAAGGCCTTAGAAATACAGCAGTGCTAATGGTTCTGGCATTAAAGACTAAAATTGAATTGGATTCCAAATGACAGTGTTCTCTCTCTTAATCAATACTTAAAGGCTGATTGACATTTGCCACATAAATGCAGCAGCGGTCGAGTATATCCTCTGAAAATAACTCTCTGAGTCATGAGTGTCTACAAGCTCTGACTTCAGAACAATGTGTCAACGGCCCCCCGAGCCCTTGACTTGTTTATTTATGAGCCGGGGTGTTAAATGAAGCCATGGGGAACATTCATGTTTTCATGCGTATATGATGACAGTTGGCCTTTAGAGAGTTTGGAAACTCTAAATGAGTTTCCAGACTCCCTCACTTAAAGGTAGATCAGTCAAGACTTGGTATCCCTGCTCTTCTTCTTCTTTTTTTTTTTTTTTTTTTTAACTCGAGGGATGTTACCGAAAAGAATGTAATGGAAAACTTTGGTGGTCTGGCGATTGATGTCGTGAAAATTGAATTTTTCTTTGCATAAATATCTGGAGTTGTGAGGAAGTGGGCCACTGCTGCTCTGCAGGCTGACATTCTTGTTGGCAGGATGGCTCGTCCATTTGGCCGTGCGCTGTGTGGAAGCTCAGATGATGAGTTCATTTCTGGCCAGATGGTTGCTGTCTCCCCTTTCCTTCTCAGTAGCATGATCCTTGGTGTTCCCTGAGCTACTCAAAACGGTTGAGGCTGA
Source organism: Symphodus melops (assembly GCF_947650265.1). Taxonomy (NCBI): domain Eukaryota; kingdom Metazoa; phylum Chordata; class Actinopteri; order Labriformes; family Labridae; genus Symphodus; species Symphodus melops. Next base: position 19,533,107 of record NC_136699.1, read on the forward strand.
TCACTTTTGTTCTTCGCTAGTTTTTTCTTAAATGACGGAACTCATCACGGAGGGAGAGATCTGAGAAGATGCCGAAGTCATGAATGTGCTGGAGATGATCAAACTATCCCTGCACACCCCTGCCGCCAGCAAAGTAATTCTAGGGTAATTTTATCCGGCGATCTTGTGCTCGCTGCGGTTGTTTTACGCCGTGTAATGGAGCAACCGTACAGAACATTAAACCACACCTCACAGGCCCGTGGGTCGCTGAGTTTCTTTTTAAGATGCTTTGCAAGACTGACGTATCGGCATACCAACGAGCCTTCAGCTGTGAAGTAATAGAATCAGTCTGATTCTGATTTTCGAACAGGAAATGAAAATGAAACTGAGCTCTTGTCTTCAAAGGGAAACATTCATGTTCAATCTAAGTCCAGTGAGCCTTTCTAAACTAAACCAACACAATGTGTGTTCATGTCATCAGTAGCCTTTGTATCTGCTGGGTTGTTTTTTTTTTTCGATAGCGGTAACGAGAATTACTGAATCATTGAATTGGTTTTGTCAATCCTCGATCACAAACGTATCAAGAGAGAGAAACCAGAGAGCGTAAAGAAATTGGATCACTTTTTCTACTTTTGAAAATAGGCCAGTGAGGCATAAAGTCCAAGGCCAAATTTCTTTCCCAGCCCTCCACTGCCCACACACACACACACACACACACACACACACACACACACATATGCATGCATGCAGGCAAACACTCTCGCTCTGACTGTACTCCTGCTCAGAGTTTCACATAAAAATAAAAATAAAAAAATGTGTTAGATCGACTACAATGTCCTTCAATTGGAGTCTGCTTTGTATTTGGTTTAGTCGCTCCATGTCTCCTGATTCTGAGTGGAGATAATCTCAAATGTGATGTGATTCATGAGTTCTCAATAAGAATCACAGCCAGCCAGGTTTCACTCTTCTTCTTTTTTTTTTTTTTGTTGTTGTTGCTTTGAACAGCTACTTTGAGAAACAGAAAGCGGAGTGGCAGAAGGAGCCACATGAGCCTGCCATTCCAGAATCCCTTGCTGCCGCCGCCGCCGCAGCGCAACAGCTTCAGGTTTCCAGGAAGCAGGATGCACGCCAGACCGCCACATTCAGACAACAACCCCCACCGATGAAGGTACTGCTCCCAATCACCTGAAATCACTGCCGGGATGTTAAAAGGGATCTTTAAAAAATAAAATAAAAAAGTCAATGGGTTGTAAGATCGAACAGAAGAGCAGCCATTTTCAATCAAGGTGAAAGTTACAGTCAATGAGGCAGTGATCTGAGTTTAGCTGTGTCATCTATTAAAACGTGTACCGTAAATTCCGGACTATAAGCCGCTACTTTTTTCCCACACTTCGAGCACTGCGGCTTCTACTCCGGTGCGGCTAATGCATGGATTTTTTATGGGGGACAATGAGCTTCTGCCGCAAAAACATTTGACTTCGTCACGTCGGATCTTAATATCAGTCATTTTGCGCTTCATGCACGCACCCTCATGATGGAAAACACACGGAGAAATACATATGATGTAGCTTTCAAGTTAAAGGCGATCGACCTGGCTGTCAAAGAAGCTAACAGAGCTGCTGCACGTTAAGATGACACTGACAGCGACAACAGAGACTGAGGAAGTGAGTAATGAAGTCATTCTGAGGCAGTGAATGGATGGACTTTTTCTTGTGAAATATATTACGGTCATCTTTTTCATCAGCCGTGTTACAGACACCGTCGGCTAGGCTTCGTATTGTAACGTTCATGTTGTAAAGTCAGTAGTTGATAATGTGTTCATAATTGCGATTATGTGGAGAGTCAGTGAATGCACCAGCGAGAACGTGTTGAGTGGCTGTATGAGAGAACGCTGGGGGAGAGAGTTGGATTGTTACGGCAAGTTATGTGTTGCTCTCTGCTGTAAACGGCGTGGTCACGGCCGACAGTGATCGGGTTATTAAAAGTTATTATTTGAACGCTCTCGTCGTCCTTTAACGTCCGTACGGACGCTACAGTATTTGCGGATGTTACCGGTAGCCTACGTCTGTGTAAATAGCTCTTGTTATAGCGTGGACACCTGCGGCTTATAATCAAGTGCGGCTTATATATGTACAAATACATTTATTTACTTATTTTTAGCCGGTGTGGCTTATATCCAGGTGCGCTCAATAGTACGGAATTTACGGTATATAGAAGGGGTGTGACGACACTCAGCGTACGAGACGAGAGGATTTTTTAAAATATATATATAACTTTGTTGACAAACTGTGACTGGACAAAAAGTCTTTTATTCAATTGTAAGTCCCAAAATGGGAAACCATGCAGGATCAATTTTGATTTTTTTTTTTTTTTTTTTTTACTGGTAACCATCTTAAATCATAGGCGTGTTCTGTCCGTCACTCACCGGGCGCCCAAAATGTTGCGACGGATCTCAAATCTACAAATCTCCCCGTCAGGAGTGTGTCACCGTTGTTTCGCCTCGGCTCAGACTTTGTGGGTTTTTTTTGTTTGGTTTTCTTGGAGCGGATACTTTTGGACTCTTGAGCTTGCGATGACTCATCCTGTGTATTTTAAAAGTTCTTTGATAGAAAATGAGTCTCCATGCATTTGAATAATGCACAAAACACAAATCTTGCTGTGAATTACGAGTTGTCTGTAAATCTTCAGAAACCTTTATTTTTATTTGTTTTTTTTCTTCTTATGAGTTTAGAACAGGTAACACATACACCCTGGTTATTTAAGGGATGTGTGTGTGTGTGTTTGCACTGGCTGTACATGCAGCGCGTGTGAGTCAGAACAAACAAACGGGGAGCGTTGGTTTCAGGACTGCAGCTTCAGTTTTTTTTTTTTTTTGGAGCCAACACACCGCTCTGTGATGGAATTTGTGTTGCTAACTCTACAGCTGCAGCATTTAACAGGCTCTGACATGACTGACGTTTCCTTTCTGACTGATGTTTAACGCGGCCACCAGCTGATACCGGCGTGACAAATAGAGACACGATGAGAAGAAACGGGGCAGAAAGACGAGGCAGCGCTTGAATCAAAGTCGCCGTGCACTGAAATATCAACACCTTACCAGCCGTCTCTGTGTAAAGCCTGCGATAAAACTAACGTGGGATAATATTTTAGCAGACTGAATCATCGTCCTGTTGTACAGCAGACCTCCGTGGCTCATACACACTCTAATTAAACGCTGTATTCTTTTCACTGTCGCTCTGCACAGAGATTGAGCAGCAGTTCATTTGCTTCATACGGAGATGACACATCTCATGTCGATTCTGTTTACCTGCGTCCCTCACCGTGTGGGATGATAAACATTAGTAAATCTTTATCTGAATAGTGCTAATTCATAACGGCTGTGACCTCGAGACACTTCACAAACAGAGCAGGTCTAGACCTTACTCTTGGTTAGGAAGACGCAACAGTAATCCACCATGACACTGAGCAATTGTCACACTCGCTGTCACAAACCTTTTTAAAAATGCCCGGGGCATCTTCTCTGGTCGTTTCCACTTTAATCAGACTTTAATCAGACTGCTGCGCTGCGTCTAAAGAAGGAAATCGCCAGTTTTCACCTCGACCACAAATATTGTCCTGTCTTCTGAAACACCCATACATGTATTCTTATTACATCACCTTAAATTCAGTCAATAGAAACGTAGCTTCCTACACTCGGGTGCAACCTGACAAAGCCGCTCGCTAATGTCTACAACATTGCCAGAACATAGAAATAGTGATTGCTGAATGTCTCCCCTTCTCTCCAGGCGTGCCTGTCCTGCCACCAGCAGATTCATCGTAATGCTCCCATCTGCCCGTTGTGCAAGGCCAAGAGCCGCTCTCGCAACCCAAAGAAGCCCAAGAGGAAGCCAGATGAGTAGATCCCAGCCTTCCCTCAGCCTGCGTTTGATATAAAGGGACCTGCTCAGATACGCTGATCTCAGATCAGCCGCGTCCATCAGAATAAACGGCTGAAGTAACAGAGAATTGCTTCAGGATCATTTCCACAGTTAGTCCCCGCTGTAACAAACTGTCTTGGTACCTTTTTGCATAAACTGTCGAGCTGATCAAGTGTCTGGTGTTGTTGTTCTGTTGTTTTTATCAGTGCTTTGAACGTGTTTCTATGTCATTGTATGACGCCTGTAGTAGCTAACTAGCCTCTTGACTTTGTAACTGTGCAAAAAGGACATTGATGAAGATGTCCAGTCATTTTTACCCATGATGTTTTTGTTCATTCCCTTTCATATTGTACTGTAATGTGTATATCTTTTATGCAATGCATGCGTGTTTCTGTGGCTGTTGTGTATTTTTTGTGCCAATATTAAAAAAGACAGGTTGAACAGAAAAGTCCATGAAAAAAAGGTTGTTTTAATGTTTACAGTATTCACGTTACCACAAACTGGAAAGAACCCCCCCCCCCCCCCCCCCCCACTTATTTGCCCTGAATAGTGTCGTTCTGTGTAACTTTAATACAGTGTTAAGAAAATAAATGGCTGTTTTATTATGACCTTGTTAGTGTCTCCTTTTTACCTTCAAAACAAAAGCTAGACATCCCTTTATGTTTTTAAGGAGAGTGAACATAAACAGCCGACTCAGAGGAAGTCAGGACACCGGCATCAGTGTATGGATTATCATTTATTGGGTAAATGGTTAGGATGAACCTGTTTCTTCTAAATAAAGAGGCAGGAATATGTTTGACTTCCCCCCAACATTTTCCCTTTCATTGTATTAATAATGTGCCTGTCATGTCTGCAGCTATCTGTCTGAAAAAGGACAGCGAGGGCTTGCTAAATGAGTTCCTGTAGCGTTTTTGTCAGGATAACCCCTCATTTCATCTGTTGCCAGGGCAACTCCACGTTCCGTAGTCGTTGCTAAGGCAACCCCAGGTTGCTGTGACCTGCATATCTACACCAAGTAGTTCCTCCCAAATCCAGTGAGGGGCATCGCAGGGCTTTGGGAGATCTTGCACAAACTCCCCATTGTGCACATTCCTGTAAATAGTCTATTTCATCAGCCGGCTTCACTTGTCTATAGGAGTTATAAAGCTGTCCTCAGATTTACTCTCTCCACAGCTCAAAAGTGTGTTTAGTCTGCCCTTCAGTGTATCAAACTGCAGTTGTGTCTTCTTCCTTCTGATAAAACTTTTCAAGGCCAGAGAAGCCCATGTCTCCTGCTCACACACAGCCGGATGTCAGAGCAACTCCTCTGCCGTCTAGTACCAACAGAAACACCGCGAATGAGTGGAGACAAAAAAAAAAACCCAACAGAAAACAGCCTTTTCTACAATAACGACAAACACATGGCATCACTGAGTCACTTCAGATGGACTTGATGACCTGTCTCAGTTCTCCCTTCAATATTTTGAGCCTTAGCATTGACACTGATGTGAAGAGGAGCGGGCCGGTCTGTGTAGTAGAGAGTCCTCTCTCTCTCTTAACTCGTCCCCGGCTTCAACTTGTCTCTCACTTGCCAAGGGGACAAAATGTGCTTCTGTTTACTCCGGACAACTGGAAAAAACTTATTTACAGAGGCTTATGGCTTCCTTCCTCCTCCATATTGTACGACAATAACACCAAGAAAGGGCATTTAAAAAAAATACAACCGAAATATCATAGCTAAATTTTAATTTAAATAAGTAACGTGACATTTCATCCGAGCAGCACGACAGTTATCTCTTTTCTTTTACTAATAAACAAACATAACGATTTTGAAGAATCCTACAAACTAAAGGGCTTTGTCAAAAATGGCTTTCCCTTTCACACAAGTGTTTTTGCACGCCCTCTTCTTTTCGTGTCCTGAACAATTGCACTTCCTGACATCTGCGTATCATTACCGCCATCTGGTGGTCGACAGGGGCACGTGGATGTCTACGTATGATTTGTTTGCGTGTTTGTGTGTAATTCAACGACTAAATTACTGTTTTCAAACATCACACGAATACCAAAGAAACATCTGTGAAAAGCTAGTAACCCTGACTGACTTTCTCACAAAAATCTCCGACACTAAAGATGTGCAATAATGAGCAAACTAAAATGGTCATTACAGAAAAATGCTTTCTTCTTCGTCATTTTTTTCTCCCTTAAGGCAGAAATGTGCCTAATATATTGTTGTCAATTGTCATCATTTCAGGTAACATATTAGAGTTAAGTGTACTTTTTATAATGTAATAATTATTATAATGAAACAGCACATGCAACATTTAAGAGGCGATGTCATTTGGGGATCATTTCCTTATTCATTACCTCAGCAATCAGAACACTAAAGGTTTTATATTTTTACTGACCTTTTAACTCTTTACTTCCGCAGATCTCTTTTGACCTTTTATTAAAATTATCATTTCATTGTCTGTTTGTTTAACATTGGTATTTTTTTTGGATCCTATTTTTATATTTAAAGCTCTTTTGTATCATTTGTTGTCTGAACATCACTGTGTTTTTATTTAGGATGTTTTGTGGATGGGCTTGCTCCGGACCAGATGCAAGAGGGTCTAATAACGTTGTATGAAATGAATTCAGTTCAGTCAGGGTGTTAACATTTAGAGCAAATCTCAAGTCTTCATCGTCCATGTCCGTGTGCTGAAATAAGTTAATCAATAATGTCTTCATGTAGCTTATTTGTACAATGCCAGGAATCTGGACTTATGTGCCATCTGCTGAGAGAATGTGATGTGTCACAGCCGGGCATGCCTTCTAAACACGGGACAGTATAAAGACATTGGTAGGTTTGGCAGAGAAACAGCTGACTGGCTGCTCCTCTGAAACGTCTGACAGTCACACAGCTGACACTAAAATGGCGGCCTCAGTGTGAATCAGGGAAGCAGGTTCAGAACAGGGAACTAACAGAACACTTCAGCCAATCTCTTCAGCCCTCCAGTATAATGTGGGCTGTTGTGTTTCCAATTCTTGAGGCGATTTATAACGTCCCATGTCGCAGAGAGACACGGATGGCTCCATTTCTTGTTTGTTTTTATTCCTGAGACAGCGGCAGTCACATTGACCAATCAGCGCCTGAGTGTCACACTCCTATCACCTTTCTAATAATAGACCTGTGCTTGGACCCTCCAAGAATGGAAGTTTAGCCAGGCCCATATGTGGCCTAAAATTAGCCCCCCCTACCCCCCACAAGGTAGCCTTTGCCCAATGTCTGTGAACACACACACACACACACACACACACACACACACACAATCCATACTAGTCATTTAGTCCACTAGGAAGCGTCACACACTTTTTGGAGGACCTTTCTTTCCTTCATTACTTCACATGACTCATTCTGGGCTTTAAAATTGTTCCCTTCTTCTCATGTCTCTGGATTAAACATCAGCAAGCAATTAGAGGCGGTAAGTATCTTGTTGCAGTTAGTTCCAGTTGGCTGATTTGGACTCAGACCATTTCACTTTGATTCTGTTTAGTAAATTCTGTGGCTCATTAGTGGGAGAGATTTTTTATTTTTATAAAGAGCGTTAAATAAAAACTGATTCCATGCATGTCATCAAAGTCATTGGCATTATTACATTAGCCTAGTAAGGGTGTATTGTTTGGTTTTGTGTTCCTACAATAGATATGTCATGTCAACAAAGTACATTGTCTTATGGTAGCCATGTGTAGTCATGATAAGTATCATTCAAGAATTTGTTTTTGCTGTGTTGATACAGAAACCATCCCGAGTAAAAAAGAACCTAAAATGCCAAGAAAATGTCAGCGGTGCTTTGGCTGCATTATCATCTTTCTCTGCTCTTTTTGGCCTTTGCAGATGGAATTGCTTTGACTTACACCAGTCTTGGTTAACATTATGGTTCTGGGCCAAGCTGTCAACATGAGTTTGATGGACATTTCAAAGATCTTCTCCCTGCTGCAGCCTAAGGAGGAGGATGAGGACAGTGAACAGTGCCAGGCTTTGAACAATGCCGTGAGCAGCGATGACGTGACTCTGCTCTCTGAGCTGCTCTCTCAGGAGAGTTACAGGAGGTCTATCAACGCTCGAAGTGGGTGGGGGGTCCCGGTAACCCCCTTGCGCACTGCTGCAGCTCTGGGACACCTGAGGTGCTTAGAGTTGCTGTTGGAGCATGGTGCAGAGGTGAGTTATAGACAGCTTTATTAGATTACAGTGAAGTGTGCTGAGGTGGATCTTTAGTGCAGGTGTAGAGGGGACAGGAGGGCTGCTGAAGCTGCCTGTGGGTAATTTAATAACCATAGATACAAACTTTATTTAGCCAACAAACATGACTTAAGAACCAGAAAGAGGTCATTCCATCTTTCTTTGATATATTAGGTGTTCGCTGAAATGAGTAAATGTTTTGTACATAAAGGATACCAAGGAAACACACATTTACCAAAAGTGAGACACTAAGATAGTAAACTCCTGTGAAGGACTTTCAGTTTCTGTTGATTTTGGCGCCCCCTGTATGTTACCTCTTTGCTAAATGTTGATACTGCTGCATGTAACCGGTAGATTTCTGCGTAGTGCAAATGGATGCAGTGACACCGGGCTTGAATAAACAGAATCAACATGAAACATATGTCTCCACAGAACAAAGCATACCTGGCTAAAGGGACGTAGAGACAACACTGAGTTTCAACTTGTCAGTCTGCTCCAGATCCTCCTGCACAGATTAAATAAGTACATTAGTACATTCATGTGTGTGCACGTAAACTAGCTTCAATTGCTGTGCACTGCAAGCTAGGCTCCTTAGCAAATAAAATAACAATATATTCAGGATATTTAAATTAAATCAGTATACCAACAGCTAACAAAAGACTGTAAAACATTCTGAGGAACATAAATGTACACAAAATAACACAAGGAGGGAGGTTGATAAAAACTTAGGCAAAACAATGGACACCCACCTCTCCCAAAGGCAACTATACAAAAGTACAGAGGGGAAGTGGGCAAAAGAACATAATACATCATAATAACCAAAGAAGAAGAAAACAAAAGACTACAAAGGGCTGTGGACTACATAATAAGACTTAAACCATTTCCAGGTAATTTTGTGTCCTTATAAAAACACCAGCATATTTGACCCTGTTACATGTAAGCAATGTTTTCTGAAAGGAAACCTCCACCTGCTTTCTCTTACCACTGAATGTGTTCTTTATTTTGAACCTTTGATGTGCAGAGTGTGAACAAGCAGTAACTCTGACACAAACCCACCGCAGCGTTTCTAGGCATTGAAAAAAAGAAAGAAAAAAAGAGTGGTATAGAAATGATCAATCTTGTCTCGGATGCTCTCAGCCTACTTTAATATTTCATGAAGAGACATCAGCATTCATTTCCGTCTTTTTCGTTTCACAACCGGCTAAATTCTTCCCACAGGAGCTTTAACATGAGCTATGAGGGGAGATAATGTGTGTGATGCTCACACGTATTCAAGAAACATTTACCTCAACAAAGAGAGTCAAAGAGAAGAAAACATGTATCTTTAATAATAAGTTAAAGACAATGAATGAACTCATTTCATGTAATTAAGAGTCCATTGTTCCCACCTCGTTAAACACTATTCTACCCCCTAACGACGATAAAAACGACTTATTTAAAGACCGCCTTTAATCACAAACTCCTTAAGCTTTTATTTTTAACCTCACATTCTTATCTTGTGAGATTTTTCGATAAGACTTGAAATCCTTCTTGTGTTCCACGTCTCAAACATACACGACGCTCCTAAATTATAATGTCTTTCTCTTAATTACTAAAAATGTTGAGGACCAACAGGGAGACTTTTTTTTTTTTCGAAACAGTATTTCTCCTTTGAAATACCCGACATCTAAAAATGTAAGCGTTGACGACCTTATATTCAGTAGATTCAAAGTAACCAGCTTCATTTATCACTCTAACAGCTCTTTTCTCCAGTTGCATTATGGGATCAATGTTATTTCGTGACACAGTATGTCACTGCATAATAAGCAGGCAATATAACATAACAGGCATTTCTTGTTTTCACCATCTTTAACAGTATTAACGCTCCTCCGATCTATACTTTTGAGTCATGGATAGAAGGACGTCTGCATTCTCCTTCACTATGTTTTCATTCTCATATCCTCAAAACTCGGCTTCCATCATTTCAGGCAAGCAGCTTTGATCAGCCGCAGGTACACTTCTATCTGGGAAGAGCCAAACATGTACAAACTGATAATACCAGGCATGGAAGTAATGAAGCATTTAGTTTTTCCGGGTAATTTCATCTGGAGTTTTATGTTTTTGTTTCATCAAACACACATCCTGGCAGGGATGTGTGTTGTTTCCGTTACGTCACGCCGATGTTCTGTTGTGGTTTATCCAGATTGACAGCCTGGATGTGAAGGCCCAGACTCCTCTGTTCACAGCTGTCAGTGGGAAACATTTCGACTGTGTGGTGGCCCTGCTGAAGGCCGGAGCCGATCCCAACGGCAGCCAGTACAACAACTGCTCCCCGGTGTTGACAGCAACCCGTGAGGGAGACCTGGACATTCTCCGAGAGCTGCTGCGGTTTGGAGCTGAGGTGGATGTCAGATCCAAAGTTCCTGAGTGGGCCTCTAATGCTACAGCCTGCAGGGGGCCTCTTTATATAACAGCTGTTTATGGACACCTGGGCTGTTTTAAACTGCTCCTGCTCCATGGGGCCAATCCCAACTACAACTGCACAGATGAGAAGATGCTGGCCAGGATTAAGCAGCCAAAGACGGTTCTGGAAGTGTGTCTGCGGTATGGCTGCGGGGTGGAGTACATCCAGCTTCTCATAGACTTCGGGGCAGATGTGTATCTGCCCACACTGATCATTGACAAGACTACAAAGCAAAATGAAGCTTTGGCACTGCTGCTCAAAGAGAGAGGTGAGACTCTATAGCTGGTTTAATTTGCATTACACTGACTAAAAAGTCCCATGATTATTCATTTGATATTTTTCTGTTCCTGCTCCAGTTTGTCCAAAAACACTGATGTCGCAGACTCGGCTAGCGATACGAAGAGACCTCCCCTTCACCAAAAAGGAGCCTGCCATTGACAGTCTGGATATTCCAGTTATCCTGAGGAACTATCTGAAGCATGACACCTCTGAACTCATATAAGGCTCAAGATAGGATCAGAAAGTAGGGCCGGCTATTTAATATTATTTTTTTTTAACTTCACTGCTGTACACTGAGGAAGAGGAGGACGAGGTAATGGACAATAATACAACCAATCAAACTCGACTGTGAGACTTCCTCTGGCTCCTTTAGAGGTCACTTACCCTGCCAGAGCTGTAAATTCTTGTTTTAATATTTCTCCATGAAGGTTGACGTTTTGTGACTTGAAATATGTATTTTAAAAAAAAAAAAAAAAAAAAAAAAAAACCCTTAGAGGTTCTAATAGATATTTGAGCTCCGACAAGTTCATTGAAGTGTTTTCATTCAGATGGTTGTTCTGAAGGGCTCCATGTTGGAAGAAAATCTGCCGTGTCCTTGGGAAGTGTAACACCGGGGTTGGCCACTAGAGACCACAGTAATACAGCTTATTACCCTTCTCCAAACTGCAGCTTGTTATTTGGAATTTTCAACGTTAATGCCTCTTGCGTCACCTTTGGCTCTGTCTGTCACAGGTGGCATTACACAATCAAATGTGTTCACACTTCAGCCTTTTTAAGACATCCAGACACATCTGAGGACACACACACACACACACACACACACACAGACTGTGCCTTTGCGCTGCACTTTCTTAGATCTCAGCTGAAAAACAGGCTAACGTCTGTGAACTTTAAGAGCATAAACAAGCAGAGTTACCAGGCTACACTTCAGCACAGCCAACTGGGAGTATAAAACGGCACAGGTCATTACTTATTGATAACAGTCTTGGTTTGAGTGTTTGGGCAGGAAGTTTAACAGTATGCCCCGAATCCTCCCTCTGTACTACATCCAATGCGTCAACAGTCAGGAATGGAACATACAAGCAGGAAGTGATGTCACACGACAGACTACCCGGCACAATGCGCTGCACGCTCACACATCGACGCCTCGGCCCACAGTTCTGTAGAGGGTTTATTTTGAACAAAAGTACAGCTATATCAGATATGGATTTATTTTTTACAGCAAAGTACAACATATTCCCAGTGCTTCTGATTACATCAAAACATATAATGTACATACAGTTGACATCTCCACTCTCCCATTCACAGTTTCTGGATTGAATAGGCATTATTTTTCAGGTTTTTAATTTCTACAACAAATAATCGAACTCAAAAGCCAGCAAGAAAGAAAATGACACGTTTTTGCATATGGTGACGAAGGATATGAATACTGTGAGTAAAGTCTTCTGTGTTAGGCAAAAATCCAAACCCTCAAACTAGATGGTTATATACAATGAATAGATTCCAAAAAAAAAGATGAGGATGTCAGTCTTCTGGTAATCATGTTGTCATTGAACACCACATCGGTATATGGCTCGTTGAAGACTCCGTTGTACCCTGACTTTTCTGCAACAGCACATGACATGCATATCCAACTGCAAGGAGTTCTTACTAAAGACGCTGCTATGCTAATTGTAAAGGAGAGCGCGCTGGGCGGCTCCTGGACTCCCTGTGCTCAGAGGAGTTACGTAAATCTGATCAACCTCTGATGCATCCGAGTGACGCTCTGCTCACTTGGCTGTTTTATGACTTGGAGAGAGAGAGAGAGAGAGAGAAACATGTTGTCCCCTCAGCTCTCAGGACAAGGTGGGAAAGATAATTATATGAGAAAATAAACCCAATATATACAACCTCTTAACAATGTGGCAAAAGGAAACTACTTAATACTGTTTTTAATAAATACAAGTGAGGAATTAATTTCTACTGTCACATCATTGTATTTCAAAGAATTATTTCTTAAGTAGAAACAAGAGCATGATATGAATTAAAGTGACGTACTCTCTGTGTGTGTGTGTGTGTGTGTGTGTGTGTGTGTGTGTGTGTGTGTGTGTCTGCAGGATTATGTTTATTTTTAGCTCCTCCCAAGAGGTTCTGCATTTATTCAGCTCTTCTGCTCGACTACAAATCTATACACGAACACCCATGATCAGTGCTAACTCCTATTTGGTTCACCATTGTCATAGAAAAATGATACCCGTTTTTGCCTCGGCGGTTCATGGTTTTCATAAAGAATAACCAGCAGGTTTGACCAAAAACAGCATAAGTTAGAGTCAAAGAAAAAGATTTTAATCAAAGTAACACTTGGAAGAAAACCCATTACATCTGGGCAAGAGAGAGCATCAGTGCCTTTCACGTCACCTCAACAGTTCAGTCTTTGATACAGCATGAGGGGAAGATGTCCCCCCCCTCTTTACTTGACAATAAATAAAAACAGAAGCTACAACCTGCGGTGGTGTCGAGTGAGCAGGAGACAGGTGGACAGAGAAAAAAAAAAGAACTCCCTTATGTGACATGGCAGGGCTTCACAAACCAGTGCTTGTGTGTTCTGGGAAAAGAAAAATCCCCATTGGAGATAAAATGAAACTAAACAATCTGTTAAGAGTTGTCTTAAGTCTCATGCAAAATATTGGATGCCACAAGCATGCATTTACCTGGTACTGAGGTCTACCGCACGCTAGAACTGGAACAACATTCGTCTCCAACGCAAAATACCAATATCCAAATATATGATCTGTCCTTTTTACATTATTTACAGTGTGTAGCCGAGAAAGGTAAAATAGATGAGTCCAGAACTCGTGGTTATTAATATACTTTGAAATGTCAAACCTTCGCTAATGAAGAGCCGTTTTCTACTACATACTCAAATTAAACTTTCAGCATGTTTAATAGATAATAAAGGAAATCTAAGTAAGTCTCTGAACGTTTAAAATCAGAATTCACTTCTTTCTTTTTTTTGTGTGTGTGCAATTAAATGACTGCTATTTAAATGTGATAGTATAGAATAGAATAACAAGGTGTGTGAAAGGGATTCAGTCAGCCAGCACAGTATCTACTCGTATGGAAAAAAAAGGCCTGACCTCTTGAGTTTCTGTCCGAGTGGATCTCATGCACTGGGGGAATGAGGAATTCCCAGTGTGTATGAGAGATAGACAGAGAGAGAGAGAGAGAGAGAGTTAGAGAGAGAGTTAGAGAGAGAGAGAGTTAGAGAGAGAGAGAGAGATGCGAGTCCCATGATGAAGGGAAAATACATGACTAATTCAAATCTGCCTGTGAAACTGAATAGATAATCACTAGTGGAATGCTGGAAGGCACTGTTAGATAGCATCTCTCTTCTACGCAGCAGAACGGGCCAGCAAGTGCGTATGATTATGTGTGTGTGCGTGGGTGTGTTTGCCTGCATGCTTGCGTCTGTGTGTTGGAACTGGTTGCAGCGTTGAATCGGGGAATAGAGGAAAGGGGGGGGGGGGTGTTTGGGAGTGGTTGTGGTGGTGGGTTTTAGCACGGGACCTGAGGTTATCTTGGCCTGGGAACCATTTCTTTTTTGCTGTGCCAGACCAGGGAGTTATCTTCCAAAAACAATTTCACTGGGAGCCATCTCTACAGACACCAGCAACCGACTCACCCGTTTCTCAACTTCCTTTACTGAAACAAAACATAAATTACACGACATACAAAGCAAGTCTAAGGTCTTTTTTTTCCCAATAGGTTATAAGGCCTTTAAGAAGGCAAACAAATGACATAGAACAATATAAGAATTCTTTCAAATCACATTGGAGTGAATAGTGAAGATATATCATAATATTTCACATTGCACAAGTTGTCATACTGTATATGCACGGTCCATCAGGTGATAAAAGTCAACACAAAACGTATTCATCTGTATCTGAGGTCAAAATATGATCACAAACCATAGAGAGATGTGTCACTTACATGCGAACTGTAGAAATCAAATACAAATAAAAACACCTTCATGATGGCATTGTAAATCAGTAGAACTTTTTTCTCGCCCCTCTCTTGTAGTAGCACAGGATCTTGCTCACAGCAGGTTTTGTTGTTTTTTTTGGGGGGGGGGGGGCAGTTTGGATGAAACAATTCTATCTGACCCGGCCTGAGTCTGCCGCAAATTCATTGAACAGTGCCGAGCTTAACGGCCAGAACGTTTAGATCAGATCTGGAAAAAGGACGTGACGGGGACGAGTGCCAAGATTTGAACCTGCAGTCATCGGAGACGCGTGAATCTGTCAGAGGACACCTGCACGCTCCAGATTAAATTCACCTTTCTGCCTCCCTGTGGTATTGGCTCACACTTCTGCAGGGTTCTGTCTTTCACCCAGCTGATACGCCTGTCCTGTTCATTTCAAATATCGGCCTTTTTTTGTCCGACCAGTTCCCCTTGTGCTGGTTACGCTTCCTTCTCATTTGTCATCGGTGACATTGCGTGTTCGGCTCTCTGCAAACCAAGTGTGCGTAAAGTACGCCACAGACTGCTGTGCTTTTTACAGTGTGAGCAAGAGGAAAATAATTAAGTCAACTGACGAAGTCTGTTTTGTTTTTTGTTTTTTTTTGTACAGCCGACGTGAGAAAGAGAAACTATTTCACACATTGGCCAATTCATCAGCTTCACTTTGAGCTCTTTCTGGAGGTAGGCTGTGCTCTTTCCAAACACCCAGTGAGCTGCCAGCACAGTGCTACAGGGGTGGTCTCTGGGGAGAGTGGGGAGGGGGGAAGGGGGGGGGGCTCTGAAACGAGGCAGGTGGGCCGCAGCCTGCATATCTCCCGCTCCCAGCTCGTTCATCTGAGCAGCCATCTCTCCGTAAAATGTAACCCTACAGCCAACCCCCCACCCCCCCACCCCAACCCCCCCTCCGCCACCGTGTGATTGGTTATGAATACCCTGTTAAAAGTGCTCGGTGAAAAAAGGATGTAAATATTCTATTCATGTTGCAACTATTGATTTGTTCCCTGACCCGTCATATCATGGCCAATGGCAGGTTTCCAAAAGAATGAAGCTCTGCCCTCCGAGAGCCACTGACTCATCGAGGCTGAGCAGGAAGGTAGAGAGAGAGAGAGAGAGAGGGAGAGAGGGCGAGAGAGGGAGGGATGCAGAGTGAAAGGGAAACTCTGTGAGCGTCACACTTGGTGATGAGAGGGCTACTTCATGCAAAGAGCGAGAGAGAGAGAGAGAGATAGAGAGAGAGAGAGAGAGAGAGAGAGAGAGAGAGAGAGAGAGAGAGAGAGGAGTGTGAAGCGTTGAGAGAGCGAGATTCCAGACGCAGACATCAGTGAAGCGGAGATTGCCTGAGCAGTGTGTGATCGTTGGCAGAATGGATCTAACTCCGAGGAGATGCTGACAGTGGAGCTCCTCGCCGATCCTTTCAGACGCCCGCAGCTGGTAGCCGAGGCCCGCCGTTATTTGATCTCACATTCAAGAAGAATGCAGCGAGCGATCTCACATAGCAGCACAGCGAGATCCCAACGTTTGGCAGACAATCATACTACGAGGAATGCCCTGGCTTGGCCTTGTGTTTCTTTCCAGAAAATGAAATAATAGAACAATCTCAGTAACTCCAGGACATTCAGATGAAGTGAAAATGTAGAATCCGAGGGAAAGAGTTCATGACAGTCGACTCAGTTGGAGAAGCATGATAACTTAGAGTGTTACTAACATATATGAATTGTAAAGTTTTATTTTTTTCCCCCCGCAACTTCTCAAGTCCTCAGTCCTCCTGCTGCTTCCAGTCCCGCTCTGTATTAAGACTGGTCCTTTGAAGTCTCGAGTGTGTGTGTGTGTGTGTGTGTTATATTTTTCTTCATCAAGGGACTTGATCATCCAGTGTTTAGTGCTTCTAAGAAAAATAGCTGGTCCTTCAGAAGAGTCTTTGAATCTCTATTTCCTAAATGGAGCTAATCTACTAAAATTCTGCCAGAAAGGAGCCTGGCCTCTTTTGGATTGACTGAATTCAAAAACCTCTCCTTGTGCCATGTCCTCCGTTACCTCATAATGCCCCGCACTGAGGGGGTCCTGGGGGGGCGGGTATGAGGGGGGCGTGCACCTGTTTACACCTAGGAAGGCAGGTGCAAAGAGAGCAAGAAGGGGATATGGTGGAGGGGGAGGGGGGGGGGACAAGAAGACGTTTCGGGGCGCGAAGCAAAAGAGGGGAAAAAAAAGGGGAGAGGGAGGTGGATAGCAAATAGGAAACATCGTCAGTAATGGATCAGAACCGCACACAACAACACAACATCAAGTCATGCGTCCAAAGGAAAAACAGGCACGAAGACGGACAAAATGAGCCTTCACTGTGAACATTCCTGCATATTAAACCGGAGATATGATACAGTGTGATCATATGATGACGGCTGAATCCAGAGGAAACGTAAACATTCAGCTCGAGCAATGACACAAGGGAGACTTCAGGTGCTATTCAATCAAACGCTGCGGCGGGCAAACGAGTGAAGCGGACAGATTGTGTGTCTGATACACGGTGATGGAATCAGGCAGCTGGACGAGAGACATTGTCCTTCGGTGTTTGTCGACAGCACGCTTGTTTGGATAGCACCCTCAACACTCGGGAACACAAAAAAATAGAGCCAACTAAAAGCTGTTAATATGCGTCGAAGCTACAGCCTACCATGTCATTACGCTACAGTCTACAAGCATCACAACTACGCTAGTGCAGTTACGAAAAAATTAGATAGAATCAATATTTGGAGATGAGATATTCAAAAGTTGCCATGGCATCTTAGAGAAGACTGTAAAGGATGGGAGACAGTGTCTTTTTTGATCGGGGGTATTTTGGGAAGGGTTCCATGTCTTTGTGTTAGTGGGAGCTGTGTCATCTTGGACGGTCGGGTTAATGCTTGTAAACAGATTGGACAGTGAGTGCATGCTCCACTGTTAATCACAACACCTCCCAATGCTGCTGAGCAGTTGCCATGGCATCTTATTGTTGCTAGCTCTAAGGAGAACTCTAATGCATATACCTTTATCATTCTCAAACCATGTCCATACAACATGGCCCTCTTTCTCAAGATGAAATCTATAAATGAATCTGAAATTCAAGAGAGTACTTCACCTTGTGCCAGCCAATGTACACATACAGCACTTAGAAAACACACAAACATAAAAGGTCTGACAGACATCTACAGGGAACCTAACGTCAGAGAGAACATTCCAGCAGTGGTTAATTCATACTTCAAATGGATGGTCATGCTTATAGTGAGACTGGCAAGAGCAAGAACATCAGTTAGGGTAAACGTACACACATCTAGCCTCACACTAAAACGACTAAATCTTAAAGGAGGATCCCAGCACTTTGGACATGTGGCTCCTCTGACCGAGGCTTCGTCAGGAAGGAGCGTCTTAAAACAACGGGTCAGACGTTTTCTTCTGTCACTGAGATAGTTTGCGAGCTGTTTTGTTGTATCTTGAATTTATGACATCACAAAATAAGACAAAGTCTGTTTTTTTTTTCTTACCCTGAAGTTTCTCCTGACTTCAGGGCGTCAT
Source organism: Symphodus melops (assembly GCF_947650265.1). NCBI lineage: Eukaryota > Metazoa > Chordata > Actinopteri > Labriformes > Labridae > Symphodus > Symphodus melops. Next base: position 19,551,469 of record NC_136699.1, read on the forward strand.
GTCCTTCCGATCAGCTCATAAGGAGTGCTTGTTAACAAAAAAAAGGTTTGTTTCTCTTGATGATAGTCAGGATGTAAGAGTGAGTATTTACAACCAACAACCACTCAAACTCAGCAAATGAAAAAAAATGGCGTCTGATATATTTTTTTCCAGACAAGCGTGACACAGGACCCACATGTCAAGAACACAGGTATCTCCCTTTAAACTCAATACTTCATGCAAACAGCCCTCTGTCTTTTCATTGATGCTTAACAGCTGCCTTAAAACTCCGATCAAGTCGACTTCATGTGCGGACTAACAGACAATTAGCTCAGAGTCTAAATAGTGCAGGTTATAAAGCGTGACAGCATGATTCCACTTGGCTTTTTTCGAGCTCGGTGAGCACACAGGTAGTGGAGGTTCATAAGGAAACAAAGAGGCATGTTTTAGAAAAGGCGTAGAAAGTAAACAAAAAAACAAATAAAAAAAGAGAGCAGGTTAAAGGAAGAGTAAACAGCGATGAGAAGACAGAGCACACCAGCGAGGAAGAGAAAAAGAAAATCACCTGATATCTTCTTGTTGCCTCACCTTTCTGTTTGGTCACCTTTCTCACTGTCATGGCTGCCTGTCGCTTCTGGTACTCAGAGATCTCAAAGCCTGAAGCACAAAGAAGGCGGTGTAAGTACGACTCCAGATGTTTAGACTGCTCTAACTGCGAGCCAGTCACTGCGTCCCTCCAGTGCCTTCATTCATCACCCACACAAAATGGATTTGTTAACCACTCTTATTGGCTGTCGTGACAATGGCGGCCAATGAAGAAGTGATTTCCTCTCAGATGATCATGTCAGGATGGCCAAAAAGAAAAAGACTGTAACTGTAGTCAAAGCGAGTAAACGTGTGTTACACTTTAATTACAGAGCAAAGGTCTCAAACTGGTTCAAAACACAGAATTCAGCAGTTTCATGTAAAAAAAAAAAAAAAAAGTAGGAATGTAAAGATTCACTAAACTCTCATTCATGATTTGTTTGACAAATTCTGAGTGAAACAGATTCTTTTCGGTGCTGCTAACCAGCTTGTCAGTGTCAGTGTGTTTTCTGTCTCTCGACATGGGGAGGCGATTGGAGCTTCTCGTCGTGGTGTCCATTAAATGCTGCGTCACGTCGGTTGTTCTCTTTGTCTCGTTCCCTGTCTTCTTGCAGTATTCGCTCACAGCTTGTGTCTTGCCTGTTGTCTTCTCACTTTTTTTCTTTTCATTTTCCGTCTTGGAGAAGTCAGAATGTTTACACGCCTCCGATTTCAAAGTGGTGCGTCCTAAACGTCAGCCTGCTCTACAGCTGCTGACGCTCACCATATGATTGAGATTCATTTTTCAGGAGACCGATGTGAACCTTGTATTGCTTTCTTTTATTATTATCATTGTTATTATTAGTATTATTATAATTTTTTTTAATTTTTTTTTGCTTTCTCTTATGGTTATCGTTGATTTATTTTCTATATTCCTTTGGAAGGTCCTTTTTTAAGCCCATGTTGGGTTTTTTAACCTCTCCCACACTTCCTGTTCTTGTTTAATGTTTTCTTTTTTTTGTCTAACTGTCTTTTTTTGGTGCAAATAAAATAAAATAAAAAATAAACCTCGACACCTTTGACTCCATTTCTCATGATGACTCTTTCCATCCTTCAGCTGAATCTAAACTGTCGATGTTCGCCCCGCTATGGCTAACATAAGCTTAGCTTGTGTTGACATTATGACAGTGACAGCGATCATATTAAATGGACACAGGGTTAGTCAGACACAGCTGTGAAGAATATATGCACATATTCTTGACAAAGGCAAAGACTAATACATAAGTAGAGAAGGAGGGATCACTAAATCTCCACACGAGGGCTGTAAAGCCCCTCAAAGAATGTTCTTGACTTGAAAACAGCTTTAAAGGAGTGTTATATTTAAACACTCAAGTAAAAAAACATTGTTAAACTACCAGTATACAGTGTCTCCTAGGACAGTGGTTCCAAACCTTTTTTCCTTGGAGCCCCTCGACCCCCCTAAATGTATCAAAAAGCTGAGCCTCCCAAGGACCCACACCCAAAAAGTGACACACAGCTAAATGATCGTCGACTTCAACTGTTTTCAGCCGTCAATGCTGTTATTGTCCTGTATAAATGTAACATTTTGTCTCTTTACATCCAAACACTACACACCTACACATACATGTTCCTACCAAAAACAAAAGAAACCCCTCCATTTTAGTAATATGATCAAATCTGATGTTAATAAACTCAGAGCAGATAAAGGAATAAATGTCCTAATGTATGATTTGATTTTGAGCCGGCCAATCAAAGCTGACGTTTGACTCACATAAACATGATTTTAATCATGTGCGTGCTTGTTGCCGACGTTTTCGTACTTAGAGTCACCTTGTGGTGTGCTACAGCGAGTACAACATGGAACTGAAGCTCCATTGGCCACTGTGAAGGAAACTCATGCTTTCCAAACAGGGAGGTGTGTGACTAACCGATTTTCTCGTCCTCCTGCACCATCTTCCTCTCCTCGTGGAAGGCCCTGAGCCAGCGAATCTTCTCCTCTGGCTTCTTGGCCAGGAAGATGTGGATCTCCTCGCTGTCTTTGTTGCATAACTTGAATGCATTCTTCACACTGACGTTGAAGTCGTCGTCACGGCCGTCTATCGCATCCCGCACCTCATAGCGGTCCATGTCGATGCGTCCCTTATAATACAGGATGTCCCGGCGTATCAGGTCCTGGGGAAGAGCACGGATGATGTTTGTTAATGCGTGCGTGTGTGTGTGAGCTGAACCGTGGAGGTGTCAACGAGCATCCCTCCCTCTGTTATCCTGAGAGTCTGTCTTATGCAACCTCTTCCATCTGCTGCCTAAACATACAAACACCTTCTACACACACAGTAGGAAGCCACATTTCACAGCAAACCTGCTTGGCACTAACACGGAATATATAAAGCACTCTTCCTACAATAGTAAATACACTTACTAGCGTTTCTCAACACAAGTTCAATCAAAAATGCACGAAAAGCTTGTATCCATCAGGTCGTTATGACTTGTGTTTATTCAGATATTCGATTCCCTGTTACTGATCAACAACTAATAACAGACAGTCTATGAAAACACAGTGTCACACGTCCATCCCCGAGCTTCAGGTCTCAGGGTTAGGGGGTCTTCTGTTGTTTATCTAACAGTCACTAAATCAACAGATATCACAGGTAACAAGTCCACAGGCCAATGTCTGCCTACTCATCATCACAGTCAACAGTTTCAGATGACAGCATGTCTGCACTCCGGCTCTTTAAGATAGCACCGCTCTAAATATCAATACTGCTCATTTACAACACTGTTATCACTGTGTTTGCACACGTTCATCGACCTCCAGCAAAGTCTGTTTACATTCAGTTAAACATGACTGACAGAATGTTTATTTTTATTCTTGTATTTTTAGTGCTTATTCACTTTGTATAACACATTTTTTTTGTTACCAAAAATGTTTTGAGAACCTGCTGCTGTAACGCCACAATTTCCCAGTTTGGGATCAATAAAATACATCTATTGTATCCACAGTTCTGTACACATTTTTAAGAGAAATGTAGGGTTGGTAATCTTTGAAAATTAGCATGATTTTGAACATGGCATTCCCTCCATGCTCTGTCTTCACTCAGCCCCTTCAAAAGCCACGCCCCTCACCTACATGCACGAGTGCCATTGGTCCAGAAGTGGATCTCAGCTCATGCTTTGGGTGTGGGCTCGTGCATGGATGGGGTAGAGATCGAGCAGGGAGACAGAGAGGCGTGATTGGTTCGTAAAAATTGAACCGAGTGCAGACATTGGTCGAAGTGATGCATATTTTTACTGGCTCTTTAATTGATGCATACTTTTTACTAGCTCTTTGATTATTGTTTTGATGCATATCTTTTTTTCTACACTTATATTTTTATCTATTTAATATTTTTTTGCACTATGTGAGTTTCTTCTGCTATCCTGCTTTCCTGCTGTAAATTTCTCCGCTAGCGAGATGAATAAAGGATTATCTTATCTTATCTTAAGTTTTTATGCGCTACAGGGGTTTTCTTTGTTCATATTTCAGAGCGCTTGAGTTATTAATTACTGTGAGGACCTAAAGACAATTTCAATCAAACTCTTAAAAAGTGGATCTGGAGAAAATGACCTACCCTACCTTTGAAGGAATAATGAATGAATGGGCCCCGGTAGCATAGTGGTTAGTGTTTGCACCCCACGTACAGAGATAGTCGTCAAAGGGGGGCGGGGTTCAAATCCGATCTGTGGCTCTCTCTCTCTCCCTGATTTCTGACTCTCTCCACTGTCCTATCGCCACAACAAAGGCACGAAAAGCCCCGAACTGAAACCTTAATAAAAAAAAGAGTGATCCAAACATGTTCACCTCATGATCTCTTTGGGACTGTTTTGTTTTTTTATCTTATCCGACCATATTCAAACAGTGTCATGCCTCCAGTGCGTGTGAAATCACTGCGATGTTCACTGAGTCCGTTCTCCTTACATGTGCAATCATTTCTTAAATAGCTGGCTGTAGATAAACATTTTGGAAACTTATTGTCATCATCCTGTCAGAGTCATTTTCTAATTCAATAAAAAGCCTTTTTAAAGTGTGTAAGTCAAACTTCACAGTCATTCAGATCAACTCCACCACACGGCAACACAGAGACCTTTTTTTTTTATTTTTGCTTCCAAATAATGTGCACTCATTCATCATCTAAATATTCAAACACTGGGTGACTGACCATCTCTCTCTGATCTGTCGCTCTTCAACCAAAAATAACTTTCACCTCTGTGACTTCAGCCAGCCATGAAAAAAATACACGTTGTTACATCCTGTCCCCACTTTAAGGTCAAGAAAGGTAAGAAATCAAAGTAAAGAACGGAGTCTTTTAATAAGCATGCATGGGCGAATGTGCATCTGTGTGCTGATAAGGAAGAGATGTAAAGATGGCCGACCATATGAGGCGAGTTACTAACACAGCCCCGGGGGGGGGGGGGGCTGCTGTTACACATGTTGTACTTCGGTTCCTGGAGAACAAAGACTAGATGTGATTATTCAGTGTGTCTCGGAGCAGAATTCGTTTAGTGGGTGAGATCAGCTAACAGACGTAGGTGACCCGCAGAAATACTTGAGTTCATTTTAGGTGTCAAGAGACGATAAGAGGAGCGGGCCGGGGGAAAAGATAGACGTGCAGAAAATGACTCAATCTTCATGTTTTTCTCTGTCGTGCATTAAATCATTGTTGCGCTGTGTGTACACATGTATGCGTGGGATGACGCAGTTATTCAGTCCTGCGTGTGTGTGTGTGTGTGTGTGTGTGTGTGTCTGGCGGTGTCCCTGTATGCATGTGTGATAAAGTCTAGCCGAGCATGAACATCCATCTGACAGGAGAGCACAGCCTTGGTGCATTAGAGCCCAAAGTACCAAAGCTCCATTTTGTAAAAAGGCACAGAAGATTTGAGCGCATCTTCACTGAGGGCTGGTGCGTCTCACTCGCTCTTATATAATCCCTTCGCAGCTCACAAGTAAGGTTGATGAAGTCACATTGTCTCCAAGCACCTCAGTCACCAGCCATGTGATACACAACGCTTAAGAACACAGTCGGAGGATGTGTTTCAGCTTATCAGCTTGTTTTTCAGCCAGCGTTGTCTCTTAGAAAAAAGAAGGGAAAAAAGGGAACACAGAGAGAGAGAGAGAGAGAGAGAGAGAGAGAGAGAGAGAGAGAGAGAGAGCCTACCTTCTTACAGAGGACCAGCTGGTGATCAAAGAGGAAGAAGACTCGCTGCTGGCTGCGTCCATACGGCTGATAGATCCATGACAACTCCCCAGTGTAGATGAGTTCCGAGCTCCTGTCCAAGATATCATCTCCCTGGACACACACACGCACGCACACACACACACACACACACACAAAATTCAGACATGCACTATATAAATATAGGACAGTCTCACAGATAAAACTCAGGTTTCAGCTTAAAAAAAAGATTACAATTCTGGTTCGTCATGAGCAAAGAGTCATAGAGACTTCTGTGACTTTGAAGGAGCTTTGTACGGTGGCTGGGAAGTACAAAACAAGATAACAAAGTATGAAAGACGTCCACATAGGACAACATTTTTTATCAAACAAATTAACAAGAAGAGAAACACTTTTACAAGTGCTGAGACAGATTTACAAACGACAAAACTTACAAATACAACTTTACATATATAAATCTGTGGTCAAAACAAAGTAAACGACGGCCCTTTTAGCCACTTCCGGGTCACTTCCTGCATTTGGTCCGTTCCCTTTTTGTCAAGATTCAGTTGTTTGTAAATGTATTTAAGGATTGGTCAAATCTGTCTCAGCGCTCGTGAGAGTGTTTCTCATCTTGTACATTTGTTTCATAAATTATAAATTCCTTTGTAAAACTGTTTTTCTTTTGCCATTTTGTTTTTGAAATTTAAATTTGTCTTAAGCTTTGCAAAAGCGTTTCACACTTTTTAATTGCATTTTGCACTTCCCAGCCACCGTAGGATTTGCGAGGTCGAAAACATGGTGGTGATGATGTCAGTGTGATGTCATGATACAGCATGGTAACGGTGAGCCGACTTGGACATGTGACTGTTAACATAGCAGACTAATGAAATCAATAAATGTTATTTTGTTGAATTCTACCTTTTTAACGAACTTTAATCACATTTCAGGACACGCCATTTAAGCTTTGTCCATCTTGGCGGCCATTTTTTAAATTTCCTTTTGAAGCCTCTGAACTTAGCTAACATGCAACATTAAACTGCTGGATGTGTTGAAACCCTAAAAGTGACGATAAAACTATGAAAGAAGTTAAAGGAATAACTTCGCTTTTTTACAAAAACTATTAATACAAAGTTTTCCCAAAGCCGGGTGAAATATATTGATATTGATTTTATTGAGTAAAACGTTTGCTTGTCCTTCCTGTGTCGTCGTTTATCAGCAACACATTCAAGGAAAACAAGAAATGTAGCGATATTTCAGCTGGAAGACATTTGAAATGCAACACTCAGATTGCTTTCGTAAAGTCGGTCGTATATAAAGTGTCTACATTTAGTGACAGATAAACAGTGTTAAAATGAAAGTGTTCGCTCTATAGGCTAAATCTGCGGCTATTTACTGATTTGACATTCAGTACAAATCCATACCTCCCAGTCTAGAACGGAGGCCTGCCACTGGGCGATCTTGTCGATGTTTTCCAGCCTCCTCTTCCTCTCGTTGATCTGCTGAGTGACGTTCCGCATTACTGCCAGCGCTGCTGCCACGTATCGATAGTCACTGCGAACACAATGTACACAGAATCAGTGCTGGGTGTTAAAGGGGAAAGTTATAGCTCTTGGAGATGGGCCACGCTTTAAAAAAAAAAAGAAAGAAAGAAAGGCGTGTAATGTTGCAGCAGTGAATGATACAGAGTAGCCTATTAAACAACTTGGGTTATAAACTTAAGTAACGGCACTAAGTCTGCTGGAGCCCAGTGGAAAAAAAACCCAACACACTGCTATTTAATTCTAATCAGCCACTTTCTCAAGCTGCAGTTAACTCTGACTGCGTCTATGCTAACTGAGCTGGATTTATCCCTCTGGCTTAGATGTGCTACAGATCCAATCCTCACTTTGAAAGATAATGTGTGTGTGTGTGTGTGTGTGTGTGTGTGTGACAGAGAGGGGAGCCTATATCTGGCAGATTCTCCACAGCTCCCAACAGTCGAACACTGTGATCTGGCAGGCCTCGCTGGCACCTGTCCCTCTCTGGCTGAGAACGCATCGCTTTGTGAATGACCTGAAGCTGGCTGAGAACCGCTAAATCATTTACTCTGTGTTTTCTGTGGGATCCCACACATGAGTTTGCACATCTGGATGTCGGAGATCATCTGCAAATGTTTAGATTGTGTACTGTGCTTGTGTGCTGTGCTGGCAGTGTGTGAGGAACGCTTGTATATCTGCCAGCGAAAGCCCAAATTCATATTTAATCTGCCACCTTTTTTATAACCACAGTTCTATGCAATGATCCTATGACCAGTAGAGATTAATTGCAACGCTGTTACGTAAATGCTGCTGAGATTCCTCAATCAAATGATGTCCTCTAAAACACTCACGGAAAGCTGTTAAAGCAAAGTGAGCAACGTGTGCGTTCACTTCATGCACGTGTGATCGCCACGTCAGTAGAATAGAGGCAACACCTGCAACAGCTGCATCCAAACAAACAGGGCAAAAACAATGACGCATCAGTAAACGGCTTCTTCTTCTTTTTTTCCCTTTTTTTTTCTTGCAACAAAGCAACAACAAACAGCAACTCGTTCAGCAGATTAAATGCGACCTCTGCAGAAAGTGTACAGTACCTGTGCTCCTGTGCAGTGTATTTGAGAAGCTCGGCCAGCTGGAGTGGATATTTGCAGATTTTCTGGACAGGGGTGAGCAAGAAGCCGTCGATGGCGATGTCAATCATTTGCTGGAGGAGACGACAGGCCTCAAAGAAGTGCTGGTACCTGCCATCCCTCATCAGTTTGCTCAGCTCCATACAGGCATCCAAGTGGTTGTTACAGTATTCAGAATAGATCCAAAAACCATCTTGCTGTAGAGCGCGGGAGTGAAAGGACACATGATTAGAGGACATTATGAAATGAGTGATGGGTAGAGGTGTGCCAGCAGGTCTTAAAAAAAAAAAAAAAAGGACTCACATGTTCTAAAAAGCATGGTCCAATTTCAGAGAGGTGAGGCTCCTCTGTGTTGTACTGTTTCTCCAAGTCTCGAACGAATCCCATCTGGAAGCGATAGATGTCCTCGATGTTGCCAAAGATGACCTTCAGCTGGTCGTCGTTGAACATGTCCACACGCTTCCTGCATTGGCGCAGGTAGCCCTACGAGAAAATGGGTTACAACTATTGTGAGGCTTTTTAAAAAAAAAAAAAAAAAAAAAAAAAAAACAGGATGCAGTTTTGGGTGTCAGCTTCCTACTGGAAACAAGTCTGCAGGGCTGCGAGTCAGAAGATACAACAGAAGCGTCTTTGTTTGTCACATCTCAGCACTACTACTGTCTGAACTCAAAAACTATTTACACATGACTCCAATTCGTCAGTGCCATTCTTGTCTTTGTCATGAACTGCTCTGAAGCTTTGGCGCATCGGGGAAAGATTTGTTAAGAGAGGTCGATTTGGACTATTTCACACCCAACTCCTTCGTACTGCCTTTGTTTGTTTTTTGTGTGAAGCCTTTGTGTTGTTGTCATCGACTGCCCTTGATCTGTGAGAAGTGTGAAATATCTTAGCTAAAGTGAACAACTGCTTTAGCTCAACTGACTTTTTATATGCACCATTTTTTATTTTTTACATTATATAAGGAATGAAGCCTGTTCAATGATAGCATCCTCAGAGACTAGCGCAGCCCTCCGAAGTCATCAAGTATTCAACTACAACAAGAAAACATTGGCTCAGAGGCATTTCGCCTTCATAGGCGGAGGGATTGCGCTGCAATGTTTCCTCTAATTAGCTGTCCTAAGTCATTAAACTCTGTCCCTTTTGACTGCTTACCACACAGTTTGAAACTAGATCAGACAGGGCTGAAGTGATGTTTAAGACATCCTTGCATATTTCTGCAATCGAGTGATCATAGATTTAAAAAAAAAAAAAAAGTATCTGGCATGTTGAAAAGTACAATGGCTGGGTAAGTTCAGATGTGTGAAGGTGAAATTCATGCTTTATTCCAACTATTTTTAAACACAATGCTTGACTGTGTGTGTTAAGGATTAAAGAAAGAATTTGACATTCTTACTAGTTATATTTAATGCAAAGGTATTCTGATCTTTATTGTTATACAGCTATGAAATAAGCACGATGTAGATTTTCCAACCGATAACATCATCACACTAATAATATCTTTGTTTGTATAGCACTTATCTAAACGAGGTAACAGAGGGCGTAGAGTGAAATCGAAGGAGATACTAGAGATCCTTCTTCAAAGCAGTCGATCAAACTGAACATTACAAAGACGTGTTTTATACTTTCAATACAGGAACCATGCAGCTGAGGGGCAGAGCATCCGCTGTCGTCCTCATGAAGATAAAAGAGAGCCATGTAGGATACTACATCTGACAAGTGCATGCGTGTGTGTGTGTGTTACTGGAAGGTGACACAGCATGAGCCATGTGAAAGCTATACAATCAAAATCCATGTTTGTGAATCAGGTCCCACCGTCGGCATGCCACAGTTGAAGTCTTTATTGAAGGCTGACAGAAGGATACAGCCGTTTACAAGGCTTTTTTTTTTTTTTTGATTAGGTGGGAATTCTTGTTTCCCACTTCTGCATGATTCATAATATCTTTTTTTTTTTTTAAATGGAATCTGGACCAAATCAGTCCGAGTACGACAGCTGCCACTACTGTGTGCAAATGACAAATTGTGTTTTCATAGCTCAGGAAAGAGAGAGAGAATTATTTTTGGACAGTTTTGAGATCAAGAGTAAAAAATATGCCGCGTTGAAACGTGTGAATGTGGGAGTGTAAAGAATTGTGTAGCATCAAAACGGCTGCTTCTTCTCCTGGACACATTTCAGTTGAATCATCTTATCACCATTTATCTTCTTAATCATCGTTGTTTTTTATTAACCTGCTGGAACAGCGGCGTGTACGTTACGTGTGTGTGTGTGTGTGTGTGTGTGTGTGTGTTGCGTGCGTGCTCAGTACCTCACAGATGTCCTTGAGGTGTTTGATGTAGTGTCTCTCTGTGCTCATGATCTCGTTGATGACGTTAGCTCTCATCTGGTCTCGGTTCTGAAGGGGCGAGCCCAGACACAGGCAGTCATTGGTCGGGTCCAGGTGCCCGTTCTGCACCTCGCTGGTCCCCTCTGATGGCTCCGCTCCCCCATCCTCCTGGTTTACCCACAGCTGAGAACAAACACACACACGCACGCACGCACACGCACACACACACACACAGAGAAACACACATGTGCACTTGAATAAGACGTGTGCTCAGTTAAGTTTGAAGTGCATGAAAACAAAGTGTTAGTAAACGTACATTTAGAGATCCTCATCACACAACGTTAGCCACAACAGTGGCACAACTCACTCCTGATGAGCACGCTGCACACACACAGACACACACACACACACACACACACACACACACACACACACACAGAGCTTCATTTAGTGGGGACAGTGAGTAAGACTGTTGGTCCAGAAGGTGCAGGTACACGCTGTTAAAAGCTGAGACCAAAAAAACCCAAACCAAAACAAAAAAACACCTTCTTGACGAGTACTCAGAGGATCGTCATTGCCCAATGTCCACGCTCCGTGACTCCCTGCGCACACGCACGCACACACATTTGCACGCCGTTCCTCTGCTCTCACCGACGCACACGTAAAAAAAACACACAAAGACCCACACACAGCACATTGTGTATGGTGCTCTTGTTCATATAGAGAAGGGCCGGGTGAGCGTGGTTTCAGATGTCCAGCAGCCAACACCTGATGACAACACAGTTTGCCAAGAGAAACATCAAAGAAACCGACGGGTAGAATGCCAAAACACAGGATGAGAAATGTAGCGCCACAAACAAGCAGAGTGACGGGTGGTAGAGCACTGACTGCAGACGAGAAGGACGAGCGCAGCGTTAAGACTGAGAAATAGTCAGAGTCAATAGTAAATAAGAGGACTGAAAACATATTCTCACAAGGTTTTGGTAGCGATAGCGATAAATGCTAACAGGAATGGTTCCCAGATTCCATCTACTTTTACATTAGAAAATGTTTATAGAATTTGAGTGCTGGCCTTTAAGAAGACTTTTGACATTATTTTACTTTTGACTCATCAAGTTCTTCCTCTCTGGCGACCCCGCTGAAGATGATGTGATACCGTCATGGTTACGTTAATGTCGGGTGATGTCGAGGGCACGTTGTGTGGACAGACTGGAGCGGGCGGGCGGGTGGGCGGGCGGGCAGGCTGGATGGGTTGGATGAAGCAGGGAAAAACGCACCTTTGACGTGGTGTTTTGGAACCGTGGAGTTGCTATGGGGTTGATATAGAAAACCTGTTTTGTTTGGGGCTGAGGAGGGTGGGGTTCCACCTTGGAGAGAGAGAATGACAGAACAGAAAGATACTTTTTTTTTTTTTTTTTTTTTTTGGTGGACAGTCAGTCAGCCTGTCTGCCCTGCCCTCTCAGAAGTGAACATGGAAGGGTGGACAGGTGGGAATGGACCATGAGGAGTGTCTGTGGGGGTGCTTGGCTGTGTGGAGCATCTACCTACGACAACCATTCTCACTCACTTGTTAACTCGTCTTGTTGTCCTAAAAAAAAAAAGGAATCAGACTTGTGTGGCAGGTTTGTTGAGCTCAGGTGAGATTATACAATCACAAGGTGAAGAAGGGACGTCGATTTTCAAGGCTAGCAGTTGAAAGTAATGCCAAACTGAAAAAGGGGCTCATCAGCATCTCTGTCTCTTTGTCCCTGAACACCCGATAAAGGCACTTCGCTGTTCTCTCATCTCCTCAATGTTATGTATTATTAAAACACAGCCTTATTCAACAGAGTATCTGTGAGCCGAGCAGGCGTATTAAAGAGTGTGTTTGGTGCGTGTGACAGAATTCCTGCGCACCTCCCTGTGTGTATCGGGCAGCTTGTGTGCATATGTTGGTGTGCCTCCATTTCTGCGTGTGTGGGTGTGTGTTGTGTCTATGGTCGCTGGCCAGCCATGGCAGCAGCTAACTCACCCGTACGAAGCTGGCAGGGAACCATCCTTCTTCCTCATCAATCTGGCCCCACCACCAGTCTTTGTTGGAGGCGTCCAGCACCTTGATGACGTCGCCGGCCTTAAACGCCAACTCCCGGTCGGCCATGGTCACATGGTCCCATACCGCCTCAGCGTTGACGATTGAACCTCCACTTATCAACTGGGGAAAGCAGAGGAAAAGAGAAGCGCAATCTCACTATTTATTCTCTGTAGACGAAAAAAAAAAAAATCAGCACGAACTGCACCGAAAGACCCTCGCTGACCAACAACTATGGATCCACCTGATGTTAGACAGCCTTTTAAAGAGCTTTGAAAGGGATTGCGATTTAGTTCTCATCCTTATTTAGGCCTTAATTTGTATGAATCCTTGTTACTAAACCCACTCAGATTACTAATAGATGCAAATACACACCCTCAAAGCCAGGGCCTAGCAGCAGCTTAGGGAGTGCAAATAGAACAACACAATAGCCGACACAGAACACAGCACAACAACCAAATTCAAATTAAAAAAAAAAAAAACACACACAAAAAAGGCAAAGCTAATAGTGGAAAACAACACATCATTCATACACACAGCACCAGTGTGCACACAGGGACCGTAATTGGCCCATTATGACATTAGAATAATTACATGTGTTAATGTAATATAAATGCTGAGGAGCAAACAAATGTGAAGGGATAATCTCCTTTCCTTCGAGCTGTCACCAGAGCTTGTTATTTAATCTGCAGCGCAGTCTTTGACAGAGCAGGGAAGCATGACTCATCAAACAGTTTCAATTCTTTGGAGCATCATGAATACATTATGTTGACATTATGCGAGGCTAAAAATAGAAATGTTCAATTGTGCGCGTTTACGTAAAGAAAGTGCGCGCGCTAGGCGTCACCTGAAGGGGCCACGGAGGCCTTGCCAGACGATCAGTATTCTTTAGCCGAGCCGGAGAGGCTAAAGGTTGTCCCCATTAAAGGACAAGAGACGGCGGACAGCGTTCCTGAGAGGGACCGGGGTCTGGCATTAGCCATCTACCAAAAAGCTCCGCCGTCCGTCACATGGAGGTGCTAGCTTTGTTGCGCTGAGACGCGCACAAACCCACGTAAAGGCACCCAAACCTTGCAGCCACACTTTTGAACTCCTGGTGACACATTAAACCCCCTTGCGTGCGTCTTATGGATGGCACGGCTCCAAATGTTTGTTAGGAGCGCTCTCCCTCCGAGGTAGAGCTCATCAGCAGGAGCTAACCATGCAGTCAGTCCCTGGGGCTGCGGGCAGAGCAGCCTGCACTAACCCAGCCTGACAGGAGCTGCTTAGGCTCAAGGTAAGGAGTTATCGAAGCGGCCTGGAGACTGGGATCTGTCACATGGATGGACATGAAATGACTTCTTGACTTTCATTAAGGCTTTTGCTCAATAGCACGGAGCCACTGTTGTTGTTTTTTTTCTCTAAAGTACGCTCCGTCTCTTAAGGCTGCTTCGCCTTTTATTAAATCAAATCCCTTCGACCATTTTAAGATGCACCTCATCACTCCAGTGCAAAGATGCGCTCCCACCTAATGCTGATGCAGTGTGTATGCAGACTCAGCAACTATGTTGCCCCTTCAACCTGTAGACAAGCCCACCTCCCCCATGGCTCACTGAGACAGCTACAGGGGATTTAAGCAAGGAATTGGGCCTGGAAAAGGAACAAACAGCCGTCGTCATGGCGACAGATGAGGATGCTTCACTGGTATTGACAAGATGACGGAATGAGGCAAGGACACTTCGGGAGGCATGCTGGCACATCGTCCAAATTTAGGCACACGTGTGAGCAGACACGCGCGGAGAGCGAGTGACCGCTGACCAACGTGCAAAGGCCCTTTGTTATTAGATCTGAGAGAAAGAGGGGACCAATCACATTTAGAGGATGCCCTTCACATCATTTCCACGTCAGTGAGGAGTGCAGAGGTACACGGTGTAGGCCCCGGCGTGCAGGTTCCGAGACACCGCTGAGGAGGTTTACTCGGGGAGCCGGGCTGACAAGAGCTCCAGCGTGCATCTCACAGCTCTCCACTACGGGAGGAGGGGACGATTAACGCAGAAACATGTGTCACGCTGCCATGGAAACGGCAACAATGAATACTACCGGGAAGAAAGAAAGAAAAGATGTGAAAATCATTTGTTCATTCAGGGGAAATGATACGATGAAATCATTAGCGACACAGACTAGCAGTTCAAAGACAGGAAGTCAGTTCTCGCCAGGCCCGGACCTCGGCCCGCCACGGCACCCTCAGAACAGATGAGCCGCCGCACTGGGGTCAGTGTTGCCCCTCGCTTCTTCACAGTAATGCCAGTTCTCCCTAATCCACCCCCCCCCCCCTCCTCTTAACTCACACACTCACACCCTCCAGCGCCACTCCATTTTCAGCACCATTCACTCCAAGCACAATCTCTCCAGTCCCCATCAATCTGCTGTAATACAGGCAACAGACAGAGAGAGAGAGATCCATTCACAGCCAGTGTTCCACCCTGCTCACTTTTCTCCCTCCTCCTCATCCTCATCTCTCTGAGGAGATCGGCACTGCCCCTCTCCAATACATTGCATCCTGTTACCCCCTTCTACATGCTGAATACATTTAAAAAAATAAATAAATAAAAAAAACCATTACATAATCAATCTTCCCAATCCCTGCCTCGGCTTACCCTCGCACCTAGCTTGATCAAAAGGCACAAAGTAAACACAGGCAAGTCTTCCCAAAATACTCACCATGGCCTGAGTGTCAACCAGCTGTATCAACCTATGTCATCACTGGCTACACTGCAGTGACAGCGTCAAAGATCACAGGGCCATGCGGTCGCCTTTTAACCGCCAAACCTGTATTTGGGTCAATGCAAATGAATGCAGAGGAATGGCTCCCTGTATGTGAAACGTACAAACAGTGCCCGGTGTTTCACATTCAATCACAGACGCGGTTAGAGATGTATGAAAACGACCGAGAGCCGATTCACTCCCTTTTATCATCTTTGCAGCACAACACATCAGCATTCACTGCACTGGCAGCTCCACTGCATTCCAACATCCTCCTCCATCTCCAGCTAAAGCACATCTGCACCAACGCACCTAGAGCATTCCTGAGCGAGCACACACACACACACACACACACACGCACACGACTTTAGACTGTAGCCTTACCATGTTTGTGGCATGTAACTGCTCAGAGAGTGTATGCATGGAGAAGTCCGGTTCACACACTCATGATAAGTAAATCTCTCAGACGTGGTCGAGGTGATAGTCCTCTGCATGAGCTGAGCCTGTGGTATCGAGTAACAAGGTGCTGTATCCCCAGAAAGAGGCTTTCTCTTTCTGACGCACTGAGTGAGTCTCGCGCTCCGTCCTCCCTGTGTCTGCCAACCCTGTTATGTAATACACTTATACCCCGAGTCTGGGAGCCAATCAAAGATGCTCTGCCTAAAACCAGTGCAAAACACTCACACACACACACACACACATCCTCTCACACGCTGTTTGTCTCGCTCACACACACACACACACACACACACCATCCGCACATTGACACTTCTGGCTGCACAGCATTTAACAGATCTCTATTAGAAGGCACCTGGCCCTGAGGGGGGATTACAAATGTGTGAACGCTCGGGACGTGTGCACGCCAACGAATCAAAGTGGATCTCCAGATAACAGCCATCCAGACTATCTCTCACACACAGGCAACATAACAGGCTCACATGTGAGCGCTCATCTGTCGCTGCTAGCCAACTCAGCGCCGGCCACCGCAGTGAACGCTGTGCTGATGCTCTGCTCAAGAGTCCTGCGAGGGTCCCTGATAGGCACCGTGTTTAAGGCTCTTAACCTCAGCCATGAAAGCAAGCAGACCACATGCCACCGCATGCCATAGATGTGCCTGTGTTCATAAAACATGACTGACAGAAAAAAAAAAAGCATTTACCACTCAACTCGACTCACACAGCACTTAGCCCAGAGTGTGAGAGAGAGAGAGAGCACACACAGTATCTTTAAAAAACCGGCTCATCCTACCGTCCCTATTAATAGGACTGCCATGGCCGGCTCTGGGACAGGCTTTTAGCATATCTATTTCTGACACTCATTCAACATTCATGACACCTGCCTCCAGCCCCTTTATTAGACTCAACTCAAGCATAGGAGAAAAAGGGATATGGAATAGTTCATCTCCATCTTGACATGTCTTTTCACTCAGGAGACATGTCAGCTGTCTCAGATGCAGGCGTGTAGGCCTGTGCACATTTTACCCGCTCATTTTTTTTTTTTTTACATTTTTTTATTCGCACCCATTGAGTTGGCAGGTGGGATAACGTTCAAGCTTCCAGATACAGTCACCACGCTGAAATGTTGCAGGTGGCAGAAAAGTGAATATTGTGGGGCTGTGAAATGGGAGCTGAGTTTAGCTGCATCTAAAATGGGGGAAACCTGGAGTGATGGAGGCCCTCCTTTATTAGGCCGAGCCCTGCTCGCTATTGGTTACTGTTCAGCTGAGATTACAAACGGTCCTCCTGAGTCTGTGATCAGCATCGCAAACCTCTCACTAGCATAGCTATTTGCTCTAAATATCCTTTTTTTTTTCTAAGGAGAGCCCACTGCTCGGCTGTTATAGCTGCCATATTGTGGATGAGGCTACAGTGGATCACATTAGGAAAACAAGTCCTGACGCAGCAGTTAGACGCTGATTTCAAAAGACCATAATCTATTGTTTGTTTCATCTAAAAACCTCATCATCACAGACTTAAATCCATGCGCATAATCAACAATATACAACATGGAGGAGAGACGAAGATCGACGTAGGAGAGGGGGGGGGGGGAGGAGGAGGAGGGGGGACATGTTTATATGCGGGGATATGATTTTCCAGTCAGCACAGAAAAGGTAAGAGCGTCACAGATCTGTATCCGCACAACTATCACCACCACCAGACAACACTAGCTACCACAAACGGTGAGAGGACACAAGACATAACGAAGGATTGGGGGGGGGGGGGGGGGGGGGGGGGGGGGGTAACAGAAATACATTATGTTGTACCAACGTCATTCATTGTAACGCGTAGCCGTGATGGAGCGCCGGGTGTCCCCGCTCTCGACCAACGCGCACTGTCTTTCTCTCCTCTCCTGTGAGGAAGCGTGGTGCGCTGCGAACCGGGCCCCAAGCGCAGATCCATTAACGAGTACCGAGGATGAACATCAACAGCACGTTCACAAGCACCAGAACCGCGATCACCGTGAACACCGCGCAATGCTGGACATCCAAGGCCATGGCGCAGCGCTGCGGGCCGATGCTGAGCTGCGCTCTCACTGACGGCTCCTATTCAGCTCCCCCCGTCAAGACACGTAGCCTCAAAGCCACCGAGCAATCCACCATTACAGTTAGGCAAGAAATGAAGAAAAGATGCCCCTACGCCTCTTCAAACTACGCGATGTAATTCATAAAGGCACGGGAAGAGATGCATCATCCTCACCATCATCATCGTCATCAGTCTGCACCGCGATTTCTCCCCGCTAGTCAACACCTGCCGGTGTTTCTCCTCTTCCCTTAAAAAACCGAGCGACTCTCAGGCCAATAGATCCTGAAAGCAAACAAGAGAGAAGCTGTGCGCAAGCTGTCCGCAGCTGCCGAGCTGCCTTCCGGTGAGTGGGGAGGGCAGAGAGATCGGCTGTGAGGCTGAGAGGCGGTCCTGCATTAATACTGATCAGTGCTCCACTGCCAGACTGCCGGCTTCAGCCATCACCTACAGTCGGGGGAGGGGCTCAGCCAGCCCCCTCGCTGACTACATCGACCACCGTGGCGAGAATCATAACCTCATTCATCTCCAACCCCGGCTAAAAATATCCTCATGCCCTGGTGATTTATCATTTATCATTAACAGTCCGTGATGAGGGAGTATAAATGTCACCATAATGGATGCACGTTTCTCAAAGTGATCACCATCTTATAATTTTATTGGCATAATGTCATCCTCTCCCTGCCACTTTGTCCGTGGCTGGGCATCAATCAGATACAGCATGCCCTGTTGATCTGATAATAAACCACATTTACACTCCTGCTGTAAACAGCAGACAAACAGCACTGCAAGCAGCAGCAACTTTAAGGGGTCATACGGCCTTTCCAAAGTATCTATGATCGCATGGAAGGACAGCACAGTTTGGATATTTGAGGGGTTGGATTCTAAATGATCACATTTTGAACACTCTCGTTTTCACTCCCTGGCAGAGCCTCCATGGGGCCCTAAGCAAAATTTGATTTTGGGTCCCTCCATTTCTGCCAATAATATGCATTGTTGATCATTCACACACCTATTATAAACTCCTTGTGGCTCTGGCAATGTTGTTTACATTGTCCTATTGTCAGCCTGGCATGTCTTTACATATGACATGTCATTTATAAAGACATGGTGGTGGCCCAGTGGAGAACATAAATAGTACCAATGAATGATGTCCAGGGTGTCCATATTGTTCAAAATGTAAAACATTCAGCTACAAGAGAACGTTCCGGGTGATAAAGCTTTGTATTCACTGTAAAAGTCATCTTGTCATATTAGTCTTAAATTACCTGTTTTTATTTTTAGCTAATCGTTATTATTTCATGTTCACTTTGTACAGAGAGAGCACAGTCTACCAAAGTTAAATTCCTTTGGCATGAATATTTTGCTATTTCAACAGCCAGTTATAAAATACATTTTGCTTTTTTAAATTGTTTTATTTATTTAAGATTTATTTTTGAGCGTTTTACAGCCTTTATTGCAGAAAAGGGTAATGGATGGAGTCGGAAGGTGGGGAGAGACATGCGGGAAGGACCACCACGAGCTGGACGTGAGCCCGGGCCGCCCATACGAAGACTCTGCAATAAATTGAGATACGAGCAGATCCTCTCCGCCACCACCAAACCCAATAGATCCCTGCCATTTTCTACATATTTCTCTTTGCACTTTCTTTTTTTTCTGCACCTGAAGGATATGTCCTTTTTTATACGTTTTTTGGCTCTACCTGCGCTTTGGATGTTCAGTGACAGTGCACACTGCACAACAGTGCTCTTGTGGGCCCCCTAGTGGCCGCGGGGCCCTAAGCAAGCGCTTAGTTCGCTTATGCCTCGCTCCCTGGCTAAATATGGCATAGTGTGTGCATCAAATTGATAATCCAACAAAGTATGAATGCTTAAAAGAAAGAGGACGAGATCCATTGAAAACATTAAACTTTAATCAAAGACCCTGTGGAGCAGCTTAGATTGTGTAAGCTAACACTTCTGATGCTAGTTACATTGCATGATGTAACAGTTGTGTTTGAGGACATGTTTTTTTTTTTAATCACAATAATCCCGACTGACACTGCTCTCCCAGAAGAAAGTTTGAGACTTGAATATAAAACAACTGAATCACCAAATCTTTGCCGAAAAACTAGCTTGATTTTGAGAGTTGCATTCCCTCTGAGCTTCCTCAAAAGCCCCGCCCCTCACTCACACGCACGAGTCCCATCCAGCAGAGGACCTCAGCTCGTCGCTTGCATTGAAACTTTGTCTCGTGTCTGTCAGCGGTTCGTAAACTCACAGTATAAACTCCGTCATCTGTTGCGTGCTGCGAGTGTGGGCTCGTGCACAAAAGGGGTAGAGAACGAGTAGGGAGATGTGATTGGTTCATTAGATTGGTACCCCGTGGCAGACATTGGTCAAAGTTATTTCAACTGCTAGATAACGGATTTTCTTAGTTTCTCTTTCAGAGCACATTAATTATTCACGTCTGTTACTTTCTGAAGACACTTTCAAACAAAATCTTAAAAAAAAAAAAAGTGTATCTGGGGAAAATGACCAACCCTGTCTTTGAAGCACTTTATGCTTGCAAACACTTTTTAAAATCAATTTGATTTAAACACGTATGACACATGTACACCTTGATAACCATAAGTAGGGTCATGTTACATTCAGCAGTGAGGCAGGAGTGGCGAGCTGTTCTTTTGCTCAATAGATTCCAGCATGTTTTGGAAGGTTGAGCGATCTTCATATCTGCATTACCACTACCATTGATGTGCCCTTGAGCAAACCGCAAAATGCGCTGTGGGTGCTTCTCTGATCACACTGTGGTTTCAGAACTTACCTCCTGATGCATAGATGTGTGATTGGGGAACAGGAAATCAAGCATAGGGCTGAGAAAACAGAGATGTAATAAAGCAGCAAATAAAGCTCTGTAACCCTGTACAGTCATTCTGGAACAGGAAATCATCTTCTGCAAAATGAGGTTCGCCAAATACAGTACGTCTCATTTCCAGGACATGTGACACCCTGGGCTCAGAGAACTGTGATGAGACACACAAACTCCACTGAAGACACAACTTCAGCACAGAGCAACAACTTCATGACGCTCACCAATATTCACAAATCACGACGGATATCATTCCTGATCAATCTAATTTAGAGATCAAAATAATGGGCTTGAGAACATATAATCCCAGAAGTTGATCAACGACTACGTTTACATGCTCGCCATATACCTGTGTGAATGACAATATTCTGCGCCTCATTTTGTAAATACAACATTCCTCATGTAAATACTTGATGCTGCTGTTTTATCCTGCACTACAACGAGCGAGTGCAACAAAATGTTCTTATCTGTACTGTAAAATTCAAATTTGAATGGCAATAAAGGAAGTCTAAGTCTCAGTGTCATTGTGTGGGAGTCATGTAAACACCTTATTCCAATAGTCATAAACCGATTAAGCTAATTTTCTGATTATTAAAACCCTGGCTTGTATCAGCCAACGGGAATGTTCCAGTAGCTCGACATTCTGTGGAGCATTTAAAAGCCTTTTTTCTGAATATTGCTTGTAAACGTAATCATGGAGTCGCTCTTTGCAGCAGAGACAAGCGCAGGTGCAGGTTGTTGTGAATACTGTGGTGAGTTTGAATGGACAGAGAGCGATAGCTTAAAAACCATTCCGCCGCCTAAGAATTCAAACCAGTAACACTCCGTGGTTTGAAAGTATGAAAATGGCAGCACAAACTTTCAGACGCTCGAAAACGCTCCCATCTACAAAACACACCTGGATCATTATTTAGGAGTATTGGCGCTTGAAAATACTTCTTAGCAAAGAAAACGTCGACGGTAATGCTGTGAAGTTATGCAGGCCACATTCTCCACAAAGAAGCACGCGTCCTTTCAAAGCTACAGGAGGCGACTGTTTGGTATTCATGACGTACGTTTTTTTCCATGAAGTTTCTCCTTTTAGACTAACAGTTCTGCGTTGTGACTGACAACGCACAAACAGCTCCAGTTCCCTTCTGATGCTGGCGCTTGCTATTTGCATGTATAATATCGTTGGTTTTTTTTCGCATGCGTAGCATTATCTGGCCACTGTCTTCAAGCTGATACTAACTGTGAACACTGTATTACACATGAGTGCATTCCGGCCTCGAGCATTAGTGCTGGTGTCCGTGTCTCAGATTTGGAAAAGAAAACGACATCACGAATGAATTTATACAGGAGACTCAGTTCAGCTCAGTCTCAAACCAACCAGCTCCTCACCTATCCAGCACCTGCACACACACACACACACACACACACACACACACACACAACACAACACAAAAGCCCTCTTCAACTCCATCCTGTCTTTACATTCAGCTCAGAGACCCCAGAATAAGTTTCAAAGAACAACACAAGACGAGTGCACTGTATCAGTATTTTTGAAGCCATAAATAATTTCCAGGGCACTTCCTGCACATGCATGCTGATAAAAGCTATAGCTCGTGAAAGCCAGGCTTTCAGTGAGATGCAGAGAGCATCACAGCTGAGATATGACAACTGTCCTAAAACAAGCTTCTTTTCTTTTTTTTTCACTGCTCTGTGCTTGTGTGATTTCATGTGTGTGTGTGTGTGTGTGTGTGTGTGTGTGTGTGTGTGAAATGCAGTGTGAGCAGATTATGTAAGCCTTGCCCTACCTCTGTGGGCTCCCTCTCCAATCTCCCTGACATTTAGACAACAAAGGTCACATCTGAAAGTCTAAATCTGCACAGACACCAATGCTAATGTACTCATACATATACAAAAGAGAGGGGAAGATGGTAAAAATGGAAGAACAATCTCCCACAGCAGAGGATGCTACATGCTTAACAAGCAAAGAGGCAGCTGATCCATACACTAGGATCCCTTTATAGCTCTACCATTGTATTGGAGAAGTGGTGTTTGATAAACGTGATGATTTCTTTCCCGGGCATTTTTTGGTTGACTAACATAACCTTAAATATTCAAAATGACCATTACTAAACCAACACGTTTAAAAAGCTTGTTAAAGTACGCTGGGGGGGGGGAAATGGTAAATTCGAAGCTTGATCCAAAGGCAACTGTACTGGTTGGAGATGTTGAAGAAGTTTGACCGAAGACCTTGAAAAGAAACAGCCTTTGGAAGGGGGAGACTTCTTCTCAATCTTCAACCAAGTCCAGCTGTGTTTGGATCACGCTTCAGAAAGTCAATAATATGTGACAGCACAGGATGCAGACTTCAAAAACTATTGTGGACAAAATGACAAATGTTTGACAAATAGGATTTGCTCAAAGTATACACACTGAAAAGGTATTGGCCCAATCAGTGACAATAAACGACATTTCTGCCCTCATTGCTTTTTTAAGATACGTAGCATGCAGCTTAAAAGCTTCATCTCGGCTGTTTTTTTTTTTTTTTCCTTTTTTAAATGGGACCTCTATTTATACATTTGGTTTGCTCCGGAACTTTGCATGATGAGGTGGCCAAATGAAAATTGAATTAAGGCCATTAACTGAAGTCATCAATTTGAACAGTGTTTGAACCTCTTTTAGTTTTTTAGGTCTCAAAATATGTACAATAAAAGGCTTGGGTTTCAACCTTTTAGCTTGAAACTGTTCATATTTAAAGCAGACCAGAAAATACACAGGTGATGTGCCCATATTACAAAGTCTAGCAGTGGCTAATAGGCCAGGTATGCTAAAGCTGCTGGGAAAATTAGGTTGAACAAGAGTGACTCTTCAAAAGTCTGAAAAAGAATGAAAAGAGTTCTCTGGAGGACAGACACCACTAAACAAGGGAATTTGTTCTTAAAAAGATGGTACATTTGGAAGCACACTGCAGGAGTCTTACATGAACTTCAGCTGTACGTGATGATTCATTGTAATCCTCCATCTTTAGCTTAAAGTAGCTTTAAGAGGGAATGTTGCATCCAGTATGGAATAGAAGAATAATCACAAAGTAAACCTTTAAATCCACTTAGGTATGTCACTACTGAATAAAGATGGGGAGAAATGGAAAGCATATTCCTTAATGATCTAGCAAAGGGAACTCCTTTGAGTCTGTGTGCATTTGGAGTGTAACCCTTTCTGTTACATCTCGAAGCGTGGAGCCAGGCTTGGATGAGAGAAAGGCAACAAGTTCACTTTGCTTCATGTTGGTGTCCTCTCTTCATTCCCAGCATGTGATTTCCTGTCTGGTACAGTGGCCAATGCCTCAAACTGACAGTCCATCTCATGATCTCAGCCTTCACCCTCGCTTGTCAAAATGACCCTGAACCTCTCCAACAGAAGCAGCTGCTCACTTCACACTTGATTGGGACCTTGCTCTCGTGAGAGAAACACTCCAGTCGGATTGCCACGGTCCAATTAAGCCCAAAGGCAGAAGATAATGACATGAGGCTCAATCTAATGTCCTCAAACTGGACTCTTTCCAAAGACTTGGTGTGCCTCAAACATCCTGTCAATGAATATTACAAACAGATGCGAGCACAGAGCACATCCACGACACCTTCCTTTCATAAGGTTGATGCAATGTTGCAGTGAAAAGCACGTTGTAATTGACGTAATAATTCCCTGTATGCCTCGGGGGCAAAATGGACAAATAACAGTTCGTAGTATCCTGGTGGGACGTGGACAGGAAGCTCTGCTGCTTCAGGAAGTGGTCATTACTACAATACTGGTATCAACCATCATTGAGATATGGACATTTGGCACCTCTCACCTTCAGATAAAGGAGGGATAGGGGGTTGAAAGTGTTCGCCTGCCTATTTGTAAGGAGACAGACCCCTGCAACAAATAGAATAATCAAATGCCCTAGATTTAATATGCTCGAGGGAAACTGGTCATGAATCTCGTTTATTTCATCAGATTTTCTTTGAAAAGCTTCAAACGGCTTCTAATTTTGTCCCCGGCAAATGAGTCCGTTTGTGGTCAGTAGGTATTTGGCTAATGGAAGGCAAAACCCACCACGCCCATTTCCCCTCCAGTCTGCTCCAATTCTTTTGTTCCCCTCCCAACCCCGCGACAACCACACTGCCTTCCTGCTTCCTCTCAAGCCTTCCAGCCACAAAGCGCCCTAAAAATAAATTGCTGGACTTTTCCTGCACACAGTTTTGTCACCATTGTTCAAGCATCAGCTGTTTATTCGTTCAGCTCAATTTGGCTTTTAGGCAAGTCAGTGGGTCAGTGCATGGAGCATAGTAAGAACTAGTATGAGATAAAAGAGGATGGTCATGCCTAACAGGGTGGAGAAAACAGGGTTAAAGACAACAGCACAAGTAATATCAAAACATTCCAAGACTCAATGGCTTCAGGATAACATTTCCTGCTCAGTCATGCAATAAGCTGTGGGACCAATAAAATGGATCTTTATTAAATGACAAGTCAATGTAATGTTTTGGAGAGTGTAGACGGAGCTGAATAAAACTGTGTTCTCCAGTCGGCCCCTCCTCAGTCTGTGACGTTCTGGCAGGGAGAGAGGAGACACAGTCTGTGCAGAAACACTGACAGAATTTAGGGAATATAAAGTCGCTTGTGGAACATTTGAACTCAAACCTGCAACAGAAAAACGCACCGAAGAAAATGTGCCCATTTTGATCCTGCTCTGATGAATGCATGACAATGTTTGTCAAGGGAGACTCGCTTCACTGTGGCGTTATTAGTTAAAAATAAGAGAAGTTTCCCCTCAAACTATCCAGGAAAGATTCAAATTAAAACTGTCATCCAGACTGGATGTTTTTTTATTTTTTTTATTTACTGTGTTGATGCCCTAAGGGAGAATTAGGTGTTTACACTCTGGTGAACATGCATTACAGTGCCTTGCTCAAGGGCATCCCAGCAGCGCTCAGGAAGTGTTCTGGCACCTCTCCAGCTATTCATTGTCCTGTTGAGTCCACCACACTGTAGTCCTCTGTATATATCCCCCCCTTACTACCTGGAATTGTATTTATGTTTATGTTATTTTTTTTTTTTGTCTTTTTGTTTTGATTCTGCAGCTGCTGCTGCTGCTGCTGCTGCTGTAGTGCCTGAATTTCCCCATTGGGGATCAATAAAGTTATATCCTATCCTTCCAGAAAGAAATCCAGATATAGTCCACATCGGGATTTGAACCGCCAACCCAAGTCCGTACAGACTGAGCTACTGCCGCCCTTTTTTCTTCTTTTAATTATGCTCACCAGTATATTTTTGCTAAGCTTGGCTCCGCGGCTAGTGGCTGTAGCTACATAAATACCTATAGATATGGAAGTGGATTGATCTCAGCCAATAAGCCTCATTATTTCCCAGATGTCAGATTTAAAGCTACAAAATCAATGATCTTATTGCTTTCTCTTTAAATGTTAAACCCTGGACACCATTATGAACATTCTCCTTTAATTGGACTGATTTACTTCACCCAGCTCACAATTCATTTTGCACACGTTTCCTCCTTTTAACGTGTCTTAGGACACCTCATTGAAGAAACAAGTCAACAAAGAATCCCTGAATCCTCTTCTTTCACTTGTAGTCAATGTGTGGTAAGTTTAAAATGCCAGTAAATTTACCATAGTGTGGAAACAGTGTGTATGCCACTGTAACAAGCTCCCCAAAGACTATAATGTTGCTTTTCACAAAATGCAACAAAAAGAAAGCATCATGGGACTTTTTTTTTGCCAGTGTTTGCCTCAATAGAGCTGAAGGATTGGTCATTAGAGAGCCAGCTGTAGAGTTGGGGATCAAATCAAATGACCAGAGTTAGGATTTAGTTGGCTGCCTAAACCTCCACTGCTGTACTGTACTTCTACTGCACTGCTTGTGAGTGTACTTTGCGTGCTTGCTTGTGTCAGCATTCATCAGAGCACTGTCAGCCACCTGCGGCCCACAACACTGGGAGGTAAAGAGCAGCTTCTTCTCAAGTTATCAGCATGCTCTGTTTGCATGCAATGCTTTTTGGTCAGTGTCTCTTAAGAGGCAGATTACTGAGCAGTGAGGAAGAGGAAAGCTGGGTTTGACTTTATCTACTCCCTTCCTCCGATCAGACATTATGCCCTCTACGTGTAGCTCAATGGGGGGGGGGGGGGGGGGGATGAGTTGGTGCAAGAAAAGCTAAGAGCTCCACCTGTCCTCACAGCGAAAATGATTTGACATTCACACTGCTTCTGTACCACACGAGTTCAAAAGCAGAGCACTGGATTAAAATGCAAAACTCTGCAGTGAAACCATATTTGGGTGCAGAGGGGTTTTGTATTCTTCGTCTCCAGCAGCGCAGATCTCATTGATGAGGTCCGTGTTTTTTCCCCCCATCAAATACTTCTCCGACTCAATATAATGCACTGATCTCGCGCTGTCCTTAAAAACCCAGGTTTATTATCTAATATGTATGATTGTTCACAGGCCTGGATGCACACAACGACATGAATGTACGCGACAGGTCGCAGGAAGCAGGTGTTTTTCACATGCCTGGAGGGAGGAACAGGACGGCGTGAAGAGGAGGGGAGACAAGGTGTGGGAGTGAAGAAAAAAAACCAACATGAAGTCGGAAAATCTTGATGTGAGAGGACGAGGGAGCAGAGACAGAAGTGAAAGAGGGAGGTATGACTCGATCTGAGGTCGGACGTGAAACGTTGCAGATGGAGAAGGGGAATAAGGAAGACGAAGAGCGAAGGGGTTGCATAATACGTGTATGTGATGGAGGGTTTACTATGACGCCACGTGTGGTGAAGCAGGCAGCCGGAGAGGTCAGAGGCAGAAAAGTAAAGCTAAATAATGTACACAGGAAGTGGCATCTGCCAGAAATAATACCGCCCATCTCTCACAAAGGCCTGTGGGAAAGGTTGTAACGAACAGAACACCGTATAGGCAGTTAGCTTCTGTCTCATTGTTTTAGAGCCGGGACTAAATGACCAAGGCCTGGGGCTAAGTATTCTTTTAATATAAATACTCAATTGACCATTGTTTAGGTGCCAGCATTCGTCTAGGTTCGAATGTACAGAAATAAAGCGTTTCTCAAAAACAACATTTGAATTAAAGGGGACATATTATGAAAAAAAATCCACTTTGACAGGGTTTTTATTTATTTGGGTAACCTGAGCGTCTACCGGTCCACGAGATGTGAAATAAATCCATCCAGTCCGTTGTTTGTGGTCCGCGTATGTCGTACAACGCGGAGAATAATGCTCTGTTTCAAAATGTGCTCAGCTCGTGACATCGCATCACATTTTGGTAAAAGAAATGTCCTCCCCCTCCCCTTATCTCCGCCCCCAGCTCATTTTTATTCTGGCTGTACAGAGGAGTGACGCACACACCAAAACGGAGTGTTCAGAGAAGCTCTGGTTTCTACAGGGTCACAAACCTCCTCTGCTGCTTTGATTCATGTCATATAAACACAGATGTTTAATTTAGAGCACAGGGGGACTGTTTGAAAAGGTAAAAAGGGAGATAAAATGTCCTCTTTAATTATTCAAATTGCTGATATGAGGGTCCTTTTCCGACTGAAATGATGTTTTCAAATGTAATGAACCATTCTACAAATAATCCTGGATTAAAAAGGAAATGTTGAATCCACACGTGACGAGCGTTCGTAGCTTGAAGGATGCAGCCCTGGTAGTTTCTGTCCATCTACGTGACTACAATGACAAATGTAAACATTACAAGTTGGACACTTCAAGTAAGGCTTGTTGAGTTACTACAAAAAAAAAAAAAAATCTAACAATAGCTGCAAAAAACTTCCGCAGCCAGTATATATTAGCTTTTATGTTGACAGAGCAGCAAGACGACAACCTCTAATCAGATCTGAGTAATGTATGGTCACCATGGATGAGCGTGTCTAATTGGCTGGTTAGTGTCCTGTGTTGTTGCTCTCAATGTCAGTGCTGGTTACATTTGTTGAATTCAGTTAAGCTAGCATGAGAGTTGACCATGCGTCAAACAGCATGTTGACAGAAAAAGGCTCATTTATGCCTCCGATTACATTCGTTTGATACAGTTATATTGATGTTGTATACACTGCCTATTGTAAGTACAAAGATAAACAGCCAGTCAGAAGGTTGTGACATCACTGAAGGAGGTGTGAGAGGAGCTGTGGTCCAAACACTGATGTGCTTTCTGCTCAAAATGATTCTCTTTCCACGTTCTTCTTTCTTAAGACAATTCAAGTCCAAATCCTTTATTTAGTTCCAGCTATGAGACGAGAACGATGTGCTGTAGTAGTCCTAGTCAGAAAAGTTAAAGTTGTAAAAAGACTGACGGAGAAAGTGATCCGTGAGATTAGCACATGCAGAATCGATTCTACAATCTCTCAGTGAAAGACTGTCACACGTCTGCTCTTAGCTAGTGCTGCCTGCTGATTGAAGACGATCATGTCACCCAACATAAGGAGACATAGTGCTGTGTTCAATTATCACCATACTGAACAGCTTGTCCAGTAGCTATGAAATGAACGCTGCATTACTATAAGAGAGGCTGAAGAAGACAGGGGGTGAAGTTACCTAAGAAGTCTGGGACAACAATCACAAATGGTACAACTGATGCTGCCTAACAAGCACAGCCTTAAGTCTTCAACAGTCTCATTACTAAAATCACTGCATGTTGTGACATAACTGGAATTATCCACCCATATTTCCCACTGACCGCCACTTTACCTAGAGTGAGAACAATGTTGGCAGGAGAAATACTAATACCTAGCCTGGCTGAGGTTTGAAACCAAATATGCTCCAAAACATAAATTCATGCATGCACGGACTCGCATGTACTAACAAGATACAGAGTGTGATGTGAAGATACTGTAAAACAGGATACACCAGTGAGTCTGGAAATTAAGCTACAGCACTTTTCCTCCAGTTCCCTGGAACATGCAAGCCTGTGAAGTGAAAGTGGAAATGTTTTTTTTTTGTTTGCTTGTGTTTTTTTTTTCTAGTAGGGAGCACAGGAAACCCTCATGACAGTTATGTAAGAAAAGGGCCCTGAGCCGAACTGTCTCTACTGCTACCACACACAAAACACTCACTCACACAACGCATAAGCGCAGAGTCGCATGCTTATGCGCACAACAACACCAACACCAACAGCAGACATGCACGCACCTGACAGGCAGAAACCATTCTTTGGAAAAACACAGCCCAGGGACAGTCTGACACAACCACCTGCTCAGATTCAGTCAGCGACGCTGCTGTTTTATCAGAGACGCTGCATTCTTAAAATACAGAATTAGCTCGTGGCTGCAGAAAGTCACAGCGGGGCTGTGCCTGAGCCTAGAGGCGGGGAACAATGCTGAATGAACACTGATAAAAGATTCGAGCTTGCCTTGCTGTGGATTGTAACATACATGCAGTTATTTTAAGACTCATTGTCATGGGGTTTTTTTTTTTTTTTTCAGGAGGCTTTTTGAAAGTTGACCTGGGGTGAAAAGTCTGCCACACATTCAGTGTGTTTGACAGAAATAGCACTTTAGCATGTGCTATTCTTTTCTTACCAAACATAGCTGTTTTCAACGCAGTGACTCATAGATCTTGACAGATAAATACTGAATCCATAAGGTGTTAATATACGTTGTGAAAAGTGTCGAGCAGGCACATTTCAGCAGAGAGTTTGTGCATTTAAATAAACATACGAGAGCTGGTGCTCCAAATAAGTAGCTACTCAACCCAAATGTGTCCCTTTTTATCACTGCCCTTCTATAAGGCCAAATGGCCACTGCCTGCTGACTCATGCGTTAATAATAAATAGATAGCATTGCGTAATATGATTATGACCACACAGACCTAGGTTTGCCCAAACTTAATCATATAAGATGTCTGTGGAAACTCTTAATCTGCACGAAGCCCTTGATAAGATGTTCCCTCTCTTCTGACAAGTTGACAGCAGAGCTTCGGGCACAGCATTAGTAAGACTCAGGAGACTGTCCTCTCATCTGCATAAGAGTTATCAAAGAATGGTATTACTGATTTTGTCGGAGAGGAGAGAGGAGAGGAGAGAGGAGAGAGGAGAGGAGAGGAGAGAGGAGAGAGGAGACGAGAGGAGAGAGGAGAGGGCAGTGACTGGGGGAGAAATCCATTTAAATGAAAGGGAGAAGAGAGGCGTCAGCATTAGCAGCTAATCCACTGCAGTGAGAATGCTTTCTCTCTGCCTGAGGCCTCTGGGCTCCAGCAGTCATTCTATCGGGAAGACTGTAACACTCACTGCACTGTATTTCCAGCAGCAGATCCAATCCTGACATGAGCTCCATGCCACAAAAACATCGGCTGACTTACCAGAAATGAAACCGCTGTCACACTTCCTCTTTGTCGTCTGAACAGCTGTGTTACCACGTGTGCGTTAAATAATGTATAAATAAATGTATGTATATATGCAGACATCAATCTGAGCGTTTTGATTTCTGCTGCAGATGAACTACGACTGAAAGTCCCACAAACACATGCGAGACATTTCCAGAGCTGTGAGTCCACGTTCCCTCAGCCTCAGGAGGGCCAGGACACAAAAGTGCACACACAAAGGGAGCATCTCTCTTCCCCTCTCTGTTTCTCTCCCACCCCTTTTTCTCTCTCTCACCCACACACTGTCTCTATTTAGCTCGCACTTAAAAAGGCGGCCTAAAGATAGAAGCAAGAAGATGAACAGGAGCCAGCGAGTGTCATGGCAACAACGTGCCGCGGCTCACAAACACTATTTAGACCAGCGAGGAGAAGTTATAATAAAAGCCTTTAGGCAGTTGTATCACCCCTTTAAAAGACACCCGTTTACTAAATTTCAATGTGGTGACTTGCCAGGACAAAAAGCTAAGGGCTCACAATTCCACGGTTGAATAGGCAGCCTCTCGTGAAAACGGACTGCATGTTGTACGAGAAACGTTGTACATTTCTCAGGGAGTCCGCGCTAATAGTCTGAATTTGTTTCGCTACGGAAAACGCTACCTCTGTCAACACAGCTACTCAGCTCTGTGCACACTCGTGCATGAGGACCTTCCCTCCGTGAAAACGTGGCATCTCATTCTGTGCAGGGTTATAATAAATCAGATCATCAGGTATGCAGAGTTCATCATCTGTGCATTTACACGCGGTCCTGAAAGGTAGAGATGTCGGACTCGGGCCCCAGAAATCTTCACTCTCTTGTCAGGATGTGTTAAAGGGAACCCTGCATCTCCTTTCACCAAATCCCCCCGAGGCCACTTGCACTTCAAAGCGCAGATTCTGCACTGCTTTGTTTCTCCTCCTGTGTAGTGTAACTCCATCGTATTATGAACCCTATTTTACACAAAGGCACATTATACGCAGACTTCAGTACACGCAGGTCTATGAGACAGATGTAATGTTGGATTTGTCTGAATGTGTGATCTTCAGATGAAAGTTTTGTTTTTGTTTTTAAATGTTAGGAGATGACTAATGGCCTGAGACTAGATGACATCAGTCCACGTGGCCTCCATCCTCCTGGCTCAGTTTCATTGCCGCCTGATGAGACAAGTGACCAGTGCTTTGTAATCTCCACGTTGTCACTGTTAGCGTATCATTCTTCCACCCCTTAACCCTTTATCGGGCAAGTGACCATGTTTGGTAATTCTCCACAAACATTACATATGGCCAGCCTTCTGCACCTCAGTAAGGTTGAGAAGCATGTGATCCTCACTCAGCCAATCAGAAGAGATCATCCCACGTCACTGATTCTGCTATTGTGGCATGAACCAAATATGGTAACTTCGTCAATGTATATTTTTCTAAATGAAATTATTATTATTATTACATACATACATTTTTTTTTTTTTAACAGAAATAGAGTTCTGTTATGTTCCCCAATACCACTCTGAGGTTGAATTTTTGGATTTCAAAGTATTTCAATGAGCGCCCTGTAAAGAGTTAATCTCATCGAACATACAGAATGTGCATCAGCATGATGGATGTGTTTGAGTGTGAATGTGTTTCAAAGCACTTTTACATTTTACAACAGGGTTCATTTTTCTCCAAAAGTCTGAACATATTGTGACACTGACATGCTGAACTGAAGGCCTTGAAATAAAGCCTGACAGAAGGAGTAAGAGCAAAAGGACAGATTAGATTTGTGTTAATGTGTGTGTGTGTGTGTGTGTGTGTGTGTGTGTGTGTGTGTGTGTGTGTATGTGTGTGTGTGTTGGACTCACAATGTTGACCTGCAGTGGTTCTGAACCAGGTCTCAACAGCCTCCTCCTCCTGCAGCTGCCAGAGCCTCCTGATCGCAGACGCACTGACGATGATGACTGACCAATGACTGGGGGGGGGGGGGGGGATGAACAGAAGATCAATTTAACAAACACAATTTAATCAACATTCTGCATAATAATATCAGAAAATATGCAAAGAGGTACCTGACTGGGGCAGAAGCAACGCCAAGGCAGTGAGAGTGCTCGGTTGCAGCGGCAGGGAGCGGCACCGCTGGAGAGACGCCTTGAGTGGGGGCTCTAACGGTGACACACCCGGCGGGCGAGCCAAAGCCTACAGGGTACTGGACAGTTAGGGCATCTCCTATATTCCATGCAGAGTTACTTTGATGCACACATTTACACAAAAAGTATAATTCACACATTCCCCTGTCCTTCGCTTTAACAAAAAAAAAATCCTTATACAACCCTGTCACGCCCCCCCCTCTTTTTTTTTTTTTTTTTTGCTGTGAATTAAAATATTTCACATTCAGCAAGTCTATTCTGGTGCAGCGGTCAGTGTGCATGCCCCGCAGCAAACCATGAGCGACTATACATCATGCCAACCGGGCGGTCTCTCAGGTTAAAATGAACTGACTCGGAGTTAGGGCAATGAGAAGTAGAGCTTATGGAAGCAATGAGGCAGAAAATTGGCCACAGAGAAAGGCTGGGAGGGAAGGAGAGAGAAAGAGAAGCAAGAAAGAAAGAAAAGCAAGCAAGCAAGAAAGAAAGAAAGCAAGAAAGAAAGAAAGAAAGAAAAAGAGAAATGGAGTAAAAAGAAAAGAGAAGGAGAGAGAGGGGGAGGTGAGCCGAGGAAAAAGCAGTATCCAGAAATACAGGCCTCTATAAATGGGGCAGAGCAGGCATGCATTGTTGCAGCTAACAGTGGATGTAGTATAAATACTGGGTTAGCACCGGGCTGCCCATCAAAGCGTGTGGTTAGTGTTGGATTCAGTATGGGTTCAGGCTGTATTTATCAGTGAGTTTGTGAATGCTACTATTCAAGATTCAACATTACAGTTTGACACATCTATGTCAGCTCACACACAGGTGTGATTTGCTCAGGCTGTTGTACTTTTCGACATGTATGTGACTCTCATGCCTGTGTCTTACTCTGTGCTGCAGCTCCATGGACTGCATCTCCCTTGTAACACCGGTCTCTATGACGGAGCACGGCCTGGAGCGAGCCACCGTCCTCCTCTGCCCCGGAGAGTGTTGCATTGTGGGAGCAGGCCTGCGTCTCCGCCGGCACAGCGATCCAACCTCACTGTAATGGTTGTAGAGTTCTCGGTCTGGGTTGGGCCTCCAGAGGTCCAGTACAGCTGAGGCCGGGCGAGGGCGGGGGCCGGGGCGAGGGCGCTGTGGCCTTTGAGGTACAGAGGTCTTCTCTGTGCTAGAGTGGGGCCCTGCTGGGCACGGCTGTCTCACACTGGAGCCTGTCTTGCTGGCAATCTGCTCGCACAGCTGTGATTGGCACAGATACTCAGCAGTTTGGCCCACATAAAAGTGCAACAATGCATTTCTTGTGTTGGGAATTGGGAGGAATGTCTCGATAGACTCTACGAATACACACCCAAATGCTTTTTAAGAGATTCTACCTGCCAAGAGCTCCTCTTCCAAATTGCAATGCATCAGCGATTAGACCCAAGAGCCAAGACTGCCCCCTTAATGGCAGATTAATTTAAGAGAGGCAAAACAATAAACAGGTAGATTTAATGTGTAAACAGTTGGCGATAAGGGAGAAGGGTATTCCTAGAATCATCCCATCTGTTATATTATATTATTATAGGACTGCACTTTAAACACCCTTCCCACAGCACAGATTCCCACAGCTCGTGGCCTTGCATAATAAAGCCCCATGAAAACTGTGCTGAGTATTGAGATGTCACATCTCATTTTGTCATTAGGGGTTTGGGCTAACGTGTCCTGACTCGTCGGTGTGACTTGAAGGGAGATGACTAATGTTTCCACTGGAGTGATGAGGGGAAGGGTGCTGTCATGAAGTGCGCACGTCACCCGAGCTCTGGGGCTGCCGAACCCGCACACGCACACACACGCACACACACACACACACACACACACACAAAGACGGCTTCATGGGAAGTAGCGTTTTCCTTGCATGATACACAAGGTCGGCGAGCAGGAAAAGGACCAACTCCTGAAATGTATTGTTACACAGCTCTGTTAACTACCGGCTGTTCCCTCTTCTCTCCAACAGATGGGGCAAAAGGACAGCTTGTAGTATAGGTGCCCAAATTCATGTCCTCACAGGCTGCTCGGTGTCTCGAATGTTTTTGTTTCTCCCTGACAGTTAACGCACCACACCTAGAGCTTCTATTATGAGGGAAAGAAGGAAACGCTCTGGCACCGTTCACATTCTGGTGGACTGTTGATGGTTTTTAAGAAGCAAAAGCATGACCACGGTTAAAACGTGTTACATAAATGATGTTCGGAGCGTTTATGCAGTAATTACATGATGCATGCCTTTGGCAATGTTAATGGTGT
Organism: Symphodus melops; assembly: GCF_947650265.1. NCBI lineage: Eukaryota > Metazoa > Chordata > Actinopteri > Labriformes > Labridae > Symphodus > Symphodus melops. Next base: position 19,587,127 of record NC_136699.1, read on the forward strand.
GGAAAAAAAAAAAAGTCTGCAATGGAATGTAGTTATGGCGTTAATGTGGGACACATTATACATTTAAAAAAAAGATGATCTCCAAATATAATTCAGTGGTTGTTTTTTCATCATAGCTTTTTTTTTTGTATTTAAAGTCACATACCTTAAATATTTCCTCTGTGGAATCTGATGCAGGTATGCTATTGGTTGTGCTCTCTTTATCACCTTGTTGTGATTGGACGTTCACTTCCTGTCTCTGGTGGGAGTCAGGTGGAGCATCCCTGGAATCTTGCTCATTTCCTGGCTGTCTCTCTATTTTTTCCTCCTTACAGACACAGTTTAATGTTGCACTTTCAACCTCTGCTTCCTTTTCAGTCTCCGCGTTCGCACCCGACTGGGAGATGTGATTCTCTGCTAACGTTGTGGATGTATTATTTGTGTCAGTATGTCGGTCCGCGCACTCAGAACTCTGAAGGCCATTGACAACTTGTGATCCTGGGCCTGCTTTAAAGGCTTTTTCTTCCCCTGCCGCAGGTGCTGGAGTCTTGTTGTCCAAGCTACTGGAGTGTGAGGATTTGGCAGTCACTGGCGATGATGGGTTAGGTTGGGATTTTGGAAATCCTTCACTGTGCAGTGTCAGGGACACGCTATGAATATTTTCCGCTGTGCGTTGTGCAGCCAGAGGGGAACTCATCTGACTCCTCTCTCCCTCGGGAGGAGAGAAGGAGTGTGACGTTGTCCGCCACTTTCTGGCTGTCTCTGCTACACTGTTAAAAAACTTGAACAGACCCCCAAAGTGTCCCTTAGTGTCAGAGTGTTTCGGGCGTTGAGGCTGGAAGTCTCTGACACTCTCGAAGTCCACAGAGCCATAGTCCGAGTCCAAGGTTTTATCCAAAGATGGAAGCTCGGAGTCAAAACTCCTCTCTGAGTAGGCTGAATTGGTCTTCCCTAAAAGGGAAATCCTCCTCAGGTAACTCCACACATCCTTGTTCCTCCTTCCTCTGCCCTGCCGGATGCTCGCGCTACACTGAGCACTAGGTTCTTCGCATACTGCAGTTATTTTGTTACAGTTTGTTGAATTGTTCTGGCTTCTTTTGGTATAGCAACCCCGCTCTGATGGTTTAAAACCATTCTGAGTCGCAGCCTCTCCCACTCCAGCGGGCTGGTGGCTGTCTAATGGAGTGAGGTCAAGGTCCTCGAATGAGCAGTCAAATTCTGCAGTGTAGCCGGCATAAGAGTGTCTCTTGCCACGGTGTTTAAGGGTGCCCCTGCTGGACTGCTGAGGGGTGCCAAAGTCTCGGCAGAAAGATTCCTCGTCCACCAAGGAGCTGCTGAACTTGGTGGACAGTTTCCCTGTCTTTCCTCTGAACACAGAAGGAGATTTAAGCTTCTTGAAGGAACGGACTTTGTCAGCAAACGAGAGTTTAGGGAGGGAAGCTTCCCCAGGCAGGATCATGGAGTGGGGTCTTCGCTCCAGCTCTGAGACAGCTCTTTTTCGATTCAAGATCTTCCAGATGCCCCCTGTGGCACGGGGCCTCCGGTTGACCTCCTGTCTTTCCTTGACAGGGGTCTGAGAAGAGGCAGCTTGGGTGTCTCCCTGCCCCTCTTCAGGCCCTTGCCCAGTCTCCTGAATATAAACACTGCTGGTCTTATTCTCCACATCCAGAGAAACATTAAACACTCGGTTGACAAACCCATTAGGGTTGTTGCTCTCAAGGGCAGGGTTGTCTGTCTGCTCCATCCTCTCTCATTCTACAGTGTCAGCTATCGGCTGCAGTGGACATCATGTCTCCAGCTCTCCTTTCTCCTCTCTAAAATACCTGGAAAAACAAAACATGTCAGAAGTTAAACATTAAACCGACTGCTTATCTTATAGTGCCATATTTATTCTGCCTTAAACTGCTGAGCATGTCTGTAAATATTGTCCATGAATGCCAAACTATCATCAAACATTCTGAAGAGACGGTCAGATTGACTTAACCTACACATGGGCTCAAATAAACACAAAATAATAAAGTATTTCAGTCACTTGAAAAAGAAAATATAAAAGGTGTTAGAGGTACTCAGATGATTCTTAAACTTGGGCTTTTTATATAATGAGTCAACAGTCACCCAACGCCCCCTCCCCCCATATTTGGTCCACATTATCCAAAGTAATTATTTGAGACACAGTCCCTCATCCACCATTTAAACCGGGAGGCTGTGTTACTATGGAAACACTCACTACAGGAGATGTCAGGTTATTTCAGGCCCGTGACATCATCATCACAGCTCTGATAAATGTCTCAGGAAGAGGCAGAGCCTGATGGGAGGATGCTCGACTAGCGCTCCGTTACTAGCCTACATGTTAATGGCCTCCTTAATATAATCCCTTTAATATATGGAAACCCTGAATTTAACTGGGCCTCCACAGGACCACACGTCTTTGTTGTTATACGTGAGGCCATCACAGAGGAGCCTAAGCTTTTTATAGCGTTTTATAAAGCTTTAAGATGTTATATTTAAGACAATTAAAACAGGCTACATTGTCATTCTTAAATCTAAAAAAAAAAATTTACCTAGCAGGTAGCCTTCTTCTTTTGACATTCAAACATAGACTTTATCGTGTAGCCTGTTTTGAACTGTTTATTCTTATCAAGGAGTTCTGACAACGCTAATGTCATTAAAGGCTGTCTAATCTGTGAAGCCTGCTCGGAAGTAAAGAAATAAAGTGGGCACTAACATTAACATTGAAACGTGTTCATTTAGTTTCCATAATTGACATTTGCCTAAACCTTCAGCTTATCTTGTGTAGCTCTCGATGTATCTACTTCCCATAAAAGCTAACTGTGACAGGCTGCAGGCTTCTCTGTGTCGGGCTGCTTCCCCAAAGTGGCGTCAATTGTTTTAAAGGTGAACTATGGCGACATGAATGTGACATTAAGGGTACAGCTGTTTCATTTACTAAACTGCTTTAAGAGTTCACCTGGTTGACTTAAAACGCCTTTTAACAGATTGTTCCGTCCATAGGAAGTGTCGGCTACTCTTATTATTCACACCATTAAACTTTCATATGAAGTTATAGTACCCCGCGAAAAAAAAAGAAACTTCACTTAACTTACCTCTAGAAGACTTTCCCCGGTCGAACTCATCGTCGCTGCTGTTCTTTAAGTCAACACAAAACACCGCCTGGACTTATCCACCGGACTTCACGGGCTTAACTTCTGTCCACGAGCAAGGCAGAGGCAGAGTTGCGGACAGCGGACTTCTTTGACAGCGACTTCTGGTGTGTTCGGCTTGTGCTTCTAAACTTCGTCATCTATCATCAAACTGAGAGAAACTCCCCGAGTTAGCGACACGCCGATGAACTCTTGCCCTGCAAGCTCCATGCAGACGCCGACACTCTGATTTGTGATAAAGCTCTCACGCAGACAGAGTAGCACACACACACACACCCACACCCTCTGTGTACACACACACACACACACACACACACACACACACACACACACACACACACACACACACACACACACTACCCTAGTCTACTTGCATTGACTCAGTGAGGAATATCAGGTTTAGATTATTTTTTTCATTGTGTTCATAACTCATCAGGATTTACTTGATAGGCTACGAGGCTACTTTTAATCCTGTTTTTATCATGTGGCTCCGTCATTCAAAATATATTTTTTCCTGTCCAATATTGCCATTTGTTGATGTTTTAATAGTTTTTATGAGTGCAATTTTAAGAGGCACTTGTGATTTCTGAGAGAACATCAGGGAAAATAAGTGATTGACTGAACTCTGGTCTCATAGCTGATCCTCCTTTGGGGATTGTGTTGAATGTGAAAATCCTTCCATTGAAATGACACAATGGGGAGAGGGAGCTCAGGGGGGAAAACTGGAGGAATTCACAAAAACTAAACAGCTACAGAGCTCCAGAGCCGTGAAAGAGGAGATGGTGGAAGAAGGGGCCTAAATTTAAACATTTCCTCTTTGTCCTGTTTTGAGCCCATTGTCATCGCATGGCGTTCTCCCTTCTGCACAGGAAGGAGTGGATCTGACATCAACGCTCTCAGGCTGACAATGCCAGGAAGTCTGTCTGACCGTATGTAAATATCTCTATGCATCCATGCTTCCCTTGCTTGCCCGAGGAGCCGCTCTCCTCTGTGCGGCCCTTTCCCTGAGGTGGCTTCAAGTACTTGAGGGTGTAGTAGCAGTAGTAGCAACATGGTGATTTACATGCTACACTTCCTCCATAAGTCATCCACAGCTGTCACTGCGATTTACAGCAACCTCATCTTCAAATGACCTTTCCTCTGTTGAAGCATCTTTACAGCATTTCTTCATATAGGGATTTTCACCTCATGGACCCTTTCATTTATATACAAATGTATGTCTATTACAGATTGCTGTTTCTTGGTAATACTGTTTTTTCCTTCTTCATAGTTTTAAGTTGACTGTTTGTTGTTTTACTTCACTCCTGTTCCCTCACTTCTTCCCTCCCTCCCCCTAACTTACTCACTTCCTCACAACCCCAAGCAGTTTTCCTGTTGTCCCCTCTGGTCACAAAAGACATCCTGGCTCGAACAGGCCAACTGTTTTGACTCAGAATTGACTTGTACAGAAAAATAACTAAGCTTGTATGAAAATAAAGTCATCCTTACAGTAGCCTATTTTGTATGGACCACAGAAAGCATGAGGGGGGGGAAAAAGAAACAGAGCGATGAATGGAGGCAGACAGGAGTTCATTTCTGTTGACGCTTGGATGGCTGTGTACATTACAGCCAGTTTACTTTGTTGCGCATTTATCTTGAGTGTTGAGCACTCTTTGAAATGATGTCATTGGCCTCTCATTTCCAGAACAATCGACCTCTTCCTCCTCTTCCTATGACACGGTCCCCGCTGGTTGGTTTTGGTGGAGATTACACGAGACAAACACTTGCTGCGTTTTAGGCCCAGCTGTAATTATTTCACCAGTCTTTGTCAAAGCTGCTGAGTGAAAACAGGCTGCCGTGAAAAAGCGGGCCAGACAGGGAGGGCGAGGAGGAGGAGGAGGGGTGTTGTAGATATGTTGTGATATCAAATGAAAGGCTTACTGAAGCCTGGGAACAGGATCCAGGAGGTGTTGCTCGTGTGTGTACAGCTGGGAGTTCAGACACATTTTGTTTTCAGGGCAGGTGTTTAGTAAAATGTTGTAGTTGTGTGATACTACTGTACATTTCCCTAGATTGACAGACATATGCAAATGACGCTGCGAGCGTGGTTTGCACTATCCATACGTCTGATACATATACTGGCACACACACACAGATTAACACTCAGGCCAACTTTTGGTGTAAAATATGCCCAGGTAGATGTGCCTTCAGTGGTAGAGGAGAGTTTGAATTACACTGGCATTCCTGACATTCCCTTTGCACTGACCTGCATACTTCCCTGGCCTGGCTGCACATGGCATCAAAGACACACACAGACACACAGAGACACACACAGACACACACAGACACACACAGACACACAGACACACACACACACACACACAGACACACACACACACACAAGCCCATCCTACCAACACTTTCATCTTAACTGCATTCACTTTGGGATAATCAATCACTGTGGCTTCTCACACTCACGGACACACAACACAGGCATGTATCAGCTCACATGGCACACACATGGACCTCGAACTGGAATGTTAATGTGCGGAAAGGTCGGACTGTTGTTGGTGATGGGAAGATCTCATAAACAGCTTGTCTTGCAGCCATCTTAGACACAGTTAGAAGTAGAGAGGGACATAGAGAGAAAGAGAAAAAAAAAAGAGATGGACCGGACGGGGGGAGTGAGTGTGTTAGCGTTTGTGTGTGTGTGTGTGTGTGTGTGTGTGTGTATTTGGAGTTTTCAACAGGGGACTTTCAGCCATTATCAGGATGAATCTGAAAACAGGAAGGGGGGTTCCATTAAACAAGACGAGCGGAAGACGACCACGGTTCTACTTCCTGTTTGAGAGCAAGGGAGGAAACAGCAGATTTTTTAGGAATTCAAATCAGAATCAACACTCCGGAAAGAACATCTTTGTATCAGAGAGAAAGAGTCCTGTTCTGACAGAGTTACAATCCGTTTTGTTTCACTTTTGTACAGTTGTTGTCAGTCAAACATTTCCATATGTGATTAAAGTAAAGCAGTTCTCTGTTCAAAAGTGTGATGAGGCAGATGCTTATCCCAGTTCTGTATCTGTGTGATTCTTTATCTGGCTCTGTGTCTTGCTGCACAGGCCTTGGGCTGAACTGGACTTGGCAAGTGTTTTTTGGGTCAGCAGCAGTGAGAGAAAAGCAGTCTGGCACATAAAACGACATCATTTGTGCTCATCTGGCTGCTTCAGGGAACACAGTTTGTGATTGGTAAAAACACAGGGGACGGAGTGATAAAGTGAGAGCTGGTGTTCAGCGGAGGAGAGATATTTAACGGAGGAGAGATATTTAACGGAGGAGAGAAAACCATGCAGATCATGCTGCGTCCTCTGAGCACAGTATGTCAGTGTTGTTGAACAAAGGGGACGGTTGACATTTAATACAAGATATTACACATTTTTGTGACGAGACTGACAATAATCCTCACACTCATTACATGATTAATCATTGATACAGTTCTTTTAGCACTCTCCGCTTTATCTCCTTGATGAATGCTTGTTGACCTCTGACCACATCATTGTCTCTGGTCAGTGTCCTCTACATTAGCAAGGCTGTGAAAAGTCACAGCCTGGATTGAACAAGAGATGGAGCAATAACAGCATTATCAAGCCTCTCAACTATCACTGGATATAATCCCTTCGTCTACCCCTCACTATCTCTCTGTCCTTGCTACAGCCTCTTAAACATGTCCTACTTAGAGGCGGAGGGATACGCATGGCGAGTGTGCATCCCTCTTCCAAATCCTTCCCTGCACATCCTCATTTTGTAAACGTATCACACTTGTTTATTTTTTCAAAACTTTCTTTATTGCTTTTCCAAATTGACAATATTTCCATTTAGAAATACCCGTACAAAATGTATTTTATATTTCATTTTTTCAAACTGAACAAAAACTAGACAAACACATAAAAGACAAACAGATTGTGCCACACTTGCTTTCTCCAAACACCTATTCGTGGGGAGTTCTGATAAATGGTTCAAAAGAGTATCCTACAGCAAAATGCCAACATGTCTGATTTAAGAAATGTGGAAATGCAAAAGAATGATTCACGAAATTGCTGTGAGTGCTTGTGAAACGATTTAAGAAACATGGTCTCCTAACAAACCATTTGCCTATGTTCAATAATTGGTTACTCTGCACGTGATGATAATTTAGGAAACACCTAAAACACAGATTATTTTAAATCATTGTAATGTTCAAACATTGCTAAAAAGGGTTCAGTGGCAGGTCATATGTAATTATCCTGACTCTGAATCATCAATGACTGATTATGCAAACAACATATAGTTTATGTAAACCTCTGTTGGAGATATAATCAAACTGCGGAGGATACAATTTGGATTAGTTACCGGATGATTTGAGAGACATAAACCTTTTATCAAAGTTTTCTTGTGAGAAAGAGAAAGAGAGGACAAACGGACAAATAAGCAAAAATAAATCTTACAGGGAAATCTGCACTGTAGGATATTTAAGTGTTGGTTTTTAAAAAAAATAAATATTGATGTTTTGGCCTTATGCCTTTATTCAGATAGGACAGTGGACATAGTTGGAAATCGGAGGATAGAGAGGGGAATGACATGCGGGAAAGGAGCAACAGGCCCAAACCGAGAGGCTGTCAGTACCACTTTGACCACTAAATTATAATGTGTTTAATTACCTTTAAGTTTGTTTACCCTCTGTCATGCACTTCACACAGTTTGGTATGTATCATGTTTATTTCTCCAGTATGTATTGGTGTATGCATGTCCTTATTTTACTCTGCATTGGGACCCCCCAAGCAATCCACACAAGCCAGCGCTCCTCAATCACATACGTACACCCTTAGATCCTCTCTGTACGGGTGATGTAACAACAGCGTAGAAGTTGTTAGACCTGTCTTCAATCCATAAAGCGGAAATCTACTTGAAGTGACGAGAGACATCTAGTGGAACCAACTGAACATGTCTCTTACTTTTTTTTAAAACAGGAAATGGCTTTATTTTCACATGTAAAACTGAATGCTTTAAATAAAAAAATATATTCAAAGGATAAATTAGAGCGACGGGCCACATCCTACTGAAGCAAGCTGTCCCTCTTTATATGAATACTTTTAAATGATGTTTGTAACGTACTCTGTGTCATTCGCAGTTGAGGGCTTCTACCACATGAGGGCACTCTGGCTCTTTCAGAGGACATACTGTACAAGCATCTTACCAGTGAAACAGGGGATTACAACACAATCTTTTATTATTAAAAATCAGATAGAGCGTACATTTGAGAATATTTTCTATTTCAGGGGTAATACCACACTGGCAAATCCATGTTTCAGGGGAATCAAACTGATAGAGTGAAACCGGAGGAATTGATCTAAAGTGATGAAATGAAATTGACCAAATTTGCTGTGAGATTTTTAATTAACTGCTAGAGTTCCAGAGTTCAGTTCATTCCCTCAATGAATTATTGGATGCTGTTAGATAGGTTCAATAAAAAACTGCTACTTAAACTGATTAAGGGCTGTGATTGTGCGCTGCACCTGAATTTAGGCCCAGTATTAAGGAGTGAGGCTCCCTTAGGCTTCAGATTCATTCCTCTGTAACGAATGTGTAGTTACATGTGCAGTAATCCCAAAGAAACAGCAAGTCATATGTGTCACCAGTAGCCCCTCTCCATTGGGATTCAGCCTTAAGCCATGTGTCAATCAATGGATCACGGTCATACTGCTGGAGCTGTGACCGCAGATACATTTTAGGAGAAGATGCGCCTTAGGCTTAAAAGTAATTTGGTGTGAAAGTAAAGAATTACACCTCGGAGATGTGGCTAGCATTAAAGTTAGATGTGATTAAAGCTACAGGCATCGATTGGATCTCTGTTACAAGGTAGCAGGCCTCAGGATGTTCTGCAGAAAAGGGGGAATCACTGTGTTCAATTCCATGATTTTCCACTTTAACACTGTGAGATGTTTTCATTTGCTTTACACATTTGCAAAGGCTTGGCCCATGATGAATGGAAGAATGAATAAATGAATGAATAAATAAATGACAGCATGATTGCACACAGTTGCTTGCCAATTTCATAAAATCCAAGGATGCTTAATTGATACGAAAAAAGTAATGGCTTAGTTTAAATTAAAAGCTACAAGTCAGGTGGAACTTTCTCATTTATTATTCAGCGAAGCACATCGTCCTTGCTTAAAGGCCTTAAGAGGAAAGATAAGAGGCTTTTTAATCTGTGTATGGGAGACATACGTCCGTCTCTGCTCTCACTTCCAATCAGTCAAGAACGACAGGGTGAATTCCGTAGAGACAATGTGAATTAGTGTTTATGTGTCCCATATGTTTTTATCCACCTCATCCAGGCATACAATCATTTATTAATGCGTGACCGTGTAGAGTACAGAGTATGTGCGGGGAGAAAAGAAAAAGGTATACGCTGTTTATTAAGGGGGAAAACCACTGAAGAGGTGAGAGCCCAGCACTCAGAGCTGAAGCCACTTTTGCTTTCATGTTAGCAGCTGTCCAAGCCCAAAATGGCCAATTACCATCATTTCTCTGCTGGTGGTGGTAATGTTAAGGAGATAGTCAGATGGAGAGAGAGAGGGAGAGGGAGAGAGGTGGGAGAGAGAAAGAGAGACAGAGAGAGAGAGAAATGCAGAGAGAACTGGGAACAGATGAGGTATAGCCAGCTGAGATAAGCCGGGAAATAAAACCATATTTCCACAGCATGAAAATCAGACAACATCCACCATGACAGAAGGTGAATCCATCATCTGCAAAGGAAATAGATTCAATTAGATGGCTTCTTCTGGTGTGTGAATATACACAGAGATTGTTTTTATGGTAATAATGATAGTAATTGCAACATCTCTGACTCCTTTCACATTGATTATGCAGTGCAAATAAGCAGAGAAACTCATACTGACGTTGGATATACACAAATATATATATGGGATCAGGAAGAAAGACATTAAAAAAAAGCAAGATGAGAAAAGAGAAAAACGATTGTGTGGTATCTGTGCATATTCAAGCCTGCATGTGTTATTATTATTGAGAGCGAGATGAAGACCAAGTTTTCTCCAGAGACTCCTCAACTGATCTGTGCCTGAGCGTCTCGGCCTGAGCTTTGCCAGGAGGTAAATGCTGTTAGAGCTTGAAAGATAGCACGCACACTATTTCTTATGGGAAACATATGATATTCACTTAGAAGCAGCATGAGGTTTTTATAACGCCTAATCACAGTCCAAAAAAGCTAATCAATGTGTGTCAATCAAAGACACAAACGATGAATGCTTAAAAAGTAAACATGCCCAGAGTTATTTTGATTTTTGATATGAGCTCGTCACCTCACAGCGGCTCACGGATTCCAGGACGCAACAAACAGTTTGTGAAAGAGATGACATTTCTCAGTTAGGTCAGATGAAAGATTGCCTCATGTCTTTTCATCAGGATTAATAATGCTGCGCAGTGTATTGGTGGGTGACTTTGGTTGCTACTGAAAAGGAATATAGAGTCTGTTTTCTGACCTTTCATTCGACCGACTAGACCTCACCAGCAGATCGACATCAATATCAGACAGTCCTGTCGGACGGGGAAAAAAAAGAAGCACACCATTTTGTTGACAGAGTACGATCAGGGAGTGAACGCAAACAATGACAGAGGGGTTTAAAAACACCTGTACAAGAGAGTGAGGTTGTCGAGTGTAAAGGGAAAGGCAATGCAGATCTGAATGTTCATAAAAAAAAAAAGGAAAATTATACAAGTTCAAATATATATTTTGCCGGTGATTTCAAAGAGCTGAAGTTGAAAGAAGCTCATGGCCCCCCATGGTCTGGCCTCAAGCTGAGACCTTGTTCATTTTAATTTTTAGCTCTCCTCTCACTCAGTTTATTTTTCATTTGATTAATTCTGATGAGTCTCTGCCCAGCCTGTGCCGAAACAATGAGGGTTGCATGTCTCACTGCCTCCATCTGTCCTCCCAGAACATGTCTGGGAACACAACATCACCCGAACACCAGAACGGTTAATCTGCCTTATTTACTTCTCCCAATATGGCTGCTTTGTCACACACATCGTTTGTCCTCCAGGATAAATATTTCCCCAGCATCGGTGCACACTAAATGTTGATTTATCCTCAGCCTGTTAAACTGGCCGATCTGCATATGGCGTGTTTGTGTTTTGTCAGGAAGCATCCACTGTGACAATATATACTATAATTATCATCTAAGTGTGACAGCAGAGCTGGAATCCATTCATCGGTCTGCAGAGACCCGAGTGAGTGTGTGTGTGAGTGTGTGTGTGTGTGTGCGTGTTTGAACTGAGATGTCATGTTGTCGCTGTGTATTGAAGATGTCTCGTCTAACAAAGCGCTGATTTAATAGGAGAACAATTTAATGTTGTCTGGGTTTATTGTAATGAACAAGATCTCCACTCATTTTGCTCTCCTCAAAGGAGAGGAAAAAGCGACGAGTCAAAAGAAGAGAGAATAAGTGAGACAAACATCTGAATTGCCGTCTTGCTATTTGTGTTGCTGGAAAATAGAGAATTGGGATCAGGCCATTTAACTTAATGCCGTCTCTTCTTTGCTAACGGTCTGAGCATAATTAGTATTACTAATCAAAACACTTGTGTGTCCCCCCCCCCCCCCCCCCCCCCCCCCCCGCCCCGATGTGTCATATCCCCCAGGGCCTTTGTTAAAGGTCTATTGCTGTGAAGGCCACTCAATTGTACCCTTTTTGTTTGCTCTGACTGTACATGAGCACAATCTAATGTATTTCCCATCTGCACTGTGTCTGTTGCTGTCTTTATGCATTCAGCTAATTAATATTGTATGAGTCACCAAACAGCATGTACCTATATCAAACTTTATTTAACACCTGGATGGATGCAAATAAATTAACCAATCCCAAATACATTGGATGAATCAAGAACCTAGCATCTGCTGAAGAGCTAAACACTAGTGACCAGTTGTGACTAGCTCAGTAATTTAATTCATTGGATACAATTTGATTAAAATGTCTTTACCCCTTTGATATTAATAAAGCTACTTTCATTTATTTGTTTGTTTGTATTTCCAATTTTGTTCAAAACATGCTTCATCCACTCTTTATTTTCATCACGTTTAAAAATGCTCAAAGGCTTTTTTGATTCTATAGTTTTCACTCAGGATGTCTGGGGGAAAACAACTTCAGCGTGTTCCTGATTATGACATGTCCATGATGATGTCCAACCAACAGTCTGAATCACAATTATATAAATGTATTATAACTTCATCATTTCAAACTCTTACTCTTTTATGAATCTAAAGGTCATCATAATTTTGCAAATTCATTTACCTGCAACTGCCTTGTAAAGCTTTCAAAATGAGATTTGTAATTGTTATTCAGACAATTGAAAAACTCTCAGCTCGGGGGTCTCTGTATTACTGTTAGAAATTAAACAGACTCCTGTTTTGTTTTTTGTTTTAATTGTGAGACTAAGAGAAGTGACATCTTGAATTAATTGCTCATGTTGACATGCTAAGGTCCTCAGGCTGACAATACTAACATGTTAATGTTAAACGGTTAAAACTTTGATTTAGTTCATCATCTTATTTATCATGACAGCATGCTTGCCTTGGTAGATTTCCATGTTGCAAGTTATGACAATCCATTCAGTTGCTGTTGAGATATTCCATTATTATACTACACATACTTTTATCATAATTACAAACATCGTGGCTTTAAATCTATCGTCTAGATCGTTCTTGTTTTTGCTTTGTTTGTCCCTGTCCTTCTTCCTCTATCTCGCTGTCCGAGCACGGCACAGTTTCAGCAGATGGCTGTTCAACATGAGTCTGGTTCTGCTCCAGGTTTCTGCCTCTTACAGAAAGTTTTTCCTCTCCACTGTAACTTTGCTAAAGAAAGCTTATTGCTCATTATGGATTAATATTGCGTCTTTGTCGATAATATAGCAATGAGCATGGCCTTTTACCTGCTATTTCATGAAGTGTCTTGAGATAAAATTGGATGTGAATTTAAATGAATTTTGATGAATTGATATTTCACTCTGAAGGCTGAATGCCATTTGTCATGGTGCTGCAGAAAATATGAAAATATAAAGATGTTGACTGACCAACATGATTATTCCTTCAAATTAACCAAACTGTAGTGTGGTTAAAAATGAATCCCCCAAATCGTTTGGCATGCCTGAGTCTTTATGACACTGATAATATTACAATTACACTTAAGTTTACTGCTTGAATCCAAGGTGTTCTCGTTGTGGGGAGAAATTGGTTATCTCACAGCCAACAAAACTTAACAAAGCATCAATATGAATGTGCAGAAAGGCAGAGTACAATTAAACCAGGTCATTTGAATTCTGAATATGATTAATTACAAACGATTTATTTGGTCATTGAGGGAGAAACGGACGTATATGACTTGTTGTTTTTGTTGTTTTTCTTTCTGCACCATTCAGTCTCAGTGGCTGACACTTGACTCTAAATGTTGGATATTGGCAGAAAAGGAGGGCAATGGTTGTGTGTGCCTTCCCTCAATAAATTACAGTCTGTCATGGATTATAGATTAATTAGTCTGTCTGTACCTGAGAGCAAAGAGTGAAATCCAGTGGTGAAAAGAGCAGTTTTACACATCTCTGATTAAATACTGTCAAATTACTTTTAGAAATCAGAGCCTGGAAGAAAATTGTAGAATTAGGCTTTTGTTTTTACACTGGGAGACTTAATGGAGTCAGAGAAGGGCACAAGGTGTACTGAGATTGTGCTTCATAAAATAAGAGCAAAGACATTTCTGTTTAATTTGAATGGTGATGGAATTTTGAAAACTTGAAATGGGAACTAAAAAAAAAAAAGCCTCATATTTGGAAAATATTTTTCATACGTGCAGTGATGTCAGATTTGGCTTATGTCAAGTGTACGATATACAAGTATGAATTAGTCTTCAGCAGTGATTCTCAAATTGGGGTACCAGGACCCCCAGGGGTCAGTGAACTATAGCTGAGGGTCCGAGGAATAATTTACCAAAAATTATGAAGTGTGCTGTGTCATTAAAAAAGCACATCTACAAACTGGGACTTGCACCAATAAAATCTGCTATTTCGTCCAATACTCCCACCCACTTTAGTTTGGTGCCAATAGATTAACTCTGATATGAGCGTGACATGTCTGTCACTTCATGGTGTGCAACGATTAAAAAAAAAAAAAAAAAGCAACCACAAAATAAAAACACCTTGGAGCCAACATTTTCTCAAAGTTTAAAAAATTAGTTATTTGGAAAATGGAAAACATTCAGCTCTGCAATGTATAGCCTCATTCTACTCCATAGTACATTAATATATTGTATTATATGCTTATCCACGTTACAATAATGACGGGGTCCTCAGAAAATTTTCTCACCTGAGAGGTGTCCAAGGTCTAAAAAAGTCTGAGAGCCCCTGGTCTATAGAAACTATATAAGGCATTTTCTGCACTCCAACAGAATGGGATGTTGCATGGTTACCAAGGTTTCCTTTACTGGGCCTCTGAGTGTGATTCAGTTTCATCTCCAACACAATGCAATAAAGATGATGTTCTCTGATCAAAAGGCAGATATAAGGCCTTAGTTATATTGTATGTCCTTGTGAAGATTCTTGTTTGTCAGAATAAAAAAAAAAAGAGAAGAACGTTCTGTCCATTTCAATCTTACAATGAGCATTTGTGTCCTTGTATAGTAGGCCTACAACAGCTGTGCTCAGTGATGTCATATGGAGAGGTTTATCTGATGGGTTCTCTTAAAAAAAAAAAAAAAAAGCAAAAGCAAAAGCAAGGATAGCCATCCTTCACCTGAGAGTATGGGGATAGGAATAATATACATCTACATCCCTGGCAGCTAAACCACCAACAATGAAAAGTATTGTTACAATTAAAGTATTAGGCTACCATATTTTATACAAGCCTCTCATTTCCAACAGAATAGAGCTATTTCTATGAGACAAGCTCAAATAAAACTAGTGTACACCTAGTACATGACAACTAATGGCAAGAGATGTAAAAAGGTCATATAGCATAAAACAACTTTTAATGTGGGTTAATGGCGGGAATATCTGTATCGCTACTTATATCAATTTTGCGACAATAATCCGTTTTTTTTTGTTTGTTTTACCACATTATTTCCTAAAAGCCTAACCAAGGACAAATTAGCCGTGGCTAGAAGTCTGATCTACAATGCATCTGCATATTGCACTTTAATTAGATGTATTGTCCCTGACAAATAAACTGATAAATGAAATAATGAAACATTAGCTGTATAGATGATACAAAATGTCAGGCAACATGTGTAACCTTATCTAAGCATTTATAAACTCCCCAAAATATGACTGTACCAGATTTAAAGGAGGATAGACAAGTCATTGTTGTGTTCCAGGAGCCTGTACTGCCATGATGCCAAAGAAGGAATTTATCTCACTTTGAAAAACATTATAATACATGAGTCACCCTTTACATCAGGATCACTGATCATCCAAATAGCTGGTGAGGGCTGTAAGCCTGGATCAAAACCATACAAGACAGAGAGAGTGGTGTGACTAACAGTCTCTGGAGAGATAGGAACCTTGATGGCTCTCAGACACTGCTGCTGTCTGAAAAGGTTGTTCGGTCTCTCCCTTGTGCCACTATTCATGAAATCCTCAGGAATAAAAACTGCAGATCACACTAACCTTGGTGCACCTGCTGGTTTGATGATAGAAAATTACATCTAAATAAAAAATGTGAAAACCGAGTGCTTGAAATTTTTGTCAGCTGTTTATTGTCAGATATGTGCAAAGTATATGACAACTGAAGAGGCAGCATGCGTGCATTTGAAATGCAAAAAAAAAAATTGGCTAATTTGAAATCTCATGAATATTCAGATGTAAAGGTAGGGCAGCCTCAGTCTTGAAGATGTTTCAGAGTGTTCCAGCTCAACTCATCTGTCACACACTTTGTACTCTGCAAGAACTCCTCTGGGAGAGGGTTCATATGTATTGCAAAAGGCTCCTTTCAACATGAGCTTTTGGCAAGTGATCAGCCCGTTAGCCATCTCAGCTGTGTGTTGGAGCTGCTGCCTAATAAAAAAAAAAAAAAAAAAAAAAACGGTATAAAGGGTTGCAAAATACCAGTATTCCTATTTTGTCAGTCATCTAAACTCATCAGCACAAGTCCTACCGTAGAGAATAGGATGCTCCCAGAGCTGCGCTATGATTATGCGCAATATACACTCATTCTGCATGTATGCATAATTCAGCTGCACATGTGTTTGCGTGCTTACATTTGTATGTGCATGCGTAGGTGTGTGTCCCAGTGAGAGCGGATTAAGTGAAGATAGAGTTTTCAGAGTAGAACCGATCTCTTGGAGAGACGGGGGTCTCTGGGCTCTTAGTTCTGAGCCCCACTTCTCTTCCTCAGCATTTCCCTCCCACTCCTCTCAGCACAGTGCTTAAATACTGAGGGCCTTGGGATGAAACCTGGATACAACGCAGAGGTCTCAGGGTTGTGGTTCCCATTTAAAATCAGCAGGAATCCACTTTCTCTACAAGCACTGAAAAGAGTGCAAAATCTTCTAGTGGATATATAAAAGATACCGGGTATCTAGCTTGGAGTCTGGTGGGTGTCAGACTTGTAAGAAAAAAAACAAAACAAAGAAAAACTTTTGAGCCCAGCAGACTAGTATTTGAAGGATGAACTGAGACAGCTTGGAGAAAGTCCCTGTCATATTCGAGGCCAGTAAACAACACCGAATACCTGTTATGTTTATGTTTTTCATCACCCAATGTCCGTGGGAGAGTGGAGGAACTGTTTTCTCCCCCTTGTTTTGCGCACAGAGCAAAATTGCAAAGACAAGCAGACATTACCTTGCAAAGTCAAGACCCAACATTTGCGATGTGTATTGACATATCGATTTTCCTTGGCAGCTATTGGCAGACGGAGTAAGGAGGATGGGGCCGTGTGTGCGGGTCCGCGGGAGCTCGCTGAGATCCAGGCAGCATTATGCACACCAAGAGAATGAGGCTTAGCATATATTGAGTGTTTATGCTGCGGAATAGAAAGTGTGGAGCACCTTTGCTTAAACTCACTGACTGTTAAATTGGGCTTAACTAAAAATCCCTCTTACACAAACAGAAACCGATCCAGGCTTTCTCTCCCGCTCTCTCTTTCTTTTCTGCATAAATCTTTTTTTCATGTGGGTGTTTTTTTTATTCTATTTACTTCGTTGATGTGCCTCTTTGCTTTACACGGAAACATACAAATAAATGAGTGTAAAAAATAGATGAAGAAAGACGGAGCCTGGGCGATGGATGAAGGATAATGTGTTGAAAGAGGTGATCTAGAGGAGAGTGAAGGATATCCATTGTTTGCCTTCTTAAGGGCAGGGCACACATGGGGACAGAGCTGGAGTGTATGTGGATTAGACTGAGGCTCTGAGCTGAATATATAACCAACACAACGACTCCTTTCTCCTCACCTCCCGAACAAGGGCCATTACAGCGAAGTGGGACTGTAAAATATTAACATTCTTAAAGTATTCTTACTGGACACCTCTTTGATGTGAGCAGATAACAAGAAGAACAGATAGCAAGTTTCAAGCTTTAGCAGTTGGCTCACGTTTCTCGCCTGATGTAAAATGGGTCAAAAGTAGAAATCTTACTTTGGGATGCATTTTTTATGGGCTGGTTATGAGCAGCGATGGGAAAAGTAGTGCATGTCAGAGAATATTTGGATTTGAGATGAAATACGATCCAAATCCTAAGGTATGAAACAGACTACAACAAAGCGTACCCTTAACTTGAATCAAAACAAAATGCAGCATTTTATACGTAAAAGATTCAATAAAGAACCTCTCCCTTTAGGGGAATGGTTCAGAGTTTCACTGCACTAGATTCTATATGAATGACATATCAAACAGAATAGATGATCAAACAGCAACAAAATACTTATTGCTAAAGAAATCATTCATGAAGCTATACAGAACACAGCTCCCTCAGCTGATAGATTAGTTATTGTAAAGCTTATAGTTGCATGTCTCATGTTTGCAGAATTGACACAGTAGACACATATACTGTCTCTTTAAAGCTCACGTCTTTCTGTGCCATGCATTTCAATTTGCTCTGTGCTCTTGTTTGCTGGCAATTAAGAGCTTAACCCAGTAAATCATCGCTTCAGCTGCATGGAGCACGCAGATGGCATGAGTAATAAGGAACACGACCAATTATTTCAAATTGTTACTATTGTTTGTTTTGTAAAATGTCCAATGTCCAACCTGCATAAATAAATGCAGAAATCTCGCAGTATAACAAGGGGCAAATAGCACATTTCCACGAAACCCACCCCCTCAATGACCTCTTGGTTATAACAGACTGAGCAGGTTATTGTGTTTGATTTGTTTATTATGCTCTGAGTTTGCCGCTCAGGAGTGATTTAACCTCGATGACAAATGTACTGCACACATACAATTCATTTTCCCAGATTGGTGTATGTGGTTATACTCGGTTCAAATACACACAAACAAAGGTGTAAGAGAGGGTTTTTTTCCACAACACCATAAAACAAGTCATGCATTCTACAATGTATGTTTTAAGGACACATTCAACGCTTTGGAAAAATACGGCTACCTTTTTTTCTTGAGGACGAGAGGAGAAGCTGAGCTGAGCCCAAAGATAACCCACAGTTTATATTTCTGTGTTAGGACTTGCATGTTTTTCTAGCTCCGTCCCGATGCTGGTACACATACAGTATGTCTGCATAAGCTTTGACCCCTCCACTCACCCAAACACACTCCTCTTTTGTTAAGCCCCGACATTTCACCAGCAAAGGTTAGGGTGTTCGTTAAAGGTTGCTTAAACACAGAAACGGTAGAAACAATGGCAACAGATAAACGTTTTTAACAACCTCATTTAGACATATGAGTTGGGCCACACAACATATTGTTTTTGAATGGCTTTGGTTTTAGGGCTGGATCTTTAGTGATAAGTTAGTGTTGTGTTTAGTGTTGTGACGAGTGTTAATGAGAATTTAAATGAGGTTTTCTGGCTTCTCAAAAAGAACCAGGAAGTACACGTTTAACTTAAGCCTTGTAAAAGGCTGCATCAAGCAGTCAGTTAGTTTGGCTTGGACTTAAATTCTTCAACATGCGGGGGAAACTTGGCCAAGAATTGGGCTTGCACGTCACACTGCGAAAACAACAACTTTCTGTTTATGCACAGTTCTTTGTACGGATTAAACCAACAACATTGAACTTGTTAATTAGTGAGATTTAGATGTGCTGATAAACAGACAAGACCAAGCTCGTTCCTTTGCCACTCTCCTCTCCAAACTTCAGCTTTCCTACACAATAAAGGTGACCAAACATAAATATTATTATTATTATTATATTAAATGTTATTATTTCCCAGTTCCCCATTTGCAAACTGTAATATTCATTACTTTTTAGAGACCATCCAAAAGACACTTGATCATTACTTGACAATTTTATTTAATTTCTAAGTTGCTCATGTTTTTTTCTCATGGTGCAATGTTACGTGCATCATGTGACAACAAAAAAAACTAAAGTTCAGAATTCCGAATGAAAAGTACTATCACTGTCATCATGAAGCACAATATAAGGCAGCGAACAGTCTTCATGAGTTGACCCTTCCCGACCCTTTTTTTATGGCTTTCTCACCTAGCCCATTATAGTCTCACCATTACATGAGTTGGGTATTTATTTCCACATTTATTTGCCTTCTGTAGCTCTATATAAACCATACAGATACTTAAGCAGTACTGATGTTTTCAAGAGAACAATTGTTTGCTGAACTGCAGAAACAGTTCAACATTGCTTTTACAATTCAGATGCACATTGATAAGAGTAACTGCCTTACTACGACTTACAACCACAGTACATCATGTGCCTTCATTTGAATCCCTCTCTACGTGTGTATTTGTCACAGAAGACGCCACGTATTGAAGCAGTGATGTGGCAGGTGAAGCATTCGCAGCCGCTCCTCTTATCTCAGTGCCTTCCATATCCCCTTCTGTAAAAAATACATGTGTTTTTTGGATTCACACAATGACAGAAGCTTAGAAGCCCACACTAACACGTGCTTGTGGAGCACATTGCAGTTGTCTTTCAGTTGATGCTGGAGGGCTGCCGGTAAGACACAGCTTACCCCCAACCGAGCAGGCATGACTTAGCCTGAGTTTTACAACCAGCCTTATTGATTTACTCATTATCTTCTTCACAGGCGATCCCTCTGTAGGGGATCAAAGGCCATCACACTCTTCTTTCTATTCTGTTTATATTCTATCCTGCATAGATAAGGCTTAAAGGGTCAACACAATTCTATACTTACCTGCAGTGAAACCCACGTTATTTAGGTTTAGCCTATGATGTTTTGAAACCTCTTTTTTATGTAAGAAATATTTATTATAAAAACTGGTAACAGTAATGCTTTTTTCGGATTAGCCCTATAATCCACAAACCCCAGAGAAGTGTTCCAGGTCATATCTTAGAAAAAGAAAGTTTTATTGCAGTGAAGACTCAACAGGGTACAGGAAACATTTCAGCTGATATTTTGAATTCTTGAAATATCAAATCCAAACTGACTGTTTAGAAAAAATTTAAAATGGATGACTTTTTATACTGGCTTGTGATAAAAAAAATAAAAAAAATACAAATCCAACAAGTCATCAAAAGGGTTTATATTCTTTCTTTGGAGAGCAAGAAAAGATAAGGACTTTTGTTTTGTAATTTCACGATACATTAAATCTAGGGATGAAAAAAAATGTCTTCATTAAAACGTTTGTTTATATTTTAAACGTTACATAATATGAAACCTAATATTGTTATGCTAAATTGACTTCCCCATGTTTTTCTAAAATGTGTCCCTTGCCTGTCTAAAGAAACAACCATTTATGGGAAAAGCCCATCCTCTATATCT
This sequence comes from Symphodus melops, assembly GCF_947650265.1. Lineage (NCBI taxonomy): Eukaryota > Metazoa > Chordata > Actinopteri > Labriformes > Labridae > Symphodus > Symphodus melops. The sequence continues at coordinate 19,608,183 of NC_136699.1, forward strand.
GTTGCCTGCTCCACTTTACAGAAAATGTGTTTTGAGATTTTCCCTTTATGACATCACAAAGGGCAGTAACCTCTCCCCCAGGTGGGAGACACTCCAGCAGCTGGGTGTTTGTTCTGCCCTCCGAGTCTGCCACTCTGTCACTGTAAACCAAAGGACATTGAGCAAGAAAGCAAACACCACATACCCTTCCAGAGAGGGACGAGATCAAACACAGCTTATTTACATTTAAAGCAACAGACACAGGAACAGCCTGTTCTTAAGATCAAATACAGGATCAGAGTGGATTTTTAGCAAGAAACTTTACACAAATTTGTTGGGGAGCTCTGAGACCTTAAACTTGTTGAACATGAGTGAAGTAGTATAATAGGCGACTTTCAAGGCATGACCTTTGAAGTGGGCCGACACATTTGGTCTCATTTTCTTAAATCTGATTCAACATCAGACCAAAACCCTTCTGCTGCAACATCAGCATCAACATAACATGATGATGAACATAGTTTCAATTAAAGTGAGTTAAATTACTTCATATGAACATTAAAAGAACATTTTCTTTTCAGCAGTAGGAATAACCCCATGAAAAGGCTAAACTGACTTTTATAAGAGGAAAAGAAACTTGTGTTTTGTGTACTGTAGGTTGCACAATGGTTTTAGCTACTTTAGATAAGCTTGTCTCTCTCAGCGCAAGACTTTTGAAGTCAAAGTTGCAGAATTTCCACCGATGGTAACTAAGATAATACCACTTAAGCTGAATCCCCTCCAGCCTTAGTAATGCTTTTCAAAACAACTAGCCATCTGAAAATATGCTGTAGACAATGTTTCACTATTTCTTCATCATCTGAAAGCTCAAAATGAGTCTCCATCCACAATGTTTTCTGCTTCAGTCTAATTCTTATCCTCAGTGAGATCAGGATTGTCATTCAAATATAAACCCTGAGTATGTCAATGTTCATCATGGAGGACATAATACAATCTAAAGGCCAATCAGACAAAGACACTTTATGATCAGCACAGCTGCTCAAATACCACCTGAGTGTATCTGGGGAAAAAAGATCTGGGAGCGCCTGTGGAGCCAGGCTTTGTGCATTACGGGTGACTAAATACAATAAGTGTACAGTTACCATTGCTTTGCTCCTACACAAGAAGGGGGCTGTAAAAAAACACTCATAAAACTCTGAGGTTTTGGGTACATGACATTTAAAACGAGGAAACAGTATGGAAAATCTCATCAATCGATCAATAATCATGCTTTATTTTAAAGTGCCAATTCATAACAGACTGGCCAAGCGTGACATTGACGAGCGCTGCAACTTGAACTGAAATTGTGCACGTTTGTTGCACAGTGTTTTCCTATAGTACAGCACATTTGAACACTGCGTGTTGGGCAGAAACAAAGAACAGCATCCATCAAGCGTGCTGTAGGAAAACACTGGTTATGCTTTTCAAGCTTTTGGAGCAACACAACTGTGCTATGGGCCCTTAGGTAGTTTAAAGTTTGTGCATCAAATAGCATCAGCTCAGATATCTTAGGAAGTCCTCTATATGGCACTAAATGTTTCTGCTTGATAGGTTTGAGAAATATCTTTGTTATCTTAAGTTTTAATTATATATTGTGTTTCTAATTTGTTTCATTAGAGTCTACTCTAATTCTGTTTCCAATTGTTGTTCTATTTTTCTGTCCTAAGTTTCAAACTTGATACATGACCTTCACATCAGTTGAAAGAACCATGTAGCAATCCCAGGGCAGAAAATGTCAGTACAGCGTGCCAAAACGTTTCATTGACTGGCCACTTGAGGCTAGTTCCAAAAGTGAGTCTGTCTTTAGAGACCCCTGCAATAAAATGCCAAACATTACAGCGACATAAACATGTTGACAGCTTGGCACATAAAACAGTATCAGTCTCTATAACTAATGTCCTTAATCATGTCCAAAGGCCTTGATACATTTCCACATGGGTAATGACCTTTTCATTATTTTATGAAAAGCTGAGTTGACCTTGGAAACTGCAGCTGAGATAAAGAGATTTTTCTGGCTTATTCATACTAATGTTATGATGACTGAATGACTTAAAACACTGTTTTCTTTTTAAAGTAAAAGCACTGTCTCTATTAAGCCTGGCTCACACTGTAAGATAATTAGGTCGATTTGAGGTCCGATTCCTCCTTCCCAACAATCCTTACTCAAGGCTGCTTGGAACCGATTATTTGCTCTGATTGTCTTGTAGTGTGAGCGGTACAAAGTTACAGTCTTAATGTCCACAATCTTCTCGGCAATCGTTGGGGGCGCCCTGATTTATTTCAAACATGTTTGATATTTAGGGTCTAAAATCTTGACAATTACATCCTAAACATGGCAAAAGTTGCACACACTTACAATATGATCATGTTATATAAACTCTAACTCTCTCTGCAAAACACACACACCTACAGTCCTCATCTCAGTGCTCATTATCAGTGCAGCACTTTTCTGAAACATTGTCGACTTCACCATATCCTACAACAACTTCCACTTACCAAACACCATCAGCCGTCCCTTACATTCTTTTGTAGGTTTCAAATTTTCATAAAGTTTTCAAACTTTATTGTCAACGCTCCGTCCTGATTTGGACTTTTACAGTGTGAGCTCTCAGGTTGTGCCTGTTGTACAACCAGGTCATACAGTGTGAGAACATAAATCTTAAGGTCTGGTCAACGTTTCAGTCGTACAGTGTACCCAACTTTAATACAATTGGGGATAAATCATACAGTGTGAGCCAGGTTTTAAAGTAGATCTATTTAGCTCCCTTCCCACCGAGCAGTACAGTTAGGTTCATCTCGGTACGGCATGCATTTTGTGGCATTTCCATTGACTAAAGCTGGGAAAGCTTTCTAAATGACCGACCCATACCGTCCCACTTTTTGGGACCCTTCTGTTGAAGTGCCAAGTATATCGATCCGACCCTAAAAGGTGAAGCTAAACACTGCAGTCCGTTGATTGGTCGAAAGAATCGTCACTGTGACAACGGCACAGTGTCTTTTATTTTTCTGTTTTCTTCCTCACGGCACACAGCCTTCTCTGAAACAAAGCTGGATTGTGTTTTGTAATAAAGAGTCACATGCCAGTGACAAAGTAGATGAGCTGCTAGCATTGGTTTGGTTTGTGTCGCGTTTTTCTCCTTCATTTAGATTGTTAGCAGGGTAGCCTTTAACGATTAGCTGCGATCATGTGACGCTATTATGCAGCGGCAGTGGCTATCGGCATCCGGCTTACACGCCTTTGTCTCAGCACTCCAGCTGTCTGGCTGCCTACCAAATATGGCACGGCTGGCTGTGGAAACGCAAACAAGATCAGGCTTTACCGAACCAAACTGTACTGATCCGTACCGGACCGCTGTGTGGAAATGGAATGAATTCTGTCAGTCTGGGACATCTGTTGAGTTGCATTGTGAGATGTAGTGTCAGTAAAATCGCTAATTTCAGCTGTGGTCTTTTTAAAGACACGCTCCTAACATTTACAGTTTCCTACAATTCCTGGACAGTTCTGTCCGGAGTCGCGGGGAAATTTGAGAAAACTTTCGAAATTTCCCTCGGGATCAATAAAGTGTCTGTCTGTCCGTCCTTAGAACATCTGCCGGAGTGGACATGTCCTACAGCGTTCCATGCTTTGCTCTATCCCAGAACTTCTGCCAGATATGTGCGCATTGCATGTCCACTCCGCTCCGTTATGGAGCAGCACAGCCAGACAGCTGGAGTGCTGAGACAAAGGAGATCCCACGGTTATAGATGTACACAGATAAAAGCGTTTAGAAACACTTGTAATATATTGCAAACACACATAAGGTTGTTGTTCTGAACTGTCAAAATGGAGTGTTTTATCATAAAATAAACGGGGTGCTTTAATGTTTTTCCAGTGTCTGACTTCCCAGCTCGATCTGCTCTGCGGTAAATTGATGCGTCGTGCTCCGGCACCTGGCAAAAATAGAAGTAGCCTTTGCATGTCTGCTAGAGGGGGCTCCGGACAGCCGCAGCTGGGACAGAATACAATAAAAACGCATCGGCTCCAATGCTCTTACGGTACAGAGATGGACCCAACACGCGAGTGGTGGAATTTTAGGGTTCTCTTTCGTCTCGAGACTATCTCTCCACCCCGTTACATTCTATGTACGGGCTGGAGAGATAGTCTCTTCACTCAGAGAACCAAGGTTACAACGTAACCCTACGTTCTACATGGGCAGAACCTGACGTCAGGTCGCGGACAGGTATTGCGTTGTTTTCTCAACAATTTAATCTTAAATTTTCAAAACATTTGCAACTGTCTTTGAACATCCTGTTTTCTTCATTATATGGATGCTGATGCAAACAGTGACAGACTCAGCTTGAGAATCAATGTGATATTCCTTTGTTTATGCTGATGGTATTAACAGTCAGCACAAATCACATCAGGAAGGAACTGTGTCATTGTGCAATAATTGGAATTATGCAAATAGTCACAAGGCAGCACTGGGTAATAAGCACCCTTATTCATAAATTTCCTTTTTTATTATTAGTTCACTCTGAGCCATGGACGGCTTTTTATCATTTACGTTGTATTCATTATTTTCTGTCACCACCTTATGTTGCTTTTTATTGTGCCGACTTGTAAACAGAAGGACAAGGGGGGGAAAAAGCAAGTGCATCCTATTGAACAATGAGCAGGGAAACAAAGTTAACAGTCAAAGAAGCTTTTCATGCATAAGTGTTGATTTCTCAGGGGAGGATCAGCAGGCACTTTTTCTCTCCCTCCCTATTCGATCCACTCCTGCGCTGCTGTAAAGTTAGGCTCTGAAGAGACGGAAGAGAAATCCATACGTGTCTCTGTCTAGCCATTGATATTCTCCTTACTCCCTTCTTTTCCTCCACACCTCCATCACCCCATCTCTCCCTCTCCCTTGTTCTTGCTCTCTCTGTTGGTCCGTGGTGGCCAATCCATCCTCACGCCCTCCACCGGCCGGGTCAGGACATCTAATATCCCATGGATTCACACTTCCTCTCCCTCCCCAGCCGCATGCACCCAAGGTACAGCCCCCACCAACCCACCCACTCCTCTGCTCTTCCCTTCCTCTCCTCCAATCTCACATCAATCTCACAATCCACAGCTTTTCTCCTTTCACCTTTACCAACCTCTTTCTCAGCTCTTTTAAGTTTTTTTTTTTTTATCTAGTGTTTTAGTCCCATTTCCCCTTTACAGTGAGCGCATGAAGCACATTCACCTGCTGCCAGAAGAGCGCACGTAACAGTTCTCTCGCCCACCAGTTCTTTTGACCTTCAATTAGTCTGAGTGAGCAGATGAGCTTTATTCTATATAACAATGTTGTTACATAAATTGGAGAGACAGACAGACAGACAGACAGACAGACAGACAGACAGACAGACAGACAGACAGACAGACAGACAGATGAGCAGAGAGGATAACAAAAACAATCCTCTAGTATTTCTTGCTAGAAAAGTTGAAATAAAGCCTGAACACACAGTACAATTTTGAAGTACTGAAAAATGTTTCCAATCCATTTGAGGAGGAAACTAGGTTTTATTATACTCAAGGGAGGCACTGCATACCCGTGTGCAAACTTAGCCCAAACCTTTTTAATTTATCATGAGGCTGATTGGCACTGAACAACTTATCATTGATTTGATTCAATATTACATGCTTTCCTTTATTCCTGGTCTAAATTAAAAATAAAGATCCCATTTTCATATCTTTTAAACTTCACTTCTAAAGGTTTACATTTCAGCTCATGGTTGATAGGGCTGCCTTTCCAAACTTAAACGAAGACATCTAACACATATTATTACATTTAACTGATGTTTAAAAAAATACTAAAATACATTTGATTGAGTTTACATCGATCATAAGATAAGAAAGGATTGAACACAACCCTTAGGTCAAAACTAAGGTCAGCATGTGTCTCTCCTGTTTTCCACCTGCTGCAGAGACATTTTAACACTCACATTTTTTAAATGGCAAATGAACTTGTGTTATTGAGCACCCAGGGGTGTGGTCGTTGAGGTGTGGTCAGGCGAAAAGCTGGCTTGTTCCTATCTTGAGGAAGTGGAAAACAGCCACCTCAAACCTACGACCTGGTCTACATTGAACCTGGATGAACAACAGAACATCTACTCCACAGTTTAATATCAGTACATTTACTGATACATTCAAAATGAGTCTTTAACAAGTAAGAGGGCTGAGATGCGGTAAGTTTTTGTTTCCGTTTGTTCCCACGCATGTGCATTCGCTCAGATACACGTTCTAATGACTACACGCAGAAACACAGGCAGAAGCACATACACTATGCAACGAAGTTGGACTTACAATAAATCGTTTACTGTTGGTGCAATTAACCATCACACTCAAAGATATCAAAACAGCGCAGTGTACATTACGTACGCATTGCAGAATGCAGCAGAGATCTCCAGCTGTGATGCAGAAGCATGGCATAGCGGGAGCGCTACATGGACACACACACCACTTACTCACGACTCTGACCCTTCAAACTGTTCGATGAACACAACATTTGTAGCTAGCAAAAGGCCAAACACCTATTAAAATCCAATCTGTGCAATATCAACTTTTACAATTTGTGACCTCATGATGAATACTAGCAAACGCTTGATAACAGCTTCCTCACCTCATGAGTTACAAAGTCAACTGAAAATAATTTTATATGGCAGTCTAAATGCAATTTTGTATTTAGTATAACAGTATGTTATAGCAGAAATATAATATTTTTTCTTTGAAGAAAAAAAAAAGAAGAAAGAAACTATCTGTATCCAACAAGCAGTTTGATTGCATTGACAGTCAGCAAAGCTGAAACATGAAAACTACGTCAGCTTGAGAAAGATGCATACTGATCTTAACCGACTTAGTCTAGCTTATACATTTACATTTCTAATTCATGATGAGGACAGCATGTCTTGGAGTTTCATGCGCATGAGCTGGAACATGTTAAAAGCAATAGAATTAGCAAGTCCAATGACAGCTTTTTACATGTTCTATGCTTTCTCCAACACCATTGATGCACGAGGAAAATGTCATTCTAAACATTAATTTTGGTCTGGTAAGCAAATCACAGCAGGTCCAAATTTGTATTTGTCTGCCAAATCTCAGAAAACTCTCAGCAACATTCATGTTTTCATTACATTTGAAGTGAGGGAAAGATTGGAGAGGAGCAGTTGTTGTTTGAAAGGAGAGCATGTCAGATGTAAACAAACAAAAAAAACCTCATTTTCTTTGACAGCATCTGATGTTTGGCTCTATCTGCATTGCATTAAAATGAAGCTTTCTTTTTGGTCATGCTGCGCCCAGCGCGAGCAGTGGAAGGTGATAAAATCTAGATTAATGTGCATTTCAATGTATACATAAACTCACACCTGGACTCAATGGTTTGCATTAATGCTGCTACTTTGTCTTTGCCTGACATGCAGAGGAAATTAAAGCGTTACACATTGCCACACACAATCTCAGGCCATTTCCAGTGAAAGAATGAGGAAATTAGAAAAAAGAAGAACGTGTTAAGCACAATTAAAAAAAAAGCCAGACCTGACTTGTAAAGTTCATTTCTCGTCTTGGTTGGCCTTTTAGAGTTATAATGATTGAAAATGGGCTGCAGAATTTCCCTTTTACTTTTTCTTACTTGTTATTAGTCACTCTGAAAGGTGCTAACATTCAATTGTAAAACCTTTTGAGAGAAGGGGTCAAATTATCCCCCAAAGGTTGCATATTAAAATTCTGCACAGCATTCCGAAGGCTTTTTATTTTAAAAGCAGCATGAAAACTTCACTCAGCCCCCTCCAAAAAAGGGTGCATCTCTTAATTACTGACATAGAGCCAATTTGCGTCGAGCGTGTCTCTCAGCAGATAATGATAATCATTATAATTGCTTGAAGCGTTTGTTTCATGCAGCAAAAGCAATAATGTTCACTCAGATCTTCTATAATAAAGGCTCAGCACTTGGCTTCCTCCGAGCTGTTATACAGTGACTGGACGTGAATAATCATTAGTGGAATTGAAATGCAGGGGTAAATACATGGCGGTGTCTGTCCTCTGCTCTGTACTGCCTGTCTCTTTTTGTCGGTCCCTGGGTACAGCGCCAGAGACTGATCAAAGGCGGACTCTGATTCAGTCTGAATGATCAAGGAGAAGAGACAGGGAGCTCTGTGATTTCCCAGCATTGACGCTATATCAATTTCAATCATTTCACAATCCACCGCTGTCACACACAGGGTATATTAAGCACTCTTTCTGATCACCTAGGATCCATTCGCACAGGCTTTATTGATCATGAGGGATATTCCTGCATTTTTCATAAGGGGGGAATACATTTTGTGATCAAAAGTGCCATTCGCTCAAATCCACTTATTGCCATGGAAAATCAGGGTTGGAAAAAAGAAAGAGGCATTCTCTTTTCTTTGCAACTACAGATACACTTTAAAATGGTTCAACATTTTCACAAATAGGCCCGAACTTACCCTGCTGATATTTGTAAAAATTAAAATAAAAACAATTAAAGGAGTCAACACAGTATGTTGTGGTTTAAGGGATATGAACGATCCTTGTATCTATTATCTATCTTATTTTCTATTTATTTTTTGGTCAGGTACAACCACTTTTTACAGTCTTTATGCTATGCTAAGCTAACCAGCTACTGAACGAACCCTTAGATTTACAGATTTCAGTAATGTATAGTCCTCTCATCTAACTCTCAGTATGTAGGAAATATAATGGATGTTTTTACCTCAAATGGTTGACCGCCTGCTGTAAATGTATCACTGACCACTTATCACATGTTGATTGGAAATATATAAAAAGTAGGGCTGTCCAACGATAACAATTTGTAATGAATTGCCAAACTCCAATAGTTAATAAAGATTACAATCCAAGACACATTTTGGATTGGATCTTTGAAATTCCATTATTTCCCACTTAAAAATATAAACTGTTATGCTTTTATTTTGAAATGTTGTAATGTCTATAAGACACAATAAGTAGATTCCGAAGCCAAGGGGCTCTCAAACTCGACTACATTAGCAAAAGATGATGTCAATGCCAGCAGGGAATCATGGGAGTTCTCTCTGCTTCTTTTCAAAGTAAGATATTTAATTTTTTAATTTTTTTTTATTTTATTCATCTCGCAAACAGAGAAATTTACATTACTTTCTATTTAAAATTAAGTCCTGCTTTTATTTTCTAAATAAAGCAGGACCTTCTGCTTGATCAACGGTTACGATAGTCACTTTACCAGGGAAACAATAACTTATGTATCAAGAACTAAATGAAAAGAGCTCAAAGGAACAGTTTGATATCATAAGGTGGATATTAAGACTTGTTAGCTGAGCTGTCTGAGAGTTTTTCAAGTGAAATGAGACGTTCAAAGAGGCTGTGTCTTTCTTTTTCATCACTGTACAGGCAGACATCGAGGAGGGATATCTGCTGTAGGCCTGAATGGATAGCATGATTAATCATGATGAAAAATGTATGCATTATTTATATCAACTTTATTGTTGAAAGCCCTCCTCAAAACAACAGCCAGCCTTGCTCTCTGTCAGAAGGAATATTAATAAATATCTATGTGCGTTCAATTCACTAATAAACACGTCTAAACATTTTAATCTTTTAAATAACAGAGAAACAATCATTTTATGGTTTATAGTGTGTTATTTGCCAAACAGTTTCTCGTCAATGATGCTGCGAAATAGAAATGTGCATGCATTAAAGACATTAAACCATATTGATATCCCCTGCCGGGCTGCGTCAGATGAGATGTTGGACACCACTTAGTTTTGAGACTTTTATTTGAAGTAATGATACAGTGGTAGTGAGACCAGAACCTCCAGGTTCCCTGCAGAGGTTAGAACCCTGCACTGTCTGGACTTCTCTTGACTACGTTGTGTTTAACATCATGTGTCTTTGTCATGTTTTGAAACAACAAATGCAATTCCATATTTGTTCTTTTCCTGTGTTTTAGTGGTTTTTAACAAACATCATTTCCCATGAGTCCTCAGCGCAGGCCTTTTGTGTGTGTATTCAAAGGTGGGTATGGAAATAATCTACCCATGACAATATCCACAAAATAAGAATATGTTCAAAGTGAAATCATGTGGTTAGGAAATGCACAAGAGAGTTTATATTTACAACCATCCAGTGTCATACATTTCGTTGTCACAGGGTGGTTGTTCAGGATCTCAGAGCTGCAGAAACACATATGCGACGTCTTATTAGAAGAGGGAAAGTTTTCTCCTGAGGTGACTGAGCTGCTTTGTTTTGGTTGTGGTCTAGTGGTTTACTTTGGTCTAAAGGTGCCATGAATAAAACATCCAGACCTGTTAGAAGAGGCACCTTGACTGGAGGGTCAGCTGTCCAACTGCATCTGGAGGGTAGAGGAGCACCCCATCAGGAGCACTGCGCCGAATTGCTGCCGTTTGATGGAAAAAGCTGCAGGGGTGAGATAGTGGGAGATTGGGTGCAGATTTAAAGCCCTGTGTTGCATATCCACAGGTAGGCTTCTACAGGGTAATACCCTTTGAGGATTACATCAATATTGGAGCTAAACATGTAATCATACACTAAGGCCATGCTCCGGATCCCTCAGGATAACCTTCAGTCCCATCAGAGTGAATTGCCTTTGCCTGAATGTTGCTTCCTGGAATTATTCATAGGGGAAGCTGATGAACATCACGAAACATTTCAAATTTAATCTCAGTATGCATGACAGAGGATGGATTTACAAAACAAAACAGTGTTTTTGTAGCTCAAAGCTTTCCCCGGAACGGCGTACAAATTCACAAGAACACGAAAATGCAGTGTAAAAACGCGGCTCTGTTGTGTTCTTATGTGCCATGACCAGTTTAATCACTGAACCTGAGAATCAACCGTCTATTTAAGGCGCTCGTCTCAGGCATGAAGTAAGCCGAATGGATTTGAGATACAATCCTGTAACTTTCACTGTCACTTAATTGCAAGACTACTCCTTTGATTAACTCTGCGCCTTCCTCCCTCTCTCTCCGTCCCTCTGGGAAAGGAGCAGGGAGGAGGGAGGTAAGGGGCATATCACAAATGACTGACAGCTCATAGTTTATCAACAGCTGCCGAAGCTCTACTCAACTACAGCAGATGTTCTTTTAAGGATTAGATCTGCCTAAATAACATGATAGCTAACTAAATGCCTCTGAATGTTATGAGGGAAATTTTCCCTGTTAAAACTTGAGTAACTAATTAAAAAGTTCTTCCATGTCCACTGTCAGCCTTGGGTTGTTTTTTTTACTATTTGTACATGGTCAGGCCTGAGATGACATACAGGACAAAGCAGAAAATGATTTTGATTTGGAAAGAAAGTCAGGTTGTGTCTCCCTCTGCTAGGGGCAAGAGGTCAGCTAGCTTATGCAGAATCTCTGCAGTAGGTACAGATATTTTTATACCACAGCCACACTTTAAATTCCCCTTTATGATCTAAGGTAGCGAAAGAGGAACTCCGACCTGAACCACAGCATTCCACCTCTGTTTGGATCAGAGTTGGGTTTTTTATCAGATGAATCAATCAATCTTTATTTTCCAATTCATAGTAAATGTTAGACACTTTGTAAACAGAGCAGGTCTAGACTCTAATCTTTGTTTGAACAAAGACCCAACATGAATCCACCATGAGCAAAGCTCTAAGCAACATTTAGCAAAGTAAAGGGAGATGCAGATAGAGAGAGATGGAGTTTTGTAGCTATATTGTAGCAGCTATATTGATAAACAGAGGTGTTGGATTAGCAGTCACAGCTGTTCTAAAAGACTGATCAGTCTATGATGAACTTGAGCAGCTGGAATGGTGATGAAATAGGATACATTGGTATTGTTACAATAATATCTATTATCTCATCTATTTATCTACTATCTATTAGAATGATAATATATATACTGATAGAAATAGATGTATCAGTTGGAGCCACTGATAGATACATTGATTTTGGATATTGTCCTTCACAGAATTCACAACAACGTATGTTCTTTTTTTGTTTTGTTTTAGAATAACAGCAAAGACAAGGAACCTACGACTTAAAACACTTCAATTCAGGTCCTCACAGATCCTAGGATTACATCCAAATATTTCAATCCCAATGCTATGGCTATGGTGTTTTTGATTACTGCACCATAGGTCAACTATCTTCCACAGTGCTATCACAATTTTGCAGCCATATCGATAATATCTGCATTACATATTTTTCCACAAAGGACATGACAACATGTTGCTGTATCAACTTTATGAGCACAACCCAACACAGTTGCTATTGCACAGTTAATTTTCACAACTAAAATACTGTTTTGTATTAGCAATGCATTGTGGGATGCTCGCCTTTAAGCAACAGGCCCTAAACAGAATTATGCCATTTTAAATTACCAGACTCTGTGTTGCCTGGAGAACTTGGATTGCAGTCAGTGGCATGGTCCGTTCAGGTGTTAATCTCTTTTTTTTCTTCATAAAATACCTACAGCCATCAACTCCAGAATGGAGAATCATTGGAGGATTGTTTGAGTAGCAGTTTTCAGAGAAGGACACAATATGGTGCTACACACCAACAAGACCTGCTTATTCAACAGGTTTGAAACTACAAATAAGTCGGTAAGTCTAATTGAAATCTTATTTTATTATCTAACATCTAATTTATGTTACAAAGGATGTTTGATACAAACAGATCCTAAGTAGCATTAGCTTGTCTAGCTAAGGATTTTACATGTAATTAAAGAATCAGAATTACTTTATTAATCCCAAGAGGAAATTCTGTGAATTTATGAATGAGGCTTAGATTTAAAATTGTGTAAAAATATTACGTCTGGGCATTTCTTTGTTTTTGTATTTAGGTTAAAATTAATACAAAATTAATACATCCTAATGGTCAGAGGACCAACACTATAACCCAGTATTTTAGCACAAAGACTACGAGGCAGAGGGAGGAAGACATACAGGCCCCACCTGGCTCTGGGCTTCATCAACATAGCATCCTTAAATAGGTACAGTTTAAACATTGAGACTCAAAGAGTGAAAGACTGTCTAAGCTTGGCGCAATGACTATGACTATAGTTTATTATTATAAATCAATACGTGCTTAAGTGGAAAACTGAATTTTAAGTATGTAACAGTCCTGCCTAAGTGTTTAATGTATGTAATTAACAGTCAGCCAAACTCCATACAATGATGAGTGAGTCAGGTAGTTACAGGTAGATAACGTTTTTTAAATTGAATTGCTCTTTGGTGATATGCAGATCATATATATATATAAATCATGCTCTCTTTGCTCTCTCCCCTCAAACCTTTTCCTCCATGCCCAAAAAGCTGACAGACAGCTACAATCAAAACCACTCGCAATGTAAAAAAAAAAAAACTGTCATTAAACAAAAAACTGTCATTGAAAAATAAAAGACATGTAGAATTCCTCTGAAGATTGTCACTGAAAGACATAAAAGAATGCAAAAGCTATGAAAATAAAATACAATATTTTTTAAAGCATTTTTGTTCTTTCTTCGTTGAAACTTTTTTTCAGGGCCAATATCTGTTTCTCTGCCAATCTTTCTTTTTGTAAGTTCAGGTGTGTTTTCATTGTCTAATGTTATTTTCAATGCCAACATTGAACCCTGACATCTTCAAATGTCAGGGTTCAATATTGGCATTGAAAATAACATTTAACAGTAAAATAATGTGAAAAATATTTTAACTACAATACCTTAAAACCTTGCATCGTGTTTAAGTATTTCTCCATAACTTCAAACCTCTACCAATGAAATTCAATCAATGTTTCATTACAATTGTGTTGTTTGCAAGCTGAACTTTATCATAAGGATTTCCTCAGGAGCTGCAGAAGACGTTATTCAACGATTCTAAAGGGCGATTGGTCCACTTCATCAATGGAAACCTGACCTTTAGATCAGTTTGGTTGAGGGCCTCTTTTAATGAAGAAGCTGGTGTAAATTAAGCTCATTAAACTCGGTTTAGGACTAAAAGTGAAACAACTGATTATCATTTTTATTTTGTATGTAAATTCTTTATAACTGGTGGCTCAAGCTTTCAAGTAGCATCACTGTAATGGAGGAGACTTGTAAAGGAAGACAATCAGTCTGCTTACAGTATGAGTTGGCTGCCATAGTCCCTCAGAATTGTTGATATTTTACCAAAACAACAGAATTTCTTTGTCTCGCTCTCTCAGCCTGTCTCTGTTTGCTATAATTTTGTTTCTGTAAATTCTGGTTAATTTAGTTAACCATGCCCCCTGATGGGGAGAAACTCTGCAGGAGGTACAGAGCGTCCCAGACGGTGTGAAGGTGTGAGGAACATGATGTCCACTGTTGTTCGTGTAGGTCATTCCAGATGTGTTTGTTCACCGCCTTATTTGCCTCTATGAAGGTTTATTCTCTGATGGGCCCACTGCCCAACAGAACTGCAGTATTGCTTAATATGTAAATTATGTAATCTGAAACTTGTCAGGGCACATGCACTCGTATATTTGCCTGACTTGGCTGCCATATAAAGTCCAACTACATTTTGGGTTATTATATAGTGAAGTGAAAAAACCTGAATGCCAAATTGAAGGGGTCAAACTTCGGAAGAACTGGCACTCACTTTCACAACCTGGTGAAGAATATGCTTATATTTGACATGTTACATTCCAATTGATTGCATTTTTGTGATGTTTTTACCTCTGTTTATTTCATGATGACATGCTTTTTTTTAATGTTTCTGTGAGATAGGGCTGTCTCATGACAAGGTGAAGCTGTAAGCAGTGAAACTATAGCCTATACATTAAAACATTATTGATCTTTCTTTGGGGAGCCCTTTTTTAAAGTAGCACAAACTTCTTGCTGAAAAGCATCGCTCACTTTTTGTCTTGTCGCCAAGTTGTTCTGAAAACAGGAGATGTGCTGACCACTGTCTACTGTAGATTCTTATATAAGTATTAATAAAGGCCTCATGAAAACCCACGTCAAAAAATCAGATCAATTTTTCTTCTAGTCAAAATCAATAATTACATGGAGGACTGCTTCATTGTTGGCATTAAGTTATGGTACCACTATCCAAAATGATTGCATTCCCAGGAGAATCAGCACTGATGTATCTCCATCTCGCCTGCAAGAAAGTGAAACAAGTCAACTCTACCGCAGATATTGAATACCATTGAGATGACATGTTGTATGTCAAAAAAAACATGCATTTATACTAAGATCAATTCTATGTTACATTTATTCAAATTGATAAAATAAGACCTCACTGTGAGAAGCTGAGCAGCTTTAGCCTCTGGCAACACACTGTACTGTATTGTATTTTGCAGCCGCAGCAAAAATCACACCTCTAACTTTTTAATTACACCCTTGAGAGGCACAGGTGACCTGTTCACTGATGTGTGCCTGTCTCAGCGTGGGCTCCCCAGGCCAACCTCAGGTCATCCTGTCCTCCCCAGACCCTCGAGAACGTCTCCTCAATGAGGCCTCGAGTGCGGATGGAGTCTGCAAGTGTGACCCATGAAGTGGTCCACCCTTCGCCTGTTCGTAATAGACGACCCACTCCTCCTCTAATTTAATCCTCTGAGCTTTGAGAGTGAGGTAGATGCATCACACACACACTCACACAGGATATTTTCTCTCTTTTGTAGCATAGGTGTAGTACTGTATTGATTCAGATTAATACAGGAGAGACATGCAGTCGACATTGTTTTTAAATTGAGTCAATATCTGATGCTGTATGTTAAAGAGAGAAACCCTTTTGTCCTAATTTTAATTTCAAAACGTATCGTTTGTATTTCTTTCAGTACGTCTCCTATGTCACAGAGTGGATTGTATGACTTTAGAGGTTGAATGTTTGTGATGCATCATGGAAGAGAAATGGGCAGTTTTCTCACAATATCCTGTTTTTGTAAGTATTCATCTCGAGGGTGACTGTAGGCATGGATATTCAGTATGCAGAGTTATAAGGGTGTTTTTGTTTGCATGCATTAGCATTCCTTTTGTGTCTGTGGATAAGTCCAAGCACTCACCTTTTGTTTATGCGTGTCCTTTTATGCATTGGACTATGTGTTCATATACCAGACCAGCTCTATTTGCATGTGAGTTTTACAGCCATTCAAGTCCTTTCTTCACCTCCCAGTCTACAGCATGGCTTCTGGCCTGAAGCTTTGTACCAGCAGCTGGGTTTCACAGCCCTCCCCAGGCTTCCCCCCGCAATCTCCTGCTCCTTATCATGCACAGCACACAGCTGGACTACTGCAGGAGCAGAACACTTCATCACCACAGCCTGCAGAGAGAAGCAGAGACAGACCAGAAGACGAGCTTAAGTTTAAAGAAGACCCCTATTAGGATGGGATATCCCATAGGCTGGCTGGCTTAGCTCAGTGCTCTTCGCCTCGTTTTTAAATATAAGTCAGGGACGATGAGGTAAAAAAAAAGAAGATGTCCTCATGTTTTAAGATTATTTGCAAACGACTCGGTGATAGGGTTACAGATCAACTTCATTTTAATTCACTCAAACCAGCAGGCGTTTCCCCCGTTAAATTCCAGCCTGAGGGGATATCTGCAGCTAACAGTCTCGTGGAGCAGCTTGAGTGCAGAATTCTGTCAGAGGACATCTCCGCCGAGAAAAAAAAAAATGTTGAGTTGAGACAGAGGGGAGCGGAGGAGGGAGACTGTTTCCTGGTGTCAGCTCTAACTGGGCTGGGAGTATTCAAGCTTCTCTCAGGTACACTGATATCATCCCTGACTGCCTGCTGCTGAGAGAAACAGTTGCACTGAGGTGTCAGCTTTAAGTGGGGGGGGGGGGAGTTTTGTCACCGTTCAGCCATCAGGATTTCACAGTAACTCTTCACTGAGGGATGTGGGCTCCTCATTCCCCTTCTATTTTTATTTGTCTTCCTTTCATTTTTGTCTACTTCTCTTCCTTTATTTACTTCCTTTTCAGTGTTTCCTCTCCTCTCCTCTCCTCTCTCAGGAGAGTTAATAATCTCTTTCACTATCAAGGATAATGGCCGCTCTCTATAACAGAGCTGTCTCTCCAATTCATCAGGTCTGACCTTCAGGGTGCATCTTGATGAGTGCCGAAAGTAATGACACCGCTGCAGAATGAGAAAAATACCCATTGTGGTGATAATCAAATCAGGTTTGCATCTGATGTGACTGCTTGATCTAATATTTTTTTGTGATGATGCAGACAGACGAAGGCTTTGCTTTGTTGTATTTCTTTATAAGGAGTTTTATTATAATGCTGCACACTCTCAGACCACTCGTTTCATTTGATTTTCATTGCAATTGTAGGTAGTCCTGGAGAGCGTCTTGTTATTCAACAAAGCACAGAAAAATGAATTAGTCCATGTTCTTAGAATATATATTAAAGGGTTACAGTGTCCCTGCAGGCATCGAGACTGGAGAATGAAAGGTTTGGCTGTGTAGCAGAGCAGGCTGATCTCTACAGAGACTTCTCTATTGTCTGTTTGTTCGTCTGCTCCGCTCTCTGCCAAGCGGCCGCCGCAGAGATGGAAACACGAGCAGAGTCGCTGCTGCCTCATAAAAGACATTCTCTCTCCGCTCCAGGTTCTGGGCTGCCGTTCAACCGTAGGCAGACTGCTTCCTGCATGTGTGGGTAGAACAACTCTATATCATCTGTTGGTTTCAAAAGGCAGCTCTTTGTAGCAGGAGCTTAGTGTGTGTTTGTCACAGACCCAGCCAACACATGTTTGACAGTGATCAAATATTTGTGGTACGCGTGGAACCTCCTACTCAAAGCAGTGGAGGGCAGCTCCATCAAATCAATACATATCAGTTTTAAGGGATGAAAATGATGATAAATGGGAGAGGGGACCGATGAGCAATGGCCTCTTGTCTCACGGCAGTGCTCACTATTTTCTCAGGGGATGCATACACCGGTGCAGTGGAGCATTCGCCTTTAAGCATTTCAAATTTCCTAAATCCTGATTAGCAGAGGGCCCTAATTAAAGAGGCAGGATTATTTGGCTGCACACGTAGTTAAGCTTAGTAGTTAGTTAGACAGTTTGTCACTGTGTTAGTGCACATGTCCATCTCCGGCAGTGAAAAATCATTCCTTCCCCTGGAATGATCCTTGACGGCACAGACAGGAGTCTTCTATCTCTGAGCTAATGAAACCACCCTGACACATCATTCTCCCAACACTAACTTTTATCTCCTGTCCTCCTGCAGACTCCCGTAAAATGACCATTATTCTTTCTCGGAGTGTGTATTTGTGCGTGTTTGTGTGTGTGTTTATGCCTATTGCCTATGTATGCGTGAACAGCCCTCTCGATTCATCAAGATGTCATCTGTAATGGCTGCTAAATTAACCATGTGTTTCAGGGAGCAAAGCTGGCTTGATAAATCTCTCTGAGGCAGGAGGTGTGTGTGGTCCACTCCCATCCACCTCTACTATGACCTTTCTCAAGTGGGGGATCCTCTGCTAACTGGGACTTTCAAACAGTATGTCCGCAAACAAGGTTTTTATCACATGGTAAAATAATGAAGTGAAGCATGGATCTCAAGAAAAGGTCATTTTACAGATTTTTAACCAGGGTTTGAACGATTTACAAAGAACATGTTATATTTTCCTCCAAGGAAATGTTCATGTTTTGGTGGATTTTTAAACATCTTCATTTGTTTTTTTTCATTCTCAGCAACTCTTATATATATAATAAAAAGCTCATGTAAAGAACCCATTCCAATTCCAAGTTTTATATATCCACACATTGTCATCGCCCTCTTCTAAAGACTGTTTTAGGACTGCTTGAATCTGAACTACTGACAAATCACATCTGATAAGATAAGTCATGAGAGTGAACTGGCTGAAGCACTTTTGATGAGGTTTGAAAATATCACCAAAAGCTTTGTTTGAGGTAGGGAGCCAGACCAGATTGCAGTTAAAACAGTCCATTTAATTAATCCCTCGGTACATCCATGTGGAGAATGATTGGAAGTTTGAAAACACTTTTAAGACCTGTGGCATATCTGTTTTAATGCTCAACAACCTTGCATCATATACCTGACACAGGGGACGTGCATCACTACAGCAACATCCCCCGCTGCTTCTAAAAATAAAACATTTATATGTGTTTAAAACACCCTCATTTTTGCTCACATAGATGCATAAAGGTAGTTTTAAGTTTCACAATGAGACACATTTAAGTAACAACAATTTACTTGGCAAACACTTTTGTCTGAAGTGAGGATCTGGAGAGGAGGAAACAACGTTAGTAAGCTCAAACAACTTTAAGTTTGATCAGACACACAGGGGCACCGATAGCTGTTCTTAAGAGCTCTAATCAGCATCAAAACAATTCTTAATATCATCATTGTCATTAAGTGTGTACGTGTTCATGAAAGAGCTGGGTCTTTAACTTTTTCTTAAAGGTGCAAAGAGACTCGTGCAGATCAAATGGAGTTTACTACAAAGTAAACCCAACAGCTGCAACATCAGACCCTCAGATCAACTGCTTTATTAAGGGTATTAAGTTCAATAAGGTTTGTTGGGATGTTTGTCTTTGTAACCCTAATGGATAAACTGGTTTTATGTTTTATAAGTAGCATCAAGCAATTCAAAATTGGCTTTACTGTTTTGCCGCTAAACAAGGAGACCAATGAGAAGTTAGTAGGAGCATATTAGACTGAGATTATTTTGACTAGAAACATAAAGAATAAGAATACAAATACAAATGTTGCTTGTCTATACACTGATGGGCAACATTATGGCATGTAAGCAGTAATAATGAGTGATAATGTAGGGGTTTTGACATTTGAACAATTACCAGCAAACTGTTACTATAACTGTTTTCTTGATATTATAAATGAATTCATACGTTGTAAATCTGGAATCTTTCCTCTGTGTCACAAATATCTATCAGTGCTCTCCTGACATAATAATGAGTGGAAGCCATGTTAGTCTACTGTGGTGCAAACAATCGACAGTACCAAATAAAAGAAAATGATTATCATTTTATATACAGTATATTGATAAAACTCTGATAAAACTTTATATTAGGATATGGATGTCTGACTTCAGAGAGGCACAAGTCAGAAAGCCTTGATTAGAAATGACATACGTTACAGAGGATGCTTCCCTCTGGGTAAGAGTGGAGAAGAGGTCAAACATTGAATCTCTATTCTTATTTTTAAGTTGTTTTCAGTGCCAGGTCTGATTTGCATTAGCATTATCTAGAACATCCAGTGGTATGTGTTGAACTTTATAAAGCAAAGGGGAAAAGTCACAAGAAAAAAAAGATCAAGGTGGACTATGATGATTTTTGGCGAGGATTTAAGGAAAATAAAACAACGTTTCCTGTAACACAGCGGGAAAACACAACAAAAGGAGCAGTATCCTGCGGTGCAGATTGATTCCTATCAGCTGGTACATAGACAGTGACCTGCGGGGAGAGCTTATCTTGGCTCATGCTCTATCTCCCTTACATTTTGATCCCACTGCTTCAGGCTCTGGACCGGGTTGGGAAGACCAGGGGACGATAAGTTGGCTGAATGGAGAGATGAGTGATGCATTGAAAGTTTTAGGAAGAGAGAGATGGGCGAAAGAAGTGTGGAAGAGTTGAATGAAAGGAATAAGGATTTTTGGAGAAAGTGGGAGTGCCTGTGGAGCGAGTCTGACAGATAGGGGACAGAGTAGGGGAACATCAGGACAGAAGGACGATGTGAGAGGGGGAAAAATGATCAATCCATGATCAGCAGATGGGAGGGCAGGGAGAGAGGAACGATAGGGACAGCTGGAGAGATGGAGGAGATAAAGCAGAGAGGGATGCAAAAAAAAAAAAAAACAGGAGAATGGAGACCAGCCAGGAGGTATAAAAAAAAAACCCAACAGAAAATAGAAGATGAAAATGCAGAGCATAGATGTGGAGAACCGATGGGAGGAGAAGAGCAGATGCTGACAGAGAAGAGGATGATAAAGTGTTCACGTTAACAGGCTAACACGTTCACTGCAGGGTGGCAGGACAGGCAGTCACATATTTACACATGACCAGTCAAATGAAGAGAAGCTGAAAGGGTGGAGGAGGAGATCAAATTGATGCTTATTACCTTTACTTGCCATGTTTTCAATCTAAAAATGGGACATTTTTCATTTCCACCTATACACTATAAATCTTGAGAATGTTCCACATTTATTGAATCACATAATCACACTTTTTTTCCTGCTTTTTTTTTTTATGAAGTGATATTTCCAGAGTTTCCTTTATATTAATTAGCACAAGAACGATCAGTGCTGATTCAGTGAGCCTGACCTTCCCTCCCAGCTCATTACTCCTTCACAAGTAGATCCAGTTCACCGTCAATTAACCAACTTTTAATGAAGAGAAGGGCTGTTGAGCAAGACCTACAACTGCTCTATTGGTAATGTAACACACCACTACGTTTACTGCCTTTAATGACAACCGGCAAGTGTATCATCACACAAGAATACAGTTTGAAGAAGCAGGTGATAATAGTCGTTAAAGGCACAGGCAAGAAGACCGCTTGTTACCTTTCAGATTAAAAGTGTTTGTTATTTTAATGTCTGTTTCTCCAGATTCTGAAGCATTTAACAGCTGGTGTGACTCCCTGAAGCTGTGTGAACACTTATTAAACTCACACAAAATGCTTTAAAAGTAAAACCTCTGCAGCTTGTTTTCTCACATCACAAGGATCAATTGTCACTGAACTTGATTATTATTATTTTGTTGTTGTCTTCACATGTTCGAAATAAAACAATAAATAAATAAATATCTTTTACAATCGGTACTGCAGTCCAAATCAAAAACACTGAATAGAGTTGTCTCCCCCCTGCCCCGTCCTTTATAGAATCAATATGCATGCAGGTTGATATGTTGCGAACACTGAAGCTTCAGTGTTTAGCCAGCGGACTTGAAACCTTTCTGTGGCCTAGCTACCCTCTATTTTTCCAAAGCATCGCCAATATTTATCATAGTTTGATGTTTCAAAAAATGCTTAAGCTTTTCTAGTCGGGTAGAATCAGATATATCTGAACCAGTTTGCTTGCTCGCTTCCATCGCTGCAACATCTGTTAATTTGACATTTGCATTGCAAACCAAACTGAAAGCCAAATAAGGGTGAATTAAAACCGCCTACCTTCTCTCTTCATAACACAGACCGTTGGCCAGCACTTTAACATAGCATGTTTCCTTAATGTCTGATGATGTCGTAAGGTCATTTTATGATTACATTTAGTAGATACCATATAGGAGCTTTAAAGCTCCCGATTGACACTTTTGATTTGTGTAAATATCAACTTATCTTTTGTTAGCCTAGCTTCCTGCTTTCTGTCAACTCATAAAATGTACCACTTAATGTGAAACTTTGCTGAGGAAAATGTAAACAAAAAGCTGTTAGTCGTTCTTATTTTGTTGGTCATATAGAGGCATCACTTTTAATTTCATTATAAATATGGTGGGAAAGTTAGTGGAATAAAGACAACTTAAGTTTCGAGCCATGAGTGACAGCTGAATCTTGGCATTGAAAATAGCATTTGGCATTAAAAAACAGATTCAAGTCAGTTTTTGTTGATATTCAGATAAATCACGCTCTCATTGTGCCCTGCCTTTAAATCCTCCCCTCCACACTCAACAGATGGCAGACAACTGAAAGTCTGTCATCTTAAAAAAAAAAAAAAAAAAAAACTGAAAGAAGAAAGACATGAAAAAAAACAGTAAAAGATTGTACCTTTAAAAGACAACAGAATGCAAAAACACTCAAATAGAGTAGGGTATTTCTTAATGCATTTTCTTTGTTCTCCATTGAAATTTTTTCAGCGCCAACACCTGATTCAGTGCCAATATTTTTCTCACAATACAAGTGTTTCAATGCCAATCTTTCTTTTCGTTAGTTTAGGTGTGTTTTCAATCGTTGCCAAATGTTATTTTTCATGCCAACATTTAGCTGTCACTGCTCTGGCTGCATAGATCTGCTGAAGATTGAAAGTAGTAGAAAGACTTTTCTGCAGCACAGTTTGATTTTATGTAAGTCTACATCAAGACCATGGTTTTCACCGCAGCAACTCTTCATAACTAATCTCTTTACAGTAACCATGTGGGAAGTCGAGTTTGGAAAGTGCTGAAACTGCAATAAACTCAACTAAGAAAGAAGTTACAATATTATACAATACAAGATAATATAATAATATAACTATCTTAACTTTCATGTCAATGTTTACATCCCCTTTGGATGAAAGCATAAACCTCTTGTCATAATATCACCGTGTAAGATGAAAGAAAAAAGACAACCCCTTTTAAGGCAGTTATCATTTTTAAACATCTTTTTGTCGGAGGCATAGCCATGAGGTGATATATCTATTTGTGGCTCTGCATGATTATAAACTGTAATATGAAGATAATTATGCTTTGGTAGCATGCTGTTAGCATTCCGCTAACAGTCAGTGGGCTCATAATACGTTTTGTCTTAAATCTGAAGTTTACAACAAGCTCTAGCAATGCAATGTCTATTTGATGGAAAATTGCAAGCAGGCTTTGTAAAGCGTACATTTTGGTAAGTCTTGAAGTTGTATTCATGAATAAAATCAACATATTACATACTTTTAGATCAAGAAGCAGGGAATCGAGTTTTTCTTGTCTTGTGCTGCACTTCTTTGTCTCTTTATTGATGCGGAATAATACATACCAACAAAAATCTTCTCCTTCTTCCCTTAAAATGTCTGAAATATAATCAAAGTGAAACATTGCTTGGTCAGTTGTATAAACATTGGTGCAACAGCAGCATGAATTAAACGTGACCATAGATAAATAGTCTTTTAGATGTTCAAGGTTTTTTTAAGTTAATATGAAGTCAGTAATTGGATCCTTAAGTGATACCTAGAAATGCAACCATGCTAAAATGCTGAGATATTTCTGAAATTTGTTGAGGGAAATTGAGGGAGAAATTGGGCATAATCTACCTTGTTAAACAAATCCTGCAAAACAGAACCCATATGTTCCTAAAAATAAGAATGTTCCCCTTCTGTAAAGCAAATGTCTTCACATCAAATTGTAACCATGGTGTTTTTAGAAAAGCAGATGTATATGGGGATGAATCATTGTTAAGTACAGACAAGGCTAGAACACTAAATCAATGGAGAGAAAAAAGGGAAATGCAATGTAATGAGATGCACACTCTGGTGTACAGCATATTCTACCATCCATAACCATTAGATCGAAATGGTGGCATGCCAAAGTTGGTTGAATATTTATTGGGTTGGTGTGCTCGTCTGTTTGTGGGAATCTTTAGCTCCTTTCTCACAACAACATCTGACATTTTCTGGACAATTTTAAGGCATTCATGCTCTTAATTGCCCTGAACACTTGTTCCTCACATCAAGAGATTGTCTGTGTCAGACACCCTTTCATGACTGAAAATACGTGTTTGGTTAATGTCAGTTGAGATGTCAGGTGGAGTGTGTGAGGAGAGGAAGGGGAGTGTCCTCTAAAGGTGAATGTTTCTGAGTTGATGTCACAACAAGATGTAAAAGGACATATCCGCAAAACAGCTGAAGCAGTACATAATACTGGCAACTGAAAAGTGCAGTAAAGAGTCCAACTCAGTGAAACTCCACTCAACGTGAACATTGTCATCAACCCGTCCACTGGTTCGTGGTAAATGTTCCAGACTATTACCTGCTGCATTTAAACGTTGGATCGATCCAAAGTCTTTTTGCAAAGGGCGACTGGCAGGAAAATGTATGCAAAAAATCTGAGAATAGATTTGACCGTTTCTTTTCACATGCACCCCTACCAGACATTTTTGAGAGAGCATGTGTGAAAAGGGATTATCATAAAACAGCAGTAGAGCGTTGCAGCTCTGGGTGTGTTGTTTGGTGTTATGTCTTGTATATACAAATGGACAGCATCCCTCAGGCTCCTTCCTATTCGTGAACCTGATGAAGCCGGAATATCCCAGGGACTGACGATGACGTACCATATTTATTTTAAACTAGAGTCCGCACAGTAGCTACAGCCTTGAAGAGCTGCATTTTTGATATCATCTTCAGGTAATGAAAACACACATTGAACTTACTGATAAAAATGCAAAAATCCCCTCAGGTCGATGCAAGTCT
Organism: Symphodus melops; assembly: GCF_947650265.1. Lineage (NCBI taxonomy): Eukaryota > Metazoa > Chordata > Actinopteri > Labriformes > Labridae > Symphodus > Symphodus melops. Next base: position 19,633,262 of record NC_136699.1, read on the forward strand.
ATAACGGAACAGATCCTTGAGTCAGTTAGAAACAGATACTCCTGGCTGGGATACTCTCTACTGTACTCTGTTAATATAGTGCACACAATGCTACAGAGGACGCATTTGTCAACTGTCAACCATTTCATTTTATACTTTCTTATTGCATCAAATAACAAAACTTTTAAGAAGAAAGATGACTTCAACACAAAGTAATGTATTAATGAACACACTGCAAAGACTACAACCACCATGTACGTTCTGCCCATGGGAGGAAATAACTCTTCATGTCAGCAGGTGGTGGTAGTCTGTCATCGCCATTCCAAAAATGGTAAACCGGAAGAAGACAAGGACGGAGAATAATACGGATATATAAAGCATGATAGAAGACCATTTTACTCCGCTGTGATAAAGGTACTTCTAATTGAGAATAATGTCTGATAAACAGTTGCTTCTTGACTGTCGTTTACTTGCTTTGGTCACTCCTCTTTTATTTTCTGGTGAGCTGATTCGCCTAGCTGAAGAGCCAATCAGAGTGACTCCCCTCACCAACCGCACCGACAGACGCCGATTCAACATATTGAATCAGTGGTCCAACCACTACAGACGGCCGACGATCTCCTGGGTGTGGTAAATATTTAGCTTATACTTAGAAAGTTACCATCGCAAATCTCTCACAGATGTTTTGTGTGTGTGAACAAATGACATTTATTATTTACGTCCACCTTATCATTCACTCAGTGATAAAAGTAGGCAGTAGGCTTTACACAACCCAGGATGATCATAAATATAGCTTAGACATGAAATAATATATATGACATGGTAGCATTTCTTTCATTTCTCTCTGTGAGAATTAAAACATATATCGAAAGACAGTACTGTATACAAAGGCTCATAAAAATGTCACCACATAGCCCCCATGCAAGTTCAAGGGATACTTCACCCATTTGCATGAAGCTTTGTATCAAGGTACTGCTACCATGTTTCTAATGATACAAAGCTTCATGCAAATGGGTGAAGTATCCCTTTCAATTCAAGATCGTTGCTTGAGCTTGAATTGATATACAGTATAATAAAGATGGCATTTGAAAAAAGTACAGTCAGATTTTTTAGGAATTATGCTCTTAATCTTGACATTTAAAGTAAAGTAAATTCAGCATTTTTGACCCAGAGGTTTTAAGTCCTCAGATAAGCTTTCTTAATAGAAAGTTCAGGTAAAAAGAAAAGGACAGTTTTTGTCCTTGATCTTTTATATTTAAGTTTGACTGCTTCTACTGTCTTCGGCAGAGTTAGTCAGTATTCTGTTGGAGAACATTCTGATTGGTTGGCTGGTTTTCTTGGCTGGTATTCTGCTCAAAATCCATTACCCATTTGGTGGAGGCAGACGAGTAGAACACGGACAGGAGGAAAGCTGGAGTGAGTCAGGCACCAAGGTTTCTGTCATTGCTAGTTAAAAATGGCTATGATTTGTGAATTTCATCGAATGGACACTTAGAGTGAAAATGAAAGTTAACTTTCTTTTTTGCATAGTTGGTTTGAGCTGAAAGAAAACCATTTGTTTGTATAGAAAATGCAAAAAGCCACCTATTTGGAAAGATGACCATCAGCGTTGAAAAGGACCTCTTAAGAGTTTGACGATTTGTTATTGCACTTCTCTCCAGAGCAAACTAAAGATGCTGTCAGGGTTGTACACACAAGCAGAGAAATATCAACTTTCAGAGGCAATAATTTCCTCCGACTTAAGAGAACTAATTGCAAAGTTCATGAGAAGTTTGGTGAGTAATGCGGAAAAAAAATCTTTTTTTATGAGCTGTGCCCTTCACAAGAGAAAATTAATAGAAGAAGAAAAAAAGGCGTAGAGAAAACATCAGTGTGCAACCTACAAAGAACATCTGGTTGTGGTAAAAGATTAAATTTTTTCTGGCTTTTCTCAACCTCATTGCACCGAATGAATCACAATCTGAGAGAGCACAGTTTACTTTAGAGATTAAGTTTTTGATTTTTTTTTTTTACATCCACGTCGAAAAAACAGCAAACAATGCATAAATGATCTGAGTTACCCCATTGCAGAGCAGATGGCAGCGTAGAGGCTGATTCTAGGTTATATCAGGATACATTTAAATGTAGGTTAATTTTTAATAGACTGCTGTGTATCTGTGCTCATGCTGTTTCTGGGTTAAATACGTCACACAATAAGATTTGGGGGAGTGACAGAGTGGCTGTGTTCTGTTTTACACCTGTTACGAAGGGTGGACCTTTGTTTTCTGTGCTCATAAAGAAAGAGAAGTAGAGAGTATGTTCCGTCTGAAGGGTTGGTGGAGGGCAGAAATCATCAGCATGCACAAAGTGTAAAATATGTGTGCCAAGATTTTGTTTTCCGCCTTCCCTGACCTTGACCTTAACGCTTCATATTTATTTCAACAATTTTCAAACTTTTGAAGCTTTGACCTTTGTAAATATTCATACAAGAAATACAAAATTTTGAGCGAGTTGTGGAGGAGTTTTAGTGGAAGTACATTTGGGGGCAGTGTGCTATAAGGCAAGGTTTTTTGCTTGTTAAACTCCCTGCCTTGAAGAAAGTGTCTCTATGTGAAAAAACGTTTGCCTTGAGTTTCTGTGTTGGCATATTATCTCTGCATGTTAGATGGAAGAGGTCACAGCTGAAGGCGAAGCTCTGCTATTCTATGTGAAGAGGCTGCTTGTTGTGGACCCCAGCTTGCTGCTCTAATGAACTCATTCACCTGCTGTAGCCTTCGCTCTGTTATCAGGAGATGAAAGCTAAACCAGACCAGAACATCATGCGATGGTAAGAAGCTACATTTAGTGAGTAACCAGCCATAGAGACTGCACAAGCAGAAGCAGCACAGCTTCTCTCTGATATATTTCTTGATGCACGTAACAGAGACGTGTTTTTATCTTAAAGAGCAACTTTTCTCACCAGAAAAAAAAAAAAACCTTCAGAAATGCTTGTGAAAATGTTTTCCTGACATGCGGCCTCCTGTGGTTTTGCAAATAATGATTGTCCTCTCCCTGAAGCAGAGGCGAAAATAGTTTGGCTTGATTTAAAAGTAAAAGACAACTGCAAGAGGAGGTCAGTGGGCTTTCTGAGAGTTCAAAGTGTGCAGCTTCATGGAAAAGTTTCTCTAATCATAAAGAAGATGTTTCCTCAAAATGTAAAACTATTTAACCAAGCGTAAGTTGAAAGACAAGACCAGTGGCATTCTTTTTTCCCTTGAAAATGCTAAAACCAACACTTGGTTTTTCTGAATCTTATTTCTTACATACTGGTCACACTCACACTATTTTTCAACACAATTTTTTTTTCTTTTGAAAAGCAGAGCCTTTTTTGTCATGAGCGACAGTTTCCTACATTGGAATGATGAGCCCTGTTCACGTTGCCTGAGACATAGTTGGACGGATGGTAAAAGGACTTGAGCTTGAATAGTGGTTTTGTAGTTTCTGACTACTCCAAGAGCTTTTACACCACAGGTCACACCTATCAAACACTAGTGTTAGAGGCTGCTATGTGAAGTTTCCATCAGTTTTATCTCATTATTTCAGACGTGCCGCCGACAAAGCAGCAGGAGCCACTTAGGGTTAAGTCTCATAAGGTCACATCGACTTGAGGCTGCAAACCCTCGGCCTTCCAGTTGAGAGATGATCGACTCGACCAAATGATCCACAGCCGCCGACATGCCATCAGAGTAAGATAAAACCAGCAGCCCCTTATTCCCCTTGTAAAAAAAAGAAACAATATCACCAGCTGTAGCAGGTGGTTTGCATGTACATACAGGTTTTAAACCTTTTTTCCTTATGTTTTTTCATTAAAAGCCTTATATGCCTTTACATACACAGACAGACGCTTTCTGCTCTGGACTCCAATTACAGCTAACCAAGCAGCAGAGCAAGTTTTTGCACAGTAAAATGGAGAGAGGGTTTCTGGACTAAGGGATGCGTAACAGTCGTTATTATGATCTGTTAAAGATATTCAGCTCGAACATTATTTATTATTTATGGGAGAATTTAACAATTTAATTTAGAGAGGACAGATACAGTACACATGAGAGATAACTATTGACAAACTATGATGTTAGTTGTTCTTTTTTATACAATTTGAAAAGTTGTTTAGTGCGGTTCCAGCCATCCTTTTTTCAGTGATGTGATGAAAATCTGTTGGCAGGCGACTGAAAGATTCTGAAGGCGTGTGATTCATTTTACAAAGCAATTGTCCAAAGTTTGTTCTCATGTTTTTGGGAAAGTTATCATCATAATTTAGTTTTGCACTGCAGACTTTTATATTATTCAGCAACTATCCAAAAATGTGGACTCACTCTTTAATAACAATGACATGACAGAAATCACTTTGAGTATGAGTCAGATAATGAGCTGTCCTTCATATATAACGTGGTGAGTAACACAGTTGATGTTACCTCTCTTGATTTGGTTGGATAATAATGACTGATTTTCCTCAGAGTTTTTCCACATTGTATTTTTAGTGTTTGTGGTGGATTTTTCTACATTTTTGGCATTTCTTTTGTATTTCTATGAATCTTTAGTGAAGGTCAATGTGTATTCTTTACAACTCAAGGAAGTCCATCTTCTTATAGATTTCTGTATTACAAATGAAATAAAAAAAATCACTTTCTAGAAATGAATAAATTCAGAAACTGTCCACATAGCATCTCAAAAATGTATAACAAAACATGTTGAATAATACATTACATCTATCTTTTATTGAAGCGAGGAATAAGAACAAGTTGATTTTAAAAAAAATAAAAAATCGACTCTCTTCTTTGAGATATTCCCCTCCATCCCATGGTGGCACTACTGATCTTTTTTTTTTACCATTCTCTATAAATTATGTTGAACTGAATAAAAAATTTTCTGTCACCCTGCTGCATGGGACAAATCAATGGGAGCCAATAGGTGTCAATGAGGGGCTAAAACTCGATTGAACCTTTCAGCTTCCCCTAGTTGTCTCACACATATCAATAGGTGTTTGTAGCTCTACATCAACTTTAATGAAGTCTGTCCCTTTCCTTTCTCACACCTTTTAATCTCGTATTGACGTTTCTGGCCAGCCTTGTGATAAGAGCTTATAAGTCACCTTTATGGGAGGCAGCAAATAAAGTGGTAACCACAGCTGGTGAAAGGCCGTCAGAGGCAACAGAGCTAGTAAAAATAAGAAATATGTATTGGGTTCTCTTTATCTCTGATGGAAGAGGGGTACTTCACAGACAACTATTGAGGGAAAATTGAGGCGAGATTGAAATTGTTTTTGATGTCTTCCTATTTTCTGATGTTAGGGTAGGGTTTTTTCCCGGCTCATTGTGTGTACAAAGTCTGGCTGATTTTTGATGGTTGGCAAGCAGGAGATGGGCTGGAACTGCAGGTGCAGTACAATACTGAACATCTGCATCTGTGTCTCGGCGGACCAAAAGCAGGCATTAAAACTGAAACGCCAAAGCAAAATGGAACGGCATCTGTCCTCTGTGTTTAATGCGAGCCGACCCCTTCATTGTGATGTAGATAAGCGTCACCCCAACAGCACCTCAGGTGATTAACAGAATGGTGTTTGTGAGGGATTGTATAAACAAACAGGTGTCCTCCGCATCCCTCTGCAGCTCATTATCACTCTGCTCATTTGCTTTTGGTTCATTTTATTGCCTCTTTCTCAACTGTAGGGTGACTATTTTGAAAGATGCTCATGGCTTTGTGACCAGCTTAGGAATGTATGTGTGCATATGTGTGTGGGTGTTATGTGTGTAAGAGGACAAGTGCACATATGTTCTGCACAGCTTCCCAGGCTTATTGGGGCTCTTTCCCAGCCTCTAATGGGGTGTGGAGAGTGCAGTTCTGCATCTCCTGTCTGTGAAATGTAACTCAGGCAGACAGGCCATGTTGGCTAATGGCAGGTGAGAGATTGAAATGATTCCTAAAAGGGGAAAAAAAACCCAGGACATTTAGGTGTGCTAGCTTTTAGCAAATACTATGGAAAAAAAGAACACTGGCAAGAGGAACAAAATGACAAAACCTTCACGACATGTAATGTGTCTCATGCACATAATGTGAACAGAGCCACAACAGAGTATTGTTATGGTATCAAAGCAGGGTGTTCCTATAGCTTTGCGTACTGTGTGCTGCTTTGTGCACATGCTCGCCTCTGAGTTTCTGTGCAAGTCGCAGAGTGGGTGGCTCTGCAGCAGCCTGCAAAACCTCTGAATCAGCATCTTCTCCAGCGACCAATTAGCTCAGACATTCAGAAAACATTTTCAAAATAACTTTTCTCCATTTGCATCTTTTAATATTTGCTTATCTCTCATTCAACCGGCAGCACTTTTCTCTGCCTCCGAGGCTTTCTTCAGCTGCAGTGATGTCACACCTGCAAGATAATTGGATAAGCTCAATTCAAAGCAAAAGCCCAACGATACCAAGACAGCGAGGCACCATTTAACTGCAGCAGAAATGGGGCATTGCTCAATGCACCCAGGATTGGAATGCTAACTCAATACCTAATGAGAATCTGGGAGTTTAAAAACCATCATCATTATTTAATGATCCAATTTATCATGACATTAATGTGTGGTTGTTTTGATTTTTTAAAAGCAAAATGCAAGATGTTGTTTGCCCCTCTTATGTAATATGCGCACAATATTTCAGGGCCAAAAGGGATCAATTCAGGCTCTTTCTGTGCATCTTAGTGTTGCATAGGTTCATGTCTATATGTAAAAATGAGCACAGTTTACACTGTACGTGTAAGAGCAATTCTTTCACCCTCCAATCCCAACTGTCAGGACTCGGTGGATCAATTCCCTCTGAATCCAGATGAATTATTAATGCCCACATTCAGTTTTTTACTGATGGAGAAATCATTGGCGATGGATTTTTTTCCCTGCTCCAAATGAATTCATCAGTTGTTTAAGGTGTCAATATTATTTCCAGATATTGCTCCTGTAGAGAGAAGCGCTGATCAGGATTCCTGACATGGTGACATTGTTACCCTGACCTTGAGCTGGATACTTAACCCAGCAGGCATCGATACATATTCATTGACACCCTCACACCACGAGGCAGCCACTGTATACACAGTAAACAGAATAGTAATGTATAACGGCTGTATGCCATAGAGGTTTTGTATTTTAAATGGCTGTTGTGAGCGGAAGAGCTCCAGGAAGGTTCAACTGCTTTCACTTCAACTTTAATTATGACTTAAATTTAATTCTGCTTTTAAGAGGGTGAATGAAAGAGGATTCCCTCATGAACGCTCCCATAATTCTACAGAAAAGTGACTTTAAGGCAAATTATATTGTAAGCTTAATGCCAAAGCTGGTTCCAGTGTTGCTCTGAGGCAGTGATTGACGGCTCTGTTTGTGCGAGACCTCAGCCAGGACAGGATGAATAGAGCACAGTGAGGGTTGCCAGCTGAGATCAATAGGCTACAGTCTCAGGTAAGCACTGCAGCTTCACCCTTTGGGTATTTCCTCAAACGATGATAAATGCGAGCTGTTGGTTGCTTTGAAATGTGATATTTTTCATTTGTCACATTATATCATGTCATGCCAGTGATTATACAGAAAAAGAAATGAGGAATGGAGGCTACAGAGAGGCATTATTCCATTATCTCGTGGAAAAAAAATGTTTTGCACAGCCTCGGTGGACCTTGATAACAGCAAGGCAATATCAACAGCAGGATATTAGAAATCCATGTTAGATGTTTTTTGCACTTTCATTGGTCTGCAGAAATGTAAAAGGAAAGCAACAACGCTCAGAGGGCGTCAGCAGTAAATTCTAGATCGTTCCACCAGGTGTTGTGTGTTTTGTGCAGGCTTAATGAGATGCTGTAGTGAAACATGTATCGCATGTAGAAACCGACGGGAGATCTCACTGCAACATGCCTGCCTGTTGCAGACAGTGAGCTAACCACACCAGCACCCATGGGACCTATCAGCATCTTCAGCAGACAACAAATGGCTTCACTGCTCGATCCCGTATAGAGACCACAGAGGAAAAAGAGCTCTGGGAATGACCTGTAAACCAAACACATCACCACATTCAATCTGTTGCCTTATTAATCTAATCAACAGCTCGTTCAGGGCTCCTCAGAGACAGCCGTCACTGGGCTGCACACAAAACCAAACAGACAATGACAGTCTGCTCCATTGAAAACTGTTTTCCTGATTTCTTTCCAATCAAAGTGTAAAATAGAGATGAGAGTGATTTTAAAAGCCAGCTCTCTTCTAGTGAAAACATGTTTTATGAGGTTGAATAGTGAAGGTCCAGGTTGTTTGCCAATATCCATCACCCTCTTATTTACGCCAGCAGAGACAATGCAGCTGCAAGACCTTGAACAACTTCTCTGAGCGTTGTTTGATGCAGCACTTACTGAAGACAAGGAACAGGCAAGACAAATGCTAGTTTTCAATTTAATCCACCATTATAAATAACAAAGACCATTTGATAAATTATTCATGAACACAAGAATAAAATAAAAAAAACATTGACACGTAGGCCTTCATGAAAAGCAGGAAAGAAATAAAACATTGTTATGAAGTAGAAGAAAGACTCAAAAAAATTCTCAAAAAAAAATAAAAGCATGAGAGAGTGTTGTACACTTGTTTCACATTTTAAATCATTATGTCCCAGATCACGAACATAAATAATAATAAATAAGAGTATAATAATAATAAGAGCATGTCTGCTCAGGGCATCAATCAATTATGAGGGAACAATTATTGAATTTACAAGTTTAGAAAATGTGTGTTGAGGTGAGCTGGATAGAATACCCGTCTTCGACTTAACTTCCGGTGTTTCCTTGACAACGATCAACATTTCAATCTTGTTCATCATAGTGTCTTCTGACAAGACAACTATAAAATTTGAGATTTCTCTCACTTTGATAAATATTTGACATAATGCAAGTACTCAACAATAAAATATATATAACATGGATTTAACAGATTTTTAATGAATCTACATATTTAAATGTTAAGGTTAGCAACTAAATTCTACATATGAGGTACAAAGTTTTCACAATGTTTTTTAAATTTTCTTATCTCTGTATCATGCTGCCTTTAACTGACAAAACTTACATTTTTCATTTCCAGTGGCATCTCTATGATCATGTTTTAAAATGAGGACACTCTCTGTCTGTCAGCTCGCTCCGGTAGTAAATCGGTAAATTCACCAGCTGCTTGCACAGTTTTATCCCACAACTCAATAATGGCTCTGGCTCAGGATGTATTTACAGGATAATGAAAGGGTGCAGCTCCCGCTCTTTCGCATGCTCACACACTAAACCAACCATTCAGGCCAAGCTCAAACAAATATGGCTCACAAACACACTTGCAATCATAGATACACACCTGTGAAAGCAATGATCACAGCTTGTTCTCGCTGGGTTCATGTTTGTCTCATTTAGCAACTATTGTTGTGATAACAGAAAGTGTGCACAAACACATTTGAGAGCCCAACATAGAGTCGGACATGTTTGGATAAGGTGTATGAGCTGTTCAGCATCTGAAATTAAAATACAAAATACGCTCAAATTAAAGCAGAGTTTGTTGTTACCCTGATGGAAATTGGTTTCTCCATCCCCACCACTGTGTTCAGTTTTGCTTAATTGAGTTGTTTGTTTAGTTTGAATTTTCCACAAAAATGACTTCATGACCACTGAAGGTAAATTTGAAATGTTTTTGAATTTAAATTTGTTTTACAGCCAAATTATTTTGAAATTAACAGCTGTGCTTGGTGATTTGGATTTCTGCTTTGTTGCATGCTAACCACTGAATTTGATCATCTTATCAAAAATGCAATCAACTCGACAGAATAATTTAACACGTCACTCAAAAAAAAAGTTCAAGCACAGTTTACAAAAAGTGTGAAAGAAGCAATGTGCATAATTGTACACACAACATAAACAATATAGATAGATAGATAGATAGATAGATAGATAGATAGATAGATAGATAGATAGATAGATAGATAGATAGATAGATAGATAGATAGATAGATAGATAGATAGATAGATAGATAGATAGATAGATAGATAGATAGATAGATAGATAGATAGATAGATAGATAGATAGATAGATAGATAGATAGATAGATAGATAGATAGATAGATAGATAGATAGATAGATAGATAGATAGATAGATAGATAGATAGATAGATAGATAGATAGATAGATACTTTATTGATCCCAAGGGAAATTCAAGGCATCCAGTAGCAGAATACAGACAGGCAGGACACAAGACATTAGTTACGATACACACCCTAACCCACCCAAAGTTGGGTTTTTTTTATATTTGTTTGTGCCACAAGACTTTAGTGGACATCAGTCGGCGGGACTTGAGACTAAAGACTTGAGACTGAATTGTGACTTGCAAACCAATGACTTTGTCCCACCTCTGCTGCAGCCGCACCTCTAGCTCACCCTCTTCCTCTTTCTTCCTCTATTCAGTCCACATTCGAATACGACCTGTGGCTATTTTTCCTGCATGTCACTCTCTTACTCTCTCCCAAGTTTCTGACTCTATCTACTGTCCTGCCTCTAAAATAAAGGTATATAAAGGCAAAACAGTGGTCATTACTTTTGGACCTTAATCATATCACCAATAACATTAACCAATATATTAATACTGACAGCCTTAATTAATACTGATGAATAATACATTCTATTGTATTTTATTCTATCACATCGACATTCTCTATAGAGGGTTTTCATATCTATAACACATCTAAACTTACATTAGTCCCAGATACAACAAATCTCTCACAGCAAAGGCGAGTGGACCAAATCACTTCAGAGCTAGACTGATGGATGAATTTTAAGTTACTCATTTAAATTGATGTATAGAGTGTGCAAATTCACATATTACAATCAAGGGGTTTTGTTATATCATAATATCAATAGTGCTATATGGTAATATGAAAAAGGCCTAAGCATTGACATGAGCTGTAAATGAGAAAAACTCTGTGCAACTCATCAGTTTCATGCTGTGTATTTAAACGGGATCATAAAAAACAAAAGCATTGTATTGATTGGTGTAGGAAGTAGAATAAGTTGAGTCTCCTTTTCTATCCACATGTCGAAGTGTCCTTGAGCAAGACACCGAGTCCCACACAGCTCCCAACAAAGCCAGTTCTGCACACGGCACCTTCGCTAACAACCTGGCTCTTTTGTTTGTAAAGGTTCAAAAGCACTGTACAAGGGCAGTCTGTTTACAGTTTATTAACTATACAGCTTATTGACAGACCAACATGTTTGCGTCGACTTTTCACACAATACAGCATCGCAGAATATGAGTAGGATTTGTAACTGTAAACATTGAAAGAACACAGCTGTGCGGCCAGACGTTTGTCACTTACTGCATACTGTATGTGAACGTCACTGTAAGTAAAACAGAGGGCTGTAAGAAATGCCTGGAGAGGATACCTGATGATTAATTAAGACCAAATAATACGTCTGTTGATTTTCTGTATCTTTCCATGTGTATCGTTAATTAAATTTAAAAAAGCATCTGCATACACTCTCTGACTGCTGCAAACATTTTGGGTTGCTGCAAGTTTGGCTATTTATCCACAGCAGAAAAAGTCCATTAGAAATGCTGTTTACGTCTGCTTAAATACATTGTCTTAAAAACTGCAATACCCAAAGGTTGCAGTTTGTTTTTTTTTGTTTTTTTTCAAAACCAGAAACTTGTTATTTGCAATGTGTTATAGATTTACTTCCTCAGTGGAAATAAATGGCTTTGTCAGGCTGTATATACTGACAGTTCAGGGAGCTCTGACTGTGTTGCGGGACGGTCTGGCTCAGTGTTTGTTTCCGTCTTTTCATGGGGTTAGTTGACATTCTATAAAAAATCACCACCCGCATCCTCTAAAAGGGACCAGTAAGTTTTTTATATTAGGTCATTGCTGCCTTTCATAGTCCTTCCGTACTTTGTGTGGGATGTGCACATTTCTAAGGACAGACAGAGACCGGTTCGACAGAGTCACTCAGGGTCACAGTCCTGTCCAACTGGCCAATAATGCATGTGACAAATGTCACCGTATGTGCTGTTACTGTGAACCTGTATAGATTTATTGATCCCTCCTCTTTTTGTTTCCGTTTGGTTTACTGAAGCTCTAGCACAAGTTTTATGCCCACAGTGGGTCATAAATATTTCTTGGAGTCAGCAGCATCGCTCCATTTTTTACACCTTCTCTCACCTGCTTCTTTTGTGTGGATGGCCCCTTTCTTTTGACTGGATTTGTTTTTGTCCCCCTTGTTTCAGCCCAGGCTAATCTGCCTCACCGGCACAGCTTTGGTCTGCTCTTTCACCCTCCCGCTTCTAGAAAGACTGTTAGTAGTAAAGATTGTAATCTAACTGCTAATCTTTATGGCTTTCTCCGGGGCAGAGCTGAGCCGAGCTGATGGATTTGCTCAAGATGTAGAAACTCTCAGGAGTGTTGGAAGTTCTTAGCGAGCTGAGTTTGAGAAAAGAAGTTTCACACATATTCAGATGCAGCAGCTGTCACTTGTGGATTTGTCAAGTGGTGAGCCAAAAGGTGTGTCATGTTGTATTTGTTTAATGATGATGCTCATTACCTATAACCCCTCACACTCTTACGCTTTCCTTACGGTAGAGTGGGCCAATTATTAAAAAAAAAAAAAAAGAAAAGCTGAGGAGGATAAGTTTGTGAAATCTTGCACTCCCCTCACTCTTTCCCTCCTGCTTAGCAAAGCAACATATATCTGTCATAATGAGGAGCAAGCAGTGCTTGAGCACCAAGCTGCCTCTCATTGCTAACATAACACACAAAGAGATTTACTAATGCAGGCTGTTAACACAGCCAGTTTTATACACAGCCCAGTTTTATACAGCAGTACAGCAAGCAGTCCCTGGACAGCATGCATTATACACATCTAATTAAGTCTTCACATGTCTATAATAAACCACATTATGCCTCTGGGGCTAGAGGGCAGGTCAGGAGCTGGCGTTCACTTTGTGTTAGACAGCCAGTTGTCAGTGCACAAGTATCTGTTTGTGTGTGTGTGCACGTGCACATGTCTGTTTGAATCACGGCCATTATAGCTATTTAACTTTAAGTAATTAACCCAGAATAAATCAGGGCAGCACAGTAAATAATTGTCGCCGGGGAGGGACTAAGGGTACGTAGATTCTCTCTGTAGTGCCATCATGCCGCCAGATGATGCGGAAGGAGAGCAAGGAGTGGAGGAGGATTGCGTGAACGATGCACAAAGAAGGGGACAGATTGAGGCGCAGAGACACAGAGAGGGAGATGAAGAGTGAGCAAGGCTGAGGAGGGCAGTCGGCCAGCTGTTGGTATAGTTTGATTGGTCTATGGAGAGATGCCTCTGTCTTTTCATGGCACCAGTAAAGTGCAGGGCTCCCAGTGGCAGGTGGCCGCTGCCCATCGTCCAGCTCCCGTGGGATGGGAGAGGCCAAGATCATCAGTCGCTTCACTCTTTTTATTAAACACCTTCATGGTCTGCAGCTTCATAGAGCTATGAAGCTCTAACAACAAGAAAACAGAGAGGCGTTACACAGAGAATACCTGATGAACACATAAAAGTCTGAAACCATTTTTAATAGTGAAGCTCCAGTGAACTTTCTCTTGCCTTCTCTGACATCAAAGGCACCAAAGACTATATGCTACAAATCAGAGCCACTTTAAACAGCCCACACAGATTTACACCGGCCACTTCAAACAGGGCACAAAAGTGTGCTGTACTTTCCTGTCCTTTATTAGGCAGACTGTGGCAGTTGGACGGATGAGGCTACAGGAAAGCGGAGAGAAAGAACGAGCCTGTAAGTGCTCTGAGTGCTTTCACCAAGCAGCTTGACAGCCAGGTCTCGGTGACCGTGTTTGTGACAATCAGCCTACCTCACATCATCAAGTTGGTTTAGTTGTTGCCATGGCAACATACGGTACAGTAACTTCTGCTTAGTTGCCTGATTCAGCTCCATCTGACTCGATGGCACAAGGCAAAGCAAACTCCATTGTTCTCTGTGTTTCCATCTTTCTTTCTTTTTTCACTCCCTCTCCCTTCTCTGAGTCTCTCCAGAGGGGTGTAATTCAATTCTCCGAATACACTACAGGGAGGAGGAGTGTGAAGACTCATTTAAGCCTCCATAACACTTTTGAATTTTTGTACCAAATGTTACTTATTGTTATTGGCTTAGAGTCTTGGAAGTGTCACATTCGTTTTTCTGCCTTCACCCAGTATTTCAAATATTCTGGAGATTATTTATCTTGGAATCAGAGATGGAAATCAGGCAAAGAGAAGTACAAACTCAGTTTGGTTTGGAAAGGAGAGAAATATGATTTATTGCTGGAGCAGTTTGTCCAGATTCTAATAGTTGTGCCAATATCAACCGTTTAGTAATGAACAAACTCTTTGAAGTATGAAATAGTACCCTAACTATCTATGTTCAAACAGATTTTAAACCCAGTTTTAACAATATAGTGGTGACAAATGAATACAAAAAAGACTGATAGTCGCAGTATAAGTCTGTGTGGCTGTTATCCAGAGGAAATGAGTGTGTGGTTCATGCCTTAAACGACTCCTTTTGTTATTCAAATACACCCCATTGTAGAACCTCAGCACCATGAAGGCAGAGCAAAGAAGCAAAAGTTGAATTACGTAAAGGTGAGACAGACTGATGGGACAAAAGCTTTGAAAGGCATATTGTAACACCGCTGCTCATCAGAAAGGTTATCTCCCCGAGCCTGTCCTTGAATGTTTCAAGCGAGTCAGCAGACATTTTGCAGGACTAAAATCCATTTCTTTAGATATAGGTTTATATATAGCAGGTGGGCGAACTTTTACCAAAAGGCTGTCCGTATGTAATTAGGATTATAGTCACATTCAAATGGAGTGCTTACTTGGCTCTGTGGTTTTTAGCTGTAGCAGTGAGAGCGTTCTGCATGTGGATATGAGCTGGCAGGATGTGGGCTGGCAAGAAGGGCACCGTGTCACTCCCGACCTCTCTGAGGGACTTCGCTGTGAGGGAAACGATGACATGCGTCATGCACCGCCAAACTCCGCCACTGTAATGAAACCCAATTATAACCTGGACTAATTGCAATGGCGCTTTGTTTTCTTTCTGTTATTTCAGAAAGCTGACAGCAACAACTCATGGAAGGATCGATGGCGGATTACGAGGCTCATGGAGCTGCATAGAGAAGAGGGCTCAGACTGAGGCTGCAGCTCTCATTAAAAAGCCGGCCTGATCTCCGCCAAGCCCTGGGAAAGGAGGGGTGAGAAAGGCAAGACAAACCAGAGGGGGGGAACCGGAAATCTAGAAGACGGGAAAAAAAAGAAGAAAAGTTTACTGTCCCCTTTGGACACGGCCTCTGCTGGACTCTTATAAATGGGTATTGTTCCCCATGAAGCACACAGCGACTGTTTACAGTTTCCCATAAAGGAGGGCTTTATTCCTGCTCAGGGATGCATTGTGACAAGATAATTTGAATAGCCGAGGTCTTACCACAAAGCTATAAACATTTACGGGCAGTTGACATGGAGAATAAAGAATGAGCCATGTAACCTCTGCAGGATGCCACCTGACTCCTGATAACACAACCTGCACTCAGTTGACTACTCCAAGCCTGACTACCTTCATCAATGTATCTGGAAATGGAGCGAGAGAGAGTGAGAGGACGACAGAGGGAGGGCGGAGGGAGACAAGGATAGAATGCAAACAAGTAAATAAAGAGAAACACAGAAAGATAGATGAGCTGAGTGATAGCTAAAGAGAGGCAATGAAGGTCTTTGATGTCCCCTTTGATTGGATCTACAATGAAATGGTGGTGTCTTGTTTTTATGTTTTATCACAGGAGAGGAGGCCCGAGCAGGCCCACGGGAGCAGCCAGACATGAGGCTGAATTTGATTAGACAGTAATCAGAGATGGACAGGCTGTGGTGCAGCCCGTGTCACTAACCCGAGGGGGCTCCGTGAGCAAACTATCACCATGACTTTCCTTTTCATGCCATTTGTCGTGGTGGCCGTTAAAACCGTGTTTGCAATCCATGTTCAATGTTCAAGAGTCGGGCTGTGTTTCAGGGTTTGTTTTTCATTCCTCCAACTGCCCTCGGGAGTGCGAGAAGTAATAATATCAGGTGATAAGAGAGGCACAGAGTGATTAATGAATTACCAAGCAGCCTGATCTCAGTGCTGTATGTGCCATCTCCTTGGGCAAAGTAGCAAAACTGATCTGGGGGAATTCTTCTCATTGAATTGCATTTTCTCCCCCACAACTGTACCCGATCTTCTTCTCCTCTCTTTGTAACACTCTCTTTCTCCCTCTTTGCCGCCGAGCTGTTGTTTTCCTTCCAGCCTTGGCATTCTGTGCGTTCTCCAAGATGTTTCCAGCGCAACCAATGATTAACAATTACGCCAGTGCATCTAATTAATGCTGGCTAATTATGAGGTTGAGATGCTGACAGAGAAACGAGGGAGGGTTGTGTGGTAGGACGGCAGATTGTAGCATCAGAAATAATCAGTGGAGAAGAAAAAGGTTTTCGAGAAGAGAGGGAGAACATTCGGAGTGAGTTTCTTAATTAGCATGATCGGTTTTTGTCTCAGGACCCTGAGCTTATTACGTAAAAATATGGATAAGTTGTGCATAAAATTGGAGATGGTGCACTCACTCATCTAATTTGTAGGCCACAAGGTTCACATGGGGAAAAAAAGAAGAAAACTGGTTGTATTTTTTCCTTTCCCTACTGGACGGTGATTTTGTTCAGACCACATAAGGTCCCATGAGCTGCAGGAAAACTCAAGCCATAATTATGTCCGTAAAATGCCCACAGATTTTTAATCATGAGCTCATTTTCTGTTCATTTGTCACCGACTGGCAAACCAAAGCACTGAACCAACACCTTGCAGACGACACACACGGAGACCTTAAATATGTATAAATCACTCGTTCTCTGTTTGTTAACTCTCATTTGTTTTCTTTACAATCCACTGAAGAAGCCCACCAAGGACCCCGACGCACTTCCCCATCGCGAGCAATATTTCATCAGGAAAATAGCCAAGAAAAACGACCTCTCTCCACGGCTCATAATGAGGCTGCGTGGAGCATTCATTTACATAGTCAGTGTCTGCAGCCCTACGGTGTGTTGGAGCTTTATGTTCAACGACGTTTTTATTCCTACAACCATTCTATAAGGGTTCCATAATAATGTCCAGGGAAGAAAACATGTCGTATATTAAAAGGAACATGATTTTTTTTGCTTCATATTCAAATGAGCACATCTGAAGAGAGGAACAAAAGGGTTTGGAGAATTACCCAGAGAATAGTAATTATATTCAGAGGAGCCTGTGATTTAGAGTGCATGTTTGTTGTTTTTCGTCTTCCTGTGCAGAGCACAGGTAGGCAGCTGTGCCGCTCTGAGCTGTGACATCGGTCCTCCCCAGCCTTCCGAAGTGTATTAAACTATATGATTGACAATGATTGAAACCACAAGGAGCCTGAGGCAAATTACCAGGGCTGAGGCTCAGTTGTGCCTGTCTGCTGTCTCTCTGCTTTTATAGTTTGTGTGAAGCTTTTTGAAAAGGATATTTGTCTGTCATACACAATGCAGAGCATAGTAAAGGAGAGGACAGTGCAAAGAGGCTTTGTTACATCCTTTAAGGCAGGATAGCACCCAATGCTTTCTGAGTGACTGAGCTACAACACTGAGGCCTCATCAAACACAGTGAAAACAGCGGCAGCAGGGGAGCCAGGGCCAATATGCCTGACTCCAGTGATGTTTGTCAATATGGTGTTGAACACGAGAGGGTTTTGTTTAGCAGTGTCAAGCAGCTATTTGTGTTTGAGCTGTTGGACTCAATAGTTCTTCCACTCAGACAGGCCTGAGCCCGAGTGGATTCTCATCTATTTTCCAAGTCCTCACCCTTTAAGTGTCAAGTTAAGGAGTGTTAAATTCGATGGGTAACTTAAATAGCAAATCAATAGCTCCACATTTTTATTCCTGAAGCTGCCATAAGTCAATATGCTACACCAATCATCCTCACCTCTATTTTTTTTAAATGTGCAATTTTTCTTGCGTTTGTTTTTGACCTCAGCTTCAACTAAATGTATAACATTTTTAACAGCTCACATCAAAGCAAAAACAGACGTCTTGGTGCATTTCAAGATCAAAATGTAAAAAAAATTAGAATTCAGGATTTGCACAACACCTTTTTCTTAGGCAGTCTTCACTTAAAAGTCCATTAAGCTGTAGCAAGCCATGAATGGTACGAATTTAAATGTGAGCAGCATATTAAACCCTTCCGTTTTCATAAATGACATTTTTGTTAAGCGCAGCTTCATAAAGATTTCTTTTAGGAGTTGCACGAGGCTGAACTTTGAGCATTTGGTTGCAGCTCCTCCACAGAACTAAATGTCCAGTTAATTAGTTTCCAGTTGTGTATTCAAATCGGAGATTGCTCTGCTTTTCAAATCAGGGCCCAAATGCCCTTTGGGTGGTGGTTGAGGAGTTATTTGTTGTCAGAGGACAATGGAGGAAAAATTCCTCTAATATCGGCTTTCTTCTATAAAATCACATATCAGCCTCTGTGGCACAGGGGTCTCTGACATAGAGTTCTATCTTGGCCAATAAGTAGCATGAGGTTACAGTACATTTCATTATTGTGTATGATGTAATAGGCATATCCAATGCAGTAAACATTAGAGGGAAATAGCTCACAGAATATTGTTATGAAAGTCAATAGGGCTGCAATAACATAAATCAATGGCAGGCAACAGCCCTAAGCTTAGGCAATGTTCGACTAAATTAGGCATGTAACAATTACAGTAGTGCATTTTTCCTCCTCATGTGTGACCTTTGATTAAGCCCCTGTCAGTGGGGGGTAGATCACTTCATGCCTGACCAGGATGATTACGACGGGTAGAGCAGGGTTTGAATTTTATGAGCCAAACGTGTGCGTGTGTGTGTGTGTAATTTTGTGTGCTCATGCATTCATTTATGAGGTAGATTTTGAGGGAGTTTATGTTGGGTGGGTGGGTCGGGGGGGGGGGGATTAGTGTTGTGTTACCTGATGTCATTAAGAAGGGTGGGGGCTACACAAATAATTTCATGGGTATTTGCTGTTTACAGTTTTCTGTTCAGTGCAGACTTAAACTGCAGTGTGAATTGCTGACATATCTCACACTCTCCTTCAAATGTAGCCTGGGGGAGACGGCTATTCTTTTCCCAAAGCCTTAAATAATGTGCTCTATAACATTTTTCATGTAGTGACCCTCTGTTTGAGGCTGCATGTTGAATATTTTAATATGCTTAGATCTTAAACCCTTTTTTACAACACTCTCCCTCCACTTTTTATTCCCCGGCTCCAGTTAAAGTCACAAACAGTAGTGTATCAAAACAAAAAGAATTGCCTTTAATCCCTCCGCCTGCCGTTTACAAGGGTCATTATTACTTTTGAAGACTTTATGCAAAATGATGAGGTAGGTAAAGCACCTTCTGAGGGGAACCCTTGGTAATTGACCTTGCTGTCTTGAGCCTAGTCAGCAAGCAATAAAGAATGGTTAAATGTTAAGTCAGAAACTAAAGTGCTTGAAGGGCTACACGTACTCTGCATTAACGAAATAATGGCCCGGCTTATTTCATATTCTGTGTGAAACCAAGGTCACCATTCGCTGTTGTTTAATAGGCATGTGAGGGTACAAAGCTGTAATTTAAACAATTGTATCTGTGTGTGTATGTGTGTGTGTGTGTGTGTGTGTGTGTGTGTGTGTGTGCGGATATGGGCATGTGGGCTCTCGTGTGAATATCCAACTTTATAAGGTTTTCCACGCCAGAGAAAAACGAATCTTAAAATGATTAGCAGTTGATTAACGGTCCGGCTTAAGGTATATGAAATTTGTGATTTAACAATGTAGATATATCAGCTCAGTGATTAAAACTGAGATTAGAAAATGCAATGACAAGGCACCTGATTGATTTAAATAAAAGTCTCGATTGGAGAGCAGGTTGATGTCACATGTGAAGATGAATTCAGCAGCAGACTAAGTTTGATTTGAACCATAAGGATGTCCACTTATTTATAATCTTCTCATTTAAAGTCGTCTTACAAACACAAATAATTGTGACATACTATAAAAAGGATAAATGGGAGTATATTGCAGTCAGCCCCTTGCAGACAGCTTTAGAGTCTTTCGGATTCCTCGTTTAAATTGTCTCTAATGGAGCGATTTCAATATGAGCTCTTAGCATCCAGCTGTCAAAACTCGTCAGCGCGTCCCTTTGGCCAGCACTGACAGAAACAGAGCATGTGATTGGCCTAATTGAGATGACATTTCCTCGTTTCTATGGAGAAGGTCACACCAGAGTCTCAGTGAGTAGGTGTTGATGTCTCTGCCGCTTTGCCTTGTCCCGCTGTCCAAACAGACACATCCATCTGAAGCTATTAAAATCGTGTCGGCCTGCCCTCCTACGTCCTACTGTGATTATCATCTATTACAGCCCGCCATCACAGCGACAGCAAACGATGTAAACGCAGCCGGCTGATGAGCTTAACAGGGTTCGCTATAGGTTACACCTGCAAGTGTTAATGTGGTCATTGGCCATGTAGCCAGCATGAGAGACGGTGGTGGGATTCCTCAGGGGAAACACAGGGAAACCTGCACTGACACTGCAAAGTGTTTTTCTTTATGGTTGCAGCAATCTCTCAGGGCTTGAACAGGGGGAATACAGATGATGAGGCTGGAATCAGTAAATACAGAACTTAACGACTCCTGTCAGGAAGGTAGCAACACCAGTTGCATACAAATGGTCTAACATCAGTTCTTTTTCAGCTTTCTAAAGGGCTATTTCACCGACATAACACATAATCAAAGGGCTTATATTTGCTGCAGCATTAAATCTTAATATTCGTCAAACTGAAGAAGAGTTTCACCTACCTGTGGAACAAAATATTAGAACACAGAGAATGTGAATGATGTCTTCTGTGATACAGTGATAATTTCACAGGGAAACAGATGGATCAAAGATGCAAGATTGAAATTTCTGTGTTCAGAAAAACCCATATGTTGCTCTTATAATTAAAGCTGCTCATTCAATAGAAAAAAGGCATACTCTTTTAGTTTAGTAATATAATTGATTAAGAGTTGATATCCGAGAGATGGATATCTGCAACGTTTAGTTTACCACTTTAGGATATAGGCTTTCCAAAAATGTACAGTCTCAACGCTACATTCTTACGCTAAAATATATTTGCTGTTGAACCTCGCATGCACATGAACAAATGGTTGCGTTGCAGACGTTTACGTTCACATACTTTTCCGTTGTGCAACGTCTGTTACTGGAGGACTCCTCGAGAAGGAGCATACTCGGGGGGGGGGGGGGGCACTACGTAAATTAGACCACGTAAAACACCGAAGAAGAGAACATCTGATCACCGGTGGACAGAACAAGCCATCTTCACCGTCCCCACTCCATTTCTCTATCTCTTTGTGCCGGGAACGGACGTAACGGTCTCAGACTTTTTTTTTAAACTTGTTTTTAACGGCTTCCACGTCAACTTCTAAATAAATACTTGTATCTCACCAGCTATTGAGGCACGCAGGTTAGTCGCTATTGCAGTAATGACACATCATAGAGATGTGTGCAGTTTCTGACTTGATTAAGCTTAATTATAATTTCTTGACAATGTTAAGCTCACTTCTTAACATGCTTTATTTTCTTTGTTAAACGTGACAAACAAACGCGTTGTGGTTTAGGTTACATAAGGACACAACTTATTTAACAACGTTATGGTAATTTGCAGTTGCCAGGCAACCAGCATGTTAGAGTGTCAATAAAGGAGCTTAGAAACTCTGAAGGCAAACGTGAGCAGAGACAGCATAGCTGCTTCCTCCAGCTTGTAGTCTTTATGCTAAGCTAAGATAATTGCCTGTCAGCTTCAGCCTCATATTAAACAAACAAATGTGACAGTGGCATAATCATTCCCATATCTCAGCAAGAAAGTGATGACATTAACTGTGTTTCTCCAAACACTAACTTCAGCAGAAATAAATGCATCCATTCTCATAAGTAGTAGAGAAACTTTCATCTCGATTGTTAAATTTCACTTGATTCCAGTTAGGGATAGCTAAGGTTTAGAACGTTTATCTCCTCCTCGACTCCATCTCATAGTTTTCCCCACCAGAAGTAATCTTTGGTCAAGAAGGTCGAGGGCAAACAAACAAACAAAACAACGTGCAGCTTTGAATACGAAAGAGAGAAAGGGAGCTAAAGGGTTAATTCACCTACATTGTGCCCAATCCGGAGATGTTTCTGGTTTTCAATCTCTTTTATTTGCAAGTGCATGCTATTGTTTTGATGCAATGGAAAACCTAAAAAAGATTTTCCAAAAACGTGGACTGATAAACTCAAACAATCTTTGAGGAACGATAGAACGAGAATCTATAATTGTTTTAGTTTTTTCTTTCTGCTTTTGATTTGAGAACCAAACCATGACCCTTCCTCTTGTTTTTCTTTCCTTTCAAAAAAACAAACAAACCTGAAGCTGATTTGAAAAATATTTGTCCCATCAGTTTGCTCATCGTTTCTCTCTGCCTGTCAGCCACACCTCCTGTTTGGCACTGTTATTGTCTTTGTAGTTTTGTCTCAGTTTTGTCTTCATTCTACATCTCCCTGATTAGTTGCAATCAATAGGAGACGATTCAATTTACAAGACTGTCATTGGCAAAACAAAACTGTGTGAAAAATAATAATCGGGTCGCAGTTCTTGTTTGGTCCAATTATAACTGATTTCTACCTGTCATTGTGTCTTTTCTTTCCCTTTTATTTCCCATACCCAACCAAACACGGTGAACATATACTGTGCTGCTTCATTCATTATTTCATGAGCAAAGCAGGGTTCTGCTCAGAGGACGTCAGCTGGTGTCATGTGAGGAACATATCACCGTGTATTCCGCACAGAGAAATTACAGCGATGCATTCAGGTGTCCCCTCAGCCGAGCACTCGGAGAGCTTCTGGGGGCTGAGGGGGAGGCAAAGTGGATGTGACAGGCTTAGATTAAATGCCAGAGACCGGGCGTTTCTCACACACATTGCAGCCTCCTGGACAGCAGCCTAATTAGGCACTTCCATGCTCTGCCATCAGCGCTTCCAACGAAATGCTCCCTCAAAAAAACACATTTGTTAATGTAACAAAATGTAACAGTGAGATACAGTGCTGCTCTGCAGAGGAGGGACGCATTTCTACCGCTGATGATAATCCATTCAGCTCGTTGTGGAGTTCATTAATTGCAAATTGATTTGGGGATTTTTCTTCAACAGTTTTTTATTTTTATTTTTATTTTTTTACAAATACCTATACATGTCAGAATTTAAAGTCAGCAAATGAAGTTGTGCTCTGTGACTGACTGGAAGATAAAATACGAGCCGTTTACGGTATCAGCTTACATATTTCTCCAAGAACATGTCAGTCTGTATCACTAAGAGAAGGTCAGGTGTTTTTTCGCAGACATAGCAAACCTAAATACCATCTCGCTCTCAGATAAAGTGTTCTTCGTGGATATTATCACATCAGTATATATCGCTGAATTCTCTGTGCTCTATCTGCTCTGATATCTGTTCATATTCCTCTGTGCAGACATACCGGACAGGAGATAAATCTGATTATGGAGTGCATGGGGTAATGTTCAATAATAAAAAGTATTATTTGCCAAGATCAATGTGTGTCGCCGTAGCGATAAAGTACAATGAATGGAAAGTGCTGGAAGCCTGCAGTAAATTTTAATGCGTTGTGATATTGAACACATTGTGACAACATACTGCTTGCCAGGGCTGTAAAACATCTTCCAACAGGCTGTTGAACATTCGCCCGCTACATCCTTACACACCATGACTTCCATACATCAAGGCTGGGCCGCACCATGCAAAGGCTAAGTGCGTGAGTGATTACATAGCATGTTGCAAAATAGAACAGCACTACATATTCATCAGGCTTGGTTTTTGAAAGTGTGTGTGTGTGTGTGTGTGTGTGTGTGTGTGTGTGTGTGTGTGTGTGTGTGTGTGTGTTTGTGTGTGAAATGAAGTGCATGCTGCCTGCAGATATACAGTGTAAGTGTTTGTGTGTGACAGTGAGGAGGGAAAGTTCAATCAATCATTCAATTAAAGCTGCGTTTGACAGTGATGTGAAGCTATATGAGTGATGGATGGACCAAACCTTCTCAAGTCCGAGGCTTTAGGGATCACTTCGGCTTGGTGACACTCAAAGTAACAATCAGCTCACCCTGATCACATCGAGTACGACGGACAGAAAACTTTTCCCGCACCTCATCTACCTCCCGTGGACCTGGACTGTGTGAGCTGCGCTGCCCTCAAAGCCCCCACTGTAGGGAGGCTCAGGGTATTTAAGAATGTTATCTCCAATGCACAGATGTCTTAAAGGTCCCGCTGGAATAGGCCTGCAATTTTCCCTCCTAATTAAAAATTAATTAAATCGGCTGTGGCTCTAGCCAGGCATAAAGCTGAAGGCCGTGGTTACCGCCACTGGAAATGCAATCATTTATTTAACTCAATTACAGGAAGCCACAGCAGGCTCCTCTGCCACTGATGTCACCTGAAGAGCCCGGGTGGCGTCTCTGTGCAACCGGAGCACCTGACCGAACCGTCCTCGCACTCACACTCGTCCATTTTCTGATGTAACTTCCCTGTTCGCTTGAGAATTCTGTGTGAAAACTTAAGGCAGGCTGTTTGGGATGCTGTGTGCATCTTCTCCCTACGCCCTCTGTTGTGATTAATACATACATAGTCATAGAGATATCCTTTGTCACCTGTTTTCTCTCGCTCATCCCCAGGGGGTGATTTGGGTTGATTGATCAGAGATTCAGACACAGGATCAATAAGGCTTTCACCTCTCCCTTGGCAAGAGCAAGGGGCTCAGTGATGGCCTACTATGCTGTCCAATTATTCAGTAATGGAATACTGGAACCTGCCCAAGACTATTAACACTCTGGACACTTGGGACAGCAAGTAGCACTGCTAATTGTTGGGTTATATTGTACACTGTGACAATTGTGCCCTTATTCCCCATTTTTGTTTCCTTATTGCTAACACAGAAGCACTACTTAAGCACTTCTCTATTAGACCTTAATATTGTGTGAGATACAATTACAGCCCTGTATCCATTGTCGGTATGCAGCAGTTGTGACCCTTGCACTCCTTTTGCGCTTAGTCGTCTGCAATATTGACAGTCTGCGAGTTTAAGCCAACAATGAGCTAACGCTAATTGTCATTTATTCCGGATGCAAACGTGGATAAAATGTGAATGAAGTCTGGTTTAAACTGTTCATTAATTAAAGTCAACATGTCTGGTCCATAGGTAAATTCAGTTTAAGCTCCATCTGTCTTCCAGGCACCAGTGCAAAATCAACATGGATAGGAAATGTCTCGCGTAGTTTGACCTCATTAGCTGAGTTTATTATCAAAGGAAACACAGTAAATCAAGTTAAATGATGCCCTTATTTGAATAGGGATAAAGATCTTGCCCTTTTGTGTAATCAGTCTCTTACCTTTTTGTTTTCACTGTAATGTTTGCATCCCTCAAGGAAAGCAGAATTTCTCAGTTTGCCACAGCCTGTTGGGAATGTTAAAGAAATCTAGCACAGATGAAGACACGTTCAACACAGCTCCTGGCTATGTTGACGCTGATGTATAATGTTTCATGAAACCTGGCATAGTCCGACTACACGCATCATCTGGGCGTTTCACTGCTCATTGGTTTGTTTGAGTATTAATTAGCCTGAGGAATGTGTCTGTTATTTTAGACATACATTTGTATGTAGGAATTAGTTCTGCTACATCGGGACTCAGTGAGATGTCAGTAATCACAGCTCTTAAGTGTGATGTGCTACGCCCTCTCCCATTATGACTAAATCACATTATTCTGTTCTGCTGATTAACACTGTTTACACATTTTCCCCTCTTTGCTTCCTTAGTGTACTGAGTAGCGATAACCATGACGATCAAACAACCAAAGGCCACCTCCTACTTTACTTCATAGTTCACAACACCAAACTCCAACAGATACAAATGGTTTCATGTTCCCAGTATTACAATGCAATATGTTCAGGCTTTGTAAAGGAGGAAGCGGTGCTCCACTGGGGAATCTCTGATGTTTCAGTACCCAGTGTTACACAGCTCATGATGATGTTCACCAACCCCAGACAGATACTGGTGTGTGTTGTAGCTGCCTGCAGATATGCCTTTGGTTCCCTGCAAAGCAGTCTCAATGGCTCAGAGACCTCTGGTGCTCTGAGTTTTGTGCTACACATCATTATATCATCAGGCAGACTTTTCAGACTGAATCTACTGCTGTACCGTATCTCATACATACATGAAAACATTGGAGGAACTTGCATATGCATGTTTTTAAGCTATCTGTCAGTGAATACCAATACAACAGAAAAAAAACCAAGCAAAAATAAACAATTCTGCTTGTTAAAATTGCATTACAGTAACTTGGCTTCTGCTTCCAGGAATAAAAAAATCATTCACTTACCTTTATCCTTTATTCATTTTGTCTAGAGAAAGAAAGGAGAAAAAAATAGCCATGTCAAATAGTCATGCTGTGCTATTTTTGTGATTTGCAAGTGATTCAGTGTGTTTTATAACCTGCTATTTTCACTGTAACACACTCACAAAATGTGTAATATTGTGCCTTTGTCGATACCAGCTGGTTAGACCAGCGAAAAAAGAATAATAAAAAAAAGCTCTTTCAGCGTCTCACCACCTTGCTTAAAGCCACTGAATCAGTAATGACATCACAAGCCGGTCTGTCTGATGCAGTCAGACTCGTCCTTTGGCTGCAGACTCAAAAGGCTCCTATTGTAAACTGGCCAGTGAAAGTTGCTCTAGTGTGTTGCCCAATTCTGATCTTCGCTATTTCTTGCATCCCATCCAAATCACAAATATTTAAAATGAATGTGGTGAGTGGTTAGCTCTCGTCCAATCAGTTACTCAGGATAAAAAAATACAGATATGAGACAGATCCAAGGTAAAAGCATCATTAAGTGTTTTGTGATGTGTTCGGCCAACAATCTATTCCCATCGGCTTAGATTCTCAGAGACTCTGAACTCTCCTGTAGGGATGATTATACGCCTTCCAAAATCTTCCCAGTATTACCTCATTTGTGTTTTTATTATGTGTATGCAATGTCTCACATGTATTTTAATGAAGAACTTTGATTATTCATGTTAAAGGAAAATACACACTTAAGTCCAGTTTGCTCATGTGACAATCAGCTGTCAGCCACGGTATTGATTTTGTTTTTTAGATATGTATTCATGTATGCCAAAAGGGGAGATTACTGTACACTCTGTTATTAAGACATGCTACACACACAAAGGCTGAATGAAACACACATGTCCAAACAGGATCCTTTGGACATGAGCCCATGGTGGTATGTCAGAGTAAGGGGGTCACACATGAAAGAGTGATGATTCAGACTAGTTTAAAATGTTCGGTTCGTTGCTCAAGGGCACCTCAGCAGTGCTCAGGAAGTGAACTGGAACCCCTCCAGCTACCAGAACAATTTCAAGATTTGGTCCACTCTGGGACTTGGATTAGTTTCTGACCCAAATCCCAACAGACTCAGCGACTGCACCCCGTATTGTACCTCTGTGGTAATGTTATTGTATATATGATAGAAGTAAAAGTGGTAGTTGCGCACATCCAGTCAGGTGCCTGTCTCAAAGGTCAGCACACTTGCTCCCTTTTCGTGCATTTATTTAGAGCACATCCCGCGAGTATGTATATATGATACTCAAATATTCGACTTCTGATGATCACATTATGATCTATATTATTTCTATAACCTGCATAATTCAGTTTGTGAATTTCATCTGTGCCCTTTCTTGGCAGTGTCATCACAACATTAACATTACCGTGGTGGTATCTCTTTGACAAATTAAAACAATGATCTCAAACCACTTTAACACAGTGTGTGATTGTTTTTACCGAGGATCATCCTGACCTGTCTTTGTTGCTTTCTTTGTGCCCTTTTTGTTTTGTTTTGATTTGTATTTCGGCATGGGTTACAAATGAAAATGAATTCAAGGGTAGTGATGATTGGTCTATTGTGATGTTAACACCATTATAAATTAAATCTACAGAAATGTATTTCACAATGCAATGAGTCTTAACTTAGCTATTGAAGCTTGTAGCATTTCTTCATATTACACAGCATTTAATCACATACTAAGTGGTGGATGGTTGAGTTGTCTAATATGTAAAATCTAAATAATACTAGGGTTTCCTTATTAAGGTCTCTGCCACCGGAGTGACGATGGCCACAGCAAGATGGCAGCGCCTACAGTCGGAGTGTTTTGTTAATTCTATGTCAAAGGAACAAGTTAACCATTGTGTGACAGGGGTAGATAACTTACGAAAGAGACTGAAGCATTTTTGTACCAAGCTTTGCACATGTTGTTTCTATAGAGTTAGTCATTGGTGCCAAATCGAGATATCCTGGACTTTGGAGTCATCTTAAAGTTTTTTTTTTTATGTTGGCTTATTATCAGAAGATCCTGCTGGGTCAAATTCACAATTCTGTGAAAATATTCTTCAAAACCAGGTAGTTCACCTGTATGGTAACATCAATATAATTTAGCTTACACTCATTCATCAGGAGTGAGGTTGTAACTGAAGTTATGACTGTACATGTTTTAGATTTGAATGGAAGTTAAGGACGACTGATGTCTGTGAGTGTTAACATTAACGTCAGAGTCAGATACAAATAGTAATGATGCCTTTTATAGTATAAGCTTACACAATATTGGCTCCAACTGATAATAAACTAGTTTCACAACTTTTGGCTACAGGCAAAGTCATGGGATTGACTAGGGAGTGTGATTCTGGCAGCATTGTTTGTCATCATTGCCCTTTGAGTCTTCGTTGTTCTTTAAGGTATTGCTTGAGGCCTTGTATTGTGTAATAGTGGAGTTCAATCAATCGATTACTTCATAGCTTATTTTTAAAGGCTATTCAAGCTCAGCTGTATATGGGTTTGAAAACAATCTCTTTTCTATCAGCCAATATAAATGCCTGTGTTCCTGACACTTTCTAAAAAAGCAATTTCAAACAAAATGCTGTTTTATTTTACATCTTTCACTTACCACTTAATATTTAATGTCTGCATGTGAGTGTGTGTATCTGTGCGTGCGCGTGTGAGTGGAGATTGTGAATTGCTTTCCTTACTTGATTTTTTTTTAAAAGCGTGTCTGCTGCTGCATGCAGCGCCCAGTGTGAGGAGGAACAAATCCTGAACCCTTATTGACGCTCCTGTGAGAGATTTTAAAGACTTAAACCTTGCTTCCTCCGTCTCTCCAGGATGTTTCCAGTATGATGCAGCAATTGTAAAGATATCAGGTGTTAGCTTGGATCCAGAGTAAAGGTCAGATGGTGAATTAATAAAAACACGCTGCAGTTGCTATCAGTTTTAATAATGTCACTGTCTTAATTAACTCACCCATCACATATCAGGCTAAAAAACCTTCTCAGCTCAGAGAATCCTCGGTGAAACTATTTTACAAGGTTAAATCAAAGTGACAGAAGAGTTTACGTTTGTGTGTGTGTGTGTGTGCGTGTGTCACTGCTGAGGGTTGTAAGCTTTTACTTCATTGACAGACAGTGTTAACAGAAAGTGTTAACCGAGCAGCGTTTCACACCTTGCCAACTGATGCCTCATCATTGATCACAAATCTGCAGCGCTCTACTCCAACCCCTACGCTCCCTGGAGCAGTATGGGGGTTTTTATATTGATGCATAAAATTCGAGTCAAGCCCATGACATTATCAAATGATGTGTTTTGAAGTTACCATCCATACACACACGTACACAAATGCAGAATGTGGATGCAACTCAATATGCTTGCTTTTCAGTCTGGACCTACCCCTTCACTTCTTGTAACCATCAAACCTGGCAGCATGCTGGAGGGTTTTTCTTGTGCCACAGAACAGAACGTTCCATAAATAAAACACCACTCCTGTTATTTTTAATACGACACACTTTTTAAGGCCACCTGGAAACTTTATTTTAAACTCATAAGAGTCAGTGAAACATAAGTAAGATCAATTCTGGGAAACCTGATGTGTCCTTTTTTTCCTCATAAGAAAAATGTTCCCCCTCTATATTTGCTCTCATGTGGATGAATGTAGTTTTGCGTCACACCATTAAAATCTAGAAAAGATTTTTACGTGCCGAGTACATATTTCACACATGCACACACACCTGTTCCACTTATTTTACGTTTGATAATCCCAGAAGGAGGCACATCCTGCACATTACGTCCTCCAACGTGAGACAAATTGGGACCCATCCCAATGTTCCCCCCCTGCCCCACTGTACCACAAAGCCAAACCCCTCTCTTTTTCCTTGGAGGATAGTGGCCCCGTTTTTGGGGGGAATTGAGGAGTAGTCGTCATCTAGCCCTCCAACTGTAGTGTATTCAGACACTAACTCAGAATTAAACGTTTAAAAATGATTCATGAGGGGGTGCTGGTGGTGCAGTGGTTAGTACACGCGTCCCCATGTATCGAGGCTATAGTCCTCAGTAGGGCGGCCCGGGTTCACTTCCCGCTTGTGGCTCCCCTCCCGCATGTCGATCCCCACTCTCTCTCCTTCATTTCCGTCTCTATTCACTGTCCTTCCTCTATAATAAAGGCACAAAAATGCCCAAAAATAAATCGTAAAAAAAGAAATGATTCATGGATTTAGGCCATGGAACATGGAACATGACTACTGCTGCAGGGAAAGAAAGCTTATCTATGGGATTGGTTATCAAAAAATAGTAAAATAGGTTGTACAAATGTATTTTTGTGCCCCAACCAAAGGACAAGCACCCAGTGAAGAAACCCCTAATGCCAACAATGCCCCATCAAAAAGCAATAAAACTCACAACAAGGCCCCTAATTAGAATCACCACTCATACAGCCCCACCGACCACAACAGATCGAGACACCGCTCATTCAACCAGCCAGGCAACAACAAGGTCAATTCACCTCAGCATCCCAAACCTGACTATGTAGACTGATCCAGTCAGCGCCACGACACCAAGAAAGCAGGACAGCGATCACCAGCATGAGAGCCATCCCACTCCTAGCTCCCACCACACCCACACATGCACCGTAGAGCAAAGGGTAAACAGAAAGGAGATGCTGTAGGCAGATGTTAGAAGGACGGGGCAACAGAGCCAGGGAAAAGGGTGGTTGTAAAATTCACATTAATAGTAATTGGGACAGTGCACATTAATGAACAGACATGTCAACATGCCAGATTATGGGCATACGCTAATTTCCATCTGTATTTCCTTGACAGGTTAATGGTTAACACTAAAACAAAATTACATAAAATCAAAATGACAAGCAACATCAACACAAATGACAAACGACAACATATACTGTACATTAGAAGGAACCAGTTATCCACCAAGTTAAAAGTGCATAATGTGCTGAAGGTGTCACAGTGATGGATTATTTTACATCATTAACATGTACTGTTGTGAATTGCACATTTACCCTAGAACCTGTAACTTTTAAGTGCTGATGTGATTGCACATGGCTCTATTGCCCTGAGTTTGCATACACTGATGTGTGAATGCATATACTATTGCACAGGGTTAGCATACATAGAACTGTTTACAAAGTGTTTGACTGGTGTAAAAAAAGATGGTTAAACATGATCACATAAGGCAGAACGTCTAAGAGGAACCTTGCAGTCACCTCTGACAGCTGCTCTGGGGGTTCCAGATGAAGAGATTTCTGTTTGATGTAGTCATTTAGAGGTGGTGAAGCCTGCATGTTTAGCACTTTGTGCATCATACATGCACTTTTGAATTGTGTACATTTATTAGGACAGATTTGATTTTGGAGCTCTTTTGGAGGTTTTTCGTTTTACTTCCATGCAAAAAAAGACCAAGATGAGTCTCACACTAGCTTCTGTTAACCTTCAGAATACACTAGTCGTAGAAAGCCGACTTTGACTCTGTCACCATCACCTATCTTAAACACCTTTTAAAACATGTCTTTAATAGCCAGTACAGGCATGGAAATAGTATAGTACCCATTGATTTTTTTTAATCAATGTTATTTAATATTGTAGAACTCTAACAATCAAAGGTTCACTCTATAGTTGTTTAGA
Source organism: Symphodus melops (assembly GCF_947650265.1). Lineage (NCBI taxonomy): Eukaryota > Metazoa > Chordata > Actinopteri > Labriformes > Labridae > Symphodus > Symphodus melops. The sequence goes on from NC_136699.1 coordinate 19,665,413, forward strand.
AGGAGTGGGCTGCTGAAAAAACCGACGTGTCTGATATCATGTTTTTCAAACTGACCCCGTCTACTTTAGACCAGAGATAAGAGCAGACAGCAAAACAGAAGTAAATACACAGTACACTTCAGCTCACCTAAAGTGTTCCAACCTTGGCTAAAAAATGAAAGTCCTCATACCAAAAAGTAGACTGTTCCGACAGCTTTGTCAAGAAGTCATACCGTTTTGACTAATGATTCTCTGTCAATTGAAGAAAAAGTATTTTCAGAGCTCTTTGCTATTTTTGTAAGTGTTTATGCTGAAGAAATTAGAGAGAAACTTTGAACTGAATGGAATAAAATCCTCCATCTTATAAAACTTTGTAAAGGAGCAGGAACATGATGATTCAGAACCGGACTGATAAGTCATCCTATTATGATTCTCTAACCCGCACATCCGGGAGTCTTCCTCTGAGTAATTTGGAGTCAAGGGCAGTCACAGCTGAATTCTCTGTGAGATACTAAATGGGTGCAGGAAGAACTACTCAAAAGGAGTCTAGTGATATTTTTGGATGTCAGATATGCTTTAGAAAACTACAGGGATGGTGGCTTCTGATCAATACACTTTTGACCTGCTCGGATAATTTCGATCCTTTGGAAAGTCAGTCCATGAAGAAATTTCAATTTGATTCGAGAGCTTCTTACGAGGATAAATGGCTCATCCGAGAGAGACAGAGAAAAAATCTTGAAAACATGACGTTTGCAGCTCTTAGCTTTAACCAATTACAGCACCACAGTTTTTAGAGTTAGGTAAAGGACTTAGGATGACATTACTGTCATGATTCATTTTTTTCTTAATCTCTTTTAAATATTTCAAACAATGTTATGTTATTCACTTTAGAGTCAATATGAAGGAGTATATGGGCCGTGTTAAGGGAGAAAAGACATTTTGAGATTGAAGTAATTCATTTCCGAGAATAAAATTGGAAAATTACGAGATATAAGCCCTAAGAAAAGAATACATTTATGAGAATAAAGTAATTACTATAGTCTGCAGTTATGGCAAAAGAGCAGCAACTTCATCTTTATCATCTTGTGAAGTCATCGTTTAGTGAAGGTTTCACAAATATGGAAATACTTCACCTGCACATCATCATCACAAAATCATAAGAATCAGGACTCTGAAAAGATACTGCGAGAAACTGGAGATTTTCCTAAGAAAGAAGCACACTCACTTGGAGGACATTTAAGTGGCAGAGAAATGGCTTTTAAGGTTCCCCTTTCATTATTTTCACACAGGCAGATGGCTGCTCTTATAATACTGTTACAGGAGCAGGCAGAAAACAGGGAGGATGACCCAATTGCAGATAAACAAAAAGATTTTTTATTTAAACAAAAAGGCAAAAACTAAAAACTTACTCCAAACATAATTCAGCAGAAGAGAAAACAGGAAGCCAACAAGAATCACAAAGAACACATAACAGCAAAACCCAACAGACTGTCATGACAAATGCAAACCACACTGACAAACTGCAATGAACTGACAACATGAGGGAAGGAACACAGAGACTAAATAGGCATGGGGTGATCAGGCGCAGGTGAGACTAATAAGACAGGTGAGGACAATCAGGGTAATCAAGACAGGAGGGAAACGCAGAGGCAGGAAACCAGACAATACTAATAACATGGAACACTGAAGAAACACAAGCAACTAAAATATATAAGAAAAGACAGAAGCACGGGGAGAAGACATTACAAAACAAAACTGGAAACACTAAACACGAAAACTAAGACTAAGTAAACACGAGGAATCATTCACACAAACAAAACAGGAAACAAACTTACAGACAACATAGGAGGACACAAGGATACAGGGAAACACACTAAAGACAAGGACTAAATATAAAATCAGAAAACACTTGGGACAGGGAAACACTTGGGAAAATATGAGAACTAAAGACAAGACAGGAAATCAAGACTAAATCATGACAAATACAACCTATCAGAGCAATAACTTTAACCATAGCATAATTTAAATATATTTATAATTACAATTACTTTATTCTTTAATCTTGAAATGTTTTTTTTTTTTTTTTTACACAGCGTCTGCTGAGTTCCACAAAAGGTCTCCATAACATATTTTGTTTTCAAGGCCCCGTGATGTATGTGTGATGTTTTCCACAACAACATTTGTTTGAAATGTGTTACCCAAATGGCTGACCAGACAGCCCATGTGTAAGGGAGGGGAATTATTTGAGACTGGACTGTACTAAAAAAATAAAATGTTCATATAAGAAAGAGAAGAACTGTTGGGTGTTTATTCAAAGTCGATAATTACTGGAGTGGTAATAGAGCAACATATTCTTCATCATCCTTATCTCGTTCTAAATACTATAACAAAGCTCCTCTCTTCAAAGTCAAAGGTTTTTTTTTAAGTTATATAGAAGAAAAGACATGGGTAGGTGGGTTTGCACTCACACAGTCTGACAGACATCAATCAAAGTGAGAGTCTGAAACATCTTACTTTAAAAAGGGCACTCAGTGATTTATTATGTCACTCCTATAAAGTCAGCGCACTTGTGGTTTTAAAAAGACAGGAAAATATGGAGGTGAAAAATAAAGATTTATTCTTTCTGTTAGGCACTAGTTCAAGAGTCAAGCTCTTAAAAGGCTGGATCCTACACATCTAATATGATATTAGGCCCTTCATCCTTTCATCACTATACTGTTTATCTAACAGTGACACATGCAATGAACATTACTTCTTATGTAAAAGACAAAGTAGATGCCATGCATACGGGTTTCATGCTTTATATTTCAAATGCAAGTAAAACCTTAACCCTGTTAGTCAACAGGTGTTTGGAAATGAAAACATTTGAGCCTCAGAACGTCCTACTCAATAGTTCTACTCCTCCTGAGAACTAAACTTTGAGTGTAAATCCATCGAAGTGCTGTGTTAAACAAAAGACTTTTCCCACATGTAGATCTTCTCCAAGCTGTTTCATAATCTACAAAGTGATTTGATTTTTTCCAGCTGCAAACAGCTCATCTGCTTAATTTGTGAATTGGATTGCAGGACAAATGTCCATCAACTGCACACTTGAATACAACTGAATTTATTATGTGTGTTGTTATCTTTGAGTATGCTTAATTTGAGCACTTTGCAAGTGTGAACGCTCTGCATACTGAAAGACAGTTCCACTACTGCCGTGTTGTGAAAGACTTGTGGCTTATGTCGAGATTTTAACCACAGGATTTCAGCACCATGGACAGAGTTATCAGAGTTTTGCTGTTCATGTTGAAGCTCTGCTTCCTGAAGGGGAAATTCATGTTCCACTTGCCTCCACAGAGAGCACAGGTTAGCGCCACAACAGCGCCCCTCGAGCGGCTGGGGATTAAGTAAAATGCTCAAGGACACTTAAGGAAGGTAAATGCTTGCTGTCACTGGGGCTTGAGCTTAAGCCCTCTGCTTGAAAGATGGTTACTTTGCTCAATGTGCAGTGACAGCTTTATTAGATGCAAAAGCAGGCAGAAAGTAGGCTGTGGAATTACAGTATTTGTTGTAAAATAGATCAAAATCAACGGTATTGGCAGAACATGCTTGATATGCGTCTCCAGGACAGCCCAAGGACAGAACCCCGCTGACCAGTAATACCATTAATATTTTTTTATCTTCTATGTGCTCTCGTGTAATTACCCTTCTCCCTGAAGGCTCAACCTTCTCACTTGGCACAACCCTTCTGTGCTTCTCTGCCCTTGATTCAAACACATAGAGTCATGCACATATACAAATAAAGACCCCTTTAAACAGCTGGGATACTGCCAGCCTGTGTTTGTGTTGCTGCTGATAGCATGCCACCAGTTTATTTGTCACCCCCCTTAACACCACACGCTCTCATACTCCAAGGGGAAATAGCTGTGCCAGCATATACACACCAGCACAACACACACACACACACACACACACACACACATCTGAAACCTTATACACAAACAGGTACATCAACAAGTGCACCCTGTGGAGGTCTGAATACGAATGTGGACACACACAACGCACACACACGCTCACAAGCACCTGTTGAGACAAAAAAACAAAGAAAGAGTATATTGAGTACAGCTGGAATAGATTGCCAGATGGATGCGCTATATCTCTTCGTCCTGCATGCAGCCTTAATTTCTCATTCAAATTTTGCATTCATGTCTAATTAGGAATAGCTCTTTCTGTCTCCTCATTATCAGTGTTTGACCTTTTGCTTTGGCTGTTTGAGGAGCTGAGCCGCAGTCGGCGGGTGTCCAGTGATAATAGCTCGTCATTTAGCTCAACACATGCTGATTAAATAAGATAGGCCCTCACTTCCAGCAGCCTGTTGTTTCCAAAAGGCCGAGTCAATGTGAGAGCACCTTGATGTAAGGATGCTTGCACAACAATACGACTTCCACAAGCAGAGCGAGAACAAGACGACAAAACAAGATCAAACAGTTCCCGTGCTCATACTGGGACTTTTTTCCCCCCACCCTTTCAAAAAAAAAAATTCTGCCTCTTTTATGCAAAGTCTCATTGGCATGAATTAATAATAACACTTCAAACAGATGCAAATTCATTGTACTGTGTCCTCTCCTGCTCTGACAAATGCTGAGGTATGTAGGCAGGCACCATCCGATTCTGTTGCTGTGATTTATTCTCCCGGGAGCAGGCTTCCTATGACAAAATTCGACTCTTCTGGCCTCCGGTACCCTAAAGTTTTATGGAGAGAGTATTTACATCATGTATATTGATCATTAAGAAACTGTGAAACAACTTATCTGCAAAGTAGTCATGTATTTAAACATTATTTAAGTCGATCTTCATTTAGCATAGGAAAACAAGCTGCACAGAAATTTACGTGAGACGGAGAGAGACAGGCACGACACAAATGTTGGCAGGAAAGTAGGTTCGGTATGTCTTTCATAAGCTGTATCTTTGTGTGGGCTGCTGTGGCATGCATAAAATATTATTTTCTCAACAACTCGAGGTTGTGGAGGAGTTAGTTCAGGAAAGGGTGGGAGAGAAGGCCAGGGGATATACAATATTTGGGCAGCTGACAGCTGCGTGCGTGTACATGTGTGTGGGAGTCTTAGAATCGGGAGTGGGAGTCGCTGGCGTTTGAAATGCAATGAGGTGCGTTTGAAAGGCGCTCCTGTCACAGGTAAGCAGGGTAGCAAGAGCAAGGAGTGTGCGCTGATAAAAGGAGGAGAGGAGAAGTGCCCATGCTTTAGGGTGGCATATGCTATCTGAGGGCTTTTTGCACAGACTGAGGAAAGCACTCAACACCACACACACTTAAATACAAAAAGCCCCCTGAAACACACACCTACACTTTGATCCTTATGGGAGCAATCCTCAGATTTTAGGGGTCCAAAGCAAAGAGCCTTTTTTTAGGGTGTGTATCTGAGAGTGTGTTGTCGCTTTGTTTAAGCTCAGTACAAAGACTCGATTCCATTGTTCAAGGTGATAGAGGGGTGCTCTTGATGTTCTCTTCACTTTCATGCATACTGTAAGGATAAAGATATGCCTTATAAATCAATAATTCCTGCATCACGTGCTGGGTGCAGTGATGTCCTCCCTGTATCGCTCCGTGTCCTCTGTCGTGCAATCTCCAGCTGCTCTTCACTAGCTATTGAATGTCACTGCACTGCTGGTTAAAAATATTGCTTTCTCTCAAATCCTCCTCAGTTTATACATGTGGATTTAATGTAGAATTTATTAATGTCATGCCCTTTTGAGGATATGACTAATTAAGAGAAAAAGGCTTGAAGGAGAATGTGTCACAAAGGTGATGCTATAAAGCTGTTTCATCTGTCAACACACTGAAACTGGTTCACGTCACTCGCACATCAGGGCTCTTACTGTTAGTGATTAATCAATAGATACCTCTCCGTGCTTGCTTCTTTTCTTCCCTTTCCTTTTTCAGAGGGGAAATTGATGACAGGCTTAGAAAAGGACAGCCTTTGAAAGGGCTGTCAGAGTTTGTGTGCTTTTCGGGACAGATTATCCCACCCTTTTTGATTTCCAAAACACTTATCTCCCTCCAAAAGTGCTAAACCATTGGAAGTTAAAAAAAAAAAAAAAGAGTAATAATTGAAGACGAAAATCATGGCTTGTTGCCTGTAGGTTGGAGGCTGCAGAGGTGTAATTTGGTTGTGACTTGGAGGAAATGTAAAATGAAATCGTTGAAAATTTATGGCGGTGGAGCACATGCATCGGAAAGGTCATCACTTTGTCATTTAAAAAAAGATTTCAATAAATGGTTGGCTCTGTCTTCTGTGAGAGATGTGGCTGAGTGGAGCTGAGGGATGGTGCAGAATAGTGGGAGATAGTCATGGAGCATCCTGCTAACCTTAGAAAGAGAAAGAATACCTTGTTAACCACCCTGGAGATAAGGCATCTAAACTGATAGGGCAGAATTATACTGTGTACTGTGTGTGTGTATATATATATATACACACACACACATATATATATATATACACATATACATATACATATATATATATATACACACACACACACACACATACATACATACATACATACATACATACACACACACACATATATATATATATATATATATATATATATATATATATATATATATATATATATATAGAGAGAGAGAGAGAGAGAGAGAGAGAGATCCCTTGTTACAGAATAAGAGAAACCCCTTCAGCAACGTCACCCTGGAGAGGGATGGAGTTAGGCAGGAGGGATGAGAAGGAGAAGATGAAAGGAAAAAAAAGTGAAATTGAAAAAGATGGTTAACGAAAAAACATGGGCTGAAGGAGGCAAGGGAGGGAGAAAGAGAGGAAAGAAAGAGAAAGAGAAAAACAGCAAAAACTGGAGAAAAAGAAATGAGAGGATACTTGTTGGTTTCTAGTTACAGCATGCAACATTCACCTTGTGTTCTTTGGTTGAAGGATTGATCACTATCCAATCGATCACTGCCTACGAGGAACACAGAGTTCCGAGGAGAAAAACTGTGTTGGCTTTGCAGTTTGCATGTAGCAGACTAAATAATGCTCATGGAAACTGCCTCCAGCTGTGAAGTGAAGTAGTGCAGGGATACTTAAAATCCGATATTACTGCTAAGGCTACGAGTAGCATTAAGTCGTGGATGCATTACCAATCCATCTCTTGTCTCCTGGCGCTTTTTAAAGCGTAATATATCCCTGCAATTCAGGTTGTAACAGATGTGTCACATGGAAGAGGCGTGAGTTGCTTCTAATCAGGGGAGAAAAGGGATATCAGGACAGCTTCCCATCAAAGTTATTCTCACCAGCATCTGCTTTAGCATTCAGCAACAGTAGCTTTCTTTTCACTCTCACACCGCTTTTATGGAGTACCAACTCTAAATCCACCTCTGTTCCTTATCCCTCCCTGTACGCTCAGCTGGGCTTCCATGTCGTCCAAATAGGGCAGGAATAATTGGATCAGCAAACATGGCCTCATGATTTCCTATTTGTTTCAGCTGATTTTTTTTTCACCAGATGAGGTAGTATTTAATTAGGTTATATCATTCTAATGCAGTTCAAATCACAAGCAGACGACATCAGTTATAATGCAACTGACATTATGTCTGAAATGCACTCTAAGCAGACAGTACAGCATCTGTATCTCTAATGATGCTAATTATTAGATAAAATGTCAGCTGTGTCCACTCTGCTAGCTTTCCCTTCCATGAGAGCTGTATGTGAGAATAATTACAAAAGAATTTGATAGAAACTATCTATAAACACTGTCTTGACGTAAAACATTACTTTAGGTTTTCATTTTTCGTATTTGCTTGGAAGCGAAGGCTATGTTTCTCCTCCAGCAAGGTGAATCCTCCTCCTGTCTGCACATCTATTATCTCTACTCTATAGACCATGATGATGAAAAAAAGAATCACAGTAAAAACTGTGACATTTCAAATCCCTGCATTGAACTGGTTGTCAAGGAGATGTCTCAGTGAGATGTGTCGGGCAGAAGAGAAACTGCTCTTTTAACAGGGCGTTTACCCAGCCACTGAAGGTGTCATGTGTCTGCTATTAGGACTCTGCAGGCAAACATGGAGGTTCAGAAACATGCAGCTTTTCATCATGGGGGCTCACTCTCTGACACTGTGCAGGTCTTTAGACTTCTGATCAAAATCCATTACAATCTGGTGCACTCATTGTCACATGGTACAGTCTCGTAGCTACCTCCTGTCAACCAACATTCACATGACAAACCCTGATAATCTCTGTTCCAAACAGCTGGACTCATAGCCTCCACTTAGAGAGAACTGGTGATGAAACTGATGGAAAGTGTCAAAACCTATTGTTGATAAAAATTTAAAAAAAATAAGCTGCACATTGCTGTGCTGGGAATATGGTGAGACGGGCAGAAAGGCATATAGACTGAAGCAGCTGTCAAAATGGTTGTTTGTAGCCCTGCACGTACTGTGCATTGGGGAAACAATAAACTGCATCATTAGAACCCCTGTCATTCACACGCTGTATGCAGCAGCCAATGACTATGCCAACCATCACCGCACATAGAAAGCACAGGTCGGAATCATTAGGTGGCTCACTTAGCAAAGAAAAACATATTATGAGATGATCTGCAGGTTTTATTTAGACCTAGGCCCACTGCAGCAATACATTTGCATTAAATTCCATCTTACTAGGCCAGAAGAACTGGAGATCCTTTTTATGTCTTACACTGCTTTAATACCTACAGGTTTTTATTATATGGAAAAAAGTTATTTCATTTAACTTTATTTACTCTCCGGTCTTGGAATTACTTTTTTTATAGATGGGAATATGCTTCTGAAAGGTTACAAAAAGCAGCAGCCCTTGCAGAAAATAGGGAAAATACCAAACTTTCCCTATTGCGCCAATTTAATGAGTCAGCATTCCAGCACAGGACAACGGTGCAGCCATATGGCTTCACCTGAATGAGCCTAGCCAACGATCCAGACGACCTCCTGACGAGAGAGAGCCTGAGCCTGTGTGTGTTTGTGTCTGTGGCCGCTCTGTGCCACACCCCCTTCTCCTCAGTGCGGTGGTATGATCCAGGGATGCTGTTATAGCGGCACCGAGCCTCACCAGCAACAGCATCAACCGTCAGCCTCCTCGAGTTCAACTGCGGCTAAACGCACCGCGCCGGGCTCCCAGTCACACAGCACGGCGGAGCAGCAAGGAGATCCTTCTCCTCCCCGCGCAAAATCGTTTCCCCCTCCTCCTCTATCGGCATTTGAGAGCGAGCATCATCAGCATCAGCACCACCGCCTCGAAACCAGACCAGGAGGCACAGAAAGGTGTCTCATCCACGTTTTTAACAGGAGCACCGCGTCTTAAGGCACATTTCCACCGCAGGGATTGCACAGTATTCGGCATTTTGCAGTCTTCTTAGAGCATGGGATCGGACTAAAGGAATGGCTTTACGTCGGAAAGGTAAGCGGGCACGTTCGGTTCCGGCCTTTACTGGGCTCAGTGAGTGAGATCGGCTACAGTGCTGCTCGGCTAAACGAAGCTCGGGTGGCTGACATAACGTGAGTTCACAGGAAATGTTTATTATCAGCTGTTCAGATGTGCTGTACGGCGCTTTGAGACGTGTGCGCGCGCGAGTGTTTTCATGTGTGTGACAGAGAGAGACAGACCGAGAGGCAGAGCGTGTGTGTGGTTGTTTATGTGTGTGCATACGTGTGTGATTTAATGAAAATCAGTGCACCTCCTTTGAAGTATAGTGATGCAGATTTGGGCACGAACCTGTCTGTTTGACACGAAGTCTGAATGATGACATTCCTACTACAGAGCTGCAGCACGCCTGCTTCATGTGTGCAAGTGTCGTATTCGTTTTGGTTCAGCAAACGTTTGCAGCCTCGAGTTGTTTTACTTCAGTTCTGGCTGGTCCACTCCATCTCCATCAGCTCTAAGGTAGCCTAATGATGCCAGCAGGGCCACCGGAGATCCAGGGGGTGTAGATCTCACTGACGCGCACCTTCTGTCTTCATACATCCACGCAGACTTCACCGGGCCCGGGCCAGACACCACCAGCACTACCAGCAGCACCACCAGCACAGGTCCAACAGGCACGTCAGGAGGACACATGCCAGCACTGTGACCTGCTTCACACTGCTGATTTTCACACCTCACGCATGAACTTCTACCCTCCTGCAGGATGCTGCAGCCATTCCGTGACTAAACGAATCAACTGCATGCAATCTATATTATTTTTTCCACACTGGCTCTGTTTTGAAACGTGCGATACTAAATAATTAACATCAGCAAATGCATTTTGATAAATCATAATTATTGTGAAGGCAGTGAAAATTGCACCAGTATGGATGTGCTCCGATGGATTTAAATTAGACCTCCTCACTTCTCTCCTTCACAGTAGATTATAAATAATTGCTTGGAGTAAACCACTGGAGGCACATGTCCAATAAGTTAATAATCAAATAAGCAAAACAAATACATAAATAATATTAATAGAAATGTGATTTTTCAGTAACTGTCTTAAGATAGTCTTCTTATAATAAGCTAGTTTGAAAAAAGCATTCCACACCTTTCCCGCATTGCATTTTTATCTGGCTTTACTCGTGGAATGAGAAAAGAGCTTTCTACCTTTCCTTTTAAAAATGCAAATGCATTGTCATCAGAAATTTCAATGTGTAAATATGTCCAATCTATGGCTGATAAGGCACAACTCATTAAGGCCACTGTCAGAAAACTCGTTTGATGTTTAGCCTACGTCATCAGATATATGTTATATTAAAGATCCAAAAACAAAACAAAAAAACAATCTACTTTTATTACTGCCCTTAAGATTGGAATACAGCATGTTATATCAGTGTTGTGTTGTGTGTCACTGCTCCACCTGACGCTGCTGTTCACAGCAATGACGTGGGCCCCGTGCTTAATTCGTTCACAGCTCGCAGGTTATTGAAAGTGATGATAAAAACGAGGCAGTCTGTCTTTGCGCTTCGTGATTAATAGAGAGCATCTGTATATGGAGGTTAGATAATATACAAACACACACACACACACACACACACACACACACACTGTCCTCTGCCTTTTTCACAGATGCACACACACAAGCATGCACACTTACAGTCACATGAAGAAGAAGATGATATATGAGAGCTGGGGAGGAGGATGATTGTAATCCTACCTTTATTTTTCCCACTGTACTGTAGTGTGCCGTGCTGTTGATGGGATGCGTGTCATTGCATGGGGCCGCTCAAACTGTTGTCTGGTTAAGAGTGTGTGTGCATCACATGTGGTTGGTATTTTAGGCCCTTCAGGCATTTGCTATTGAGATGTAAATGAACTGTAATTAAGGCCCATTTTTAAATGCCACACCCATTATAACAACGCCTTTACATTATGAACACATGGCTTTAGGTGGAAATGTCATTCCAACAATTACAGCATATAGCCCCACATGGCACGGATAAGTAAATGCTATTTCTGTCAGTCAACCACCTCACCACAAGACTATTGATCAATCGGATATTCAGGGTTTATATTGGGGATTGTGCCTAAACACTATGGCTCAGCAGCACTAGCATTTGCTAAGCTAATTATCATTTTCAGCTGTTGTGCACACACATTTCAATATTCTGACTTGTTGTTTAGTGCACACATGCACTTGTTATGGTCCACATGGTCTTTTGGAAACCAAGAGAAGAAGCTGATCAGCATCTTTGGCTTGGTGTCACATCATTATTTCAGTGCAACTTCCTGACAATTCTGGCCCGAGTGCAGACTGCTAGGATACGGCCGCTTTTTTTTTTTTTTTCTGTCAGCAAATCCCATTGTCCTGAATCAAGAAACCACTGACAAAAAAATCTTGGCTTGTGTCTAATAATTTGTGTTTTTCTGAGATTTGAGTGATATTGCATGGCCTTTAGATAGCGCAGCTCTGAGCGAGACAGCGGGGGAGTTCTTTTTGTTATCCAGCCCTGCATTATTTATGAATTTTCATTCCAGGAATGCAGTAGCCCCTGGCACTGTAATGCTCTTCTCTCCCATGGAATAGTTCACACATTTCCCTCCTGCCCAGCAAGTTTTCTGCAAAAACAAAATTTCCTTAGTAAAATTGGGGTCATGAATTACTGAGAGGACAGTGTGAAATGCATCAGAGGTTGTTGATAATATTAAGGACATCTCTTAGTGCTGCAGTCAGAGTTGAAGCTTGCAGGCGATCCAGGCCCAGTGGGAGTTTTTTTATCCCTCTCCCTCTGCATGTCCATCATGTGGTAGGAATATAATTGCTGGAGTAGCCTAAAATGTGTCAGAGTGTTCTCCACCCAGCAGATATTTTCAAAGTAAAAGTACCAGCGTGAGTCGGGTAATCAGGCTGCCCGACCACAAAAATGACACATGCACCCTCAGACACTTGGAGATGTAACCACTGTATATCAAACATTTACCTTCTTGCTGCAATATGGCTACATCCTCAAGAAGAATTGCTTAACAAATCCTGCAGTGCTAATTAGGCTTTCCTCTTTTGTTCGGTCGTGGTCGGCCTCTGCAGCATGAAATTACCAGCAACGCCATCAAAAACAGGGAAATACAAAAGCAGTGTAATGTTACCAAATGACCCAATAAAAATCTCATATGGTGGTATAAGCCCTGTGTTTACATTTGAGTCCACAATTAAAACACTCAGCACAGCCAAGTGTTCTTGGTAAGGGAAATTATATCCTTATATGTAGTGAAAATGAACACCTTTGGTTCAACATCTGTACTTTTTCCTGACTGGCTGACAGCTTATTATCAACATAACAGTGCCTAGTTTTATGAAATAATAAAACCTTTTATAGACTGAATAGCTTTTTATGTAGCATGTCATTTACAATAAATAAGATTTATTCTCAGAGTGAGATCATGTGTTTTAAGACAGAAGTCTCCATCAGCAGTCCATATCAACAATTCTCTAAACAAATATGTCTTCCTTTATTTTGACTGACTGTTCCAGCATCAGCAGGCATTTTGTAAACATTAAAAAAGTCGTTTTACCTCCTAAAATGTGATTCTGATAGAGTTTATTTTCGTGTGAAAAACACAAGCAAACACAGACAGCGACAGAAATAGTATCAAAACCAAAATCACCTTCGGTAACCAGTGCAACTACCAAACACACACACACACACACACGCACACACACACACAAACATACAGTTTATGCCTGAGGCGTTCTGCTTTAAAGTATTTGGCGAAGTCTCAGCTGGCAGCTCCAGCCCTCTATTCTTGCTTGTCTTCTTCCATTGTGCTGTGGGCAAGAGTCAAGAACTATATACTGTTGAATAAGGAGCAGGGTGTTATGTGTGTTTTGTGTTGTGAAAATGCAGCCACAGTCTCCTTCCCCTCTCCTCTACCTTCAAACTCTCCCCTTCCTACTCCTCGACCTCCTCCCCCCCCCCCCCCCCGCCCCCCGCCCCCCAAATCCCAGTCAGAAGTGTCTGAAGGATCAGAGACACGAGAGGCTTACTAGTCAAGCCCACTTTACTTCTCTTTAAAATATGAGATTAATTTGTCAAGAGTGGTGTGTGTCTCACTGTGTCCATGTGTTTGTTTGTGAGTGCATGTGTGTGTGTGTACATGTGCATGCATGTGTGTGTGTGTGTGCGTGCGTGTGTGTGTGAATGCATGTGTGTGTGTGTGTGCGTGCGTGTGTGTGTGAATGCATGTGTGTGTGTGCTTGCGCGCGTGTGTGTGTAGTTAAGAGTAGTGCTGAAAGAACACACCTTGCTGAAGGGCAGCTCAGAATAAAGAGCGGACAGAACATTACATTTGTGTTGGATATTTTGTTTAACGTACAAACAGCTACAAGGAGTATATTTTGCTCCTCTTGGTCTTAAACTTTACCAAATTGGGAAAAAATATCCTATAAAAAAATCAAGGAGATTTTTTTTTTAAAACGACTTGTTTTGTTTGGCCAGAGGTAAAAAGACATTTTTGTTTCTTTGAATATTTGAAAATTAGTTTTAATGAACTTTATACCTGCGTGAACAAATTGTTTCACCTTTGATTTAAAATAATATCTCCACAGCATACGACACTTACACAAAGGGGCTTTTTATTTTGCTGAATTGTGTTTTTTTTAATTTTATTTTCTGCAATTCATGTTTTGTTTACAGAAGACAAAAAAAACATGTGTACTGTTGTCGAAGCACACGCACTCACACAAACACACCTACAGGGACACATTTCTCACCGTGAAATTTTTATTCATCAAGTCAGTGGACAACTTAAGAAGAGGAAAAATCAATTTTTGTTTCCTCCACAACTTATCACCACATAAATTGTCCTTCCCCTCGATGTGCACATGTGGGCATTGGTGTCAAAATAATCAAGTTAAAATCCACTTTATTTGCTTTGATTTTATCTCTCTCGTGTTGACACGGAGGACAAAAGGGGGATCCGCCTGCTTTAGCTGACAAGATACAGCCTGCAGCATTTCACCTTCTGTTTAATCAATGCAAAGAAAATGACCGGGGAAGGATTGTGACAAAATCAAACCATGCACATCACTGACATTAAAACATTACATAATATCAGCCGGCTATTTCTTTCGTAGCGTCTTTGATATAATAACTGAGACAGAGCTAAAGTGACCACACACCAGCTACATGTACAAAACACCAACAACACATAACCCACCTACATTTGCACCTCAGGACCGTGATTAATACCTCAATATGAATAAGTTGCATTTGCAGCTTTGTTGCATGCCCACAGAATGAAGTGATTTATTCAGCAACATAAAACACAGTGATGGTATACTGTACATCTCGCCTCTAAACGAGTTCATCTGTTTGCTGCTGACTGCTAAATAGCCTCATGTGTATCATCAGTAATATTCATAGCTCTACTTTCGAGATGATCATGAATTATTAACTCATTCAAAAGATGAATAGCTCCAAAATGGTGCTTGATGCATCTCTGCTGGAGGCCATGTATAAAACACAATACAGAACAAAAACACTACAATCAAGTTCAGTGTGTTTTTTTTTTACCCTCAGAATTTTCGGAGTGGATGTTGTTTTGTTTCTGAGGTTTAATTTCAGAATGAGTCTTGATCCACCATGAACTCTGGGATGTATTTCAAGTGTGTGTATCATCGCCCAAATTGACTCCGAACTGGAGAGACACAAATTCTTCGCTGATCACCAGCCAAAATGCCAAGCCAAACTGCACAAAGAAAAGTGATTTGAACAAGGAAAAAAAAACAAAAAACACAACGTATCTATTCCAAGAAAAACATGGCAGCGAGGATCAGCCGTTTTTCAGCTAAAGCAGACCTAATACATGTTGTCTGCAGATGAAACAATCCTGAAATCCCTTATTTTACAGCAACACTGCATGTCACCCGAAACCGGATCTGCTTCGGAGAGAAATGTTTGGAAAATGCCGATTTTGTTCTCTGTGCTCATGACACAATGATTCATCTGACAAGAAACGAAACGAGAAATGCAAATACTTGAGGAACTTGGCCCATGCAGTTTTGCCTAACAAATTTGAAGGAAAAAAAGGATTACTGTGTAATAGATAAGAGATTAAGGAAACTAAAGCTCGTTAAATGATACTTAGGAGAAAATTGCTTAAACTGATTATCTTCCATTTTAACAACAAAAACAGCAAATACATTTTACAATAGGTGCAAATGATTACAAACTTAAATGATTTGTATATTTGAGAATACTGCAACTCTACTTCTCCCTAATATGCGTCTCACACACGCAGAAGGCAAAAGCTGCAGGGCGAAAACCATCCCCTACATTTCTAACAACCTCGCAAGTTTGTGAAAGTTAAGACTCGCTTTATTGATCTGGGAAAATGTTGAACCAAACTCTTATTACCATATACAGTAGCATAACTGTGAGGTGCACTGACAATATGTGTTGCTAAGCGCTGAACAGTCGTACAAAAGGAATGTACTCAGCCCCCACGCATTCACGTCTCAGCAGATTACAAAAGAGCAGCACCAGGACCACAGTTTGTTCCCAACCGAGTCTCGTGGCCTTTGTGGAGCTGCTCCTCTCTTTGTCAAGAAGTATTTTTCCTGTGTGAGAGCTGCTGAGTACTGCCTGTGTCCTTAAACTGCATCAGGCCTGGAGAAACAGAGAGGAGGTGGAGGCTGAGAACAGATCGGAGGAGCAAGAGATGCTGAGGGGAAGACTTGAGAATTTCATCAGCATCATCTTAAAATTACTTATCTTCTCCTGCTCTCCTTTTTTTTGTCTTTTTTTTTTGTCCAGATGACAAGCGCCACGTTGCAGCAGTGTCAATGGAAGATTAGCCCACTTTGCATTCAGAAATCAATCTGCAATGCTGCTCAACAGCTACTTGTAATCTTTTCAGCTAATGCTCTTCACTCATTTCTCTGTAATCAACAACTTCATAAATGAAGTACACAAAAATACAGTTTAAATAGTTAATCACCAAATCCAATTTCTGAAATCGATGCTATTGATTTATCAATTAATTCTGCATCTGTAATGCTGCCACATTGCTTTGCTTTGGGTATTGGAGGTTTTAGCGGTCAAATGCATTATTGAAAGAGGCTTTTTGCCAAGCAGTGGCTGATGCAGAGAGCTTAGGAGGTTGTCAGTCTTGATGTAAAGCTTTATTTGCAAAGCGAGTCAGTGTGAACAGCCTTTTAGTCCTGCTAGGAGGACAGTGACATGAATTTATCTTGCGAGAGAGGAGGAATATCAAATGTGTTGAATAAGGCTTTGCCTTGTCAAGAATATTGATTAAGTGGTTTTAGGTGGTGTCTCTTGCTCCGTGTGTGTCTGTGTATTTGTGGTCAGACGCCTGAGTGCTCCTTGGAAATCTAATTTAGTGTTGTGCATGGGAATGCACATGGGGCATGTGTGCTCTTGCATATTCCTGTTCTTTTTTATGTTTTTTTTTGTTGTTGTGCCCCTTGGTCTGTTGGGGAATCAGCAGAGGGCTTAAGATCAGAGAGAAGGGGTAGATATCATGAAAGAAAGAGGTAGTCTCGACAGCAGCAGTGGTGAGAAAAAAAATCTCTACCTATACTGCAGTCAAGATTTAAAAGAAAGAAGAAAAGTTTTAGCAGTAGCAGAGATATAAAAACGGCCTTTGAAAAGATAAAGCTCTGCTGCTCCCTCACACTAGGCCACATTCAGAGGGTATGAATAGTGTAGGACCTTATGGATTTCTCCACACTGCTCATGCATGCGATGCCGATGCCGGAGTTGACCTGAGTCCACTATAAATAGTCAAATGGTCCAAGATGGTTTCTCGGCTCCTGACAGATTGTGACATTGCCCGATCGGCTCTTTGAAGGGACGGACACAACAAGACCTACTGTACTCTGCTTCTGAGTCAGCCTTTTATTCTAACATCAGTGGGCACAAGCATAGACTTGATGGTCTTTTATATCGCCTATATGATTTGATTTGTACATAAGCATTATCCTTGGGTGTGCGGTATAAGGGAAGTAGGCAGTGCAATGGAGGCTGAATGGTAAAGACGCTGCAACACATAAAAACAAGGAGAAAAGGGTTCCAAGTCTTTACTGAAAAGGCAAGTAAAGACTGTTGATTCTATGGTGTGTGGGCGTTCAAGTGTGTTGTTTGTTGCTGAGTGTGAAATGCTATAAGTGTGTGTGGGCGCGGGGGCACAGAGTTGGTCTGCTGTCACTGATTGTCAGTGAGGTTTTTATCTTTGAATCTTCTCAGGGTAAGAGAATGTATGGGCAGGTCGAGGCTTCTGTGTGTGTGTGTGTGTGTGTGTGTGTGTGTGTGTGTGTGTGTGTGTTTGTGTGTGTATACAAGGCTGTATGCGTTCTGCTGGTAAACCCGGCATTAGCAGCAAGAGATTTCAGGCTTGGTCAGCTATGAAAGCACAACTACGTGACGAGAGTGCTGCCGCCGCCCACGAATAGCTCGCCCTTATCCACTAATTAAAACCCTCTATCAGTCTATCTGTCTCACGCTGCAATCTCTCTATCCTTCAATTCCCCCCATTTTAACTGTGAAATCTCTCCATCTCTCATTATCTATCTATCTCTTTCTTATCCTTATTCTCCATTCATCCCTCTCTCTCTCTCTCTTCTCTTGCTAGGAGCTGAGGGCTCCCACTGGGCGCTGTTGTGTTTTGTTGTGTTTCGGGCGGTTTAGGTATAACAGGGTCCTGCGGGTCCTTCAGGGCTTCTTGTCTGAGATGTCCCTGTCATATGCCTGAGGAGCCACGGCGGTGCTAACGAATAGAACAGATAGATTTTTTAAGCTCTATACCCCCATCTTTTCAGACACACTTTCGCATACACACGCTCACTCCAGGAGAGGCGTCTCTCTCTGACAGCTCACTGTTTACTCCCGTAGGACCTGTAGCCCGGATCTGCATTTGCAGCAACAGACTGCGCCTCAATTCCCTCTGATGATTTAGCTATCATTATGGTCGACAAAATGAAAACCTGCAACCAACAACGGAATCGTCAAGATTTCATTGAGAAGCATCTGCATTGACAATTTTTTTTTGTATGTATTCCTCACGGTTTCTCATCGCCATTCCTTCGGCCTGCAAGGCCTGTTTAGTGAGTGGGATTAGCTCGCCTCTCTGCAAACAAGCTTCTTGGAAATGTGTAAAGGCCAGAGCTAACAAAGATAGTAGCTTCCTACTCACTGGGGGTCTCCAGGCTGTTATGAAAATAAGACCTTCTCTGCATGGTGGAAATATATTAGTAAGCCTGGAACTATACTGTATCAATAAGATGAGGAACTAATATTGTTGGACGGCACTCTGTTCTCCCTATCCTCCTTGTTTATTTACCAATGTGAAACTCAATTTCTGTGCCGCTGCCTGGCTTTAGTCCTCGCTCTGCCTTTTCTCTACCATTTCTCATGCCCTCTCCTTCTGCTCGTTGTGATTTCAGCACATTCATTTGAGATCGGAGAGAGTAAATCGTTTTTGACTTGCCCTCATGGTCCTTGCCTTTACGCATGACGATCTCCGCTGCGCTGTTTGTGGTATTGTTGGACATCTTAGGGACCCGCCCCTCTGGAGATGACTTGGAGCATAAATCCTGTTTAGAAGCAACTGTGAATGGAGCCTCTATCACTTCTAGGCAGATTTGCAAAAAACAGCACACTGGCCTTTTGTTGCACTGGTTGAGTAAATGGATGGATAAGAAGATCAAGTAGGGGGAAGAGTCCCATTTAATATTATTGCAGTTGTGTAACTGTGGATTATCACTCCCGCGTGTTTGTGTGAAAACTAAAATGATAAGAGACAGAAAGAATGGTGTGTGTGTGTGTGTGTGTGGTGGGTGGGTGATGTGATGCATGTGTTTGACTCAGTGTTGTCACTTTGTATTAATTTTAAACCGAACGGTGAAGAGTTCATTACACACTGATGAATTATAGATTAGATTAAATTAGAAATAAAATCAAACAATAGCATACACATACATTGTTACTGTTAACTCACTGTTCATTCATTTGTAGTGCAAACAAACTAACAGTAGATGCATCTCAAATTTATCACTGTTACCTTTCCGCTTAATTTGGCTCTGTTTTGTGTCAGCAGCAATATCAATAAGTAATCATTATGTACTGTACAGTACTTTACCGAAGCTGATGCAGTATAGGTAGATGAAACATTAATCATTGCAATTTATGAATTTTTTATACTTTGGTTTTGCATGGAGATGATTAAGATCCGTTCATAGTCACTGGCAGTACGGTGATGCAATAAGTAAAGCACTTAGCTCTACTAAAGGATCCCTCAGTGCACCATGTTTTCCCCCTGCACCACATAAACCAAAAGAATTAAGAGAGGGATGATACATATCTTGTAGTTAACATTTCATATATTCTTGTATTAAAATGAACTCTAGCATGGGGCTAATTATTCAAATGGTCTCACACCCTGTTATCTTTGTGTTTTTTTTTTTTAAATCAACCCATAGCAAGCCCTATTGCACCCGCTGTGCACCAAGGTGGCTATTCCTCAATTGTAAATCTAGGCTAGTGCTGCGCTCAGGTGGCACATGCTGACTTGTCCTACAGAACGCCCATGTGTCTTGTTTGAAGTGAGCTTGGCTCCAAGAAACAACCTTCAGGTTTTGACATCAAAACCGAGAATCAAACCCCCTAATGGGCTCCCCACTGTGGGCTAGAATTAGCGAGAGTAACCCCCACTAGCAGGCTTACTTCTCTAAATGCAGCTGCCTCGGAGGACGAGGTGGAGGGTGGAAAGCGTGAGGGGAGAGAGCAAGGATGAGAGGGAAGCAGGAGGGAGGGCAGAGGTGGACTCTTATAAGACAGAGGGATGCTGAAAGAAAGATAAAAGAGGGACAGGGGTTAACAAGCAGAGAGGTGTGTTTTAACCAGACTTTAGTTCATATTTTACACACTGATTTACAAGCAGGACAACATGTACCGAGAAAAATGATCACTCGCAGTCTAGGTTCGTGCAATCACACGGCGGGGGGAACAAGATGGTGCTCTCACACGCAGGATTGCATGCTTTGATTCTTGTGTGTAAACGTGTGACAGACATGAAACAGGCCTGAGAGCCTCTGTAGAGACAGACAGCAGTCAGTGCCTCCAGCGTGCTCAGAGCTCACAGGGTAATGTATACTCGCTCCTCGCCGCACCAGAGAGAAGGTGACACCAGTCAATCCCACTCTGACAGGGCAGCAGAGATAATAGTGGGCTTTGATTCCCAGCAATAACTTCTGTCAATCAAAATGAAAGGCATCATGATTGCAGGAAACCACGAGTGAGTGTATATTGAAGGAGCGTACAGTACACTCCTGTCATAATTAGAAAATTGCATGCAAAATATTACAAAGGCAATGTAATTTCCGGTTCTAAAAACATGAGGAAAAGATGGACGAAGAGACCAGTGAGGCACTTTTGCAGATCATCTGAGCTATGGTAACGTCCGCAGGGGGTCAAGGTGTGTGTGGGATGAGTGTGCCAGCGACATGGCCTATTTTTGACTGTTTGCTGTCAGGGGTCAGCGGGTGGTCACTGTGTGGGCACGTGTGCACAGAAACTGGTCCGTGAGTGTGCATGCTTGTGGGGAATAAGGAGGGGTGACTGTGAGGCGAGGGTTTTGGAGTCTTTCAGGTGGAATAAAAGCATTACTGCAGTGGTAGAAAGGTCAGCTGTAAACTTGTATCAGACTAGTGGTGATCACCCTGTGCTGCAGATCTCTGAGGTATTGAGCAGGCACGCTCTAATGGCTTTGATATATGGACTACAGGACTCCCTGAAGAGGTCAATACCATAGCACTTTGTCTCTATGAGCAATGACCCTCTCAAGCTCCATTTAAAAGCTTTATATCTGCAGGAAATAGGCTGGAAAGGCCTCAGGCAGGGCACGGTGAAAGAGAACTAATATGAATGAAGTATTTTCTAATCACTTCTTCTATGTTGTAATCGTTGTCCCAATCAATCATTGGTTAAGACGGTATATTGTGCTGGACGTTATCAGAAGGAGATTCTGATGTGGCCGAGAGAAGAACAAGAGAATCTGAGTTGAATAGCGCTGAAAGAGCTGATTTATCATTCCTCCACGTGGAAGGGCACTGACACTGTAAAGACTGTTTTCTAATGGGGTTTCATTGTGACTTAAGAATCGGGTGAGTCCCTGTGTTTAATGAGAGTGACAGACAGGCGGAGGGGGGCTAAGTTACACATTTGTTGATTTATCTGGGACTTGTCAATGTTTGTCTGTTTAAGAGAGATAAAGCCAAAATACAGTAGCTGAAGAAAACAGAAACAACAACTGACAGAACAGAAAGCTGTGCTTGTGTTTAGCCAATTTCTTTTCAAACACATCCGGACATAATGGCCACCATCGCGGTCCCTTCTGAGAGTATTGATTTGGAACTAACCTTTGGTGTGAAATATGAAAGGAGCCAACTACTGTTTATGAATGTCTGCTGTAATTGGAATGAGCAGATGTTGCAATATTGTTCCACTGTGTTCAATAACACACTTCTTGTGCTATTTTTCTTTCCCCACTCTATCTTTCCAACCCCCTGTTTCCTTTCATTTTCCTCCACTGGCCCATCCCTCTTCCTCCCTGCTGTCCTCTCCTGCCTCCCCGCCATCTTTCCTCACCTCCAGACTCTGTGCTCTGTGCTGTGGCTGTGCTGAGTGACTAAGTGGAGCGCTAGAAGCCATGGAGGAGATGGACAGCAAACCCTACCAGCCATTGTCTAAGGGGCGCCATGAAATGGAGATGTCCTACACCAGCTCGTCTGACGAGAGCGAGGACGGCCGCGCCCACCACCGCTCCTACACTTCCCGTGAAACCCTCCCTGACTACACGCATGAGCTACGCCTAACCCTTGGATCACACAGAGAGAGACAGAGCAACTACAGCCAACCCCAGCCAGGTAGAACTCTCAGGGCATGCAAAGTCTGAACTTATTTACCTGGAAATATATCCAGTGATGCAGAGATGCTCTATAGGCCCACAAGTATATACTGGTACAAAAAGACATACACACACACTCACACTCACACACGCTGAGGTCTTTAAAAGGGCCTATGTGAATTACCTATTACAGTCCACAATGAGCCAGAAGGACAGTCAGAGGCAGCCAATTACCTCTTCTCCACAGAGGTGATATTTCTCTCCCACAGCTAAACTAGGTCAACCCCAAACCTCTCTGGCCTCACCTGGGGTGGAAAACCACCCTTCATTACACACACACACTCACAGATACAGACGTAAGCGAACATAGGCACACATAGAGAGGCACGTTGACACATACACACCGAAAAATTCTTCCCTGCTGGTGACAGGAGGAGAAATGGGCCAGTGCGTGCTGTGATGGATGGCCTTTATGCAGGTCATGTGTGGTGTTAAGAGAGAAGCGGCACCTCATCAGGAGCACGCCGCTGTGCAGGGTTCATGGTGATCAATAGACACTCTCTCCACTACCCCAGCCTCCTGCTTCTCTGCAAGACCTACCCACCATGCTAACAAGCAACATTAGCCATTCACAACGGCTACAAGTCCTGACAAGCTGACTGCTTCAGAGATTTCATGGTTTTGAATGCCACCCTCCATGGATTTTTTTCAAAATATTCTCAAAGCAGCTGCCCATGGATGGCTATTAGCAATAGTCATGACAATGTGGTTTCAAAGAGTACTTCTTTTTTTTGCAGTTACTGAGCCTTTCTGTTTCCACAACAAACAATATTGCCTGCCATCAGTGTCATATGGTAAGGTGCAAAAGACCCCCCAAAGCAGCCTTTGAAATGTCAATGGCAGCCGGTTCTGAGAAGCACATCTGTTCATCTTTGGGCTGCAGAGTTATATATAGTATACCCTACCTAAGTAACCAACTGTTAAGGGGGGACGTAGCCTCCAGTGATGTTTTTAATGGATTACAGTGTTCCTGACAAAGATCAGCCAATTTGTTTCTCCCCTAATTCCCCTCCCATGCTCTTCATATTTTCCAGCATCTTGCCCTCTCCTCCCTTCCTTTACTTCCTTCTCTTCCCAGCTGTTCCTAATGTTACAAACCCCTCAGTCTAATTCATCCCATGTCAACACCGTCAGTTCTTTACTGCCCATGTCTTCCAGAGGTTGTTATTGCAAGATAGAAAAACTAAATAGATCCAGGATCATTTTTCAGCACATCAGGCAGCTGACTGCGCCACTGACTTTTTCTTTGCAGATTAAAAAAATCACATTCATTTAAGCCTTGCAAAATTTTGTTTAGAAATTCAGAAATTAGTAACCGTATATATATATACATATATATATATATATATATAATATATATATATATATATATATATATATATATATATATATATATATATATATATATATGGTTTTTGATTATGTGAGGACAGAATTAAACAGATTATAGATTATATTTATATCGATTTACCAAATAACAGTATGTGATTATCATGCCCGATAATTTAATTGAAGTATAACTCTCCGAGGCTAGTTAGTACATAGGCTGGTTTAACAGTGAGTAGGATTTTTTCACACTTCTAACAAAGAGTAACAGTTTGGTTAAGCTGTAAATGGTCTTTTCTGGATGACTCTTTAGCAGCGACTGTGGGAGGAAATAGGAATTTATTTCAAAATAAAGACTCTCTCGCTCTAATCACCTCAGAAACCGCTTCCTGTATTATACATGTGTTATACAACAAAGACGACTTTTCAGTTTGCAGGCAATCCATGTTTGTGCTTCGGGGAAATAGCCTATTTGCTCCTGAATTGCCCTCTTGCAGCCAATTTGAGCTAAACAGTGGTGTGTAGTGGTGACCAATCTTGCACCGCTTTAATTCCAGCAGAACAGAGTGTGAACCACAGTTGGTCTCGACCCCATCAAACAGGCACAGCAGGACACAATGCTGGTCAATGGAGTGGTCAACAGGACTGTGGCTTTTATTGAAACACTGCGGTTTGTGTTCAGAGGACCTGACCCACCACACATATTAACGGCACTAAGTGAGGAAGTGAAGAAGTCTTTCTTTGTCTAAGCTCTCAGTGGACTCTATACAGTGCAGAGCTACAATAGCATCTGTATAGATTTCAATTTAGGCCTTAGTTTTTTTTTTTTTTTTTTTTTTTTTTTAATTCCATCACTTCCAGGAGTACATTTTAAACAGGAAAGCTCAGGTGGCAAGGAAGAAAATTTACTCAACTGCCTCTGCAGGGGAAAAAAAGAGAAGCGCTCAATTGAATAGAATTGAATTGAAGTGTAACCAGAGGACTATCACAGTATATCTGATGTTCTCAGATAACAGGGTGATGCTCGGGATTGGAGGGCGTTCTAATACCTGAAAGCATATGAGGCTCAATTTTTCCCTCCGTCTGAGTCAATATTAATAAGGTTTGATCTTTATCTGATCTCTTCACCCCACCAAGGAGAATATAGATGAGATCAGTGCTGTGTTTGAGCAGCAGTTCAATACATCTCGAGCTCGATAACACACATCAGGTAGCTCGAACAGGATATGGCTTCCTTGTGAATGGTTAAGAACAATCTGGGTGGCATTTTGATTTGGACTTCTGCTGCAAAACTTAATAAATGCTTGCTCAAATAACAGCCTGTCTTTCGACAAACATTTCGACACACTGTGTTTGGCTTGTTAATACATGTCTCTGACAAACACCTGCCTACTTAACTGCTGAAATAAAAAAACACATGCTGGCTTTAGAGACTTTGCAGTTCTTTCTGTATGATCTCATTCTGCATGTCTCTAACTACTTTTAGATCTAGACTTCTGTAAGAGTGGACAGCTGAGGAGCCCAGACTACCACATCCACCAACAGCAGCAGCAGCAGCAGCAGCAGCAACAGCAGCATCAGGAAGAGGAGGAGGAGGCACTATGCACTGGACCGGCCGCTCACATCCACAGCCGCGCTTACTCCCTGGGCATGGGCTCCGACGTGGACACTGAGCCAGAAGTGGACCCCTCCCCTGCTCACGGCATGCAGCACATGTGGATGCGTGGCCTGAAGTCCGAACAGAGCTCTTGTCTCACGAGCCGCGCCAACTCTGCCCTCTCTCTTACTGACACTGAACATGACAGGAAGTCTGAGCCCGACAACGGTGAGTTTAATACTTCTTTTCTGACTGTGAAAGCAGATTTTTTCCTCACTTTGTTGCTAAATACCCAGGGGAGATACAAATTCAGCCTAGATACTATGGTGCATTTGATTTGTAAGAGGCACGCAGTGTGCGCCCAAGTCAGGCACTTACATGCATACAGCCTGGTATTATTAAGAGAAGAAAGTTTTTACTGGGCAACTCAAAGAAAAACAAAATATAACATTATAACCCGTTTTAAGTTTTGAGTTACAGCCTTGGGCAATTACGTGATTGAAATTCTCAGTTGGAGCTGATGCTAATGCTGAAGTTCCTCTCCCTTTGAAAGCTCTTTGATGTGACTAAATACATGGAAGGTGCTATTGCTTATTTAGCCTGGAAAGTGAACTCGTATCGGAGGTGAACCCGAGGGTGGCTGGGGATAGGAGCCTGAGTAAAGTACAGTGACGAACGTCTTCAGCATATGGCTTGTAAAGGATTGAATATCCATTAGAAAATGAGGAAGATTTTGGTTTAAAGCTTTAAAGGAAAAGGAATAGTAGGGGTCGGACTTCTACAGTATCTGACTGACTGCCTGAGGGCAACTGACAACTGGCTCTGTGGGAGAAACTACAGCCCGGGAGGAAGAAGAAGTTAAGAGGTGGGGGTGAAGATATTGGGCCAGCTAAAGAAGAGTCTGGGATGGTGCCAGCTATCTGTCTTGCAGTGCAGGGCTTCGCTTGGCTCCCCGCAGATGGAGAGTTAGTTTGAGGTGCACGCAAACAAAGACAGAGCTCTCCAACCCATCCCCAAGGACACTGTCTGTTTATGTGCGGTAAAAAAAAAAGAAAAAGAAAAAAGAAGGTGGAACATATTCAGTGGCTGAGAAAAAGAAGGGTGACAGAAAAGAGAGAGAGAGAAAAAGGGGGGGGGGGAGAAAAGAGAATTCTGAGAGGAGAAGAATAAGAGACAGGGAGAGCAAAATATGCAAATGAGAGAATAGAAATGGTAATGTAATGGTATAATTAGAATGAGAATAAAAAGGAATGAGTGGTTGAGGGTAAAACAGGTGAAGGAGAAGCTGGTTTCAAGTGAGTGCTAAACAAAGATGGTGGAAGAAGGAAAGAACTGGAGAAAGATCATGGCAGAGACCCTTCAGGGTGTGCTTGTTTATGTTTTGGACGCACCCAGGGGTTGTTTTTACTGACAGGCTGATTGGACATGAAGTCGGCCTTTTGAAAAATCATGAGTGGAAGACGACAGAGAGAGATTGAGGGAGAGAAAGCGAAAGAGAGAGGGAGAGAGACAGGGCGCCCGCAGCATTACACAGTAATCAATTTGTGATGGCTGTGTGCATATGGACCAAAGTTATTACCATTTGAGATGAGGGACTTCATCTTTATCCAGGGTCAGAATGAAAGCTGCAATGGGGAAGGCAGATGGGCACGGAGCATAGGAAACACAGGCAAATGAGGATGGATGAAGTCACAGAAGTGAGGGGAGAGGATTTAAATGTTCAAAGCTTTGCTGCTACAATGCACCAGGAAAGCTGGTTTATGTGTGGATTTCATATGTGTCGTGAAGAGCTGTACATTATGTTCTAAGGCTCTCCAACCCTTGACTCAATCTCTCCCAAGTATATGGTCTTCCTTCATCTTGAGTTTCTCCCTGCTCTCTGTGTTCTTTACTGCAACTATTCCGCCCCTCTCCACTACCAACCACCCATTTATTGTCCTCCTCTTCCTGTCCATCTCTCTCTCTCTGACATGTGGCCATGCGTGGCATCCCCTAATAGGAAATGCATTATGGATGTCACATTTCTTTCCATCAGCACAACAAAGTCTCATACACCTCTCTGTTCCCAGTGATAATGAAAGTTAGAGCCACTCACAAAAAAAGAAAAAAAAAATGTTGGCATAAAGGGGCTGAAATCAAAAAGCTAACGTCCCTGCCAAAATGAAAGTGCATTTTAAGTCGGCCCGACCTTGCGCTCCCTTTGTCTTCAGAGCGTGCCCGCTCCCAAACCCATTAATGATGTCAGCTTCAAACTGGCAGGAATCCTTTTGTTCCTGGTCTGATTGAAGTTGACAAGTCAATTTAGTCATTTTGTGTTTGTGTGATTGTGTGTCTATGAGTGGACAGGAATGTGGAAAAAAAAAAAAACGGAGGGGAAGAGCGAGAGATTAAGATAGAGTAAAGCTGAAAGTGATTTAGTTTGTGTGTGGAGCAAAGTTTGTACAGATGTCTATCTTTATTCTCTTTCATGTGTGAGTGTTTGCAATGAGGTGTGTCTCTGTGAAAGAGTAGGGTGGAGGATCATGTCCGACTGTGACACCTCCCTTGAGGAAGGCCGTAGGCATTCTTGAGCACGAATCAGACCTGCTGACAATCTGAGGAAAACATCAACCTCCTGAACTGACGACAGAACCGAGAAGATTGGCAGCAAAAATACAAAGTATAGTTCAACTAGAGTTTACTGCCGATGCACCCGCACACACCCGCACACACATAAACTCTAAAGTCATAAGTATATGGACAAACTTTATTCAAACATGTCAAAACTGGATGCACAAATACAGGTTTCGACTTGACTGCAGATTGATACACGCGATTGGCAACAAGACCTGGTGCTCAAGTTTGCAAAGAATGTTAGATTTGGTCAAATTCAGGTACAAGTGCAAATCAATCAAATTGTTTAGCCACTCCTTTATCTGACTAACTCAATATGTGTATATGTGTACGTACATATTTCAATCCTTAAAGGCAGATTTTTATCTACGGAGTGAGCACTATACTGCTCCCCTTCTGTCAGTCTCTATGCTAACCCAGGCTGACTTCCTGCTTGCTCCACTTATTGGACACACAGACACCATACGGAGTGCCTACCTTTCCACTTCATCCGAAAGATATTGGATCAGGTTAAAATTAAGGTCTTCGCACAAATCGATCTTTTTTTTTTTTTTTTTTTAAATTAAAACTGAAAAACACGACACAAGATATTTAGAGGCGCTGGTACTCATTTTTTCTCTCTTTCAGTCTTTTTCAATGTTTAACCGTATTGTCCCCGAGGGGAAATTTGGTTTGCACCCAGGTAAAAACAATATAAAAAACATTAAGAGACACCAGCACATTCAGACTCAGGCAATAAAAACAAGTCTTTATGCTAAGCTAGGTTAACTGCCTAATTTGTCTCACATCCTATTTAACACACAAGCAAAGGAATGTGAGATACATTTTGAAACACTCAAAAAGTAAGTAAAACTATTTTATGAAAATGCTGAATCCTTCCTTTTGTACATGCAATGACATTAATTGGATTGCTAAATTGATAGTTGAAATAAATGCTGTAAGAGAGAGAAAAGCAGGGCTGATTAGAGGGGGCGCGGATAGATTTGGTGTCAGTCTTCTGCTGTGTGGAATAATTGAAAAAAAAAAACTACATGAGCTTTATTATCTGGGTTACAACACTGTCTTACAATGAGATGCTAATTAATTGACCACTTTTCATTAGTTTAATCAGTTGCAGATTTACTCTAGGCTTTTGTCTGTCTTTTTTTCACTTCTGGGATTGACATACATCGTCCTCTGAGCAGAACGCGTTCTCAGGCAAATGCAAACAGTAGTCCAATGAACGGCTCCATCACTCATTATGGTAGATAACATTTAGTTCTAAAACGCAAATAACTGTGTAATTGCCATGGCCTGAGTAAGCACTTGATTCTGATTGGCTGTAAGACGTCCATTATTTCTTAAAAACTTGACAAGTGTCTGATCACGGTGCTGAATTAATACAGAGCAGTTTTTGAGTGTTCCCTTTCTGCCACACACTGCAGATAATGGCTTGAAGAAAATGGGTTTTCAAATTGCCTCAAACATTTAGAGTCTTCCGTTAGAAATCAAACCTTATGAAAGCACTGAAAACATGGTTCATTATTGAAGTGATCCTCCTGCATGGAGACATGTCAGCCCACATCGGACCAGGCAACATCGGCGTGCTTCTGCTGCAAACAAACACAACATGCTCAGGGACATAAAGTAACATTAAAAAAAAGACATAACAAATAAAAATGTGCATCAACATGCTCAGGTTTTATAAGTTTTATTTTTACTGTCAGCTGACTGATATTGAATGAATATTTCAAAGCAGGATGTCGCTGAATGAATATTAAAACCCTTGGATCATGTGATCTAACACTCAGCAAAGACAAAGCAATTTGAACAGAACAGCAAGACCCTTCCTTGTTAATTGTCATCAGCCATGAATTTATTCACACTTGACAGCTTGTGCTTCTCCAACTCAATTTCAGCGTGCTCTTTCTCCTTTCTCCGAATCTTCTTCCATCTATTTATTCCTTCCTCCGTTTGGGAAAATGCAATTTTTCAACAGTAGAATTGTCCAAAATTGGCGTTAAAACTGACAACGGTTTACAAGTATTCGCTTTTTAATTCTTTAAATTGTTTGCATCTCACTGTGATACGTTGTAATTTGTATTGCTTTAAATGAATAAAGAAAAAAAATATATGCAGAAAGGGGGATCTTGTTAATGAATGTGTAAATGTTTTCAGCAGTGTTTTCCAGCTGTACTAGACACTTACTGCTAATTCAAAATGTGTTATAATTGCTTGAGAAAGGGGCCAGAAGACCGTTTTTCACATCTATCTTCCCAAATTTCCATCTCATATAAAGTGCTTGTCCAATAATTGAAGGGTAAGCTAAATGAATATTCTCTGCCGTGAATGAGAGCAAGAAAGTTAAGCTGTGAAAGAATAAAGTCGATGCCTGCCAGGACTATACTTACCAACAATAAATGAGGCATATTGGCCCAAAATGAATTGCTGCCATTAGACCTTCAAATAAAGTCATTTAAAATCTGTTACATAGCGATGTTGTTGACCTTGTCCTGAAATAAGACAAGCATGAATGTTACCTTAAACATAAATGTTACATGGCGGCTATAAACTAGGTCTTTGGACCGCCCTAGGGAGTGTACAGTGTTCTCAGAGGGCCCTCATATCCTTTATAAACATGGTCCATTATTTTTTTTTTAATGATCTGCCAAAGTTTTGCAGTCAAGTTTGGCCAAGTTGTGTTCAAGTAAGTGTTGCAGAAGGTTAGCAAGGGTGTGGAGACAAAGGGTGGAAGAGTAGAGTGAAAAACTGACCTTACGGTTTAATGAGCAAGCACACAGCAGAGAGAAAGAAGACAAAGGGAGGGCACGGGGAAGATAGCAGGAGGCAAAGAGGCTCACTGGCAAGTAAAGACGTTACACAGGATATTAGAGTGCCGTCATCAGAAAAGCCTGGCAAGGTTTAGCTTTTATACTAAATTTCATTTTAGTAAGCCATCATTTGATAAGCGTTGAAGCCAAGTTTTGGATACCATTTAGATGAAACTGACGGAACCTGATGAAACGACAATAGGTGCGTTAGATTTCAGATGGGAGTCAGATTTTCAGGATTTCTACCTTATGATGCAATTCTGACATTTATTAGGCAATGTGAAGTTTTAATTAGATAGTGAGGGAATTACAAATGTTTCATGTAAGCTCCCTTATCCAAAAGTGTAAGATAAGAGCATTTAAGCAATGTGAATGGAAGGGGGGGTTTATGTGTTTTTTCTTTCTCCCTCTGATGTTGGAGGACACAAATCTCCTTTTGGCAGCTTTGCAGTCGTGATAACCTCAGTGGAATCAGGAAACTACAATACCCTTCGAGATAGAGACATTCACAGATGTGCCAAAGCAACCACACATATGCACATGCACAGACACACAAGTTGCATCTTTGTGTCTCCTCTATGCTCCCTGGTGTTTTATTGTGTGCGTGCAAACCAAGGTCTAAGTGGCAACACCAGGCAAGCTGCAGCACACTCTAACTTCCTTCTTGCCTTCCCAAGGCCCAAGGGGTTTTTCAGGAATGGATTTGTCTATTAGCTCGTAAAGAACATTGCTCAGTGCCATATCGATCATCTGAGCTGTAACGTTTAGGGTCTTTAAGTTGTAGAGTTGATCTAGTGGTACACAGACTCCCCTGGCTATTTTACCAGAGTGAGAGATGATCAACTTAACCCTGGTGCCGCGCTTGGCCAGAGGAAACGCTATAAACACATCCGCTGGAGCCAGAAACCGTTTTTATCGAACCGCCCATTCAGCCATCCAGGAGAAGCTAAAGAGCTACCATGAATCCGCAAGGTGCCTTATTGCAGCAAGGGTGCAGTTGTTCGGTTTTCCTCTCTTTAGTAGCAGTCTCATCACATAGTTAGCCATGCAGCCTTCTATTCCTGACAAGCTGTCAGAATGTTGGACCCCACCCTGTTGTCCTAATGATGGGCCTTTACAGCTCACTGATCCAAAGGAAGACCTACTGGACTGTACAACTAGTTGATGGGGGGTAAAGGATGTGCATTTGTGTCTGTCAATGTGTGTGTGTGTGTCAGTACAGTTTGTGTGTAGTGGGGAAAGAGAGGGATAATTTTCTGTTTTGTCTCTCTCTCTTTCTCTCTCTCCGAATGCCTACGCCCCTCTTTCATCTTCATGTTGCTGCCATGGCAACAGTCATCAAATCAGAACATCAGCCGTAGCTTTCATCTCTCACTGTCCACCGGCTGCTCGCAGGCCGTCTGTATACATAAACTGTGTGATGGAAACATCACAGAGTCTGGCCGTTTTAATAAGCGGTCAAGTCCCTTGAAATTCCACGATCACCTACACAGCAGAAGGGAATGTTTTTTTTGTTTTTTTTTAATAAACAGTCCAATAAGCAGGCTTAAAAACTGTTTTCAGCTCCTGGCACTGGTGGAGTATTAAAATGAGAGGAGGGCATGGTGAGTGGCACATGAATAAGCTCCCAGCAGAAAGGAACAATAGCCCTGAGAGTGTACCGAGAGATTAGTGCAAATCAGAGTGTTCTGCATTGGGGAGAAAGGCTGAGAGGGGGCGGGGGACACAGAGGTACCTGTACTGTATTGGCACACACACTCAGATGCCCACACGGGCGCCTGCTTTTTTGTGGTTTTTTTTGTGTAAGAGGTCAGTGGGGTTTTTTAATTTTGAGGGGTTGGTAGGAAAAGCTGCATCAAAGCTGGATTGACAAGGAAATGGCTGTGATGGAGGGGGGGGGGGGGACATTTTTTGTTTGTTTGTTTGCTTGCCTGGGATGTCTGTGTGTAGATATAGGGGGAAAGACAGCTTCCACTGTGAATGAATGGGCAGCTCAAAGGCCTTATTGAACAATGGACAAAGGAAAAGAAAACTAAGCAAATCAGGACCTTTATGTCCTAAACAATACCGTCCTCAATGTGTCTGAATGGGACCTGTCGCTGAGCAGGCTTCTGCGGAGAAAAAGCTCTTCTAAATAACGAAGCTACAGGTTCATTGTTATTCTGATAATCAGAATTGTCATCTGGAGCCTGGGTAGGGATTTGAATGCATTTACCAAGAGGATGAGTGAAAGTAATGGCAGCGTAGTTGTTTCCCCACCACTAACAATAGCTGCCATTTTAGTGTAACTGCTTGTAGTAATAGCTGCTCCTCTGACGCAGCCGGCGTGATACTGCCAGGGATACTTCTGCCATAACCGCACCAGTGCCAGTGTTAAGGGCTGCCATCACAGCCGTGGTGCCAGTAGTAAAGGCTGTTGTTACATGGCACAGTGCCCTGAGCCTGTCAGACCTCCAGGGTTTGTACACCACCTGTCATTATCAGCTCTCAGCCCTGGCAGCTACGGACAGCTAATGGTCCACTGGGTCTCGCCCAACAATCTGCTGACCAGGGCTGCTGGTGGGATAGAGACCTACACACGCACATGTCCTACATGCAGGTACACATGCGTGAACAAACAGCTAGCATAAAGGAACTTGATGGAAGGAAAGAAAAATATATCAACTATGTGAAAGATGTCACTTTGTTCAGGCATATACTTCCTCTGCTTCTCAGAGAAATGTCTGTATGATTTATTGGATTGGATTGCAACCTTTGTCACCGGCAGCTTTCTTTTAATTGAAAAAGCCACAATAGGACTTTGGACAGCAATTAATTGTTACGGTTAATTAAGGTAAACATTAAATGAAGAGACTTTTAATTGGTTTCTCTTGATGAGGGTAGGGATCTGGGGTGACCAGAAACTGCATATGTAAATAACTGAAAACTCCTCCAGGCCTTGGCTAAACTATCTCTGCCTTTGAGTCATCTCTCTCTCTCTCTCTCTCTCTCTCTCTCTCTCTCTGTTTCTGTTTATATACTTCAGTTTGTTTTTCTGTCACTGTCTTTCTTTCTTATTCTCTGAGTCTGCATGCACAATTCTAGTCACATAAACACACAAACAGGATCACACATCCAGGCCCCAGCCAAGCTGTCAGCAGTACAAATAGGGTGCCTTTGTCATGTGACATTGATGTGATGTATGTACATGCTAAATGCTAAACTGGCGTTCCCTGAAGAGATACATTTGTTAAGATGAGACATGACAGATTGGCAGAAGACATCACCTTCATAATACAATATGTGGAGCTATCCCAAGGCCCCCAACATTCAAGCAGGCTGTGTTTATTTTTAGCATTTTACTTTTGGAAGAGAATGTTGTTTGTGTGCTCACTGATGCTCATCATAGCATGTTTGATTGACCACTTTCTCCTCGCGGTAAAGATTCATTTATATGCTGTCAGACTGTGGC
Source organism: Symphodus melops (assembly GCF_947650265.1). Classification (NCBI taxonomy): domain Eukaryota; kingdom Metazoa; phylum Chordata; class Actinopteri; order Labriformes; family Labridae; genus Symphodus; species Symphodus melops. The sequence goes on from NC_136699.1 coordinate 19,699,622, forward strand.
AACGATTGCACTTGTGTACATATGGAAAAATATAACAGATTTGTCAAAAAGCAGTCTTTTTCCTTTCCATTTTTTTTATCTCCTCTGAGTAGCTGCATCATGTGCCAAAGCAGAGGGCGTTAATAGTGCACCCTATCACTTTGCTAGATAGATCACCCTAACACCACATAATCATGCTGTTAAATAAATAGCTGCTTAAAATGCTTCAGAATGCTGCTAAAAGCATGAGCATTTTATGGGTGACCCGGGAAAAGAAAGTGGTTGTGTCAAGCAGAATTGCTTCTGAATTTGCATTGCGTTTGCAAGTGTGTGTGTGTGTGCCTGTGTGCGTGTGTGTGCATATCTATGTGTGTGCATGAGGCCAGCAGACAATTGGACGGCTGCTTGGTCACCAGGTCACCCTGCTGCAGTGAAAAAGCTTCTCATGGCCAATGCCGGTTCATGCCAGTGTTTCACAAAAACTGAATGTGCTGTCCAAACAGATGCTCAACGCCATTTCCAGATAGTGTTTATGTATTTGTATTATTTGTGTGTGTGTGTGTGTGTGTTTGTGGGGTTGTTGGTTGGTTGGTTTTTGTGATTTACTATGTGTGCAAATGGACGTGCATTGAATCTTTGTGTGTCCATGTAGTTGCAAGTCAGTGTACACTTTTTATTCACGTTTGTGTGAGTTTTTTTCGTTCCAACAGATGTTTTTTTTTTTTTTTTCAATGTGTGTGTTATAGCTGGTCAAATCAACACCAGCCGGTGCAGTGTGTCTGGCCAAGGTGCATAATATTCATAAAACACTGGCCAACACTACACACACATCCTCACACACCCACACACAAGATGTAGAAGAGAAGAAGAAGAATTAAAGTTAATATTTTAGGTATAAGCCAACTATGGTGGAAATGCAAGAAACTTTAATACAGTCAAAACAGGAATCCTCAACTCATTGTGCAAAGGCCTTATAGTAGTGGCTTTGCTTTTCAAACTTTTACTCTGTAACAGTTTTTTAAAACATAGTGTAAACTTTCCAGGCATTATATCTAATAGTCGCAGCAAATGGGGCCCACATATCAAACTGTGGAATGGAACTTGTTTTGGCTTTTTAAAAAACCCAGGAACTAACTGGGTTATTGAGCTAAAATTAGCTTCAAGCTTTGGGTTGAAAGTGCTAACTTATCAATGTTTTCAGCTTGTTTTAAGACAAGAATCATCAACCTAACCGGAATTGAAAGCTACATACAGTACATGTGTGGCTAAAAACAAAGAGTAAAGCACCAAGGACAGTCATCATTCTCACCAGCTGATTATTAGTTTTTAAATTATGGATTACAAAAGAGCCAATGTTCTCTCATGTAAGTGTAGATGTAGTCTGACCCTTATTTTACACTCAGGGAAGATGGGAGAATATTACATTATTTTCCTCAAACACACCATATAAGTGAGAAATATTATAGAGCAACAAGTTGTAAACAATTATATATATATATATATTTGAGTTTTTGTATGCCAATACACTTGATGACTAATAAGAGGAAACTTGGCCTATAAGTAACACTGGGTTGTCTCTATGCAGCCCTTTGTCCTCCACATGTTGAAGAATCTGAACATTGGCAGATAACACATGATCGTGAATTGCTATTCTGGGAAAGGATTAGGCAATTGGAAAATGGTTTGATTCAATTTGGTATTTTTAAGTAAACATATTAAGCAGCATTCATGATGAAGCACAAACATGAGAAACACTGGCTGATACAGTAAGCTGATTCCTCTTTCGTCCATCTGAACTCAGGGTTTACAATATTCTGTTCAAGGAACTACAAATCTATGGTTTTCAGACCGAGTAGATATGCTCCACAAATTCTTAAGGTCTCCTTTCCTCCCTGGAGGAGCTGGTGTAATACTCAAGAAACATTCATCTATTGTTTATCTGTCTGGAGTGGAATAAAGGGAACGACTGCAGCAGCCTTGCCAGAGAAAGAAAGATCCCTGTATACGATTTAGGAACGAACAGATACGAGGTGTGTGAGATGTGCTGAGAGATGATCACCTCGGGGAAACATGAGGCGAGCCCACTTGCAGCTGCAGAGCCAGGGAGAGATAATGGGGTATGTAGCTGACAATAGGTGGATGCGGTTCTTCTCTCCAGTCTTTTTGGGTCAGCACCAGAGATGGGTCAGCTCGCCGACTGAGCGGAGGAAACAGAAGGAGGAAGAAAGAATGAAAGTAATATCTCATACGTCTCTCCTTGCCCTCGATTGCCCTCAGTCAAATCCTCACTATTATGCTTTCACGCCTGATTTATGTGATGTGGGTGATGTAGCAGTGTCCTTTCTCCCAGCGTTACAAGCAGTGGCGACCACAATAAAAAAAAAAAACTTTTATAGCAGATTTTTTTGGACCTTCTAAACAGAATCACCCAGCTAGCAGCTAAATATACATTTTCTTGGTTCGGACTAACCAAAACCTCTGGTCTTCATTGCTATGGGAAAATCTACTTCTTTTTACTGTAGTGTGATCTTGAGTGGGAAGGGCTTATGCAAGAGCTATTTACATCTAGACCGTCTCAGCTGAATGGATTTCCCTTGATATCTCGGGCAGGGGGAGAGTTAAAGAAGCTGTGAGGGGGTCTGGCGAGTGAGCAGTGCAATTTATCAAATGTATATCTGCAGTTGTATGCTACATTAGTGGAATGAATGCAGTGTGATATGTGGAGGTTTGGCCAGAGGCAGAGACGGAAAACAAGGAGAGGAAGAAATCTATGGATCAATCTGCTGGAGACTGTTTCACAGCCATGAGAGAAAACTGTGTGGGAAGGTTTATCACAGATGGAGGTTATGATTGTATGGATGTAACACAGGCTATAATCTCTATTGAAATAAACACGGCGGTGCTGCAATTATCGGTTAATACTTTAATGAAGATGTGATGGCTGAGAGATCAGAAACTCTCCAGCTGAGAATGCTGCTCCAGCTAATTTTACTTATACAAGCACAGAGTGGCTTTACACTCCAGCATATTGAGTGAAATATTTTCTTTGTAAAACGAATTCTTTCATGCTGTAGTGTGCACTTTGCAATTGTAAAGCTTTTTGGTGACATTTTTAAGCAGCCAAGAAGGAACTGTCTTGTTAAATGAATGCAAGAAAGTTCCTGTTAAAGGGCTTCTTTAAACTCTTTTTTTTCCAATGGTTGACATCGGGGATCATCCCTGCACATAGCTTTTGTTCATTTGTCAAGTCTTCTTCTCTTCTCTCTCCCTCCATTTCTCAACACCTACCAGTATCATCAGCCACAGACTCCAACCACCCGTGGCGAATGTGAATTAACAGACGGCATGCTGCTCGCAGCACCCTGCTTGCCACTGAAACAGATTCATCACAAAGACCTAGATACCGCCTTCTCTCACTTACACACACATGCACACGCACAGACTTTCACCTTAGAATAGCACCTCACATATCATACATCCGTGGTGTAATATTCTTCACACTTACACACTGTTCTTTGTCATGAAAAGAACAATAACACTGTAAAATGCAGCAATTTCTTTTACATCTCCGAGTCAGTTGAATCTGACAACAACAAAAAAAAGACTATTTTCTTTCTCAACTCAAACCCCCTAACCTTCTTAAAATACATCTCTGTTAACATCCTCTCAATGGCTGTCACTTTCATATACGAGTGGTAGATGTGAGAAAATCAATGATCATCGGAAGTTGAAAGGAAGAGTGAGGCAGGTTTGCCCACAGGTCAGAGGTGTATTGTAGGATATTGACTAGTCCCCGGTGCAGCAGTAGCACTTTGGGAAAACACATCTACACAAATATTATTGACAAAGGCAGTGCAGCCCTGTACCTCAGGAAAGTGGACAAATACTTTATTATCCTGTCAGAGGAAATTCGTTTATTTACAGTCAATACCTGAAAAGCGCTGAACTCAAAGGGGGGGGGGGGTCATGTTTGTGAGAAAAAGCTCATTTTTCTCCCTTAGCAGCCTAAATGAAATTGATATGTACCTTTGATCCACCATAAAGATTTTTTTGATGGTTGATGGGGGGAAAGATGTACCAATTCAGCCTAAATTGAAGGTTTTGGCAGCTACTCTTTCATTGTCTTCTAGCTGGGCCTAACACACAATCAAATGTATTGTTCGTTGGAAGTCAGAGTGGGAATCTTTTCATGTCAGCAACTTTTACTGGCTCGAGGCTCTGGGGAAGTTTCTGGGAGGTCTGGTTTTGCTGAGTTGATAAAGGCGGGTCAATAGGAAACATGTGGATACTGGATACTAGCCTTAATACTGCTAATGTCATTTGACCTCACAGGGGTGGGCTTGATGGAAGGGTATATGACCTGTGTTGACTTAAGACTATAAGACATGATTTTCTAAGTTCAATTAAATCCTTTGAACACAACATTGCAGGTACACGTACAAACAAGAAATACTTCTGTTTTTATAAAAGTACAGGGAAAAGCCTCTGGGGAGAAAAGTGTCTGTACTCCTATTCTTTGTTTCTTTGTTTCTACAATGAGAGAGAAGTCAAAGGAAGACTCGAAGAAAAACCAAGGTGTGGGTCAGTGTCGGCAAAAGCTTAGGCTGGACTCCTTAGAGATAAAACCTTTTTAGTCGCGGAAAATACAAAGAACAGAAGGTTACTTGGGAAATAAAACCTCATACAGTAAACACCATAACTTCATAGCTCTTAAAGAGGTAAAGAGTGTTTTACTCTGTCTGAGATTTTAATTAAAGTGAATAATTGTGCTGAACAGAATGGAGAACATAACACAAAGGGCAGCTAAAGTCCACTCAAATTAAAACAAATGCTTTATTGTCTTTATTATCTAACTCGTAATGCTGTGTTGAATTTAAACTGAAATAGAGGCCTCTTAGTTTAACCATTTAGTGCTTGTTTTAATCTCAAGCATGGTCGTGATAATGCAGATATAGCTGCAGTAAAGCCAGAGAATGCTAACTCTTTTGTTGATAATGTGATCATGTTATTGTTCCAATAACACGATCATTTGAGAAATCTCAAAGGTATTACAAATGTTGAACATTTGGTCAAACTTTCCAAACACAGTTTTAAGAGCTCCTCACTGTAATGGGAATGGTAAGTGTTTCCAAACAACGACACTACCTTCAAGGAGCTGTAAGGAATCTGTTCTAATTTCCAGATTATTCCCACTGATAATCTGCAAGCTGTTCTTCAAAGAAGTGTTGCATAAAAAGGTACAAAAAACAACAACAAGATGATAACTAAAACTGTAGTATGTAGGAGCTGAAACTAGATATTCAGCCAACATTTACACATAATTGAGCATTTCAAGGCTTCAAGGTCATGTTATAGATACATGTGCATTTAATGGAAGTAATTATTAATGCACAATGCAGTAAAGCAACGATTACATACCAAGGACACAAAGCCTCTGTCAAAACATGTTCTGCATTTGCCTGGATGTGATAAGGCAGCAACATAGGCTTCTCAAGGTTGTGTGCAATAATTAACTATATGTATTGAAACTACAACATTCTGCTCACATTTTACACCCTCCTTCTGGAAATAGAGACTATTCAGGCTTGTTCTGCTTCTAAGCGCTGCCCAGAAGCCTGTCATTTCACATTAAAGTAGCCTAGCATTGCTCCTTTCATGGGTTTAGTCCTCCCTGGACTGCAAATGATATATTTATGTATAGATTTGAGATGGAAGGCAGGCAAGGTTGTCTACTCACCCCACATTAGCTTTTTGGTGTGTGTGTGTGTGTGTGTGTGTGTGTGTGTGTGTGTGTGTGTGTGTGTGTGTGTGTGTGTGTGTGTGTGCAAAAGTGTGTGTAATGCATACATGTGTGTCCTTGTAAGTGTGTGTTTATAACTAACTGGTACAATGCATTTCCATTATGAGGCATATGCCACCATGTGTGATGGCGTGCAGGTCGTTAGCTGTTAGTGTGACTGTCACATCTATGGATGGTAAGGGAAGGGGATATTTCCTGTTTAGATGCCACCAATTTCCTCTTCATGCATGGTGCACAGACACAAAACACACCCTCAACCACACACAATTGATAGATTTATTATAGCGTGTCAGAAAAGTGCAGGCTTCACATTTCAGGAAAATGGACCCATTTGGCGGGCGAACGACTAAACCCCCCCCCACCCCCCTAACTCTTCTCAACCCCACTTCCTCCCACCCCACCCATCCAGCCGGCTTGCCAGCCCACTCAGCCGAATCCGGAGCGGGACCAAATACATGTTTCTGTCACAAGCTTCGTGTCAGCTTTTTTACATGAGCAGGAGAAATGGGGAAAGAACAGACCATTCTGACAGTTGGAATCACTCTGCGTGGATCTTAAATGTTTTACGGCCTTAATGGGCCTCCAGAAATAGATGCAGTGCTAATGTCGTCTGACTCTCAGAAAAAGGGGAAGAATGTGTCTGTACTAAGTGTATGTATTTGTGTGCTTGGGACCTTGTGTGAAGGTTTGCACACGTCCATTCGTTTCTGTGGCTGCCCCTGTGTGCTATTCAAATGGGCTTAAGTGAGGGATTCACGCATGCAAATAAAGACACTTAAATCTGGGTCCTTTTCCCCCACATATCTCAGAGGAGACCCTATTCTCTATTTAAAGCACCACTTTGACTTCAGCCCTATGGAGGTAAGGCCCTATGGGGCTTCGGTCTTAAGTGGTGCACTATAGACTATAAGGAATCATCCAGATTTGCCCTATATAATCTCTCTTCCTTAGAGATATCCACAACAAATCTTCAACAAGCTCTTCGGCTAATGCAGACACTCAACGTAACCCATCGCCCAGCTTGAGCATTAAGCATTACCTTTTGAAGAAGTGTTCAATATTGTGGGATTCCTGGCATTCGGTGCTTCCAGACAGCATTTGCTGCTTTAGAACAGTTAACCATCTCTCAGCATGGTTCCTCCTCTCCAGACAGACTCTGACTTAGAATATTGATCTCACTGCTAGCTGTATCCTTACCCCTCAGACAATCCATACTAAATGTATTAGCTGTGGAGAGAGCTACAATGTCCTCTGCAGCTAATCATATTTAGCCACAGAGAGAGGTATCTTTTAAAGAAGCAGCCTATTTTCAGAGTCAGAGTGAATTGTCCAGGCCAGAAAAGGGAGATACAGTGTTCAACATCAAAAGGTTGGCTTCAGAGGCGGGCATATCAGAAGACAATTTACGTTCATCTCGCAACATTAAGGCCCAAAGAGCACATCCTGGCTTAGACACGTACATTCTTGTATTTTCTTGCCTGTAAAGGAATACTTTCGATGCACCTAGTTTCATTTTTCATGATTTCTCTTCTTAACTCTCTCTCTCACACACACACACACACACACACACACACACACACACACACACACACACACACACACACACACAAATGTGCACATACACACTGTTCTGCATCACAGCGAGCATCAAACAGGAGAGTGGCTCTGATTGTTGAGTGGGACAATCAAAGGCTTTGATGCTAATCAGAGCTCTCTGTCCTGCCAGTTGGGGATGATGATGGAAATATACAATGAAGAAAAGGTTTTATAGCAGGTGCCCGATGTCTGGGTGATGTGATTGCTCTCTAGTTCATCCACAGGGTAGCAGGGGATAGAAATCAGCCTTCAGCATGGGGAAAGGACTGTATACTGGCTTCTGTGAGCTCCTAATTCAGTGCCACATGTAATGAGCTTTGGATTTTGGCCCCCATCATGCATGCAGTTTTCCGCCTCATCTGCTAAATACTTTGTGAACCAGTCATTACATTTGTTTGGGTGGATTTCCACACTGCTGCTTCTGTAGAAATGACAGTCGTACTTTGTTTGGCGGGATCTCCTGCAAACGTGTCTGATAACACCTGTGCCGTTTGATGCAGCAGGCGTATTCCTGGCACTCATCTCCTCTCTTGGTAGGGGGGCTGCCGGTGATGTGTGTTTTTCTAACCGTTGATTTTTCTGACTGTGCCCTGAGCGCTTCTGTGTGTTTGTCTCCGCCTGTCTTCGCTCCTGCCAGAACCTTTTTGGACATTTGTGCTTTAGCGTTCGGATTTTGTGTGCCTCTGTTTTCTTGTGGATGCATGAGAGAGAGAGAGAGAAAGAGAGAGAGAGAGTCAACAGAGATAACATTAGAGAGAAAAGAGAGTTGTTGATAGTCCATTTCCATTATGTTGTTTTTTTTTTGACTGTATGCATGTACTCGTGAGTGTATGTGTTCAAGTGTCACCTCTGCCTCTCAGTTGACAGGCTGCTGTTCAGCCTTCTGACAGACAGTTCCATTAAATCATGCTGCAGTAGTAACCCACGGTGACAGGACGCCATCGCCTCCCTGGGATTCCTCCATCAGGGTCTCTCATGCGTCTAATGAGGAAGTAAACATGCTAAATTGTCCGTTTGAGATGAAGAAAAGAGGCGGTCTCAATGCTGCTTGTCACGTATGATGGCCGCACATCTTACTTTTCTAACTTGAAGTATTCACATAACACAGTGAGAATCCACAGTTCAGAGCCATCTTTGGTCGTTAAACAGGAAACACACCGTGTCTTAGCAGAATGAGAAAACACAACATTAATGATAATGTTTTATGCTTCCAAGAAATAGAGAATAGTTTTACATCGTATGTGGGCTGTGCTTAATGATACATATGCAAATGGTTTCAAGCTTCCAATTTTCATCATGTGGTAACTGGTATGATAAAACATGGTAAAAAAAACCAAAAACAAAACCTAATACATGACAGTCTGAAATTGTAGGACACATATTCTGTGTGTGCACTAAGATTTCATGCATTTAACACTTGACATTGAGCTTCAGAGATATTTTCCTGTTTGACCGCAGCCATCCTGACAGCTCTCCAGAAACCTCTTGGTGTTTTTTTTTTGTTGTTTTTTTTTTTATGGTTGCAAGTAGTTTTGCAGACAATTATTTTCAAGTACAAAGTGAGAGTGCAGCCGTTGTTTCGTTGAAGGAAATACATTTTCTTATTAAAAAAAAATAAAAAGCTGCTCCTTTGACAAGTTCTCTTATAGACGAGTACGGCATTTGAAGATGCAGTTTGTTTGTTGCGAATCTTACAGCAGATTGAGGCAGAATCTGCCTGGGAGCTGCCTGGTGAGAAAACCCTGAGTGGATTTTGAAGAGGTGTTGAGTGCAGGGGATGATGGCTCTGCTCGTTCCTTTTAAGGTTATTTTAAGCTGCAGACCTGCAGGGTGTGTGCAGTGGGTGAGTGTGTGGTGGTGTGTGTGTCAGGGTTGTGTTTTAATTAGAGAGACAGGAGTGTGTCCTTGGGCTGCCGCAGAGGGTCAGGAGAACCTGGTAGTCTGGAAGAGCAGTGGCTGGGACAAGTCTGGCAGGCCTGCTAAACACCCATTACCAAGACGTGTAGATGCACTCAAGAGTTCACGCCCACACCCGCACACACCCATGAACTCACAAACACACATACGCATCCTGGCCTTGGCGCCATTCCTGTTGGCCAGTGATACCATGGTAACTGAGCAGCCTGCATCTCCATGTGTTCCTTGGCCTTCTCTTGTCTCTGAAAGCAAAATTACCACTGGCACTACTCTGGGGAGATCGAGAAAGGCAAGGGAGAGGTGGGCAGATTGAGAAGGGCAGCAGGAGGTGGAGTGAAAGGAGCAGGGGGACTTTGAGAGGAAGGTTAGGGGAATTGAAAGAAGAAAGGTTGAGAGGGGAGAGGGAGGAAGCATCTGACATTTATGTTCCAGGCCAAGAGGAAATGCCACTTCAGGCTGGCATCTCTCTTTCATTCTCTGGTGCTCTCTCCAGCCTACTTATGACCCCACGCTCACCTTCCTTACCTTCTCTCCATATGTCTTGCTCCGCGGCTGCCACATTCTGTCGGCCACTCCTCCTCTTATTTCTATGCATCAACACATTTTCATACATCTAACATGACCCTCGGCTTTCATCCAGCCATTTCTTCATCTCCCCTGTAGTCATTTCCATATCACAGGCCCTCACCTATGCCACATCACGCTCATCTTTCGTCAGCTTTCGTCTTTGATTCTTCACCTCAGAATCCTCTTACCCCCCCCCCCCCCCCCCCCCTTTTCCCTCCAATACCTGTATTTGCATCTGATCCTTTCTCCGTTCCTCTCCCTTTTTAATCCCCTCCTCACCCCCCTCCTCATACACCTCTGGTGTGCCTAGCCTGGGACCAAGCCGATGATGGGACTCATAAAGCCTCCCAGATGAGGCGATAGCTAATGGCTGCTGAATAATGCATGCCAGGCAGGATTTAGAGAGCCCAGTCTATTAGCCTGACCAAATACTCTGGGCTTTTATTAAAGACCAACACTTACAATTACAAACTACATTAAGGCTGGGGTCCTGTCTCAGCTCCCCTTCTCTCCCCGTTTGTCGTTGTCTCTGCTCTCATAGCTGTGGCTAAATATTATCTTGTGCTTTTTAAGATTTTATAGCCTGGAAACGCTGACCCTTTTAGAAGGGGTCAGTGACAGTCTTTTCTGGTTGTTGTGTCTTTTTTATGTTACTGTGTCAGAGGTTAGTGGCCCTTTTATGGTCAGAGTTGTAGATAGAAAAAGACGGATGAGCAGCCAAAAGCTGTGGTGTCACAGTTTCACAGTCGGCGTTTGGAATGAAAGCTGCGGGTTGATACATACATGTATGATCTTTTAGGTCTCTGCCTGAGGTGGACTGTTGGTTTTTTTTGGAAAAAATGTGTGCACCCTGTGCTCCTCTGCTGCAGAATTGTCATCATCCTCGATGGATTTTAATTTTCTTGTACCATTGCTGCTACAGATGAAACTCCCTTGCACAGCATTCCACATAATTATACACAAATGTTAATGGCTGCTAATAACTATAAATGTCTGGAAGTGTGTGTTCTGTAAATGGCTTCTGAATAATCATAACGTGTTGTTAGCTAATGGCTACCAAAACATCTTTTCTACCGTGCTATGTTTAAGTGCACACTTAACCGTCTCTCTGTAATAGTGTATTGACCAATGTCCTAATTTTGAGATTGCTATGCAAGGGTTCATCCTGCATTTGCATAGTTCATTGAGACACGTCTGCATATTCTTGACAGGTTTGCAGAGCACAGTGTTTTGTGTGCCCTATAGTCAGTTGACGTTTTTTTTACAAGGAGATCCGAGTCACAGCATCAATGTTCAGCAGGCTACTGCCTTCTTACTATCCCAAGTGTTCTGCTTTCATACATGCTGGTAGATCGTCTAATCATGCAGTTTAGGGAAAGGGGGGGATATCCAGGCCATGTCAGACAAGAAGAAGAAGACACCATAAGGGATGATAGATTGATGTCAGTCCATTCAACACCAAAAGTGTAAACCCTAAACCCTTGATCCATCGCCATATCCCTGGGCTGGGACCCTCGTCTGCCATGTGTCTGCGCTCTGAGAGCGAAGTGATTACATGACTGATCCACTGACGATCGGATGAAAAGCTGCCGCTTAATTTGTGGCCAAAACATCAACCTCATGTGCTCCCACTTTCTGTTTTTATCTCTGTATGTCTATTTCCTTCTTTTCTTTTCCTCCCGTGCGTGAGTGTCTGTCTCGATGATGTTTATTTAATCTGATCTTCTGGCTGACCCTGGAGCCAGCCAGTGTTCCTCAATTGACTGCTCACTATATATAGTATTCCTTAAATGTCACCGACTTTTCAACCGGGCTTGTTTCCATGTGTATCAAAGTATGCTTGAATGAGCCATCTAAAAAAATGTTCTGCAAACACTTGCAGATCAGGATTTACGATCTCCCTTCCTGAGAGCATGTGTTACATTTAACTGATAACCAGATAAAGCTACTTTAATGTACAACCAGAGGTGGAAACTAGCGGATTACATTCACTCGGGTTACTGTAATTAAATAATTTGTTTGTGTACTTGTTTTTTATTTAACCTTCATTTATCCAGAAAAAGTCCCATTGAGGTTAAAAATCTCTTTTTCAAGGGAGTCTTGCAGAAGTTTGACTTACAACATACAGACAGCAATTAAAATGATAAAAATCAGTTAAAAGCAATTAAAGTTATGTGCTTTTAAAATCGTTTTATATTTTTACTTCAGCAGGTTTTGTTTGAACTATTGTACTCCACTTTAAATCACATCCGTCACAAAAAAAATTACCCCAAGCACAACTACAGTGTCAACCACCAATAAATACCACAGAAGAAGAATAACAACAAATGCAGTGAATGGATTTTTTTTTTTTAATCTTAACACATCTTGTGCCATTTGAGACCTATGAAAACAAGACGGATGGTTGAATGTATGCCACCTTGAATAGTTGTATTGTTTGAGAATCTTTCATGGGTTGGTCTCCACTAAAATGACACATTATACCTTCCTAAGTGTTTTATTTTTTTATTGCACTTTCATTTGTCAAGATTTGCCTTTAATTAAAATCAACTAGTTAGAGATTGAAATCCTCTACTCTGTTTTCATACGACACAGGAGACACCTGTCGTTAAAAAAGTAACTATTTAACATTTACTTAATGGAATATTATATAATAGTATTCTTTCCACTGCGTAAAACTAAATTAATGTAATCCTATTTGAAATGTATTTAAAAAAACACAGATCTTAAAAACAGACTTGCACAATTACGTAGTCACCATAATGCTTTTAGATTTACAGTCTTTCTCTCTTTGATGCCATGACTTCATTCTCAACCACTTTGTGTCATCCTGAAGTCTTTCCCTGAGTTTCAAAAATTAAAATATGTCAGACTCACGTGAGTATAGAACTGTCTGAAATATTAATTTACAGTCTATAAAATCATGAAACATTACACGACAAGTGAGGTTAGAGACAAACTGCAGGCAAGCCGAGAACGACACAGATAGCATTAACAGCTAACACCACTTCAAAAGTATACTAACCCCAAAATGCCTCAGTTGAGTGCAATTGAAGAAACCATTAGAATGTGTTGTATGAAATATTGATTTGTGTGCATGACACAGATCTGCAAGTACAACACAGTTAACAGCTTTGAGCTGGAGAAAACGTCATTCTTATGAGCAAAGCATCATACATGACATGCCTGTTGTGATAGTATAGCAGGCAAACACAGTTTGTAATTCCATATTTCAGAATCGGAGAAGGATCATTGATTTTTAATTTAGCTCCTCCGCTCTACTCACAAGAATTAAGCCTTAAGCCTCAAACCGTAAATCTTGACTGAATTTATAATAAATAATTGATGAATTGAACCAAATAGATTTTACACTTTTTTTAGAATTGTGTTTGTATCCTTTTTTATAATCAGATACTTAAGCTACAAGATGTCTGTATGGAGAGATAAAGACAGCCCACTTGTGTTTGAGACTTTTGGAATTAAAAAAAAAAAAAGTTTTGTTTGCAGCTTGCATCTCTATTCTTATACTTCATCTGTACATTAACAAAAGAATCGGTGTGTTCGTTGTGTGTGACGCAGGCATGTATAGAGACAGCAGAGGACTTATCTTTGTTAACCGTATTCCTCTCTGGAGAAACAAAGGGAGCAGAGGGCAACTGCAGTCTGATGTGGGGCATCTGTTCCCACATTTGTTTCGCTTCTCCTGTTGTGTGTGCGGGTTTTAAAAGAGAGAGGAAAAGAGAGACAGACGGAGCAGAAAAGAGGGAAAGCGTAAGCACGCGTGTGCGTTGTGATCAGTGTGATAGGTGCGTTCGGTGGAGTGGAACGGCAAGGTGTTGTTGCACTAGAGGGCATGTGCCGACTTGTCATTGCTGTGTGTTAATTCTGCCCCGGGGCAGTGGCTGCACTCACCTCATTGACCGCAAGATGGCCGCCGGTCGAGTCTGCAGGTGGTGCCGAAGACTTTTTTCTTATTCTCTCTCTCTGTCTTTTGCATCTTTATCTCATTCCACCATCTATTATATGTCCCGGTCGGAATACCAAGCAACCTCTCAACCTTCCTGCCCCCCCCCCCCCCCCCCTTTCCATATTCACAGTCCTTTCCTCTTGTGCACATTCAATATACGCATTTCTGAATGCACTGCTTTCCATACCGTAATCTCAGCGGGTTCATTACATGCATAATCTACTCTATAATAAGAGTCTAGTTGGCCCTGGTGCCTGGTTAAGATAGGATGGGAGATGTGTTAATTAGACTCATTTACAGTAGCAGCTAGTAAAGAGCAGGACCTTTCACAGACGACCTGCTTCTCCTTGAGAAAGAGCCACAGCCCTACTGATCAAAGTTTCACATGTAGATCCACCAGGGGATGTGGAGGTGAACCAATGTGGCACCAGTGGACTTCTTTAAGTCAGGAGCAGCCGTAGTAGATGTAATGGGAGTCGGAATTATTGACTGGAGCGGCGTGGTATGGAAATAGTGTCTCTGGTGTGCCATCATGGAGACGGAAAGCTTATAGTACCCTGATTTATGACTGCTATGGAAAATTGAGTGCTTCATAAAGATTCGCCGCTGGCTGAGATGGAGTAATCAGTGAAGTGATCTGACTTTGGTGGATTACAGTTACAGCGAGTCGTAAAGTCAGTTACAATGCCTTGACATTGTCTGTTGGACAATGCATGTGAAAGGAGTTGAAGTCTGACTCTGGCCCTCTGTCAAGGTCACATGGATTAGAAATGATTGAGTTTCCAATACTCTTCTGGGGAGTTCTGCATGATGAATCATCACTTCATTCCAAATCGACACCAATTAAGAAGGGTTTGTTTATAGCGCTCTGGGACATGCTGTGGATGTTCGCTTGGAACAAGCATTTTCACCCCCTTTCTCTTCTCACAAGAAACAGTGTGGCTTTTGCAGGGATTATGATAATGTGTGTTGGTGTTTTTGTATCTGTGCATGCTCCTGTGTGTACTGTGGGATTTGTGTTTGTTTCAGGCCTCTGGATCCACATTTCTATTTGCACACTTGTGCACATGCATGATGTGTGTGTGTGTGTGTGTGTGAGGACATGTTGGCACGTGTGTCCACCATCGTGTCACTCAGTGTTTATTGTGTAGCACTGCTCTGTTTGTGCCGGTGGCTTCATGTCAAGGCATGCTATATGAAAAGTGAGGTTGTGGAGCCTGGTGCTGGAGCCAGTGAATTCATTTGCATTCATTCCACTGCCTGTCTCTCCTCAGAGCCCATTCTAATTACCAGCAGCTCAGGTCTGCTACAACACTGCGCATACTCTCTGCCTCTCTCAGCCAGTGAAAAAATGGGCTGCTGGTGGTGCATTCTTGTAGCTTTGATACTACACTCTCTTTAGCTTGCCAGGAATCTCTTCATGTTGGTTGTTTGCTGTCAAACTCAGGCACTTTCTCCTGTTTTAGTGCAGTCTGAGGAAATCTAGTGTGTGCATGTGTGCAAACGAAATTCTTCCACACTCTGCATGTACTCGCGATTGTTTTGGGATGGAGGCAGAAGCTGTTTGTGTTCACATAGGTGTGAGAGCGTAGGAGAAGGAGAATTATGAGGCTTGATAAAAAAGAGTGCGAGCACTAATCCCCGTCATGGCCATTGTAGTGTTTCACTTCTTGAGTCTCAAACACCTGTCACGCCCTCTTCCTGCTGATGCAAATTACTGCCAAGGCTATAACTCACATGACATCTCCCCAGTACTGAGCATGCTCAGAAGCTCTTATAGACACTCATGTGCATACGTATGCTTGCATTTACTCACATGGACATATGACATGCACCATTGCACACACAAACACCTGCACAGCTCCATGGCAGGTGGCAATGACAGGGCACCCTGCAGCTGAGACAAGGTCAGGAAGATCAGGACACTGCTGTGCTCTCAGGAGAGATGAGCTGAGCTCAGCTAGCTGCTGGAACACTACAGGCTATACCCATGAAAAAAAGTTTAAATGGCCTCCACAGCAATGCAGCCGACAGTCATTAAGATCGAACAAAAAAGTTTGGTCTGGTTGTTCATTTGTGCATAACATCGGCTGACTAATTACAAGTTTTAAACAGATCATTTAAAATAGCGCAGGACTGAAGGAGGTTGCTTTTGTGAAAATGTAATTTCAGCACGAGCCCCTGCAGTGAAGCGTTTGAGTGATGGTAAGCCTCTTGCTGTTGAGCACAGGCGCTGCACTCAGGAGGTTTCATGTTGTCTCCAGAGAAATGCAACTTTCAGAATCACCTGCAGCCTAAACATGATTGTGAAGCTGCTCTGGAGTTGTTTTTGAAGATAGGGTACAAAACAAGCAATTACACAAATATGCACACAAACATACACCTCCATGAACATGCATACACACGTACTGGAGTCGCACCAATACACACACCGATGCACTCACAGTGAGTGAGTCCTCCGGTATAAAAAATCCGGATGATGCATGGCTGCTAATTATCAGGCTGTGTATGAAAATCGACTGGCTTCTGTATGAGAGGGGGGGAAAGCTCTTAGAGCACTTTGTTTCTTTATTTGTATTTTCTTGCTTTAATTGGACGGCATGATTGTGTCACTTTGTTAAATGGTGAGCTCGACGTTTATCCTCTGTGTCTGCAGAGATGAATCAATGGCTGTTTTTATTCTAATTGCAGTCTCAGAGTCCAGAGTCATCAACGTAATTATCAGCGTTTCAGTCGCCACTGCTGCTGTTTGCACCATCTTTGTTATCACTGTTATTACGGACGCTGTCGCCATTATCTTTATTATTTTCATCACCACGAACGCAGCCACTATCAGCAACATCATCTTCATCCGCGTCATCATGTTCCCCATGATCATTAGGAATATGAGTCCCTCTTATCATACACTATCGTTCTTATCGATATTACTATCCTTCACACCAACTTCATCAGCAGCCAGCCAATGAGAGGAGTCACATTGGAAGTTTTTAATGAGATAATGTCTTATCTCTGGTCAGGAGCGACGTTAAGACAAAGACGGATTATTAGAAAGAATCAGATGGTCAGCTATAGGCCAGAGTCCCATCTCATTACCACCCAAAATGAAGAACAAAAGCGTGAGCTCTAATTTCAGTTGTCTGACCTTTTTTATGGGGTTAATTATTTATTTCATGGAAGCACAGCAGTGGAATAAACTTTGTGGCAATTTTATGCAAGTCAATTAAGAAGCGAGATAGATGAAAAGCTATCCTAGGGGAAATTATTAGGCTTTTATTTTTAGAGTGGGGTGGATGATGTTTTTTTTTTTTTTTTTCTGGGATGGTCCAACAATTGTGTTAAATGTTCTCTAAAACGATCGTATTCCTCTGTTCGACAGGCAGGTTTGATATTGTTGAGGTCAGGCTCTATGGATTTTATACGCCTTCCCTGTAATAAGTGAAATTAACTCTGCACTGGAGCGCTGCATGGGCACAATAATGTGGAGAGGGAGGGAGAGAGGCAAGGGGGCGTGAGCAAACAGGGAGATTGAAGGAGAGGATGAAACCTGGTTAAATATTAGACTTTAAAGTTATTGTGGCTCATGTATTTGTGGTCCTCTACACGGCCAACCTGGTGGTCTCCTATTATTAAAAAAGCTATACATTTTCTGTGTGTTGCTTACACCACTTCTTAGGGATTGTACCGAAATAATTGACAACTGAAGTAGGGGTCCGGGTCCTTTTCAGCAGCATTACAATAACCAGATTCTGCTGTTTTAAATATAGGAACAAAGCAATGTAATCTCATCACCTCAACATCTAAAACACCTTTCTTTTGATGACTTATATAAGTAAATTATGAATATATATGCAGCTACTGTGTTATTTTTTATAAAGAGCTGTCTAAAGACTGTTATTAAAGTGACTGAATGAGTGAACAAAGGAGCAGGCGCCTGATTCTGATGAGAAAATAAAGCTGAGAGACAGAGGCTAGACGACCATCTGCATACGACTAAAGGCACCTTTATTAGAAAAGAAACACACAAAAAGCAATAATTTGATCTCACAATGACATTTTCAATATAACCTAGTGAAATAAAATATCATTAAAGAAGTTAGACTGTTTACTTCTTCCAAATAATCCAGCTGCCCTCCTCACAGAGGTAGCATGTAATTATCACTCTTTATTGACCTTCATCCCAATGAATCATTTCTCCACAGTCCCTTACTCTGTAGGATAAGTTAACATGCAAAAGACCTCGGTTTTTTTTCTTCTTCGAACAAATCACTCTGTAGCGTCGTTAAATTTCTCCACCCATTTACAAAAGCACCATGTACAGGTAGAGCTGAACATCTGCCACACTCGTCTCGACTGAGCGAGGTACATTTAAATGACGAGCATGAAGACTCTTCATAAACATTATTGCACAGGGATTATTTCGCACGCATGATTCATTTTTCATTCAAAGACTGTTAAATATGAATGTTAATATCCCTAACAAAGACAATTCCACTGTCATGTGAGCTAAGTCATTACAAACACTATAACTGTGTGAGCTGGTGTTTGAATCTGAGTCATATTTTACTCTGCTCTCTCTCTCATTACATTAGTATGAGTCGACTTGAAAAGCCTAAATTGTCATAAATACGTAATCTGTTTGCTATTTCAGGTCCATCTCACCTACAGTAATGCATTTTTAATACCTAGCCCAAATACCTGTTACCTGTTACATTTGCAGTAAATCCCCCCAGATCTCCCTTCTGCTGGCTTTAAAAGGCTTTTCCTCATATCTTGCTTATGTAACCAAAAGCTGAGGATTCTAGGAAAATATCTCATAAGCGACTTTCAAAAGTGTCTGGAGGGCTAAGTCTCAGAGGAACCCCAGGGAGGAGGATGCTCGACACTGTCACGACTGTCACCCAGAGCTGTACAGACCCCACCCATGGCTTTTATCAACTCCCCACAGACTTGATTTAATGTTTTTTTTTTTACTCCTGGCAATACTCTGCTTGACCTCTGCTCTACATCTCCAGGCCTATTTAGGTTACATCTTCTATGTGACAATTCATCACAGCTTGCGTGTTTCATTTGACTTTGTTCGAATGGAGAAAGAGGGGAAGAACGACTTAGCAACTTTCTCTCTGCCATTTGTGCGTTCGTGAGAGAGAAGAGACAAACTCAGTCAGTTTGTGGATCTTTTGTGAGCGGAGACCCAAAGCTGCCTTAGCTAAGCCCTTTAAAGCACCATCTGGCAGCCCAGGCCCCTGTGTCACCCTACTCACCAAGATTACATTCTCCTCTGGCCCGCCATCCCTGTCCTTTCTCCTCCCCTCCTGTCCACTTTACACACGCGCCATGCTTTTCACTCACAACCAAACACAAACAGCAGGTGACTAGACTATGTACCCAAAGCTTCTGAAATTCAGCTTTTCTGGAAAGTTTAAATTATGAGTAAAGTAAATGTCATCTGAGACTACAGAGATCGACGTTTATTTGTTGTTGTTTTTTTATGTTTTAAAACAATTGCAAGGCATTTGGGGTTACAATTTTTCTACTTAAACACAATGTCAGGAATGCACGGAGACCAGTTTAAATCTAAACTGCAGATTGATGATTCAGAAATTATTTTTCAAGACTGAAGAGTTGATTCACGAAACACAGCTTTATTTCACATATTCTTCTTGCTTGTTTTGGATCATTTTACTAACTAGGGCATGATGTTTCAAAGTCATTGGTATATAGCAGGCAGAGAAAGTCTAACTAAGACGCCAACAATGAATCACATTTTGTAAAAGCATTGATCCAGAGGGGCTCGCTTCCAGAAAAACACAAGGATCTCTCTACATTTATGATCTTCTACTCCCCAAATGTTCTGGGGAAAATGATGGAAAAAACATAAATTGATAAGTAATTGTCAGAGCAGAAATATTTGTTGTTTCACTAAGTGTGCCTTATCACTTACTAGCTGAATAATAGAAAACATTAAATTAGAAAATCCCCCCCAATGGAAAGTCCTGAAATAATAAATGATGTTTCAAGAGTAAGTTCTTTTTTCAGAACATATATATATTTTTTAAACTATTAAATTCTAATGTTGCATGCCTGTGCTAAGTGTGGTTACACATTGTTATTATCGATATGCCAGTATAACCTAACACAGCCTATTTATTTCTTCATCTCCTTTTTATAAATCAAAATACAGCCAAACTGTGCCTCACGATGGGATGCCATTCTTCCTCTCTTTTGTTGACCTTTCAGGTCATAGTGCAGCATTCGGCTGAGCTACAGCCCCAGCTAGTGTGGCTACTGTACAAAATTCTCATTAAATATATATTTTTAACTTTTGTGTATGTTTCTCAGGTAACTTCTTTTAAGCAAAATTCTAATCAGTCTGCAAAGAATCCTAAACAACTGTGTATCTACTTTTACCAAAGGCTCTCAGTATGTCTTGGCACATTTAGAGCAATCAGGCCTGAAAAAGAGTTTGCTACCCAGTTGATGTGTTTTGATTTGGGGACACGCCTGTGGCTGACAGGTGCACATTGTGATGTCTAAGAGAATTTGTCAGCTTTGAATAAATCAAAACTCTACTTTAGCAGAAACAGTTACAGTGGTTTTAGTATTTCAGACTCCCTTATACTGCTCTCCAGTCCAAGTCAAATCTAGAGTCAACAAAGTCCCATTCAAGTCAAGTCTCAAGCTGACTGTGGATCAAGCACAACTTGAGTGCTCATTGCCTAGCTCTGGAAATGTACTGCCTGTGATGGGTTTTTTTTAGAAAAGCCTTTTTTTTGTGACAAATGTTTAAAACATCTACCTCCAAAAGGAAAAAATAAAAAACCTTGAAGCAAAGGATTCCTGGCTGAACTCAAAGGACTCCCAGTTACTGATGAATCAGAAAGACTGCTAAAAACTGAGACACCACTTTAAAGCTCCTGCTGCATTACAATGACACACTATGCAGAGCTGCTCCAAAAGTGTTCTGTCACTTTTCCCTAAGCATGTAATTTTTAATACTCAGAGGTGGTTCAGACTAAAATAACTTCCATTTCCCACATCCATTAGATGAGACTAAACAGCACCTCCAGGTGATGACACAAATACATTTCCTGTCATTTTACCAGGCCTCTTATGCAGGCTGTTTATGTGCAGTCTGATTAGCTGGAGATATCGCCATGTGATTTAGTGTGGTGAGAAGAAGCAGGATGGGTTTTATAGGACAATGCAATATGATGTATTTTCTCAGGAGACTTCAGTTATTAAGGTTTGTGCAGGTGCTGTGCATTGCAGGATATGAGACATCCACTCTTGGAGAAGATTTACAAACTATAAGTAACCACACAGTTTCATCTGTTGTTATTAAAAAAAAAACATACTGAACATGCCAAAAATATCTCATTTAATGTGTGAGCTTGTAGTGTGCATCATAGCAGATGGCCCAGAGCGATAAACAATGGAGCAATGAGGTGTAGTTAGACCCCCCTGCATGTTTGTGTAAAAGAAACTAATGTTTGTGAGTAATGGCCTGTCATGAGTAAAGACGAGACAATTTTGTTCTTTCCAGTATGCAGAAAATGGAGAAAAATGTTTGATTCACAGGGTTTGGAAATGTAACAGAGACAATTCAGCCATGTTGGAACATCAGTAACCAGCAGCAACATGAAGAACTTCATTTGTTGAATCCATTTTGGAAACTGTAGTTTCAAATGTGCAGATTTACACTGTGCAGAAAAAGCAAAGGCAGGATCATAAGTACGATTATTATAATGTTCAAAAGGCCATTTCAGTGGGACAGATTGCATCATGGAGAAATAACTGTGGAAACGTTTATATACCGTTGACTGTCCTGTCATTGCCTTCCAACAACACTGCAACAGTATTTATCTTGTAAATGTGGGTTTCGAACAAGTGAGAGTGATAAAACCCGATGTGCTGTGTGTTTGTCGATGAACATTGGCGTGTACGACATTGTGTGTTGTCTTACACGTCCGTTCAAAAGGTTAATTTAGTGAAAAGAGATCAGAGCGGTATGACTTTATCATTACTTCAAATATCAGTGCATGTGTCTAGATTTAGCATTACGGTAATGGTCGACAATAACACATTTCACAACTGTTTCCCTGCAATATATGAAGAAATTGTTGCCTCAATTTCAGACATAATAGTAGCTGAGAAGCATATTTGAGCATCATGCAGGTTTTTTTTTCATGTTAGCAATAGAAAACTATAGAGAACAAAGATTATTTCATTATTTTTCTTTCCTCAGTTATTGTTATTGTTCCAGGAATCATAAAATCTCTTCTCTGGTGTTGTTCAGGTATTACTTACAGTTGAATAGGGATGTCCGTGGTATTCTCCCAGGTGGGTTTCAATTCCAGATACTAAATTATTGCTGACAGTTTGGCAGCAAATTGCGGGAGAATACTTTCTATCTACCGGATTCTTGACTCCTTTGTCCCTTACTATGAGTTTGAGACTAATGTTACATCTATTGTCAATACAGCTGGAAAGAATTGGTCTTTTGGGAGGAAGGATTTACAATGTACGTAGAACCATACGCAGCCATATGGCTTGGGCTATCCCTATAAACACTGATAACTAATAATGTCCCAGGATGCCGGGTGTTCACTCGTGACTACACACTACAAACAGGTGCATGCTCATTGATACCCATGCCAAACAACCTCATCGTCATCGTCTGCATAGACACACATTCACACATTGAACAAACATATGCGGGCATTTTTCATTTGGCAAAACTGTAATTAGCTGCCTGCTTCTGAAAGACAGACTGGAAAGGGAGAGAAAAGCAGCAGGAGGGAAGAACTGGGGAGAGGGAGGGTTATGGTGAAAGAGAATGATAAATGATGGATCGAGAGAGACCCCGAGGTTAGCAGTGTGAGGGAGTTACAGCTGGCTAGCTCATTCCGTCGAGCTACAGATCTCATAATAAACATCACATGGGTAGTTTGGGCTGGCGGGTGCAGATTAAGCCAGAGCTGTTAGCTCTTTAAAGACTGTTCAATGTTGCAGGCAGCCAAGAACCTATTTATAGGCTGGCTGGAAGTGTATCAAAGCAGGTAGGAAGGGAAGATGCTGGACAGGCACAGTATTCAAGCTGATTTATGTCCCTCAATCAGTGTAATAACAATAAACTGTCAACTAACACGCCACTTTTATTTGTAATTTATGGCACTGCGCTCCTAATAAACCTTTCTTTATTTCTCCCCTGTCCCTCCCTCCTCCTCCTCTGCCTCTCGCTGTCTCTCTCTCCGTCTCTCTGCGCAGAGCTGCCCAGCAGTCCAGGTGGTCAGTTCACATTTCGCCCGCTGCCCCCGCCGCCCCCGCCGCCCCATGCCTGCACTTGTGCCCGCCCAGCGCCCTACACTCAAGTCAGCCTGCAGAGAAAGACCATGCCAACGCGGTGCCAGTCCAGTCAGGGCAGCCAGGGGGCAGACACCAGCTCGAGCACAGACCAGGCACAGCTTCACAACAGCTGGGTGCTCAACAGCAACATTCCCCTGGAGACCAGGTAAGAGAATAGCACAAATTACCTCCAGATGCATTCATTAACATCATCATCACAATGTTTATAATGCTTTTTATTTTAACAAATGTTTGGAACTAACAGGGGGCTTCTTTCCAAAATGCTGTAAATGTCTGTAGCTGCAATAATGTCATTTTGCAATGAAACCCTTCAAATGAAAAATATCTTCTAGGCAAATTGCCCTACTTCAGCATAGTGTCACTTGATTAAAGACATTTCTTTAATCTCACAAATGAGGATCATTGGATTAAAGTGTTAGTGTGAGTTGGCAGAGTCTCGTAATTTCTCAGAAAAATCAGAGTCAAATGATTAAGAATGAATGTTGGACTAAAGGATTTGGACATGTTTTGCACGTGTGGAAAGGAGTAAGTAGAACACCAGGCAGGCCTCTAGGGTATTATTACAGGACTTTTCAAAGCATCAAAGTCAGAAAGAATTTTTTTTTTTTAAGTTCTTTTCATTCTCATACCCCCCACTGATGACAGATTCACCGGGGGACAAGCATGTGAGTTTGTACTCGCTAATGAAAGGATGACATTCAGTTTCAAGTGGAATTACTCTTTTCCGAAACACATTGTTCAATCTCAAAGTGCAGTGCCTGAGAAATATACTGCCGAATGCTTAAAGCCGCCGGAATTCCATCCTATCAAACAGAATACAGCAATTGCTTTCTGCAGAAGTAATAATTGATCAGAGAATTATTTAGGAGATACTCATTTGCGAGACTGCAATAAGAAGCAGCAAGGTGCAAAAGAAGGTTTGCATGTTTAATGAGGAGCTCTGTGCAGCAGAATTCTGGTATTATGAGTGAGGATGAGATTGGCAGGCTGCCCCGACAGAAGAAGATGCTTTAATAAGTTATGCATTAGGCCATAATTAGATCTTACCTCATTCAAAAGAAAGGAAGAATAAAATTAGATCCAGTGACAATTTGAATTAATCACGGAGCAGACATGAAACTTCATGTAAGAGACTTGTCAGAAGTGCATTGTAATTACATTACTCAAGTGTGTGTTTGCTTTCAGTGAATATCCTGCATAAACAAAAAAAAACAAAAAACACGCTTCTTTCTGGTCTCAGATCGTTCAAAGAATATTTGCTGAACATAAAGAACTCGCTCCCAAAGAGAGATGTGATTATAAAACTCAATTTCCGCCGTGGCTCTGTATATTGGATGGGGCCTTTTTTTGTAGTAATACATTTTTGCATTTGGGAGTTTATAGTCAAATAAGTTTCATTTGATAGGGCGCTATTAGTTCTGAACCATAAAATGTAATTATATTCATAGTCAATAGAATAGTATCCCTTCGTAACATAATTCAGATATTATTGGCTCTTTTCTATCTAGCTTTCGGTGGGTTGAGGACTAAAAAATGACTTCACTGCTTAACAGATTGTGTTTGGATTTAATATTCCAGCACTCTCCTCTCTTCTCTTTCTCAGACACACTTCTAATCTAAAGATTTCATTTTTAGCTCTTACACTGATGCAGCTGCTATCAGCCCAATCTAAGGCATGAGATTAAAGATTTATCAAGTATTTACAAATTTGACATGAGGACTCACGCCAATGGAATTCTAATTAAGGCTGTGACCTTAATAAAAAAATAGGGGGGGAGAAAGGATATCTGTTGTTGTCAGGTACACTTCAGCTTTCCCGGGATGTGTATTTGATGAATCTGTATTGAAACGTATTGATGTTGTGACAGCAGAGATTAAGATTGTTTGAAGTGTGCATAGATTTCCTTTTCAGCTGCGTATCCGTTATGTTTCTGGAGAAGCTGGCCCGTATAAGTGGCAGGATACAGACATGGATATTCAATATATCTGACTGGAGCTCACACTGGGTGTGTTAAGAGGCATAACAAATGTTGGGACTGTAATAAATTGACTGGTGCCCTGCCTACTTTCTTCTCTTACACTGTGCATGGGCAACAACAACACACCAAAATCAACTTTCACAGGCACACAAACACGAAATATGTCTGCAGACCTGAACACTGCTCACAAAAACCTCCACCCACACACCAACAGCTACGCGCTTGTACCCAGGTAGAGACAGCCTTCGGGTGCTATAGTCTCCGGCCTCCTGGAGAGTGGGAACTCTCATTTTCTTCTTGTCTCGGGGGAAATCTGCCCTCTGATATGAATTCAGAGCTTCCTGGGCGTCGCCCCTGGATATTGTCTGTGAAGATCAAAGACATGGAGTCAGGAAGAACACTGAAGCCTTTATAAAAGCACCTCAAAAGGAGACAAGAGTTCCATATGCGTTGACAAATGCAATTTCTTCAGATGGATTCTGATCCCTTTTGCTCTAATCCACCTTCAGCAGAGAAATAAATGCACCACAGCGGGCACAACCTGTGTACTGGCCTTAAAAAACGTGAAAACACTCACCCTGTTTGACAACTCTTTAGGTATGCTTGTCTTGTGAGGGCATCTCAGCGCAGAGTAATGTTTCTATATGTGTGTGTGTGTGTGTGTGTGTGTGTGTGTGTGTGTGTGTGTGTGTGTGTGTGTGTGTGTGTGTGTGTGTGTTTGCTCCAAGTTTATTTCTGGCCTCACATAGTTGAACTACCATTGACCCTTAGGTGTGTGCTTGTTCCATGTGCATCCTCCTGTGTCCCCCCCCCATCTGACTCACAGCCTTCAGCAGATGTTAGATGGGTGGATGCAGAGAGGAGAGCCGGTATACCAGGAGAGATGGATGTCATCTGTCTTTCATGTTAACCACAGCCACAGGGCCACATCATAGACAGAGAAAGAGAGAAAAACACAGAAACAAAGTGGGGGGTGGGGCGGGGTCCAAGTAAAGTAAGTACCGGTAACTAAAACGCACAGACAACATACCTATCTGGCCCCAAACTAGGTCTATAGCTGACTGCTTATAAAAAAAATTATTAAAATAAAATAAAATGAAATGCTGAGATTTACTTGTGCACCAAAATTGTTGTTTCTTTCTAATCCATTTCCCAGTTTGAATAAAACGTAAGTCTTTTTGTATTGCTCTTAAACCTGCTTTGCCTAATGTCAAGCACATTAAATTGCCTCTTTGTTTAAAAAGTCCTACAGAAAAACACTTGCCTTGTCTAACCTTGAAATAAATTTGTCCGTTCCCTATGCAAATCACTATGTTCCAAGAATTTTCATGTGATTTGCATGACAAAAGTGCCACTGTCGGCTTTCCCCTCTCGTG
This sequence comes from Symphodus melops, assembly GCF_947650265.1. Classification (NCBI taxonomy): domain Eukaryota; kingdom Metazoa; phylum Chordata; class Actinopteri; order Labriformes; family Labridae; genus Symphodus; species Symphodus melops. The sequence goes on from NC_136699.1 coordinate 19,726,169, forward strand.
CATCATGGTACCAAAACTTACTTTACAGAAAATTCTTGAAACCCTCAGACCAATGGCACAATTTAGTTCTCCTTTTAAGGCAACATCCATCTTCAAGGCTGAATATGAAGCTAAATGACTTGAGAAGATGGATGTGTTTTTGCCGTGTATGAGGGTAAATGGATGAGGAACAGGGCGGGTGCTGTCTGGTGTCCTAAGACAGTGTCAGTCTGCTGTCTGGCCCCGCTTTAATGGCCTGTCCTCTGAGGGCTCTTCAGAGACCGCCTTCCAACCAGCAGCCTGTGACCTCACAACCTCCGTGCACGGACAGAATAACACTCTGGCAAGTCGCATGTCTTTCTCCACATATCGCACTCATAGCCGGTATTAACCCTCAGAGAGCGTGTGGTAACCTGGGGCAATCATTGCTGCCGGAGAACTCCAGGAGCTCCAGGATATGTTTTTGTCATAGAAAATGCATACACACTGCAGAGAGGGGAAAAAAAACAATGATTCATCCATGTTCTTTACATTATTTATTTTTTTTTACCTCAGCTGTTTTCTCCAGTATAACCATTCTTTGTTTCGCTGCCACACCAGCAGCCTTTGTTCATTTTCTGATGGAAGTCAGTGCGACCGGAACAAGCTGCAACGGCTTCTAATTGCCTTCCAAGATTCACTTTTCCAAATTGCATAATTTCCAAGCCCCCTCATCTCTACTTCCTCATCTGACACCCTCCAACTGCCTCCATTATCCAAACACAGTATAGATGAAATGCTACCTCCATTAATTGCCCCTCAGCTGATTCTCGTATCATCATCCACCATCGACGTTCTCTTTTTTTTTTTTATCATGAAAATGAACCTCATCTTGGTTTAACTAATACACCCGTATAACTTAAGTAGTCGCTTTGATGAGTCAAAAAAAGGAATAGGTGAGTCATTGATCTTTGGCTGCCAGGCTTTTTCATTCTCTTTCATTCCAGTGCTGCTCTGCATTACAGTCTCTGCTCATAATGTTGCACCAGAGAAGCACTTTGTCAAATTTGGGCTCCCTCACTGCTGAAGGACTCGGAATAGAAAAGCTTCTGCTTAGCTTCTGCTGCCAATGCAGTATCTTCAGCGTGTTGCGGGTGTGTCACGCAGCAGCTTGTGGCAGCATTATTTTCTATTGTTTAACTGGTTGTATAGTTCACTTAATGATAATAATGTCTCTGTTTTACATTTGTCGAGAGTTTTTTTTGAGAGAATTTATAGAAGAGCATAATTTAAATTGCGAGAGGAATAAGCTCTCAGGGACTTTCTTTAACTACTTTCTTTCTTGATTTGAGCTTCTAGATGAATCTTTCATGAAGCATTACTTGCAAGTTTTAAAGACCACTTAAATTAAAAGCACACAAATGCAGACAAACATGTTGGATATTAAAGGTTTAACTGAATTACTTAGTTCTTGACATTACTGAAAGCTTTTAGGACTGTGAGTTTTGGAAGGGCTGTATCTTTACAGCTTGGCAAAGTGGAACAGCCTGTCATGTGTGTGATATGTGAATCCTGAGCCAGACTTTGTGCGTCATTTAAAAAAACCCCCCCAAAAAAACAGGAGTGGGGTCTTCTCTAAAATCCCACACCTTGGGGGCCCTTTAAATGAGTTTCAGTCAGGCGTACTTCAGAGTGGGAATGAATTCCACCGAGTGCAGATTTGCATAAATAGAAACAGAATAGGGTAGCAGATACCTAGGAAAAGATGATGTGTGTGCAAGCTAAGCTAATTGGTGAAGGATTGAAACACCTTCCCAGTTCTGTACGGTGACTGTGAATGTTATAATAAGTTAAAATCTGCTTTATAACGACAGAAACAGTAGTCCCAGAGTGACAGGTATTTTGTGGAAGGGGCTCCCATAAACCGAGGACAGCAATTAGCTAAAACTGAAACCTGCAAAATGTGTTATCACAACCAAGGAGTTCTGCGTCTGCCCAAAATGCTCTACACAGGACTTCATGTTCATACTTAACATTTAAAACATCAGGGGTGGTGTCACTACACTAGGTTCTATAATAGCAGAAAGCATTAAAAGGAAGAAAGTAATGCACTGAGTATTTATCTGCTTTGATATGAGCTCCGACGAGCTCGATACCCACAGTAATAATAGAGATAGATTCCCAAGGCCAAGTGCATCAATAACTAGTTTGTGTGGGTGAGGTTAATTGTGTAAAAAAGAAATTCCATTTGTATCTCGGACTTCCAATCGTATTATAAAGCCAAGGGCAGCATGTCTGCGTCCTCTTTGCTGGATTTGGGGAAAGTGTACAACATATGTAATTATGCATATCTACCAAAAACATGATCAAGTGTTGGAAATAAAAAAAACATTAACAAGAAGGTTCAACAGCCTTCCTCTTCTGTCCAAATCAGGAATTAATTATTTCAACAAGCACTAAGGACTCCAGTCAGCAAATCATCCACACTGTAAGATATGTATTGGACATATAAAATATTAACAGGGGTAGGAACAGTAGCTCATGGTCGGGGCTAACTTAACAGTCATGTGCAAGGTTTTGAAAGGGCTTTGTGTTTCTTCCACAGACACTTCCTGTTCAAGCAGGGCTCTGGTTCATCAGCTCTCCTGTCTGGGGCCGGGCAGGGTTACCCCCTGACATCTGGGACTGTGTACTCTCCTCCACCCCGGCCTCTGCCTCGCAGCAGCGTGACCAGACCACTGTTTACCTTCAACAAGCCTCACCGCTGCTGCAACTGGAAGTGTACAGCCCTGTCTGCGTCGCTGCTTACTCTCACCCTCGCCCTGTTGCTCACATACGTCATCGGTGAGTTACGGTTCACAAGAACTGTCCAGACCACAAGTTTGTCAGACAACTCCCATTGTTGCTTTTGTTGGTGCTGATTTTATTTAAAGAATGTTGGTTTTCAAAACACAGTAGATTGTAAGATGGGCCAAGGAACTGGAAGGCTGGACGAGAGACTGCCTCATTAATAAAAAAAGAAAGAAAAGGAATCAATAGAAAATACAGGCACAGCCGAGCAGTGTGTTTTACACAAACAAGCTGTTGTAGGCATCAAAGGTTGATACCTACAACACTAAAAGAAGGAAAGAGGAAAGAGCAGGTTATGTATTCTAAATATAACTCTTTAGACTGAAAGTTATAAAACCAATAACTCACCTTAACTCAGTCACCTGTTTCTGTCTCTCTAACACACCCACAAGTATACAACACACAACACCCTTTACCCCTCTGTCAGTGTGATTTTAAATTTTAACATCTAAGATTGTTTTGACTTATGGACTTAGTTTATTAAAAAAAATGATGACAGTTTTTTTGTTGTTGATTTGAACATATTGGTCTTATTTTTTCAAGTTCAGGCCTTGTGCTCAAACACTGATTCATATTTGTTTAAAATCACATTAGTGACAGTTTTGGTTCTGAATACTTGCACCTGCTCTTTGAGAACTCCAGATGAATCTATTATAGTTCTGACACTGTGTCGATCAATGACAGTTTTCATGATTGGTATTCATTTCGAGATTATTAAACATAATCTGGATCAAGAGAGTTATTAGAGTCATTCCTCCATTTTTGATAGATGTTCAGCAGAGTTTTCAAAATCACAAACAAATTCATGTATCGATCCCTGTGATTGCGTCCATGTCCCTGTTCCTTCTCAACCTTGGCCCGTCGCTCAACCTCAACACATCGCCCCAAAGTGCAGATATCACAACCCTCCACCCAGCCGCTTCATTTCCTTCCTATGGTGGTGCTCAAGGTCACACTTGGGCAGACAGGGGGTTCACATTAATCACACACACACACACACACACATCACAGACGGGACATCACACGCACACTGGCGAATCCATGCAGATTAATCCCCAGGCTGAACCATGCTATTCCATTAATGTCCCGGCCTCGGTAATTAGTGCATTAGTGAGGAGTGTGAGTGATGACTTGGAGACGACATCACCTTTTAATTGGTGTCATGCTCCAGTCCTGCTTGGCAATGATCGATCTGCATGTTGACATTACCATGGCAACTCTACCAAGACTTATGGGATGTAGGCACAGATGATATGTTAGCCTGTAAATCAAAGATATTCTAATGGCGAGATTAAAGCGGTCATGGACTTAGTGTCTTTGTCTAGGGGGAGAGGTTGAGACACGGGCCATGAGATGATTAGGTTCCCTCATTACATAATGATTCAGTCATTTTAATGAATTAATTAACAGCCATGCACAAAAAAAGGGTTCTCCTCCAGTAGTTTGGCACTGTTTCATCTTCATCAAATAATATCCATGTTTACTTTCTCTGTGTTTACTGATTTTGTGAGTGTGTGTGTGTGTGTGTGTGTGTATGTCCCATTAAAATAGGTTCTTATTGAAGATTAATTATTATTATCATAGGAATTACAATAAGAAACAGAATAAATAATATCCAGTGTTTAATATATGATAATGAATGATCCTTAATTCCAAATATAATCAGCTCCTTCAGGGGATTCGACTGTGCCCGGGCGGTTGTGCATATTTATTGTTATTGTTTTATTGAAGAGGCTTCTTTGTGGATTATTTTTTTTTTTTTTTTGGTGGATTTTGACTTTCCTTTCTTTTCTCATGTCCATTACATCAGTCAATAACTTGATTAGTGATATAAAAAAGAACAATGTTAAAAAAAAAAAATCTCTTTGCTTACAACTGCCGCTAACTCTCAGACTAAAAGAATGATTGGTTGATATTTTATGAATGAAATGATTATGGATAAAAAAAAGTAAATTATGAAAAGATACCAATGGTAAAATAGTCCTCATCGAGAGCCTTATGTATTTGCATCAATGCTCAATGTATGTTTTTTACCCTGCAGTAGGTGACTTCTGTGTGTAATGTATGTCAGCGTGATTCTGCACACGCTGCCAACTTCAGTGAAAAAAAACAAAACATATTCCTTTATGATCGTGCCAAGCTGGATTCCAACATTTCACATTGCTGGACATGCTTCCCCCTCTTGGTGGAAGCCATTTTTAACACAGCTGTTATTTTTGGCTGAATCTTCATCTTTACTCACGATGCCCAGCCATAACTGTGCACTTCCTGCTGCATGGAGCGGCATGTTACTGCGCAGGGAAACTGATCTCACATGCTAAGTGAAGGCACAGATTGAACCAGGAGTGAACCAGCAAGGTCCGTGCAGCAGATCCTCATGAACCTCCTAATATTAGATCTTGAAATTGCTCATTTGTAGCAAATCCTCTTACATCGACAGTTTGGAACAAGTGTTCAATATCCACCTTAAATGACTGTCAGACTTTAAAGCTCTTTGTGAGTAATAAGACTTGTTTATTGATTTGGGTTGGGGGGGGGGGGGGGGAGTCACCCAGCAAATAATGAGGCAATAATATTAAGTCTCAAATTAAGGTTTTAAATTAGCACAACAATAGGACGATGCATGATTGCAGAGATAACGCTGTGCCTAAGTGATTGCTGCGTATGCCCCCTGTTGTTATTAGCTAAGGCAGGCCTCCTCTCTGTCTTTACTGCCCTCTTTCCTCTCTTCCCGTACCCCCTGGTGTTTCAGGGGCTGCGAATAGCTTTGTTAATTTGTTTATCTCCCTATGTACCCCTCCCTCATGCAGTCGTAGCTTGTTATTAAGCACAACACGGCCATCAGATATGAGCAGCAGGCATTATGATAGCGAATGGGGCATTTAAGGAGAGATAGAGGACAGATTAAGATTGCATCTGTAATCTTGAAGAATATTGCTTCTGACAACACTACCAGTAACTCGTTTTCTATTCTAAGCCCCATTTAGGTTCTGCCCCCATAAAAACCTACGTACTATTGTTTTATCACGCTGTCAAAAAAGGCTAATTAGAGTGTTTTCTGCATTAATGAATGTCTTGCTGATTTAAACAGTTACAACGCTCGGTTGTTGAATCCAATCTGAGATGAGGGCGCGATGTGTCGGTTCTGAAGGATAATCATCTCTATGGCAACAGGAAGAAGCTTTTGACGCACGCGAAATGAGCAAGTCAGTGGCACCCTGCAATCAAATGATCACCTCTAAATCACATTTCAGCACACACAGCAACACAGACAGTGTAGACTTAAAGCTAGGCTTCTGTGTATCTGCAGCATGAACTGCTTCAGGGGACCTGGTGGTTCCACAAAGAACCAAATGACTCATTAGTGGCTTATAAGTTCATTATTTTCACACAGGCTTCCTTCAGTAAATCTGCTTTCACTGTTTGATGGCAATTCAGAAGCATCTGCCTCTGAAATTAGCCATAATTCACAGGGGTCAGACTCAGTACAGTCTCCAATTGAACCCAAACAAAGACAGATGGTGTCTCTGGCTGTTTATTATAGCTACAAACTACTGATTATTATTATCTATAAATCTGCAGAGAATGTTCTTTTTGGTTCTCTAATGATCATGATGCCTTCTTATCGCTTTTGTTGGCAACAAAAGATATTCAGTTATAGGAATACTCAAAGACAAAAAATGTCTATTAGATAAGAAGCAACAAATAATAGACATTTTAGTAAATCGAATGAGGCGAGTGCTGCACAGGGTAAGAAAATAGAACAATGATGTGAAGAAAGGAGACGGGGCAGAGGTTAAATAGCAAATAAATAAATGACAGTGCAGGTTATTTGCAAAAAAGAGTTCATGGTAAGAAAAATTGGCAGACTAAACTGGAAAATCTAAGGCACTTTGAGGCAGCATAAAAATCCTTTATTGAACAGAGATGTCTGCACGTTTCTACTCCCATGAGTTTGTTCAGCCAGTTTTTCATTTTGAATTCAGTTTGAAACTCTTTTATGATATGCAATAGACGTATCTAGTTAATGATTTACAGATATAATAAAGACTAACATGTAGCAAACCTTAGAGACAAATAAAGCTACTTTATATTTTCAAAATGGGCATAGATTGATTGATAAATTAACAGACTTATAGAAAATAAAACATACGATAGTGCTGAAATATATTTTCTGATTAAACTATTAAACTCAAAAGAATGTGATCAATAAACCTATTGGGTGAGTTTTGAAATATCTTTGTCAAAAATGTTCAGTTTTTTTGTGTCCTGGTGTTAATGTTTTACTCTTCAAGATCATTATACACTCATTTATATAAATATGGGCTTTCTGAAGCTAATTTTAAAATCCAAATAATAGATTGATTTTGTAAATAACAACTGCAGCTCTGATCAAACCAAACCCTCTTGAAAAATCATCACTCCCCCTTGATTTGGATTTGTCCTTCAAATGTCCTAGTAGGCCTTGTTCGTCTCGGCTTCAGGCAGATTACAGCTTATCTGTTCTCCACTTTATTGACCAGCCTGACTTACAAGTAAAACAAACAATGGTAGAGTTTATAAGTCAGCCACACACAAAAGACCAAGCAGACATCTACTTATACTTAATGATGTCATTAGTCATTGAAGATAGGTCAACTGATTAGACAATATAAATGTATGGAGACTACAGAGCATTTTTGTAAAATACATCGTTTTCTATTATAGTCATGTCGGTTTCCTTTTCTTGCTCAGTACCTGACAAAAGAAAAAAAGGAGGTACACTGAAAGACAGCCAACTCAATCACCATGTTTTTTTAGTGCTCAGATAATGAACCACAACGTGCAGACTTTAAATAAGTGTCATTTTGTAAAAACTAAAGGTAGTGACAAAATCATATTAGCAAATAATATGAATTGTTTTACCTCCTACTGTTGTTATATTATATCTGCAGGAGTCAAAATATGTGGTGTCACTACACAAGCCATTTTACATGATGGGAAATGATGCCCAATAATTTCTTCGTCTATCAGCTGTTTAATCTGCTTGTCACATTATGACAGCACAGAAGAGACCGTGTGAAGTCTGGTGTTAAAGCCTCTGGTAACCTTTGCTTGATAATCTGGCCAAAGTGCATTAATTGGTTAATGACAGTGATGGATTATCATGCTGCTCATTTGCAGATACAGCCAATAGTTTTGATCATATTTAATGTGTTAAATGGAGTCCAAAGGCTTATATAGGCTAGAAAAGATTATCTTTTCAGACGGCTAATAAAGTTACTAAAGCACAGCTAGGACTACTTACGACTTCTTCTTTTTTTAAGTAAGCGTTTCCAAAAGTTGCAGGTAGCTTTTAATGGCTTATTATTAACACCTTCATTTGAGCCATTGTTTCACTGTTTATGAATTATTATATTAACTAATATCAGCTGTCTTAAAATAAATCTGCATAGACCGAAAATCCCCATAAAATACATTTGAATTCCCCCCTCCCATTTTTGATCAGTGTAGCCCCACAGTAAACCCTCCTTCAGATGCCAGTTGTCCCTAAAATAAAGCAGCTAAATGCAGGAGAGATAAGAGAATACAAGAGGAGGCTGACTTGTGTTCCTCTCTGACTAAAGGTGAGAAGGTGAGTTGCCAAAGATAGGCTACATAATATATGTCTCTCTCTTGTAAGCTCGCAGTGATACTCCAAAGTTGTTTGTGGCCCTTTTTTTGATGACTGTGGCAATCGTTTTCACTTCAGCTTACGTGTATTTTTGAAACACCGGCTAACAGCTGTTTGAAAAAGCATAAAAGAGACGGTAAAAAAAACTATATCTTAATGAGTTTTAAAGCTCTTCCAGTAAAAAGCATGGGGGGTCACAACGGAAAAAGATTGAGACCATTGATTAGTGGTACAGTAAAGTGTCTCTCAGAAATGCAGTTTCTTTATGATTCAGTCGTACTGCTGGTCGCTCGACTGAACCTGACTCTAAACCTGCATAAGTAGCAGCTGTTACAGTATGTGAACAGGGGAGCTGTATCTGAAGAAAGTAGCCTACCCAAAGAAAGTAGCTGATGCCAGCTCCAAAAGTTGCTAAAGTAAATGATAAGGATATTTTTTCTTTGAGTTGTAAGGTGAATGAAGTCTCTGTCACAAAATGACTACGTTTCTCAAAGTTGTAGTGACCTGGAAAAGAGCAGAGTAGCGTGCAGTAAATTGGATCAGGCGTAGGTTTCTAAGCAACAAACGACACAACTGGTAAAAAAAAACCAAAAAAAAAACCTAATCCTAATTACTGATAAAAATAATTATTTCAAAAGATGGTGTGTGCAGCCTCTTCAGTCAGAAATGTTTCAATACATGGTTTTAAGAGTTTATATTGTGTTTTTCAAACGTGAGTTTCAGTTCATTTCTAATATGCAAAGCAATTAAGAAAGTATGCCAACAGAAAGTCATGGCATAACACGGGTTGGCCTCATTTTTAAAATATACTGTTGAAAAAAGGACAAAGAGGCAAAGACTCTGAACAAACTCATGTAATAGCAGAGACATGCTTAAAAATAAAATGATACTGAGAGTCTGAATAGGAAAAGCCCACAAGCGCTAATTCATTCTGTGCAGAAGAGCTACTTTTTCACCAGCCTGAACGTGTTCCCCAGGCGGTCACACATACAGCACTCTGCAGACATGCTATGTGAAATATTGTTTCACTGAGTAGGATGAAAATGCTTTAAAACATTTTGAACATTATGTAACATCAGGTCCTGATGCTATGTGGTACATAGCTATATATAGCACAAAAGTCAACAAGCAAATTGATGTAATGGCAATTGCAGTGCATTCAAAAACCTGTACAACTTTGTGCGTTAATAATAACGTCAGTGGAGGGAACAGTCTGTAGAGTGGGGTTTACAGTCTGTTGTGATGGCAGGTGGTGGGCAGGAGGCCAGAGCCGTATGTGTACGGCGGTAAAGTCGGAGGGTCAGCTGAGTCTGGTGATGGCTGTCTGGATGAAGCTGTTGAAGTGTTGAGTCGGCCGGGCCATAATGAAACGTTACGTCCTCCCTAAGGAAAGTTTTTGAACAGGTGGTCTGTTTGTCTGGGATCAGCTGCTATCCTCTTCATTGTGCAGCTCTGTCAAGAAGGGCAACTGGCAACCAATTATCCTCTCAGCAATGCTGAGTGGGTAAGATTGGCTGTTACAGCTTGTTTCCAGTCGGGCCTGGAAACTAGAACCCTTTCTATTAGGAGGGTTCTGGCTCAGCACAGTTCGGTTGGACACAAAAACGCTGTCACACGCAGTGACTAAATCGCAGTCCAGAAACGCTGCCGTGTTCGAAATCGTGAATTGGCATTGTTTGCTTTGTCTAAACAGATGTTTGTAATCTGGTCCATAATTATAGCTCACACTGAGAGGGCTTTCACCTTAGAGCCACTATGTGTGTCTGCATCGATGCATTTTAGGATGTGCACACTTACAGCTTGTCTTTTTTCTTTTAAACCTCGGCACAATATTTGGTTATTTGACAGTTTTTACTTCAGATTTTTTAAGATGAATCTGCCTGTTTTTTTGTTGTTGTTTTTCTTGGAAGAAAATCTGTGGTTTTCTGTTTTTTTTTTATTTTTATTTTTATGGGGGCCTTTTCAGAGCTTCTCAGTGGTTCATTGCCATGTTGGTGTTGTACCAGGGAAAGAAAACCTGTTTGGTGCATGGGAACTGACTGCAAGTAGAAGTTAGTGTCAATGCTCAGTATATTGCTAAACCCAGTAATCCTGCATACATGCTTGTATGTTAAATTGTATTTTTGTGTAAAACCTGTGCATGTGTGTCAATGCATGTGGGACTTCAAGATCAGAATTGTGTGTGTGTGTGTGTGTGTGTGTGTGTGTGTGTGTGTGTGTATGTGTGTGTGTGTGTGTTCGTGTTCTCCTGAGCCTCAGCTTCATTCAGCCAGCTGCTTCATGCCTCATTGGGGTCCGTATTGATTGGTCCAGTTTCTCTTTGTTTTCAGTCCTCTATTTTGGTCGTCTGATGCAGCTCTTAGAAACCCGCTGGCCTTTGTTAAAACAGCCCTAACAGCTTCAGAGGCTTTTGGTAAAATTGCCTTAAATGGCCAGACAGACTGTGGTCAGAAAGCTCTGAATGACGAGAGAGCCCTTTGGTAAAATGTCTCCAGAAGGTCAGAGAGGCTGCAATGAAATAGCCTCAATAGCTCCAATAGTTCACCAGGAGAGACAAGCTCTCGTTTATGCAGACGTGCACAGAAACCGGCACTCTTCCTTTTCCCCTTCTCATCCTCTCTGTGACACGCACGCACAAATGCAGTCACACATCCACGCACAAGCACCAAGGGATTGAGCTTTACGTGACTGTGAGCAGCAGTTAAGAGTTCCTGTTTGTCTGCAGTGTTTCAGCTCTCAGTGGTGGTTGATGGTGTTTGCCCAAGGGGCTTCCAACATGGCACGGATCCCCAGCTCATTTAACACTATTCTGTCTGTTGTAACATGACTCAGCTTTCAGAAAAAGGACCAGCTCAGTAAGACAGCGAGTGGGAGACAGACAGGGAGAGAGGACAACTCTGACAGAACGGGAGAGGGGGCGTGATTAGGAATGAAAGAACAACAGAGGAATTGCGTGAAGCAAGAATGCTGTGATCTGTTGGACTTGGTGTACCGTCGCCACCGTGACTAACTAGATGACAGCGAGAGCGAGTTTCTACTGGTAAATAAACACCAGGATATACCGCAAATCTCATCATTTTGAGGTGTGAGAAGTGTGTCCCCGCCTCCGCTTTGCCTTTATCCCTCTTTCTCCTCATTTTTATCCTTTCATCCAAACGAGACTTCCACATGAACAAGGTCACACGGATGATGATGAGTCCCCGGGTTTACACCAGTGGATGCGGCGCCAGTGAGGCTCCGCGTCTCGTCGCAAACGCTGCCACTCGCACAAGCAAATGTCAGCAGACACACACTCACAGTCGCACACACGCAAACATACACACTTAAACAATCATGACAGTTGTATTAGTAGCTTTCAAGAGGTCGGTGGAGGGGAGTAAGAAAAACACTTTAGCACCTCTTGTCTGTCAGAGTGGAGCGAGGGGCCGACAGGCGAGCAGGCAGGAGGGCAGACAGACCCCCCAGCTCTCAGTCTCTACTCCAACGTTGACTTAGACACAGATGGCTCTGAAGTCTCTCTCCTTCACTCTCCTTCACACTTGTTTTCCCCATTTGTCTCTCTCCTTCTCCGTCTTACTCCCCTCGCTGCCTCTCCCTGTGTCTTTTATCTCCTTCTGCCCTTCTCTCTCTCTCTCTCTCTCTCTCTCCCTCTCTCGCGCACGCTGCCTTTCTTTCTCCCATCCCTCAGAAGTTGTGGCTTAGCTAGAGGCTGACACAGCCATGCAGAACTTGGATGAGGAATTGCTTTTACTGTACATGCTAAACTACACACTAAATCGAATGACTGATGCTCTTGAAAGTGTTTGCTGCAGGGCAAAGCCAGCTGTAGTCTTTGGTTGTCAGATGGAATATAGTTGGCGGTTAGCTATGTGTATGAGCGAAAAAGAACTTGGCAATCAGGCTCTGGTGTGTTTCCGCTTCTGCTCGAGTATTGATAAATCATTTTTAACAGACTGCGGCGCTACCTTGGCTGTAATGGTTATCGATAAGACAGTATATTCACAGTCAATCTCACCCATTGTGTCCCTCAGCCCAGGCGAGCACGGTTACAAACACCAGATAGCTGCATGTGGTGTAACACATTTCACAGGGATACACACACGCACGCACACACACACACGCACACACACACACACAGGCTCACAATTTTCTCTCTCTATCTCCCACTCTTTCTCCCACCACGAGTGTGAAATCTAATCATCACTGGAGCGCACAATCATTTCTATCTAATCTGGAGACACACACATGCCTGACAACAACAATAGCAAGAACTGCAGCAGCAACTGCAATCTGGCACTATCTCTGCTCCGACCAGCTCCAATAGTCTGCCTTTAAAAGCTGCGTATCTGGAAGAATGCTGGAGGAATTTAGTGGTTCAGGGATGCCATTAACACAATCAAGATATGCTATCCATATGTCTTTGCATTCCAGCTATTCAGGTGCCGTAATGGAGCAGAAGTTTGCTCAGCTTCCTGTAAGCCGCCGTTTTTCACGAGCCCAGATCCGATGTGTTATTTGTATTCCTCTTCCTGGTAGTTTAAGTAAAACGTGTTAAAGCCACATCAAACACTTCTTTTTCTTACTACTAAACTTCCTCAGTCACTCGCTACACCCTCCACCTTTCTCTTCAGCCTGCCACATCTTTTCTGCACATCTCAGCGGCATAGCCCAGCAGTGAGGGTACAGTACAGAGTCCCCTCCCAGCAGTGCCGTCCTATTACCTCTGGCAGTCATCTCACTGTCACGCTGATCAATGATTCATGTGCGAGAGCGGGCCTCGGCCTGCACTGCTGCTCGCTGTCGCCACTGTGCCGCTGCTGCTCCCGCTATAATGACTGGGCTATCTCTGACTCTCTCTCTCTCTCTCTCTCTCTCTCTAATGTGTTATGTGTGTTGACGGTTTTGTGCAGTTTGCAAGAGCGCAAGGGAGAAAGACGGACAGAGAGCCAGAGATGGATAGACATACAGAGGGAAAAAGAGAGTAAGAGTGAAGGTTCATGCTGAGCACATGCTGCTCACATAACTGACTGCATGCTGAGTCTTAGTGTGTGCTGTGCCAGTGTGTGAGAATTTGTGTGTGCACACTAAGAATCAAAACTAGTGGAGACAGTACTGTAAAGAAGTGAGAGTAAGTGCTGTTTCCAGAGGCCTTTTTTAGGCCGTGCATAAATGGGCTTTAAATGACGCCCCAAATGTTCAGTAAGATATAAAAAACCAAGGCGGATGGGTTGACAAGTATTTAAGACTTCCACCATAGGACCATTCTTTTAATTCTTGAGTCATAAAATGCTACAAAAGCAAGGATCTCAATTTGCAGCTGCAATGACGACAGAAGGCCGTCGATGGAGACACTTGTGGCTGTATAGCAACTCCAAACACTTTGTTGTTGCAGCTGGTTACAGAACTCTCTGTCATAGTTGCATAATTCATCCGGCTTGAGCTCAGAATGTGACAGCAAAATTCACTTCATGGAAGATTTTGACGTCTTGGATTTGAAGATTTGGTTTCTTGCCAAGTGTTAGATGAGAACATTTATTCCACTGTCACGGTGCTGCCTGTAAAACTTTGTCACTTTTTGGACAAGGCTGGCTATTTCAAACTAAGCTATGCAGCTTCAGCTGGTGTAGCTTGCTCCTTACTAGTTGACGTCATACTGTTGTTGACCTTTTATCCAAACCGATGTCCTTTTTGCAGTAGCTTTTTAAAGAGTAATGCAAAGTCGACATCCAACCCCAAGAAATACAGTTTTTTATAAAAAATAAGCCTTCAATTTAATTATTTGGCAAACAATATTTTTTAAGGTCAAGAACAAACCTTCAAGCTCAGCAGCTGTTCTTTTTATTTTAACCAGGAGAGTTTTATGCGCGCTCGAAAAAGCCGCAGCGTCTGATTACCTGCACTTAGTGAATGGGACTCTTGGTTACAGAGGCCTTGACATACAAACCTCTTCTTTCTACTTCATCAAATAAAAAACTAATTTTGAGAAAAACATTGTCTCATCCATGCCCATATTTCTATCAGTCCTACCCGGTTTTACCCACCCATGTGATTTTTTTTCTTCACCGAACATCAACAACAAGCACGTCGTCACCAGGCTTTCATTGCTGCGAAGGACGTTGTGTGCTCGAAAAGCACAAGAGCATTCAAACAGACCTGTCCCCTCCACCACCATCGTGCATGTCCTCATCAAGTTCTCCGGTCCTTAACCTTCCTCGCTTCAGTGTGTGCGCGTGCTCCATGACTCCATGCTAAGTGTTCCAGCAAAAGGTCAACAGCCATAAAACAAGAGAGCGAGAGAGACGGAGAGAGAGAGAGAGAGAGGCTGATGAGGAGGAGCAGGAGAAGTAGGGTCTGAGGGGCTTTTGAGGAGGGATGAAGTGGTGAAAAGGAGACGATAGGAGAGCCGTGGAGGACTGTGGCTGTGGAGTCATTACCGGAGTGGTTAACAATTGCTAACAGAGGTGTGTGTGTGTGTGTGTGAATGTTTGTATGGGGGGGACAAGGAGAGAAAGACAAGTAATTCAGATAAGAGGGAGTGAGTAAAGAATGGAGCTTGAGAGATTGAATGGTGGAAGCGCTTGATGTATCAGTTGGGGAAAAAGTGATCACTCATGGCAGACTAATTTATGAAGCTCTGATCGCTTGTTCCGCTCCACTGCGTCATATCATGCAGTACAAACAGTGACGATGCATTCAGACCTACAGTTGTAGGTGCAACACTGTTTGTAATGCTCTTCCAAGGAAATCTCTTGGACGTCTTGGAATCTATCTCTGTTTGAGATAATCTAACTGTGACCATCATCACTTTATTTTTCTGAGTTCATTTCTTGGAGTTGATTTCTTTACCTGATCTTTTTTTTTCGCACCTGTTTGAAGGAGACCAGACAACTAGAAGTAATTTTTTTGGATTTGGAAAACCCCAGCCATGAAATTGAATGTACAAGGCAGATCATTTGGGTTACTTATTTTATTTTCCAGCAACAGAGTGAGTCATCACAACTAATTTCACAGAGAAGTGTTAATGAGAAAATCTCCCCTCACGGAATCTTTTGGAAGAAAAAAAAAAAATCAGTGAAAGAGGAAGAAAAAAAAAAAATCAGTGAAAGAGGAAGAAAAAAAAAAGGATGTATTAAAATGAGTGACTGGTACTCATACGAATGTGAAGAATGTGTGTGTGTGTGTGTGTGTGTGTGTGTGTGTGTGTGTGTGTGTGTGTGTGTGTGTGTGTGTGTGTCCATGTCTGGTCTCGTCACACACTGACAGTTCAATTAGTCTGAACTAAATGATGCATGACGTCTCCCTCATGGCCGTAGTAATCGTCAGTGTTCTGCTTTGAAGCACTCGTATTGTGCATGAGTAGATAGCTAAACCAACAGTGGCTGGGGCTAGTCATGTTGAAATGTTGGACTGTTTGATTTTCTGATCCCCAAAGATGCAAAAGTGGAGCATGGGACCAAATTGGACTCTTCGCTGATTTGCTTTATTTTTTTTAGAGAAATTGTTCTTTTTTTTCTTTTCTCTCCCGCGCGTCTGCAGTGACTCAAACAGACTTGAACTATCTGGAGTTTTAATTAGGTACTCTTCATCAGTTAGAGATCCGGTGTGGGTGTCTGCATGGGTGTGTGCATTCAAGCGTACATCAAAATAAAACCGGTGCATTTGTGTGTACATGCTGATGTGTTGGTCATGTAGTGAAACAGTGAATTTGTTTTTCACCCAAGCATCCATTTTGTGCAAGCGTTAGCGAGCGCGTGTCAAGTGCTTGTTTTTTTTTTTTTTTTTTATGGGTGTCGGCAATCAGCAGACACAAGTCAGACAGTGAAGACGTTTGAAGTCGTTAGAAGTTCCTTACCTTGATCTGCATGCAGCAGCCATCCTGTGACTGCCACCAGCGCATAGCAACTTTGTGATTTGACTTGCTGCTTTTGTTTGATGTTCTGAATGTGTCAGAGGGGGAAAAAAAAAAAAAACTTGCCATGATTTATTTCATTTGCTTTGTTCTTTATGTCAGCAAAGGGACATTACCTTTAGAGAGCCTCTCAAGTTAAATACGCAGCGTTGGAGCACAAACTCACATTAATGGTACCTTGTGATTGGTCAGAGAAAGGTGAATATTTTAGCAAAATATTTTATTTACAGCCTTGCAGGGCACTAATTAATTTGCTTAATGGGCAGGTGTTAGTTGTTTTTATTTAATAGCATGCTGGATTGTTGTCCTCGTAAACAGTTTTATAAGGGGGAGGGGGAATCCAGCATCCATCCATAGCCTTTGTTGTTTAAAAGGCCCATATGGATTGTGAATCGGCAGCAGCTTTCAAAGCATCATTAGTCATGCATAAAAGACTGTGTTAGCGCTTTAATACCAGCCCTGGGCTCAGGCTCCAAAGATCTGCCTTAATTGCCCACCTCTAGTACATTCTGAGTTTGTGTGCACAAGAGTACACACATACTAGACATTGGTTTATGACAGTTTATGTATGTATCTGTGTGTGTGTGTGTGTGTGTGTGTGTGTGTGTGTGTGCGCGCGCGTTTTGTGTGTCTGTAATTGTCTTTTGCTTTGCTGGGCACTAATAAGCACATAACAGAGTGTGAGCTCTGAGATTGGGCATTAAAGGAGAGTCGGACACACCCCTCTTCAATAATAATCCTTGCTCTCGGTTTTTTTTCCTCTTCCTTTGCCTGTGTGTGTGTACATTTGTGTGCATTGTGTGACTGTGTGTAGCGGTCCACCTGTTAGGTCTGACCTGGCATCTGCGGCACGGCGAGAGCCAGCTGTACGAGAATGGCCTGAGCTCAGCGGACCATCAACAGGATGACCGCAGCAAAACCAGACCCACCAGCTCCATCCACCTGCTGGACACACTCAACCCTGAAAACACACACGCTGGTGACAGAGGTGAGCTGACAAGCACACATTACACGCCATAATAACAGATGTTCTGCACGCCGCTGTTTACAGGATTCTCTGGTCAGAAACAACAACAACAAATTCACAACAGTTAACAGTTAAATATTAATCGAATTAAAGCTGTCTTTCAGCCACGTTATTTCGTACCTTGCTGATTTTCTGATTTCTGTAACGTATTGAAAAGATAAAACACATTTTAACCTTATGTACAAGAAATTCTAATTTATTAATAAGTCTGAACGTAGTGAAACATACCGTATATCCCTCCAGGACGGCCTGTATCTCGGTGGGGGAGTTTTCAGACTTTAACAGCTGCACTCTTGAAACAGTGATACAAGCAATCTGAGCGACAGAAGCAGTGTCTTCTCTTCCTACATGAAAGTTTATTTATATTTCCTGCTGCATCCAGGAAATGAGTCGTTTTTGACATGGGCTGCTCTTACCGCTTAATTAGTGGTTTTACATATCAAAGTATGTTTACAGGTGCTGGAGAGTTCTGCTGCATATTTACGAAGTTCTAAGAAGCTTTTTGTGACTTCTGAAGAAGTCGTGTAAAGTCTGATAAATGTCTCAAAGCGACAACATTTGAATCATGCTCATGAGCTTCATGCTGAAAGTCTTTGAAGTCTTTACGCAGAGTGGACAAAGTATTCGCGCGTCAGCCGTCTGCTGTGCACGAGAGAAGAGACCATGACCTGCTCGTCATCTCAGGCACCGTAGAATGATTTTATCCACATCTAGCATTATAGAGCTAAAACTCTGGATGTGTGTTTTTTATTTACTACAATAAAAAAATAAAATAAAGAATATTTTTTAAACCAAACCTGTACCCACAATGCATTAAATTAAACAAAATCATCCAGAAACTGGTGAAAGCCAACTTTCATGCATGACTTATGACAACCTCAGTAGGGATTTTTTTACTAAGTGTTTTCATTCATCTTTAGGCATGAAAAACAAGGTTTGAACTTCATTTTTTTTCCCAACACACATTTATAAAGATATATGTATCTGTCCACTCAGGTGGACAGCATGCATTTGTATCATTTGTATGTATTTAACAAACACATGAATACACTTGTAAAATAAACTGTGTGAAATGTGATGTGAACTATAAAATAATTTAATTTTATGCATGCATAACAAACAAACAAAAACACCATTGAGGAATTCACTCTCCTGTATAGATTCACAAGGCTCTCACTCGTGACCTATGAAATGTCAGCTATCATCAGGTGCACTGCCCCAGTACAGCTCAGAATCTGCTAGTAATAGTATTCTATTTCATTAAGTCTGATGAACAATGTTTACAACACAATCCAGCTAACTGTGACGCAGTTCTGTATTCTTATATGATGTACATGAGCTGGCTCAGTCCTGTTTAATATACAGAGTGGTGAAACAGCAGGATACATGTAAAGTGCAACATTTCAGCAAACCAGAGAAAGTTAACATGACTTTAAACAAAGGTGTAATGTTTGCGTGCAAAGCACGACACTCTGGATCTCAGCTGGATCCATTTCACATCTACGCTTCTTCTTCCCATTGTTGTTCTGTAAGGTTTAACACATTTTACCTGTGGCTGAACACATGTTCTCCTCTTTCAATTGATGTGTAGGTCAAGGTCTCATTGGATGAGCTGATTTAGTGTGTTTACATGAGCTTCAAGAAGGCTTTATGAAACCAGTTTTCAGAAGTGCATCTGTGAACTGTCTTTGTCAAACACCTTTGTGCCAAGTACACAGGCTGATATACAGGTCAGCTGAAAGTGCAGTCACATACTATTCTAAATATAATAACTTTCTTCAAAAGGTCCCCCTCTTTTTCTGTCCATACAAACTTAGTAGAAGTGCAATCCTACAGTACCAGCACAATCAGTAGGGATGCAACAGTCCTCCCACGGATACGTTCCTGTTTCTTTTGCTCATGGCTTTCGCTTTTTTTCAGTTCAGATGGGCCAGGCAGTTGTAATGTTTTTTTTGTCAGGGATCAGCTGGTGGCTGTTGTGATGGCCTGCTAACTCTGTTAGCCAAACGCCGTAACTCTGACAGGTGCAAAACGATGTTTGCAGACAGTCATTTCATTTGTTTACCATTTTCTCTTCCTTGTCGTAAGACTTAACGCTGAGACCAAAAACTTCTTCCTGCTACTTATCACCCTCACACAGTGCTGCCATCTTCCTCAACCCACATGGCACATAGTGATTGGATATTAACCCAGGGGTGCAGGAGTTCCTGTATCCCAGACATACTTTGCATAGAAGCTCGTACGTAAAACCGTACAACTGATTAACAAGGAGCGAAGTGAACCGTGGAAGCCGTACCAAACGGTTCAATGAGAATTGTTGCATTTATAACAATCAGGCACATTTGCCACAAGATTTGATGGAAGCACAATTACAAGAATAGAGAAATCTGAAAATCCCCATGAAATTTAAATCTGAACATTTAAACATTCAGATGGAAACTGACTTCATATCCATTGGTTTGAATTCTAATCAGTTTCTCTTGCATTGGGACGAGGCCTTTCATACAAAACACACTCAGCACAATGAATACGACTGAGAGACATCAGTCCAGAGATCAGCCTTGAACTGATTACTCATTTATTAGAAAGGCAAGGTAATTGGTTAATCATGTTCCCTCTTAGCCAGTCCGTGACTGGAATCGCCTTTCTCCACTCTGCCGACTCTCAACTAGCCAGAGGAATTACTAACACCAATTTAACCCCATGACACGGGACATTAATTGTGAGTGTTCCAGGTCATGAAGTCAGGCAGGACACAGCAACCTTCACGCTTAGACTCCCCATGATGGATATTACATTGGACGCTGTTGGATACCATGTTCAGCACTTATACAGGAAATGTGCGAGCCAAACTGCAGTCCGCTGCAATTTAGGCAACCTGGGACCTCCCTAATGCAACCATTCCTGATGAATCCTCACATTCAGAGGATTAAGGCTCTCATCAGTAGTTAAATCCTCTGATGGAGCGCGCAGGGGTCATGGAATTCACTTCAGAGCATTGCGTCACAACAATCTATTGTTTCAACTCCTATTGCTTTATATGCTCGATGAAAGCTGGGAAATCAAAATGGGCAAAGCTAAGCTGTTGATGCAGGGGGCTCAGATTAATAAAATTGGCACGGTGGAGGTGGTCCCCGGGCAGAGGAGGGCCAGAGAGATTAGAGATTAGACTGTAATCCAGTGCGGCAGATTATCACGCTCATCCTGCTGTACCCATCACCTCTCACACCAAGAGACCACACAATCCCCGAGATTACACAGCGAACGATGGTGAGGGGAGGCTGCGGGGAATGGGAACGATAAAAACATCACACGGGAGGAGGGAGAGAGAAGAGTGAGAGTGATGGGAGGAGAGAGGAATGATTGATGGGCACCAGTCTACCTGAAGGATGTTTCAGATATCCACCATTAAAGTGGCACAAGCTAAATGATTGCTGTCATTAAAATACATTTTTCATGTAGCAACGTATAAGCCATTTTCATGGCTTTTGTCTACAGATAAAATTAGCAGCCAAAAAAAAAAGTTATTTTCTTTTTTTTTTATTCTGGGTAATTGATTTTATTCTTGCACTGCCATAAACACAAATATCAACATACTGAGGAGCAATAGGAGGCTGATTGGAGGATGCTCATCAGTTATTTTGCCGGTTTTGATATAAACTGATGACACAGCTGGGAGACATAAAAACACGTTTGGGAAATGATTGGAAGGTAGTAATCTTCTTGTATTCTTCTTCATGTATTTTTTGTGGGATTGTTTATGTCAACTTCAGTGCAATAAAGAGATGGGCTCTCTGTTTGATTTGTTGCCTCTTCCCTAAAGTCAGGATTCTAATCTATCTCACGAAGCCGCCCGCAGCACAGTGAGAGATACTAATTGACATGTTGTGTCATCTGCGTATGGCTTGCGTCTTGTCAAGGCACGCGTGCTGTGTTTTATGTTCTTTGCGCTATCTCTCCTGGAGTTTCCAGAGATCACCAGGAGCCCTTCTTAGTCCTCCACACATAAAAGCCTCTCTAATTAGTGCTACATTAATTGCCACTCACCCCATGATAATCAACCTCAGGCTAGTGTGCATGCAAGAGAGTGCATACACTCACTGCGCGTATTTCTCCTCACTTTCTCTTCCACTTTAGCTGACATGCATGAATACGAGCATGCGGACATGCCCACACACACACACACACACACACACACACACACACACACACACACACACACACACACTCTCCTCCTCTGATACAGATGAAAGCAGAAGTGCCCAGAGAAGAAATGTTCTGTCAGTGGATTCCCTGCCTTAATGAAGTATGTTGAAGTTGGGGAGTAATATTTCCCTCAATGTGGAAAGGCGGTTATATTAATGACGTAAAATGATACAAACTGACATACAGTAGAGCCGCATAATGCCTCATTATAATGCGAAGATGATGAAATGTGGAGCTCGTGGAACGCCATCTGAGCCTATGCTGTGATTGGATAAACCAGTGTATGAAAGGAGAGTTAGCGCTGAATTGTTTTCACTCGATCTGATGGTGTAGTCGGAAATGGTG
This sequence comes from Symphodus melops, assembly GCF_947650265.1. NCBI lineage: Eukaryota > Metazoa > Chordata > Actinopteri > Labriformes > Labridae > Symphodus > Symphodus melops. The sequence goes on from NC_136699.1 coordinate 19,748,117, forward strand.
TGCAGATGGATGGAATGTGACACAGACAGAGAGGAGGGCTCTTAAAGAGCACATCAATATTCCAGACTGCGTGCGGAGAGAGTTGAGGGAGTGAAGCTGAGCAGTGTGCGTGTGTGCTGAAGAGTAAGAAAAGTGTGTGCACAGCTGATGCATGTCTGTGGGGGGAAGGAGATGTGTCTGTGGGAGGGATGAGAGTGTGCATGTGTGCAAATGCTGATGGACTGGTCCCTGTTACACTGGTCTCATTGATTTTCTCACGCTGGGATACAGTCTCGGGATGTAACACACACTTCCACATACACAGAGACACACACAGTGAAAGTATAGATCATTTAGTGAACCCCCTGCTTGAGCGCCTCAAGTTTAGAAAGCCTAACAGCGGCAAGTCTTCTGTTACTCAGGCTGCATTCAAAACATCTAGCCGAATATGTAAGCAGGAAAAAATTAAACATGATTTCAAGTCTGTGTTTACAGTCTAGATGCTAGATTTTATGAAGAGCAAGGGGCTTTGTAGTACTCACACTTGACATTTGAGTAGAAGATTGATGTGTTGAGCTTTTGACATCAGACGCAATGAATAAATAAATAAATCAAATTCAATTTGTATCATCTTGGTAAACAGTCCAGGAGTTTGTTTTTCAGAAGAAATATGAATTTGGCCAATGAACAGCCCAAAGTAGTGAAAAAAGCTCAAGCATGACAAAAACAAAATCCTTTTCTAGTAGGGATGTAAAGATTTATCTTGAAATCGTGATAAATTGATTCAAAGGTGTCGAGGTTCACATCGATGCTCTGAAAAATGAATCGCGATACTCATACATCAGCGGCTGTAGAGCAGAAGAAGTTGGCAGCTGCAGAGCAAGACTTTGAAATTGAGGACGCACCACTGTCTCTTAAATCGAAGGATTTGAAGAATTTTGGCTTCCCCAAGATGGAAAATGAAATGAAACAAAAACTGTGAGCAAATACTGCAAGACAGGAAACGACACAAATAGCAGAACCGACATGATGCAGCATTTAATGGACACCACGACGAGAAGCTCCCCTTGTTTAGAGAAGAAAAAAAAAAAACATTTAAAGGCCAAACCACACTGACAAGCTGGTTAGCTGTCCCTAAAACAACCTGTTTCACTCATCATTTGTCTGAAGTCTCATTTCGTCAAATAAATCGTGAGTGAATCTGTACGTCCCTATTTTTAAGGCATTAATACAGCAGTGTAAAAATGGTGAGAAGACTCTGATACTAAATCTACTACTTTACTAGAACACGTGAATTAATCTGAATGAGTCACGCACAGGTTTCAAACGTCTGCCTTGTGTTCATTTTCTTTATTTGGGTGTTGGTGTTTTGGTGTCATCAGTAATGCTCCATGTTTTGCACTTTAATGAGCAGTCATCTTTTTGGTCAAATGCAGCTGGTGCAGAATGCAGCTGCGCACCTTCTGGACATGAGATAAGCAACATTCATAGGATTTTATTGATCAAACGCATTTTCTCAGTCGATCCTTTCCAAGCACGACTACAATCGTAAGCAGAGCAGAGCTTAATGGTACAGTAAGTCTTATATGTGTCAAAGCCATAGTTGTTCAAATGCGTTCGCATGTGATCAATGACTCACAGTATCAAGCTGATGGAGAACATTACATTTTCAGGCTCTGCTGTTAGAGGGTTAAAAAAGGCTCTTGATTAAGATGAGCTGAAGGAGTATCGAGTGTACTCTGGTTTGTTCCTTCCAGGCCTCTGCACAGACTAGATTAGCAAAAGATTAGACGGGAGCAATAAAAAAAACACAAGTGCTTTTTCCATGTGTCAGTTTGTACAACACATATTACATTAGTAACATTGTAAGTGCTCTCACGGTGTCAGAGAGGGAATGAGTTTGTGAACAGGCAGACCTGTCCGTCACAGACGTAGCCTGAGGCCATATGGTAGAAGGTGAGGACGGCCGAGTAATGGAAGGCCCTGAGGCCAAGAGCATTATCTCCTCCTGACTCTGACTGACACTCATTAGGCTGCACGGTGGAGAGAGGAGGCTGAAAGCTTATTAAGCCAACTGCTCAAAAGGCCCTTAATTGAATCCAAGTAATTATAGAGACCTTGCCCATTGTGATATTTTTATTCATCCTGCGGCAAACTCAATCTCCCTCGCATTTGGAACACTATTAATGTTGTCTGCACCAAAGTGTGTGAGATCCACACACAGGCCTATACACCTTCACATCGACTAACTCTCGCACATACACAGACAGTTCCAGTCCCAGAAGACACAGGCTGTCACCGAGACCTCGGCTGCACTTTAAGTCTGTTCTCTGCTTCATTAGAATCGCAGGGATAATAACATTAATTGCAAAGATAGTTGAGTTCCTATGAAAATAGATTACAGGTGTAATTGTTTTACCTGAATAACCTGCAGGCAAGAGAAATTAATTAGACCTTGTGTCCCAAGTCCTAATATGGCTCATCTCTTCCGTTGGCCTGGTGCACACACACACACACACACACACACACGAGACACACACACACGAGACTCACAAGCTGCTTAGAGACGCGCAACTGACAGACAAATGGGCAGACAGAGTCACACTCGAAGAAACACACAGTTTGAAGAAGTGACGGAGGTGACAATGTGGGGATGTTAGCTAGTCATTAAATGTGGATGGGGTTGAAAGTTCAAATCCGAAAAGTTCCCGATTCCAGACACCCTGTTGCATAGCAGCTTCAAGGCGACTCATTTAGGAGGAAAACGTTGCGGACTGCACATGCGTTAGCTTACTGCGGGTGAGCTGTGTCGATGGGGGCATCAGCTGGGTTATGTGAACATCAAGCTGCCCTGCTACAATAATTGGCTACGGCAGCATCATTATTATAATGTTCAGTATGTTTGTTCTCAGCGACTCTGCCCACAAACCTGTTATCATTTCCATCAAGGGCACGTTGTGCTTGATGGCGGACATGAATGAGCTCTGCAACACTTTCATCGCCCCTTTAAACAAGCTCAACATTTCCAAGTAAAACCTTAATACTCTTTTAGCTTACATCATACTTTTGCCACCAACTAATGATGAAAAGCACGCACGAAGAGTTATACCATGCCATTTATTTATATTCTTGTTAAATAACGCAAGCAAGTGTGAATTTCAAGCTGCTTTTTGCTTTATTAAAGCCACAAGATGGAAAAGTGTGATGAAATTCTTCCTCCGTCTTCACATATTGGCTTGTTTAAGCTTGTCCTCTTGCCTGCCAAACAGGAATGAGCAGAGACTTTCTGTTTTGAAAGATATTTTCAAAGATTGCTCTCAGGTTTTTGTGCTGAGATTCGTGGGGCTTTGCTGCTGGTGGAGCACAGTGATTGACAACAGTAATCTACGGAGCTGGGGAGGCCTGGAGGAGCCCCAGTCACCGTGAGATCTTTCTGGTTTCTCAGGGACTTCCAAAAATGCCTCGATCCTCCCTTCTCTTTACCGAAGCTGCAGTATTACACTGCCGCTAAGACAGAAGAGAGGGAGCGATGCAACGGTTTTCTTCTGTCTTGCATCAGTAGCTGCAACTCGACACGGCCACCTCTTCTTTGGGCATACCCAGCTCCTCTCTTCTCTCACACCTCCCCTTTTTCATTCTCCTTTCTACAGCTTCCCAGCCCCCCCCCCCCCCCGCCTGCTTCTCTCACACTCTCCCGCCTATCCTTACGACTGACCTGAACACTCCTCTTCTCTGTCCTGGTATTACATCAGACTTGGAGAGGCTTTATACAGTAATTAGCATCAGAAGGACCTTCCTGCTCATCTGCCCGGAAGCCTGCCAGTCCGCCGGCTCGCCGGTCTGCCTGCCACTGTTCTGCCAAATGCCATGCCCTATTCATGTCCTATTAATCTGTTTTTTGAATAAAAGGCTGCATTCCTCAGGACATCTATCCCTCTGCTGGCCTTTATTTTTTTTTTTGTGGCGAGGCACAGGAGCGAGGATTAGCATTAAAACGGAACAGACTGCTGAGGTAAATTCTGCAGGAATACATGAATGCATACCTTCGCTCTGCCAAGCTGCTTTTATTCTGTTTGCTGGAGATTTTAGTGCAGGGACAATGTGTGCCTCATAGAGACGCCTGCCTCTTTTTTCTCTTTGATTACCAACCTTTTTGAACTCTCTTTCTGTGTTCATCCTCCTCTCATGTTTCTTTCCCTTTGTGATTCTTCCTCGTCCTCCTTCAAGCTCGCTTGTCACAGCTGAGTCAAGTTCAATCAATTAACCAATTACTCAATTTATTTTGTTCACTCCCTTTGTCCGTAGAAGAAGAAGATGAAGGAGGTGGAAGATAAAAGGACAATGTCAATGCTTGGCATTTATTAGCATGATATTTGACACTCTGTGAGAGCAGGTCTTTAAAGTCAGAATTTTGGTGAGAAGTGCGAGCACCTCTGTGAGGAGGTCGTGTTTAGCTTTTTGCTAATCACAAATATTCACAATTGCACTGGCCATTCTAATTTGCTTTTTTTTTTTTTTTTTTTAAGAGGTAGGATGTTCACCAGGTTCTCTGTCTGTGTAAAGCTTTTACGCATCACTTTAAAATATTAGTCTTGAAAGATCTTCAAGTCCCCATGAACAGGAATGGAACCAATCAAAAGATAAAAGGCGGGACATTATGTTGGGATGTATTTGATTGGATCATTTTCTTCAACAAAGCTTGTAATTGCTCAAAAATTATATAAAGGATGAGTCATCATATATTTTTAAAAAAACTAATTAATGTAAGATGTGTTGATGTAAAAACACTGAAATATATTTAATAATGACAGATAGATGAACATATGACACAGGAACGCTAGATTAAAACTATGAAAAAGCTTCTTCATGTGATGGTGACTTTGAATGTCTGATAGGCATGGAGACAGTAACATTTATGTAAGAGCAGGACTGGCTTCACTTGTGCAAGTTTTTAGGGTTGCAGACATTGCTGTTACAATTAAACAAATCCCATAATAAGTCCAATTACTGTAAAGTAAATCACTTTCCAAGTCATCGTTTGTGCAGGTAATTTGGTGAAACATCCAATGTATTTTGGTATAATAACAATTATTATTATTTTTTTTTTTTTTAGCTAGATTAAACCTTCCCAAATTATTTCAATAAATCATTCAGGGGACTCTGTGCAGAGGATTTCATAACAATCTGAGACATTTCAGACATTTCACTCAAAAACAGAAATGTCAACTTCAATGTAATGCTTGATGAAAACTCTGGTGTATTCAGGAAACTTGCTCTGGGCACAAGTAAAGTACACAGTAGCATTGCATTTGATACAATAGTTTTTGAGACCTTTATTCGGACCGAATTGGTGGACCCAGCAAATCATCCAATTTAGAGCCGTATAGCGAAGTCGGCTAAAAAGGAGCGGAAAATGGTAAAAAGAGAGGGCTATACTCACAAACCTCCGCTTCCTACCTCCCTATCTTTGTGACGGCACATGATATATGCTGGCTGGCCTGTGGGTGTGCATGATGTCACCATAATGGAGAGGTAAAGCTGCAGGCATCATAGATTGAGAGTGAGCATCCTCATCCATGAATCTGCCCCTAACTCTTCTTCTGCCTTTGTGGCCTTAACGATTGGCCGGCTCCCCTCTGTCACCGTATTTCCTCCATCTTAGTTTAGTAACAGAGATATATCTCTCCATAAAGGACGCACAAAGAAGGCTGGAGAGCCTCGCCTGCTTCGCCACACAAAAGACTAGGGTCTGGTGGTTGATAAAGGCTTATGGAGAGGAGAGGAGCTGATGGCCAGGGGACTGGTGGAAAGACCTATTCTCTTCATGCACAAAACATGCTCTCACTCAAGACACTATCTTTGGGCTGCGACGCAGTTTGTTAATGCGGAGGTGCATGTGTGCGCGCCGCAGCCCCCCTCACTTTCTCTCATCCACCTCGCTGTCTCTCTTCTTTTCACGCACACATGCTAACACACACTCTTTCTTTCTTGTTAAAAGATGCTAATATAGCACATGACAAAGCCCCGGTAGACGGCTCTCAGACAAAACAGTTTCTTTTTGAAGCAGTTCATCTTTATGCAGAGCCTATCCAAAGGATTGCCTCGGCGAGGTCTCTTGAAAAGCAGGATTTTCACCTGTGCTCAGTCATTCCTGACGTTTATTCAGTCTTTCTTCATTAGCACAGCCGCTGATCATGCTGATGTCTTGACAACATACGGGGTGTTATTAATTGCTCCCTCTGATACTGAATAGAAACCCCTGTCTACCTCAACAAATCTGCAGCATGTGACTTAATATTGACTGTGTGTGTTTTTTTTATCTGCAGAGAAATGGGTGCGAGGCCGAGCGATCGACCGTGGCGAGGTCGACATTGGAACCCAGCAGAGCCAAGCAATCCCACCGGGTCTCTTTTGGAGGTTTCATATGACTGTGCACCATCCAACCTATATCAAGTTCAACCTGTCTCTCTCGCACAATGCACTGCTGGGGGTCTACGGACGCAGGAACATACCGCCCACACACACTCAGGTGAAGACGGCCTCTGTTGAAACAAGCTGTTTGCCCAGATGGGCTTTTAAAACAAAGGGCACTAATGCACCTTTCACTCTCTGTTTTGGCCACAACATTTAGCGAACTCTAAACGTCGTGTGAACTTTATTTTGAAGATAGCGATCGGCTATGAAAGACCAAGAAAAGAAAAACAGGATCCAAAATCTCTTTTTAAGTGTACTTAAGTATGTACGACAGAAAGTGACAAGGCAGAGCTTGCAACAGTGCTCTCAGAGTTAAAGCTGATAATTTAGTCTGTAACAATGATGCAATCAGTCACTTAGTGGATTTTAAGTTCTCACATCTGTATGTCTGACAACTTGTTTTACACCAACAGAAGAAGTGAAAAAAAATTGGGGTAATTGTAAACAGGCACCCAACAGTCACATATCTGCCTTGCATCTTTTTAGCCATCTTTTGAAGTGCATTTAAGTACATACGTCTTACACGTCTCGATTTAACAGAGACGTGTAAATCACACCTCCGTCACTTCTCACTTTCTCTGTGATCACATGTTTTGAACAACAGTTATTCACCCACCCCCTCCCCTCTGTGCCCCCTCTAGTCTCGAAGCAGATTTCAGCTCATGCTTTGAGTTAGGGCTCGTGCATGCATGTGGTAGAGAGGCTTGATTGGTTTATAAAACGTGTACAGACTGCCGACATTGGTGGACGTTTTTGTGTGTTTACAACTGCTACAGATGACTTCTTTTTTTTTCATTTCTTTTTCAGAGAACATGAATTATTAATTACTGTCAGGACATGAAGACAATTTCAACCAAAATCTTGAAAAGTGTATCTGGAGAAAATGGCCTACCCTGCCTTTAAGCTCATCTCACAACATAGGTGTCAAACCAAAATACTTTTTTGTCCGACATGTTTTCAAGCATTAAACAATACAAAAACAAAAAAAACTCAAATCTGAAACTGTTGCCGACCGACAAACATACACTTGTTCCAACAACAAAGAGGAGAAAAATATGTTAATGACTATTGAATTTTGAGTTCAGCTGTATTAAAGAGATGTTTGAAAACAGGCCTCAGACTACAGAATTATTCTACATGAAAAATGTTTGTTATTTCTCAGCCAAAATACAAAAAAGAAAATGTGTTTTTTTCCCCCTCATGAAGACGGACAGCTTCACATAAATAAGTTACCAATGTGTACGAGAATCATTTTCACAAAAACACGTTGACTTCTGATTTAATTAGCGTGGCTTGAATTAAATGTCTGACATTTCAAGAAGTAAAAAAAACACACACGCAGGGCACACAGATTGTTCCCCGCAAGAAGCACATATGGACTTAAATACAACACACACTGAGTCATCTGCTTTTAAACATCAGTGTGCCCCTGCTCTCGCCGGCATGAAGAGGTCTAATTAGCTGTTTTTGACACTACTGTGACACACAGCCCTCAGGGGGAATAAGACGAGTGCTTGCTAGTTCAAGGAGGTTTTCGTATGAAGAGGGAGGAAGAGGGAGATGAGGAAAGTTAAAGAGGGTGAGAGTGAAGCACAAAAAGGTGTATTCAAATTGATCATAGACAGTTTTATTGAAGATCTGAAAGTCCACCTATGTTCAAGCTGTACATTAAGTTGTCATTCAAGTTCTGCAAAATGTATCGGGTGGAGAACTGAGCTGCCAACGATGTTGATTCCCCTCTTTTCTCTGGATTCATGTTTCACAATTTGCATCTCGTATCCACTTTTAATGCTCCTGCCTGGCTTATTGTATGCAGGCCTTTTCAAATGGCATTCAATTTGCAGTTTAAGAAACCCAACAACAGTCACACACTACTGCATAGGGTTCGGTTTGGTTTGCAAATTTCTGTTCCATTTATGCAGGCTTTTTGAATTCCTGGCCTGCTCAATTCAGTTGAATAAAACTTTTGTCTTCTGATCCTGTTTAGTTTGACTTTGTGAAATTGCTGGACGGAAAGGCGCTGCCAAGGTCCTTGACTGATCCTGTCTCAACTGCCAAAGCTCCCAAAGGCCTGCTGCTGAGTGGCCTCCAAGAAACAGGCTTCATAGAGTACATGGACCCCGGCACCTGGCACCTCGCTCTCTACAATGATGGACGTAACCTGGAGCAAGTGTTGCTCCACAGCACCCCTATTGGTAAGAGATTGTGTTACAGATTCAATGACACCGGGAGCTTTTCTCACTCTCTTCTATGTCCAAGTAGTGTCAGGAGGAATATTTGTTCTTCTTTGAATCAAATGTATTTATCACTGTCGGTAACTCAGGGTCACGTCACTCTCTTGTCCTTTTCCCCCCTTTTCATCTGTTGATGTACAAAGAATATACAGATGTTGCCAAGTGCAGTTTGAAACTCATTGACATTTGAAGGGAACTTTTCCTGCTATAGGAGTGAGCTTGGCATGGGAAGTGACAGCCATTGGAAAGAGGAGGACAGCTCCTGTAGTAATGACAGGGCTTGCTAACTGCAGCTCATTGCTATGACACACACGGATGGCAGTGTAAATTGAAGGATGTGAATAATGCAGGAGTATGTGGCCGAATATAGACAAGTGGATAATTACCAGGGCAGTTTCTTCACTCCCACTTTGTCCAGCGCTCCTTATGAGAATACGGTGTTGAAATAACAAAAAAAGTAATGGCGGGGAATGTAGTATTGCAGTAGTACCCTCATGGTAATTTGTATGAAGCTCAAAGGTGATACAGAAATTACAAAGCATGCAATCTGAGATACAGATAATAAGAAGCACTCTGTGAAGCACACTCTGTTGGGATTTTTGTCCCGCTGACTTGTAAGCGCCATGCATTATTTAGTTTATATGTTATTCAGGGGAGGATCAGGAAAAACTGCACCGAACTTTTGCAGTACTTAAATGCTAAATATGTATCAACAACCGCGACAAAGACACCGTGGAGAGCCAATCATTACACCGCTCGGTAGAGGGAAAACATTGCTGTGAAAGCATCTTTGATCCTCGTATTGACACAGGCCTTTATGTAATGACTGACAGCATGCGACAGCTAAACACAGATTTTTTTTATTTTTTTCAAGAGCTGTCAAACATTGTTGAGTCGCGTGCTGTCTGTTAAGTCTGGAACATACCAAACCTATTTTGAGCGTTATGTGTTATGTGCTAAAGCGAAAACGGGAGCGGTTACAAAGACAAACTTTTCTTTTCCTCTTCATTAGTCAAACAAATATAGATACACCAGATCAGGCTCAGAATAGCAGCTGTTAGCCCTAAGAGGTTCTCCAAACTATTCATCAGCTGATTTAGCCTTAACGTGGACAAACAATAAACATGGATTGAAGTCAGAGGATTCGGGTTATTTTGATGAACATTTGCACCTCTGACAATGATTGGAAGCGGGATGCAGTGCTTGAAAGGGGGCAATCCAAAAACATTGAGTGACAGTATATAAAGTAAAGAGACATAGTGTGCTGTAGCTTAGAGTGGAGCTTTGTGAGGAGAGGAGGGGGAAATGAGATGATCTCTGACGGGAAATTGAGCTTTCCTGTAGCAAGTAGTAACTGGATACAGCCAGGAAAAAGAGAGAGCACGAATAAGAGGAGAGCAAAAGACTGCCATTAAAAGAAAATGGACTAAAATAGGATCAATAAAATGTATTAGGACAAGATAGGAATATTCAAGAACATTAAGAAATACAGGAAATCAACTGTACAAAAATGCTTGTTTTCACAATAACAAGGGATCTGCTGTGTGTGCGATGGTGGGGGAATTCAATATTGTGTTATTAGGTTTGTGACTGCATGAGAAAGAAAGACACGCCAGACACGCCATAGTCTATCACGACAATCCTCTTCATAAGAAAGGTAAAAACAACAAAGAAGTCTTAGCAGAAAACAATCTAAGCCTCGTGCGATTGGTCAGTTGAAACTTGACCTGTATAAGTCATAAGACATTAAGTTGCTCTGTCAACCCTTCACTGAACATTTCACTCACACACAGACAGACGAGCAAACAAAAACACACAGAAAGGGTATCCAGTCTCATCTTCACTCTGTGTTCCTGATCATCTCTTCTGCACATTGTTGATATAAACACGGTGCTCTATTGACACTTCTTGTGGTTTTAACCGCTAATGGTCCAGTTTCAAATGTAAGAAAGAAATATTAAAAGAAGTAAACATTATCTGCTTGTACATTTCAAGAAAAGTTGTTTCAAGTTTTCAAACACATTTTTCGGAACTCTTTAACGGAAATAAATTCAAATTTAATTCATTCAAAATAAATTCAAAACGTGAATTATCAGCATGAACATTAAACACATGGCTGTTGGACTCCCCTCAGTTTACCAGGCAAACAGCCAACCAGCAGGTGCTGCAGTGAGGGAAGCAGCCAAGGGGTTCAGCTTTAAAAAGCCTCTGCACTTTCTAATAAGCAGAAACGTGGGAAAACTAGGATAAACACTGAAGATACTTTTGACTCTTGGGAGGAGGGGCCAGCCCTCTCCACTGTTTTGAATACTTTCAACTGTTTTCATTCAGTGTTTTGAGCTGTAACAAGTTTGTTTTTCGGGGGTTAAGTTAATTTCATAACCTTAAAATCTACCAAAGTGTCACGAACACACCAAGAGACCCAAATGCACGACTCGGTGGTACAAAAACAGTTTCTCAAAACGTTTATTCCAGGCAGGGTTCGATACACGGTAGTCAGTCCAATAAAACGAAGGTACAAAATCGACATGCAAAAACGGAATCCAAAAACACACGGGGGTCAGAACAAGAATCAGAATACTAGAATTGTTGGGACGCTGCTACGATGAGACAAGACGAACTGGCACAGAGTGAAGGGGAGACAGACATTAAATACTGAACAGGGGGTGGAGTTAACAAGACACAGGTGAGACGCATCAGGTAATCAGCAGGCTGAGACACACTGGGGGAAGGGCATGCAGCCAACAGACCTGAAACGAGACACAGGGTGAGTAACAAGTAAAACAAGCACAAGACATGATACATGAGGAAAAACATAAAATAAACAAACACTTAACCCGGGGATGTGACACAAAGAGAGATTTACCTTATTTCAAAAGAAAGTAAAGAACTCTTTTACATGTTAGGACAGTAACACAATTCAAAGTAAAAGCCAAACAGTTTTTATTCTAAAAAGTGAAATAATTGAATTTCAAACATGGGATTGAATATCTGATTAATCATGGAAAATGTCATAAATCATGATAAACTGTTGAAATGTATTAATAGCGCTTACATTGGAATCATATGACGGTCCTAAAAGAAACAGCGGTGGATGCAGAGGAAATCGTTTTTTTTCTCCTCTGCTGTCATCGACATTTACATGTGACCCATAAAAGCTCCAGCTGAATGATTTCTCACATTTCCCTACCTCCACTCCAGCCTCATATTCTTTGAATTCTCCTCAGCCCGTACTAAAGAGAGGTGTCACTTTCTGCAGGACAACTAATTATGCTTAATTGCTATACTTAGGCTTCCATCGCACGTTCTCTCAAACATTTTATCAAAACGACCAAAAAGAGAGCGAGAGAAAGTTGAAACTTTGGGACTTTGTCAAAACAGGTGCAAATTAAAAAAGGTGGTTAGCTTCTGTAGTGGCTGGATACTTCTAGTTTGCTCAGCAGCCATTTAATTTTTTTTAAAATTCATAACGCTCAAGGGTCATAAAGCATGGCTGGAACTTTACGGGCTCATAAAGTACAATTGGAATGCTTATTTGACCAATCATATCACTTGGCTGTAAGGACCTATTTTATAATAGCATTTAACTGCAATAACTAATGGCATGAGCGACTTCTAACTGGAAAGGGTTTAGTCAGTGGAAAGAGGAAGACACACACACACACACACACACACACACACACACTGTAAACCATGACAAATAAAGACATGGCTCACCATACATTACCTGTTAATTGCCTTGAGATTTTTATGGTTGAGACATTGACCTGGGAGATACGAATCTTATATCACTGTGACAGCCCTGCACCTCACAGCCTGGCGAGCAGTCTGACGGATCTCTCCTCTCCTGCGCTTTAAAAAGAACTGTGTGACCTTGCAGATGAGGTTTTGTTCAGTGCTTGTGTCAGGTGCCACATACAATATTGGAATTTGTGTACGTGAGGCTTTTTTTCCAAAGCGAAAGAGACGGATATGGAAAAAAGGTTTGAGAGTCCTCCTGACTGTGTGGGAGAAAAGATGATTGCCACTCCTTCTCTACATCAGAGTGACAATGACAGGTGATGGAGGTGAAAATGACTTTGGTTTCTGTTCGGATGCGCCACAGTTGAGGATAACGCTGCACTGTCGGCTACTGGCGGGGCCCGTCTCATTAGCATGTGTCACACACACCTCAAGGCGGATGGCACATAATAACTTTGCGTGCATGTGTTTGTAATTGCGTGTGCGAGTGCGTGTATGTGAGCAAGCCACGCCACTGAAGGATTTGTCATCCGTGCTCCCTGAGCGGAGCGAGCCAGGAGACTGCGGTGGTTCGACTCTGGAGTGGATCCCAGGTTTAAAAGGGAGGGAGCAGGGCGGCACAGGGTCAAATAAAGGATGACACTCTTGACGCTCATTTTAATTACTCTATCTAGTGTAGAAAGAGCTCTGCTGGCACCAGACTGCAAACCGCACAGTTCAAATCCCCAACTCTGCCAGACTCTTGGTACTTTTCCTCCAGAATCTTCCATCTTGTGTCGTACTGACAGAGCGCATTATATACGGCTCAAAAGCGTAGCAGTACTCTTCCTCTCTGTCTGCCTTTGCCATGCTGCCTCTGCCCAGTGAATGAGTCGTGACATGATGGACATATCAATGAGGGGAAAAAAGGAGAATTGTGAAAGGAAGGCGGCTAATTGAAGTCCAATGTAGAAGCATGACGAAACCTGTAGCCTACAGAAAGGATGTGATGAAACTCCCATCCAGATCAGACAAAGCAGTTGTAGGAACAAGCCTCGCATTGATCTTCAGCACAGCGAGAGCGCAGCTATGTTAGCGACGCAGTTTTCAGCCCGTCTCCACGACCGTGTGCACTCGCAGTGTCACATTTTATGTTGTTCAATCTCGTTCCAAACTGCGCCCTTGTAAACAGTTTGTTGATTAAGCCTTGATGTTTGTAAATTTGCGTGCAGTGTGTTTCCAACCTGTAATGCAGTATAATGTGCTTAGTGCTACTGAGTGTAAGTGAGTGCTTGGCCATTCCCCAGAGAGTGATAGCAGCTGGATCAGACTAATCTAATATAGACCCTGAGTCTGGGGAGCCATCCATTGCTTATCAGATCTCTCTTTCAATAACCCAGAGCTATGCCAGCTTATGGAGCTACATGTGGAATATTTTCAACTTTTCTCTCTCTCTCTCTCTCTCTCTCTCTCTCTCTCTCTCTCTCTCTCTGCCCTTTGTGTCTGATTTGTTCATGTCGCTGCAGACTCAATGGATGGGTGCTCCACGGACTGTAATGGAAATGGAGAGTGTGTGGCTGGACACTGCCACTGCTTTGCTGGATTCCTGGGTCCTGACTGTGCCAAAGGTAAGACATATACCCGCTGAGGTTTCAGGCTATACTAACGGTAACAGATCCAATTAGAATAAATTAAAAAAAAAACAAGTTTGCCTCTCAACGTTCTTTACTACCCAATCAGTACACTGAATGAAAGGCTCTAAAAACAATCAGCGCTGCTTCTCCCTCCTCCTTAACAGGAATTCAAATTCCCCCCATACCCACCATTACCTCTTGCGTCTATTTTTGTATCCACTGGTTAAGCAATTGTAGCCTCCCACACATGTCTATGTTTTCACATTTCACAAGTCTTTGTGGATGACAGGACGTAACCTGTGCAGATGTTTAAAACACCTGCAGGAAGTGTAAAATTAGATTGACAGAAACTTCAAAACCCTTTAAAGGGCATCGAGTGGGAGTAACAAAAAGTGCATTAAAAAAAAAAAAACCTTCAAGAACAGTAGATAAGAGAAAATGTCAGGACTTGTGATGATCAAATACTCATAATACTGAATCTATCATGCCAGTGTGCAGGGAAAAGTTATTATTTTATGACTTAATTCGTCTGTACTGACCAAAGTTTGGGATATTACTTTAAAATTGGCTTTTTACAGAATTGTCTGAATATGATTTTTACTCAACCATCATCATGAAAGAACAGGTCCGTCTGCAGCGACAGTGTGGCTCATTGATACACTGTATGGAAAAGTTTTTGAAAAGCCGGGATAGGATGAGGCAACATCAGGCTCGTCCGTGCCTCCATCTTTTTTCACACAGTTTATTTCCTCTGTTGACTTCTCGCTCGCTCTTTCTTCCTTTGTTTCATAACATTTCTGTAGTTGTATCTGTCTCATCGTGTTGAAACAGCTGATCTGATATCACACCCTATGATTTATTTACACTCATCATTTATTCATCCTTTCCGCTCATCTTTGCTCATTTCCCTGTTACAATATTCTCCGTCTGAAAAGTTAGACAACACGTTCTGGCAAGAGCTGTAAAAAAAGTGAATTAATGACTGTGGAGTACATAGTGTTCAATTAGAGAAAGGTTCGAACAAATGTATGCTTGTGCACATGAACCCAGGCCCTTCATCGCAAATTATCCCAGAAAGAAGCTGTTGGTTGTGAACCGTCTCCCTAATCCGTGTGACATTTTGAAGCCTTGAAGCCTTGTCTGGCTGCAAAGGATGATGGGAGGTGGTGGTGTGTAACTGTCAGTGCATCATCAGACACTGACTTTATTCCACCTGGCTGTCATTACATTAGCCACACAGCTCTCCATCGCTGCATGGAGAAAGCTCTGCGCTCTACCCGCATTCTATAAACCCCTAATGCTCCATTTCCTAATCTTCAGTTTTCACGATTGTTTTCACGGCCTGCTCTGAGCAAGTGAGGTGACGTTGGGAGGATTTTCTACAATTCCTGGGTTGCCGTGGTAGCCAGGCTCAGGTGGTGCTTGAGTAAATTGAAACAGCGTGAGGGATAAACTTGAGTGTGTGTGTGTGTGTGTGTGTGTGTGTGTATATATGCGTATGTGTGCGTGTGTCTGAGAGAAAGAAAGGAAAGTAGACTGGGGCTGCTTGAGGATTTGCTGAATCTGCGCACTAGCTGAGATAAGAGAGCGTAGCTCCACCACTCACAGTAGGTTACTGCGGCCCAGCTAATATACCGCAACACTGTGTGTGTGTGTGTGTGTGTGTGTGGGTGTGTCTGTGTGTTCCACTGAATATGTGGATGTAATCTTTGTTTGTCCTTTTACAGATTCGTGCCCCGTTTTGTGCAGCGGTAACGGCGTGTACGAGAAAGGAAGGTGTGTGTGCCTTGCAGGGTGGAAAGGTGCAGAGTGTAATGTGGAAGAAGGTCAGTGTATCGACCCCACCTGCTCCAACCACGGCTCCTGCATCCAGGGAATTTGCATATGCACTCCAGCCTACAAGGGGGTTAACTGTGAGCAAGGTATGTACCACCACACGAAACGTAAAGAAACGTCTGCACAATAAAAATGGCTTCACTTGCAGATCCTGGAAGTGTTTGAAGAAAACCAAGTGAAAACCTGTCAAGTCAGTTTTAATTTGCATAACCCAAAATCTCCAATCACAAATGTTTGATTACACAAAAACAGACATAAACAGCATGGGGTACCATCTGTCATCTGGTGAATACAAAATGTAAAAACGTGCAGGACTTTTTGGGTTCTCCAGGCAGAAACGGTGCCCACATACACCCAGTTTCCAGCTGCAGCAGGTTTACAGCCTATCCAGTACAGAAGAGCAGGCAGCTAGTGACTAGTTTGAGAACGTAATGGAACATTTATCAGCTTCATTTTCTCATTGTGAAGACGAAAACAATAAATGAATATTTAATTGTTCTGGTATTGGTAAAGAACAGACCAATAACTTTAAATCTGTTGTTGTTTTCTTTCATTTCCTTCATGTGGGAAATGATAGAATATTCTGTATAGTTCAATTTACCATTAAACTTGAAGTAGTGATACAAAAGCAACTTTTAGTGTTTTTGTACTTTAAATTGACTTTTTTTTTTTTGTCCGAAAAAAAAAAACCCAGATGTAGATATTTCTTAAATTAGTGTCCCTGAAGGAACTACAAGTCTGGCAAGAAAGATGTCTTGAACTGAGGAATGTTTTACAAGCTGTCCTTCTCACTTGTGCCAAAATGATTACAGATCTAATGTAGTCTTTTTCCTGCAGCGTCAGGACAGATTGTTGTCTGTTCAATCACGGCCACAGTCCAATGGAAATAAGTGTTTAAACTGTTTTTTACCCTCAAAGCAGGCAAGCAAGTCAACTTAAAGAAAAATGAGTTACACACAGAAATGAAATGTTCCATCAACACGGTTCTTGTAAGCGTATCACTATGAGAGTAACAGTGCTTCTCTGCATGTATAGATCTTGAAGTATGACAAAGCTGCTGTTTTGGGGTATCATGGTGTTTCCTAAAAAAAAAAAAAAAAAACACCTGTTCTTCAAATAACAACTTTGTGTGTATTTACTGCACATTGTGCAATAGTCAGTATTTTATACATACATATATCTAAAGGCAGAGAAGACTACAATGTCCTGGGGATTATTTGACAAAATATGAATGATTCAGTTTGCTCAGGGAGCTGAGGCTCCGTACAGGAATCAGCACTGAGCTTTAACCGTATCCTCCACCTGAACACATCTATTGTAAAACCACATAATAAATTAGCCAAAACAAAGCCATCATATTTTCAACAATTAGCATCTTGCAGTTGATCATAATATAATTGCACAGCTGTCTGGACACCTGCCCTGCTGTTGCCTTCAGTATGTCCGACCGGAGAGAGTGAATCAGGTGTTTGACCTTGAGGGGTGGAGCTGAGCTGAGCAGTGCTGAGCTTTGGCTTGGGCTCAGCGCTGTAATTACACACAATAACCCCCCCCCCCCCCCACACACACACACACACACACACACACACACACACACACACACAGAGCAAGCCATTTCAGCCCTTATCAAAGCCTCAGTTCTAAGTGTCCTATGAAGTGTAATGTTGTGGAACAGATACAGGGATTGTAGCGAGGGTGGTTAACTCCTGGATGGGATGCAAAGAACACTGCTTTCATACTCGGTGAACTGATGATTATAATGAGGCAGGCACCCCACCATGAGCCCCTCCTCTCCTCTGCCCTTTCACTCCCCCCCTTTCACCTCCTACTCATTCTTGCTTTTCCTTTTGTCCTCCCTCGCCCTGCAGTGGACTGTGTGGACCCTCAATGTGGAGGGCACGGCGTGTGTGTGCGAGGGGAGTGTGTGTGCTCGGCAGGCTGGGCAGGAGTGAGCTGTGATGATCCACTGCCAGCCTGTCAGGAGCAGTGTTCAGGACATGGCACCTATCTCCCTGAGTCAGACTCCTGCGCCTGCCAGCCAAACTGGACTGGACCAGACTGCTACACTGGTAAGACCCCAGGATTATTGTTCACCCGCAGAAAAAAAACAACCAAAATTGCAATTGCACATCACTTGTTTTTCAGTGTTCTTGTAGCAAGAATGGTCTTGCCAGATACTATTTTCTGGGGATTTGATAGACATGAGAGAGCAATATGGATTGGAGCCACTCTGTGAAGTGGGTGTGTGCATGCGTGTGTGTGTGTGTGTGTGTGTGTGTGTGTGTGTGTGTGTGTGTGGTTGTGTTGCACTCTCTTCATGCTGGTTGTAAATGAGATTTCCCCTCATGACTGTCTGACAGCAGCCCTCTGGAGCCCCCCCTTCTCCTCCCAATAGTACTTATTGTACTGTGCATTTATACTTTAACAGACATATACTCCAGCACAAAAGCACATCTGTGATCATTTGCGTGCACACACACTGAAAACACACAGACATATTCCCTTCAGCTAAATGAGAGGAAAAAGACAAGCAAGATAAAGGAAAATGCTTTTTCCCCCCCCTTTGCAGCGAGACACTGACTCTGAGGAACACTCATAGTTTTTTCGAAGCTTGCTGATTTTGATTGCCTACTCCTTTACCTGCATGCTACATCCTTATTAAGTAAGTGTTAAGATATTTAATGAAGCTTAAGAGATGTCCTTTGTGCCCTGGTAAAGCTTGCGTGCATCAAAAGAAAGTGGCTCTATAGCCCTTGTGAAGGAAAAGCTGTGGGCCGTTTGTCATCGCATCATGAAAGGGAGACACGTCTACTGTGGTGTCTAAAGTATAGAATGCAGTACTCTGCAGTACACAGCGAGGTGAGTGTCCTTGTCCTTGCAGTGTAGCCTGACTGAAAAGAGCCAATATAGCGCTGACTTTCATCCGTTTCCACCACACTAACTTAACACCGGCGATGGGAGGGAACCATTTTACCATGCACACCAATGATTTGCGGGCAATTGGCATTAGCTCCAGCTCTCAGGTGCATGCATGCCTTATTATAGTGATATAGCCGGTGATAATGATATACCGTGGTTGAATATCTGAGATATGACTTGGCTCTCTCTACCTGCCGGGGTTTAATCAAAAGGACCGTCCTGGTCTTGTTGAAGCATAGCTAAGCTAATGTAATTCTAATAGAGAACTGAAAAACTCTCCAACTTTAATCCACTTTTACCTCCCTCTCCATGCTATGTATATTTAAATTAAAATAACTTTTTACTGCAGCTGGATAAGTAGTCTTTGTGTGCCTCCAGCACTTTGCTCTCTTTACTGATGGATGAGACTTTGCTTTTGCAGAGAGCGAGAGAGAAAGAGAGAGAGAGAGCAGCACAGCGCAGAGAAACGGAAACAGACAAAAAGGGGTGGAAAGAATTTAAAAGTGATGTTGCCAGAGAGAGAGAGAGAGAGAGAGAGAGGGCGGGGACGGAGTACTGCAAAGAGAAAGCTGACCGATACAAAGACGGAGAGCTGAGGAAAAAGAAAGGGTATTAACATACCGACCAAATCTGATCTAAATGTCAGAAAAGAATAATAGAACTGAATTGGAGTCCCTGTAGTTTAAATATGCAGTGCAAATATGAATCATTTGGCTGTTATTATAAGTCTCTTCACTCTTCCCCTCCTTCAGGGAGCTCAGCTATTTAGAGGTGAGAAAAATTGTGTGTTGTGAGAAAGTCGACTCTTAGTCTCTAAGGTTATCTTTTTCAATCGCTGTTTTTTTTCATCTCTCATATGTATCCAATGGCACACGCCCAACTCTGATACTTTGCTTTTTTCCCCCCTCTCTTAGCGTCCCTTGTGTCTCTTTCACCTTTCCTTCCACCATTTGTTCCTCGTTCTCTCACTTACGTTTTTTCTTTCTTTTTTCTCCCACGTATACCCCCACCCACCTGTTTCCACAGAGCTGTGTCCCGTGCCATGTGGCAGCCATGGTGTTTGCTCAGAGGGCCAGTGCCAGTGTGAGGAGGGTTGGATTGGCGCTGCGTGCGACCAGAGAGCGTGCCATCCTCGCTGCGAAGAACACGGCCAGTGCCACGACGGGACATGCATCTGCCAGCCTGGCTGGGAGGGAGAACACTGTAACATTGGTGAGCACATGCACGTGTGGGAGTGTTTAATTATTCCTTGTTATATTCTGATCAATATGATTAATGATTAAAAAAAAAGGTGTCGCTGTTGTAGGAATCATTTCCATTTACAATTTATTCCCCTCTAACTACAATTCTCACTGGGGTTTTTTTTCCACAGTTACTCACGATTTGGACGTTGTGGTGAAAGGTATTTGAACCCTTTAAGTTAATCAAAGATCAAACTAAATGCGCTCGCCTGTGTTTGTGTGTTAACAATGGGCACATCTTTGCAGACGGCTGCCCAGGGTTGTGCAGTGGGCATGGGCGCTGTACCCTGGAGCAGAGCGGCTGGCGCTGCGTCTGCCAGACTGGATGGAGTGGGCCTGGATGCAGCGTTGTCATGGAAACTGACTGCAGTGATGGAACAGACAATGACGGAGGTGACATTCGAACATTATCTATCATTTTCTATCTCTTTTTTCTCTTTTCTACCTCTTTCACTTCTTTCTTTCTGTGTCATGTCATCCATTCCTTCCCATTGCTTCACCTCCTGTTTCTCCTGCTGAAAATCTGCTTCATTGTTCGTCCCCTTCATCTCTCTGTGCTGTCCCAGTCCTGCTGAGACTCCTGTAGAGTCCTGCTGGTCATTATTACACTGAATATGTATTTGTATGTGTGTGTGTGTGTGTGTGTGTGTGTGTGTGTGTGTGTGTGTGTGTGTGTGTGTGTGTGTGTGTGTGTGTGTGTGTGTGTGTGTGTGTGTGTGTGTGTGTGTGTGTGTGTGTGTGTGTGTGTGTGTGTGTGTGTGTGTGTATGCGGAGTTCTTTGCAAGTGAGTGTGTGTGGTTTCTTTTATTTTTTTTTTATCAAGGCTAAATGTCTAATATGCATACCACCTGCAAGGATAAAAGGCACTCAGAGAAATTGTCACAAGTCTAAATACAGCAAACCATGCAGAAAAGAATTCTGCTTCTATGGTTTTGAAGTACTTTGTGACAGGTGAGAGGTGTGTGTCACTCACTCTCCTTGCTCTGTTGTTTTTATCCTCAGGTGAAGAGACAAGAAAGGAACATTTCTGTAGCACGGCGCTCTGTTCATTACAATCATTTTCTCGCCATTACAGTCCATTCTAATGCTGTTCCCAGAAATGTTACAAGTTTTAAAAATATATTCCTCTCAGATGCACACATTCACTTTGAAAGTCCATCAAAAATCCATTTTGATGTGCCTTTTGAGTTGGTGCTGTAATCCATCATTGCAAACAGGGTAGGGCGACTCGTGTTTGGAATAAAAGCTTCTTTTTTTTTTTTTTTTAGTGTGGTTCCTCGTTTGGTGATGAGTGACGTTTGAATTGTTGCAAACAGCAGCAAGAAACCTCAAAAGTATTATTATTTTTTGGTCCCTTTTCTAAGGTGTGGTGATGGGGGGTGTGGGGTGGAGGGTGGAGGGGTGTCTAGTCACCCCTCCACCCAAACAATACAAACAATGTCTTTTAGTCTGTGAACATGGGGATGAATACTGAGTCTTAGCCGCACAACAGTGAAGCCAGTGATGGTTTTCCTAAAAATGTATTGATGGATTATGTTATTATCTTTTTATGTGTTGTGTTATTATTAGAGTACTCATCTTCATTGAGATAGAATAAAATAATTCCCCATAATGTGTGACAGATATTTACACAAAGTACATTTGGGGGTGTTAGCTGTTAATTTAGCCATACAAAAAAACAAAGAGAGGAAATCAAATTACTTCAGACATAAAGGTTAGGCCCAAGAGAAGCGACTTAAAATCACGATTACTTAATATAAAAAACATAAACCTAATGATGTCAGAGTTGTAGCTCAGCTTTTGATAATTCATTTAAAGGGATACTTCACTCATTTACATGAAGCTGTGTATCATTAGAAACATGGTAGTAGTGTTGAATGGTCGTGAATCCAGCCCTCATTTTGCCCTGAGACGAGAAAAATATGTTTTTCTTTGCTTGAAAGTTTTCTTCATGTGATGCAAAAAGCGTCATATTGCATCACATGAAGAAAACTTCCAGGCTTCCACAGCTGCATGTAAATGGGTGAAGTATCCCTTTATGAATATATGAATATAGATCAGAAGCCTCATTCAGACATGAAGGCTACTACTCAAAGAGCGAATGCGGTTGAAGGAGCTGGGGATCGAACCTCCAGCACTCGGTTGAGAGGTGAACGGCTCTACCACTGAGGCACAGCCGCCCATATGCATTAGTACTCACAGGCATACGTTTCCTGAAGTCTGTGCAGACGTACTTAAAAAAAAAAAAAAAACTGCTGACTTCTGTTAGTCTGGTCTGCTGCTCTGATCCATCTTTACTAAGAGTCGATGCTTTGATCAAGTGACACTCGCTCTTCGATTCAGATCGCTCTTTGTGCTGCCCACCTTTGGGTGGTGGTGTTCAACGCACTCTACTTATAATGGGAGTCGGAGGAGGCCCAGACTCACGTACTGGAAACACGAGTAACTTTAGAACGTTTAAAATCTACATTTTTTACCTTTACATTTCCCTTGTGAGTGGCACATTAAGCACATTAACTTTCCCCCGCTCAAAATGTATATTCACACAATTACTTTACAATTGGCATAGAGAGTCTAACAGACTGTTATGTTGTTGCATTATGGGAAGTGTAGGACCCTGTGTACATAGCTTGACGATTATTTGAACTAAAGTCAGAATACCTCAGCCGTTGCCTATTGACTGTCTCCTATTGAGGTGACAATGAAATGCGAGGCTTCCTTTCAATACATGTCAAGAGTGTTGATTTGGCGTTATATTTCCCGTGTCTCGGTTTGAGTGGGCTGAGGTTACAGAGTGGGTAGATGCAGGGACAGCTATTTCTCTGTCAAACAAAAAAAATGCATTAAAATATATATGGCACTTTATGCAAAGAGGAATATACATCCTGTATGGCGTTAAATAGAAATGCAATGCTACATGAATATTGATCAGCTGTCTCTAGTGTCAGTGCTGCAGGTATTAAACCTTTCAGCTTAGGGATGATTATGCTGGAGAATGACTAACAAAGCCTTATGGAGACCATTTACACTTCTCTTATCTTTCCATCCTACCTCTCTGCAGAGCCTTTCAAAAACCATCATTTACTGCCACAATATTCGGCCTTCTCCCTTAATTGGCAGATATACTGATGGCTCTCATAGGCTTCTCTCACAGCAATCTTTTTTCCCTCTGAAGATAGACAGAGATGGAAAGATGCTATCACAAACAATCAGAGAATAAAGACGGACTTTGAAGAGGGAGTTTCAATTATTCTGCCTGGGTGAGAGCAAGGAGTATTGTTCTTTTGTCTTGACTTTTTTTTTTTTTTTTTTTTTGCTCACGCGAGGCAAAGTAATCACTTGCACATACATATTTATAGGTGCTACTTGTGTCAAAAAAAAAATCTGCTTCATTGTTTGGTGGAATTAACAAGAACGCTCGCATTACCAGCGACACACCTGTAATGACAATGGTTTAAGAAGTTCAATTAATAATAAAGTAGTGTATCTTATGGAAATCAAGCATTGTACTCTGCTACATTTGTAGGAGGAGGTTATAATAGAATATTGTTGGCCTTTGGCTCTGCGCTCTCTGGTCAGATGCATTTAAATGTCAGCACTGTTTCCTGCCTTTTCAGAAACAGGCTTGAAATAGGAAACACAAATGCCAGCCGGGCCCCTATTACCTGCCGCCTGGCTTTGTATGAGCAGCTCATTGTTTACGCCAGACTTCCGAAGTTCACATTGAAAGAATGCTGCTGATTCAGGTCTGATTTATAGCACTAGAAGCTTTAATTGTATGGTGATGGCCTCTGCTGAATTGCTTTTGATTGATACTTGTTGTAATGATGATGCATGAGTAGCTTATTGCTGTAGATTAGATTACTCCTGAAGAGTTTTTCACCGGCCAGCCGTCTCAAAAGGATTTCTTGGCATTTTTCTTTGAGTGATTTTTTTTTCGCTGCAGACAGATACAGTACCCTGGCCTTTATAATTTATTTAAACTTCTTATACCCTTTACTCACTCAAATCTATAAAGTAGGTAATTAAATCTGCATAATAAAGAATTAAAAAGGCAAGCATGTAATGCAAGCATCCTCAAAACAACCTGCTCCTCTAACCCAGCGAGGGAGGGATGAATGAATGTGCGTATCTCGGCTTCTCTCGTGTTAATCTTTGTCTCCTTGCGCCTCTCAGACGGCCTGGTGGACTGCGTCGATCCCGACTGTTGTGAGCAGCTGAGTTGCGGCTCCGACCCTCTGTGTCACGGTTCAGCCGACCCCCTGGCCCTGTTGAAGCAGATCCAGCTGCCCCCCACCACGCCCCCCTCGCCCACCAACGCACACACACACAGCTTTTACCACCGCATACGCTTCCTCCTCGGCAAAGCAGCCACACACTCTCTCCCGGGAGACGTGCCCTTTGATACCAGGTATGTGCTCGTTGACGTTCTGTGCGCATGCCAATGCTGCCATGTATTTGGGTTTGGGTTTTTTTTACGTCTGTGTCCTTGAGCTGTCCTGATGTAAACCATGTTGAAAGAGATAATGAAGTGAAAACACCTCTGTTACTGCACTGAATCCTCCATGACTTGATATTTGTTTAATGAGTGTGTGTTTGCATGTGAATAAAGACTTTCATAGTCTATGTTACCCTGGAGATTAGCAGGGTGCGCTTTGTCCTTCAGTATCTGTATCAGGCTACAACTGTCGAGTTTTGTTTGTTACATGTTCATGCTTCATGTATCACTCAGTTACACCAGTCATGAGGTGTCACATGAATTTTTCAGAATCCTCCTACTCCAATCTAGGAAGAGAAAGAAAACAGCTCACCAACACAAGGATGACCTAGAAAGTTCAGTTTAGAAACAAACAGGGATTCTCCCCTGGAATATGGCAAAGTGCATTTTTCTCCCCTGGTCCGCCCCCCTCCAGAATAAACAAATTAATTAATTATGTGGCTGTCTTTTCAGAAGGGAAATCGATGGCAGCTTTCAGGACAGGAGTAACAAACGGGGCAATGCAGCCAACCGGGGAAACTATCTCATCCTTTATATATCCCTCTTATGAAACAGAACTGATAGTCTGTGTGTGCGTGTGTGCGTGTGTGTGTGTCTGTGTGTCAACTCACGTCTGTCTGAATCCGTCTTTATTTGACCAGTTCAGCGATTATTCTCGATTTAAGCAGTGTATTTTACACTTTACCTTCAAAATCAAGATGGATATTTGGAAACAGTCGATGTGACTGATAGCTTAAGGGCTATTTAAAGAACAACACAGCCTCTTTTTGCTGCAGGTACCACTGTCAGTGTAATATAAACATGATGTGAGATTTTAGTTTTTATATGACAGGGTGTTGAAAGGTTTTACTGTGGGTGAGGCTATATTTATGGTCCTTGTATCCTGGCAATCTCTGGCAGATTTCTCCACGTGAAAGAAGTGAATTCTGAGCGGAATAAACCCGGTTGCCTTTTTCTTCATGCACAAGGTCGTTTGGCTAGCCCGTCACAATATGCCTCTCTCTCTCTCCAAACAATGATTATGTTCTCCATCATTGTAAACCTGTCACCTCTATCCCTTCTGCTCTCTCTCTCTCTCTCTCTCTCTCTCTCTCTCTATGCTTCCTGCCTTTGTTTTTCCAGTCGGGTGGCTGTGATACGGGGTGGCGTGGCTTTGCAGGACGGCTCTCCTCTTGTGGGAGTCAACATTACCTTCCCCCAGCATCCAGAGTATGGTTACACTATCAGCAGGCAGGATGGAAGGTAAAGACACCCGCAGCCTCAACTCACGAAAATGTGCTTCTCTTATGGTCCGCCTGCTTAAAGCTAATTTGGTCTTTTTTGTAATATGAATCTAGTTTTGACCTAGTGACCTTGGGAGCGATGTCGATGACCCTGATGTTCCAGCGCCCACCCTTCCTGCCACAGACACGCACCATTTGGACTCCTAACAACAACTTCCTGGTTCTCGATCAGGTGACCATGTCCAGAGAAGAAGCTCAACCTCCTAAATGTGACATCAGGAGCGTCTTAAGTCCCTACCCGCTGGTCCTGCCCTATCCGCTTCCAAGATATACAGGCGCATGTGCGGAGAAGGGTCCAGCAGTACCCGAGCTGCAGGTACAAAAATACTTGATTTGTGTGGCAGATAACAATGCACGTCTTTGTTTGTACAGATGAAAGGCGGTTAGTATGAAGCACAGGCTCAATTTGTAACAGGTGAACGACGAACCTACCCGGTCTCACAGGGGTTTGTAAATTCAGCCTGGTTCAGATTTGCATCATGTAAATAAAAAATGAAAAAGAAATGCAAATTTGTACTCCATCCACCTTAGCAAATGAGGTGGTTGAAGGTCAGATGAGGCGGTCAGACTTGTGATTATAAACAAGCCCTCCAATGTGACTCCAAAGATTTTTTTTCACTGTTACAAAATTCATCCTGTGCTCGTTAAAAGTCTTGGTATACTGAGATTCCATTTCGTGTTACCTTGACACACAGCAGCAAGAAATGTCATATCCGAGTGTGCTGTGGCCACGAGATCCCTTTGTGACACACAAAAGCAAAGTTTTGACTTGTAAATAGTATTGCTCACATCAACAACACATCATCCTCGCTTCATAGATCAAGCTCATTTGACAAAAATCAGCAGCACTGGGATGAATAGAGCGTCACAATGAAGGAACATTTCATCCTCGTGACAAATAACACCTCGGGACAAACAGGCAGCGAGCAAAAAAATGGGAGGAACAGCACTCAGTGTTCGCAGCGAGCTGAGTGAAACTGACTGAGTTCACCTGTGTTGATAATGGAATCAAAGCCTGAATGCCCTTTGATGAAAATGCGGCCGCGATATTCATCTCGGAGGTTATTTCACAAAAGTAAATCCCCAAATTAAATGTGATCTGATTTTAGACAAGAAGATATTAAAGTGGATGAAAACAAATTTGTCAGAGGAGCTGATTAACAGATGATCAGAGAGTCGAGCATGTCTCTGGGCTCGACTATTAGGCCTAGTCCACAGGAAGGCGGGTGTTTTTTTTAAAACTGAGGATTTCCTCCACCTTTTCAAAACATAATTCCGTCCAAACACGCTAAATTCTCAAAACCATCTTCGTCTACATGAAAACTCAAAACAAACAAGCCTAGCCAAAAACAAAATCTTGTCGCCATTCTTCTGCAAAGTCGTCCATTCAGGCCCCTCTGCCCGTTAACATAGTGGAAGCACTATTTGACTTATGTCTTCTATGGTGCTGATCTCTTGTATACAGAAGTGACTGCAGTGACGTCAAACGGAGGAGAAGCTGGCGTAATGCGTGACGCTACAAGCTCAAAACTTTGTTTTCCCCGGCGGCACATAAACACCTCAAAACAGTTTCTGAAAAACTTCAACCTGGAAGGAGTTTTATAAAAAGGTGCATTCAAGTGCACAAACGCTGCTAAAGCATGTAACTATGTTTACTAAGTTAATGACATCTGTTAAAAATAGTTCCTCTTGAGAAGAGAAAGATACAAGGCATTGTTTAAAGATCCTTTTTATAATTATTATTAAAGCATCTTCGGTAGATGAAGAGCACCTGACTCTGTGAGCGATTTCATCCTGTACCTGCCACCGGCACTTCTTTCATCAGCTCATTATATAAATACAAAGTCATAATAAATCACCTTTCCTTTTTATATTATTCCTCTCCTTCTCATTTCTTGTTAATCCTCTTTTTGTCACCTGTATTTCTCACTCTGCTCTCCATCTTGTTCTCCCCAGGCGGTGCAGGAAGAAGTTTCAATCCCAGGAGCCTTTGTGAAGATGAACTATTTGAGCACTCGTGCTGCAGGCTACCTCTCTCTGCTGCGCATTCTCCTAACCCCTCCCTCCCCGTCGTCCCCCATCTCCCCGCTCGGTGGTCTCTCGAAGGTGCACGTCCGCGCATCCGTCCAGGGTCGCTTGTACCAGCGATGGTACCCTGCTGGGCCTGGCTTGGTCCACAGACTGGTCTGGAACAAGACTGATGTGTATGGGCAGGAGGTGTGGGGCCTCACTCATGCAACAGGTAGGTCGAAAAATATCATCACCATTAATCTTTATCTTAGATAAGATAAAATAATCCAACATCTTTTTACTGATTTCATATCCTGCGTCTTTCAGTTGTCTCTGTCCGATTTGAAAGGGAAAAAAAAAATCACAGAAAGAATATTTGAGCAACATGAGTAAACATCTTAGACATAAAGATTGAGCCCTCATTACCATGAATCACCGAATCCAAAGTCCATCCTATATAATATTCACACAGTACATTTTCCAATCCCATGATGGACATCCAAATACACCTAACACTTTAAAAGTATGTTGACTGATCATAAAAGAAAACGTCGGCCAAACTTGAAGTCAAGTAAAGATATTTAATGATGTTTGACATGACATCATGAAACAGCTACACATGATGGAAGTAACTGAGTTTATTCTCCTACGTGACAGAACAGCTACTTCTGCTCTGGTTATGTTGTTCTGGAGTTCATAAAGTGCAGGGAGGTTTTCCTAATACTATTCCTGAGATACAACAACTTTAATTTGACTTATATTAACTTATTGAAATATTAAGGAATGGATAAAATGGAGGTATTCAAGCCAGTCATCACTCTTCAGGTGGAAAATTGTCAGAGTTGGGTTAATTGTTGCTCCTCGACTGTCTGTCATTTAGCTCTGCGCGAGTTGCGACTGGCAGTAGAGGTCTCGTCACAGTCCTGCAGAGACTGAATACTTTGAACATGGTCCAGACACTGAAGGTTTTATTCTACTGATCTTTCCTGGTCGACTTCACCCTGTTTCTTTGATCTCGTGGTATGGTGACCATTCAGTGCACGACAAAAATGGTCTTTCGAGTATCGTTAAAACAGCCAGTGAAATAACTGCAGCAGCTGTCCTTGTCAGATATCAGGAACAGACTAATTGTGAGGAAAGCAAAGTCCATCCTGTTCAGCTCTGACCATCGTCTCCTGGAGGAATGTCTTCTTCTCCCCTCTGATCGAAGTCTAAGGCTGCCCAGGGCTAAGACTGGCAATTATTGTTATTAACTTTGTTTACCTGTTTATCACCAACCTGCCAAAGGACTACAGATGGAAACGAGCCTGTGGCTATAATCGGGCATATTTACATTTTTGTTTTCATGAATGTGCACTGTCCCTGTTTGAAGTAAATACACTGTTTAAACCATGACTGCAATTCTCAAAATGTGAAGCTATTCTTTAAAACAGCACTGAAGTCTAGAGATAATTGTGTACAACTCAGTCTGATTGGACATCATCCAGACGATGTGTTCCTGAGATTTACAGGGACATGTTGTCCCCTCGGCTACTTGGGAAATGTTCAAGACATCGTTGAGTAACTATCATTAAGACTGTGGTCTGATACAGAGGGGATATACTGTAGCACTCCGGACAGAACTGAGTCTGTGAATGTAGCCTGATGTTTAATCTCCTTCATTTCCTCTTTCACCTGTTTCAAAAGAAAAGAAAAGAACAGCATATACAAGTCCCTGTTTTTGCCCTTTTGGTTCATTATGGCATAATCAGACGGTTTAAGCCATAGAAGTCATTTAAGATATCACGTCTCCTCTATCTGTATTCACCTCTCAGTTGTTGACATACTGTACGGTGTCGTTGGAGAGCTTTTCTTAAGCACTGAGGTATCTCGCAGACATACCAGAAGCTTTGTCCACTTGAGTGCTTGGTCTCACCCAAAGATTGCATCTCTCCATCCAGAGGCTTTCTCTCGCCCACTGATCCTTACCCTCCTCTCCTTATCTGTTTGAGCTGCATTTCATCGGCTTCAGCTCTGTCCTCATCTCTCACCTCTTCTCAACTCCAACGATCCTGTTTTTCTTTTTTTTTTTTGCCCTGCTTTGCTGAACCACCTCCCCCCCGCTCATCTTCTCCCCCCTCCCGCGCCGCTTTTCATTCTCTATCATCTCCTTCCTTTCCTGTGTATCTGTCCTTTCCTGAACCCTCTCTTCTCTTCTGCTTGTTATTTCCCCCATTCCCTCTGATCTCCCCTGTTACTTCACTCCTGTTCGCTTCTGCTCTCACTTGTTCTTTTTTCTTCCCTCATGTTTTCCCCTGATCTTTTCCTCACTATAGTTCCTGGCATGTGTGAAATGTATCTTTAGCCGGAGGCTGGGTCTGTCCGGAATGTGTGCATGCACGCAATAACTAAAGTGCATGCATGTAAAAAAAAAAGTTGAGGAAAAACAACCGACAGATTTTCTGAAGGTAGTCTGGAGATGTCCTTCTTTTCCGTCTTCTGAATGAGCAGGGGTATAAGTACTTTCTAGACTGTCACAAAAAAAGTTTGAGGCAAAGAAAGGTATCGCACAAGAAACGAGTTTTAAAGGAAGTGAATTCTTTTTTAAAGGAATGCAATGTATGGATGTATGAATGGACATGGAAATTTGTCTAGTAGCTGGAGACGTGCCAGACCACTTCCTGAGCACTGCCGGGGTGCCCTTGAGCAAGGAACCAAATCCCCCCCCATACACACACACTCCAGCTCCGGGGGCAGCTCCGTTACTCTGACGTCTCTCCGCCAGCGCATATCCAAGTCCATGAGTATTCCGATGTGTTGCATGTCCAGCAGAGTGAAAACACCAAATCATCAATAGAGTAAAATAACATATTAAAAAACCGAAATGACTGGAGTGATGGGAAGTGCAAAACTAAAACCATCTGGGGGAGGCCTGTGAGGTAGAGAGAGAGGCCTGATTAGCTCAGGTGTAAACACTAGGTGCTTCCAAATAGATCAGTGCTATACACAATCTGACAGTAGACTGTCCCTTCTCTCTGTGCTCTTTACTGTTCAGACCTGTTGTCAGTAGATGCACATGGTCGGCTGATATTTGGTCCTACTTCCTCCAATTTATTCAATGTTGAAGTCCCCATGTTATTGACACTCTGATTCAGATGTGATAAGCATGATGGCTCAGTAAATAATACAGAACTTCACAAGGTTTGTTCCCCGAAACCGGACTCATCATTTCCTGAAATGATGCATTCAAACCGTACTGCACAAAACCCAGAAGCTAGCATTGATGCTGAAGTGGTCAGTCTACTGAGGTGGACCCATAACATGCCCACTGAATGACCACGAGGAGTCAGTCTACCGAAACCCTGACTGAAAGGTCTGCACTCCATACTGACCTGCAGCTTTTTCAGAAAGGGTCACTCTCCTGATGTCCTTCCCAACTCTGCCTTTTGGCTGCTGAGCCAGGAAGTTAAGCCAAATCAACCAAACACATCACAAAACACGTCACAAGTCAGTAAAGTCTTTTTCGATCAAATACAATGGAAGATGCATGTTGAGCTGCCGACTTGTTCTGAAAAGAGTGTGAGACACGTTGTTAGTCATCAGGGGTGGAGTACGCTTTTAGAAACCTTCAATTGCCCCTCTCCTCACAAAGCCTATCAAAACAGGCAAAAGAAATGCCAGGGAGCCCAAGTGACACCAAAACAGAGATTCTGGTTATAAATGACAGAGAATACCAGATTTACAGGGAAAACCTCCAAGGTGAGTAAAAACATAAAGTGTAAAAATTCTACATACATTTGTTGAAGTGCAGATGAAATTATTTTTCATTTTTAAAACGATCAAAAGTTAGTGTTGTATTATGTTCTGGGCCGTAGTTTGCTATTGACAGGTTATCACCTGAGGTGAAGGTGTTTAGTCAGGCAAACGTACTTCAGTAGACCACTTTCCTCTTGTATATGTTAAGCATCAAAATCTATAATTCTTTCCCCTTGAACCAAACAGAATAACGCTCCAGCACGTTTAAACAGGAGATAAAACAATTTTTATATAAGACGTTATTTAAGAGGGATATTTCCTTTGTGTTTCCCTCTGCCTGAAGCTCCGACTGGCCCCTTGACTCCCAATGTTAATGGTTCCCTGTCTTTGTTGGCACTATGACACATTGACAGACACACATAAGCTGACACGTGTGAGCAAACAGACACCCTACATGTTCTCACACAGAGCCAGAGAGTAAGAGGAAGGGAGCTCATGCTCTTTTCTTTTTTTTTTTGCGCTGGGCGAACACATTGCCTGAGGCTTCTGCAGGGGGGAATGAAAGCCTTCACCTGTGAGATATTGAATGTGCATTCATTCTGTCTGTAAGAGAGTGTGCGTATATATGTGTGTGTTTCATGAAATATAGCTACAGCAATGTTCGGCTGTGGAACAGTTCTCGATACACTGACACTTTCCCTTTGAGATTGCTTCGCCCGTTTTGTCCTGAAAACACCTTGTTCTGCAAATAAAGTCAGGTTATTGTCCTTTCTTTTAATGGCTTCATATTTATAGACCTTTAATGCATTTTCTTCAGAATGGACCATGGGACATGATTCTTAAGAGCGAAGGGGGGACTTTAATAGTTAGAAATGACACAACACTAGTCTGCCACTTGTCTTATTTTATCCCAGAACGATAACACACACGAAGCCAGTTCCTCCAAGCTGCTGTATGTCCTCTGAAAACACGACATCACAAGCCTATCAGAGTGCACGAAATTGAAACAAATGAACCTTTTCAATGAACTCGGAGAACTAAGAACTTTTTTTCTGACACTATAAGGTTCCTTTTTCCCTTTAACAATCCTCAGTGTCCCAAATTACCCATTACTTTCCCTCCCCATCACTTTATTGATTGTACCCATTGAGCAGAAGATTTAAGTCGGGGCCTGCGTTCCTGCTGAGAGTTTCTCTCTGTGTTAAAGGGAATCTCCTCAGCTGGTACACAACGTGAGCGCCCCTCATTGCGTATTCCACCACATCTGCTGGTATATATGCTGACTTTGCTCCCTGCCTCCCTCTGGGTGCTTGCCAATTCACAGGCGTGTTGATTTACTATGAAGCAAGTTAAGAAAGATCAGTGCAACCACTGACTGACAGCAGCAACTGTTCTTCTCCCAAGTTTGTGTCAGACATGTCAAGCTGTCCTTATTGTACAGCATATCACTAACTTTATTTAGGAAATGTTATCGAGTTTAGTGTGCTTCATTCAAACTTCTACTGCTTATATGAAGCATATTTAAAAGTTATGTTGGCTACTTTAGGAAAGATGTAAAGACTTGTTTTCCCTTTAGATTAACACCAACTTAAAAACATCTAAATATGTGCAGCATGAGAAACATATCTATTTTTTTTTATTTATTGTAATGTGCACCGTAAAGAAAGACCCCCCCCTAACTATCATCACAGTTCAAAACACAGCGGTCAGCTGTTTATGGTTTAAAGCTTGAATAAATTCACGCGTGAAGTTAAACGTTTACCTCTCCCTTGTGAATGTTGTATTTAGCTGCTAAAAAGACAGATTTCAGACATTTTGTCTTGTATAATAATACAACAATAATTGTTGTCAAATTAGAAAAAAATGAGTCCGTTCACCTCACTTGAGCATCAACCCCCAGACTGACCAACACTGTGATCAAAGTGAGACCCCGTGTCTGCATGCACCTCACAATCTGAACTGTTGTCTTATCAGTCTGAACCGACCTGAACTGCACACAATCGGGCGGGCGACTGAAAACCTGCAGTCATTGTTAACAATGCAACATGTTCAAAATGAATTCTGCAACCCCTTCAGTGAAGTTAATAAAGCATATGTGCCGTGAATATTTTAAGAAGTTGCGATTCTTGGCGGACATGAGTTGATTTAATATTGCAAAACTTTACTGTATCAACTTTGTATGTGCCAATAAAATATCTCTGTACCGCAGATAAACAACACAAGCCGTATCAGCATACACCAACACAGACGTAGAATGTTTTATTGTATGTACTCTGTTACATTTTTTGATTTTCATGTACTGTCGTTTTGCGTGTCAGTGTAAAAGAACTATTTCTGCTGGTTTCTGGTAGTTTCATTTCCTCATTCATTTTCATGTTGATTGATTTTAAGTTATTTTTTCTGTCAGGATAAAACTTCCAAACACTGAATAAAGCCAGCGTTTCAGATTGACGTCTCTATATACTGTATATTAATTCTGTATAATGTTGGGTTTTTTACATCGTCAAGACCTCCTACTGCTTTGTCACTCACTTCTTTTAAACGCTCTCCAAGTCTGAGCTGGTTCATTTCTGTCTCAACATTTTTTATCTTGCCAAGTCAAAAAGAAAAAAAAAGAAGCTGTTGTTAGTTGTAGTGGAAAGTGTATCAACACAACTAAGAGGCCAAGCAGCTAATTCTAGGGCTCCTCCATGAAGGCAGGCTCCTCCTGATTACGCCTCCACTTCTCACTGATCTCTCACAAACACACACTGATGATGAGGTCTTGCTACAGGCCTTTCATCCCTCTCCCCACTCAGTACAGTATAGTTATGAGGGTGCTTTTGTGTAAAGACTGCGTACACGTCAAGTTGCGTAGATGTACCACTGCGTAGTGTACACTCTTTTTTACTTTCAGTGTAAAATACAGAGAGGGGAAAAAAAACAACTTCAAAGTGAGCTGGGCGTACCCATGCCATCTTTGCTTTAGCTATTGGATACAAGCTTGGAGCGAGTCATTATGACTTCAGGCTAAAAGAAAACGTTACTGCAAATGAGGTGAGAGAGAAACCCTTTAACGTTAATCGTCTATAACTATGAGAGAAATATGTTTTATTATTTAATGCTGCTTCAATGCTAAAACCTCAAACATAAAGACACAGATGATTGCTACAATGACCCAAGAATATCAAATAGATCAAACATGGTCTAATCCTAAAGGAGGATTAGTCAAAAGTCACTACCAAATCAAAGTGAAATTAAAGTAATTGATCAGATATAAGACTCATCATTTTTCAAACCTTTATTTTCTTAGTGGCTGTTTCGTCTTTGCAATCCAAAGTATGGAAGATCTACTTTACGTTTTAAAAGCTGAAGTGTTGCTAACATTTAATGTTAACTGAGGGAAAAAATGAAACGGAGGGAACAAAGACGGGAATGCAGCAGATTTGACTGCTATACACTTTTTGGTGCAGCAGCAATTTTATTTGTTGTTGGTTTAACAAGTGTCCAAAAAAAAGCAGTTTTTCTCATGTTATAAAATATAACTCACAGGATATACTATCAAAGAAGGAATAAGTAAAATAATGGCACTATTTAAACATCCTGCAGTTTGCTGTATGTGCTGCATCATGAGTTACCATGGTGACCATTTAGGTTAAAGACAGCAACTCAATTACTTTGAAGTCTAAATACACCTTTCTGACCAGTTGATTGAACTCTAAAGTTCACACCTGTGGCGCAGAACACAAAGAATCGGTTACTGCAGAAAATATCAAGCTTTGTGATTTGTGTGTTGTTTTTTTTAGTTTCTGTCGGCTACGAGTACGAGACATGTCCTGGCGTTATCCAGTGGGAGAGGAGGACAGCCCTGATGCATGGATTTGAGCTGGTCCCGTCAAACCTGGGAGGGTGGTCTCTGGACAAACACCACGCCCTCAACATGCACAGTGGTGAGAACTGACAGAATGCTAATGGGTAATGTTTAGCCCTTTAATGCCGATGAAGCACATTTCCCTTGCAGATAAATAAAGAGATAAGTGCAGGCCAGGACATACTACTAACAGAATAACATCTACTTTGATCATTAAAGCCTGCACAAACAAACAACAATAGATGCTGATTGTGTTTATTTATTCTCTCCCTGTCTCCACAGGAATCCTTCACAAAGGGAACGGAGAAAACGTCTTCCTCTCCCAGCAGCCTGCTGTCATCAGCACTGTGATGGGGAATGGTTTTTACCGAAGCGTCCCCTGCAGTCCAAGCTGCAGTGGGGCTGCTCGGGACATGATGCTGTTCGCCCCTGTGGCTCTCGCTAGCGGCCCTGACGGCTCACTCTACGTGGGGGACTTCAACTTCATCCGTAGGGTCCATCCTGATGGATACACAAGAACCATACTGGAGCTCAAGTGAGTCTCATGATTGTGTTGAAAAACGGTGCACTCACACTAGGCCCAGTTGCCCAGGTGGCCAAAGAATCAGGATTCCTCGATAATGGATGCAGGGATCGATTATTCTTCATACTCCTGCTTGTTTTCATGCATGAGAAACTGTAGCGTGCCAAAGCGCACCTCTTCCATCCGTGCCACGGCCAAGGAAGTGCACTGTATCCTGTTGGAGCACGCTATGGAGCACTCACTTCTCAAACAGAACTGGACTTTGGGGGTCAAACGTGCTTGTACGGATTACCTAGTGTGACTGCACCCTAAGAGTGTGATAAGAGAACGCTGATGTTGGTAGGGATCTCCTGCAGTGGGATTTGGAGCATGTGATTGTTTTGAGCACAATTGAAATAAATGAGCTCAGCAGATATGGTTTAGTAAAGGTATTGGCTTGGTTGCCATCTGCTGATGTGATCTGTTTGATCTCAAACGAAAAGACTCTGAAGTTTTATCACCTTGGAAAAGCAGATGATACAAGGTTAAGACATCACAGAACCCAATCTGCCTCTTTAGGATGTGAGAGAGGCTGGAAGTCTTTGGTGAGAAACAAAGATAGCTTTTTTTTCACCGTGGATTAAGACGATGATATCTCCGACCACGCTGCAGGCACTACATCCTCTATTTTCTGTATTTTGTCAAGCGTAGAATCTCGATGGGAGTGCACAGTCATTTGTCCTGTAAAGCCTCGTCCTTATGTAGCTTTACTCTCCCATTTTCTGTTATTATTTTATCTCTGACTAATATGTCTGGTTCAGATGGAGGTTTCTTTGCGTATGTATTTGATACTCTTTTGTCCTCTGAGAGGAAACGCCAAAAAGCTTCCTGTTAAGGTTAATATTTAATGTGAAGCAATGTGCAGGGCTAAATCAACCAATATCTCACTTAATGAAGTAAAAATGGAGCCACTATAGTCGATGAAATTCTGAGCTGCACTGGTTTGAATCAAAAATGATTGTTTTTCTCCTTCTCTTTTTCAAACACTCTTTATCAGGAACCGGGACACCAGACACAGGTGAGAATTGATCATTTACACCTCCTCTATATACCTGCATGAAATGTGTTTCATTTTGATTTTGAATAGCATGTATATAATCGCATTGGCATGACATTTTCTTTTTTTCCAAAACAATGTGTACATACCAATGTTGCAGTCACATCATGTACATTTCGCTAGGGTGTATGAATTTGTTAAAGTTTGAAATAAATCAAATGGTTTGAGAGGATTACTGGGAGTCAGGAGGATGTGGAACTTGACTCTCTTTCTGAGTTGGCCTGAAAGCCTGAGGCCCTGTATGGCCTCGACATCGTCCCTGGCCCAGAGCCTTAGTCGTGATGTGAGCTCTGTACACCATGTTCGACAGGAGATTAGACAGATGTTATAGACTCTGTGTGTGTGTGTGGGTGTGTGTGTTTCTGTGTGTGTGAGAAAGAGAGTGTGTGTGTGTGTGTGTGTGTGTGTGTGTTTCTGTGTGTGTGAGAAAGAGAGTGTGTGTGTGTGTGTGTGTGTGTGTGTGTGTGTGTGTGTGTGTGTGTGTGTGTGTGCGTGCGTGCGTGCGTTGCTATTGGCATGTGCCTCCACTATCAGCGGTTATATCGAACCGGTTGTGCAAGTGTGCTCGGGGGTTTTTGTGAGAGAGACAGAACGGGTTTATCCGATTTGAAAGAGAGAGGATTTTTCAAGATGTCGTATCTCCAGGATGCCAAAGTTTCTAACCATGCAAAAAGGATTACCTGACAGGGTGTTTATGGTTGTTAAGTATGGGTGGGTGTATACATTTTGCCTCAGGAGGAAAAAATGTGAACATGCACAAATTATGATGAATGTGTCCTTTATAGCCAAAGCTCATGATTCCCAACCAAGGTGACTTGTACCCTCGGGGGTTAGCCTGCTTTTGTCAGGGACTAACTGAAAATACGGAAAGTAGCTCAACTAATTCTTCCAAATAGAAATAATGCTTTAACCAACATAGTTAAATATATTGAGTCAAATATTGCACCTGAATGCTGAATGTTAAAATCAGTCACTTGAGGAAGTGAGCAAAAGGTTCACACAGCCACCTATAGCATGCTAATAGAGACATAATTCTAAAATATTAATAAACGCTATAGATACATGATTGCTCTCTCGCTGAGCTCAAGGTGATGGATAAATATTTGACAAAGTTAGCTTGAAGCAATGAATATATATGAATGTGGTTTAATCAAATCGATTAGCGATTGAAACTGTTAGCTATATTAAATAGATAAACACCATGTCATAGAAAACAGTTCAAAACAGCTGATGTATGAAGTGTTACGATGACTAAAGACCGAACAGTTCCCCATCGTCTGTGAAGAAAGTATCAATACTGAGCTCAAAGGTAAAAAGGATTAGTAGATTACAAGTGTTTATATAGTTTACTTGATTATGATCTACTGTGCACAGTGAGATTTCAAAGAAAGGCCAAGTCCATGTACCAAATACTTTGAAAAAATATATATATTGACAAATATGGGCATGTCTCAGTCAAGGGCTTTTATGCATTAGTGGATTAAAAATAAGGAGAAGAAGCAGCAAGGCACACAAAATAAAAATGAACTTGTGAGCAAGACAGAAGGAGTGTTCGAAAGAAGCTTCATTAAAAAGCCCTTAAAGATTTGTTAAATCAGCCTTGAACCCCTATTCAGATAAAATCCAGAGGAAATTCAATGTTGTTCTTACCGTTTAGACTACAAGCACCGATAAGGTCTCTTTAGAACAGATAACATGCTGTCGTTTCAAAACGTGTTGAAAGTCAAAATCATTCAGCGTACAGTACAGTTTTAGGAGGAAATACTTGGATCAGGAGAGTACAATCATTCCTTAATGGCTTCAAAGTGAAAAGACGGGTAACAGTGTTGTTTCCTCGTCAGTGACTGCTGAAAAGATGCGTGTCTTAGTGGCTGCTGTGGTGGGTAGAACTGGATCAGTGGCATGAGTCGTCGCATTCTAGTGATGCATGGCATGAGTGACATTTATAAACAGGAGTTGTCAAAATAATCATGATAATGAGACACACACCGGTACGACTTATCTATATCTTCTCAAAACTTCAGACATTCTGATCTGTAGATACAGCTGTGTAGGCTAGCACAGCACACGTTAGTCATTATATTAACTGGGGTCTCTCCCTCGCTCTCCCCCGCTGGGCCGCAGGTTAGCATAAATGGGCTGTCTTACAAAGCAAGATCAAATTAAATGGTAATTGGACTCGAGCATGTAAAGCGCTTTTCTAGTCTTCAGACGACTCTAAGCGTTTTTACACCGCAGGTCACACCTACACATTCACACACTGATGGCAGAGGCTGCTACTCTATGTAAAATGACCATCAGAATTATCTAATAGCCAGTCACACGCCGCTGCAGAAGCAGTTTTGGGTTAAGTGTTTGCCCGAGGACACATCGGACATGTGTATGCAGGAGCTGGGGATCTAACCCTTGACCTTCCAGTTGAGAGCCGACTGAGTCTACTCCACTGAGCCACAGCCGCCCAGATCTTTTCATTGACATTCTAATTTATTATGCACTTAATCTACCTTATGGTATGAATTTACAATTGCATAGTCTTACCCAACTTTTGTGTGCATGAGTTGTGTTGTCTATCGACGCCTGTCCCAAAGAAAGGCAGGGTCATTTGTTAGACGAGGCTAAGTTTGACTGTATAACGTTTTTATACTTTCACTAGTACTTAATCTTCGCTTTAAAACATTTCAAAGGCTACATTAAGAACGTGAAGTGGTACTACAGTAAATCTTTGAGCTCGGGAGGGTATGTTAGAAACAGAAACACTTGGGACCAGTGGTCTTCGCCCATAGCTACTGGATTCTTCTGAAGGCACTTTGAATGCCCTCTCCTCGCCCTGGAGGTTTCTCCTTTACTTCCTGCTTCCTCCCCTTTTTTCTCCCGCGGCAGCTTTTTACTGTTAGCAGCATGTTAGTGTTTCTCTTTTCATTCTATACTATTGTTCTTCCAAGTCAGATACATTAATTATTCATCCATATTCAGCTTTCAAAGCTAGTTCCCTCCACATTCTTTCCAGCAAAGTGCCTATCAGCCAACAGGGCTTCAAAACAAGGTGCTCTCTAAAGGGAGACAATATGGGATGTACTCACTGCAAAACCATTGTCTGTTCTTTCCCTTCAAGAGTTTGAGTGAGGAGTCGAGCAAATAGGGGAGGAAGTCCCATGCAGTATTATCTAAGAGCCCAGACGGTCGATTCAGAAATTACTGTGTCTATCAACTCTGATCATTATTTTGTTATTATGTGTTGAGGGAAGAAGGAAGGTGGGAGCGGAGTTGTTTGTGCTGTGATAGTCATTGTAGTTCATTTCTGCACTGCATGGGCATATTTAAAGAATATAAATAAGTAAAAGAAAGGTGAAGTGGATTGGAATCGGTTAGATTCTCCATGCTCTGCTTTAGGTAGGTGGAGGCCCGACAGATGCGATATTCAGCGCTGAGCAGTGGCACACTTTGAAACTCGGTGAATAACTCTCTTAGGATCAAGTTTAAATTATGTATGTGCAGTTCAGTGCAGGGCTCTGTAAACAGTTATGCACTTAATGGACGAGATGACTGACAGCCTGCTTGCCTGTGTTGCGGTGTTTTTCTTTCTGGGCTGTGAGAAGATGCAGGTTAGTATCAGAGGGAAGTTTTTTCTTTGGAGTGTAAGGCTTAGTGGGGGCAGAATATTCTCACAGCACGAAACTGCTGTGAAAAGCAAACAGGAAACGATGGGAACCTATTAGTAAGCTTAAAAAATAAACGCGTTGAGGTCTGTGAGTAACATAAATGCTCTTTTGATTAAGAAAGACCCTCGGTAAACTTGACATGTGAGATCTGTTCCTTGACCTTGTTATTTCCCTTGTAACACCTTTGTTCACTTAGAAGCAGGACAAATGGCAGTCTTTGAGTTTAATCGGCAGGAAGGACCTGGCTGACATTAGATATCGCGCAACAAAGTGAACGCTTGGCTCTCGGTTAGTTAAAGTGTTCAAACTTGAATACACTTTCAGTTTCATTTTTTTTCACAACAGTGCTTGAGTCTCAGTTACACAGCACAACAACACACAGCTTTAAAGGTTTAATGTAATTACTGAACTGCAGTGTATATGTTCTGAATGGAGTCAACTCTTCTCTGCACAGATTCATGCCCACAGGGTCGGCCCCCTCCTACACAAAGTACAGTATGGAGCTTACAGTCAATATAAGGGTAAATGAAGTCAGCGTTCACTGTGTGCCAACCTAAGCCTGAGGCTTACACTGAGGACAAAAGGCACTTTTATTAAAACACAATGAGAAGTAGATAGTCCATACAATGTTTTTTTTCCCTTTACCCAACAAGCTGTATCTCGAGCCTTACGCTGAATAGACTCACATACCATTATACGTTTTGTCCACGCTCACCTCTCATAAACTAACAATAGCAACTACAACAATAGACAATTACACCTCCCCATGGCTCATTTCTCTGAGGCCAAATTTAGCTGTATGAATGTTCTGGGTTTTATTCTGGTCATCTTCCCACGCCCTTATTGTGCATCATCTTTTCCTGTTGCTCTCATTTCAGCTTGTTGTATTCTGGACCATGTCCCATCGCAGTCATTGTCAAATAACATAAGTATTACGTATAATAAAATCCAAAAGCAGGTTTAGCAAAAGTCCTGAAAGTCTCAAAGTCTTGTCATAATGCACACCAGTGCAACAGAGGCACAATATGACGGAAAGCTGCACAAAGAAAAAGCAGCCTTCGTCAGATTTATAAAAGGCATAAATGATGTTTTCTTTACTTCCTCCAGTCTGCAAACACATTTACATAATGTGCCTGAACTCTGTCTGACACAAGGGCACATTTAAGATGCACAAAAAACAAGCGGTTCGAAAAAGAAATCTCACCTTGCACATTTTTTTCCCTGTCCTTTTTATTGTACGCATGTGTTGAGTTGAGAATTATGTAATGTATGTTTTTATTCCTCAGTCAAGTGGCACTTATGTAAGGTCTCCATTACTTCCTCACCAAAAAAAAAGATGCTAAAGTTCTATTAAGTTTAGAAATAAAATTCCCTTTACTGTGGTTTTTGTTATTTATTAACTAAATATTAGGTGTCTAAATAACTGGAAGATATACAAAATTGATTGTTAAATAGAAAAAAAGTAGTTTATGAACTGCTTGAAAGTCACTGTGACTAAACAGACATCTGTACGTGCATCTTGACCAAGTGTGAACACACCATATATAAACATGTTTAAAGCCTGCTTCAAAAAAAACGACATAGGTCTGATGAGTTGTTGTTCTCATGGGCACATACTGTACTAGGGTGAACACGTCCGTTTAGATTTGTTATAAATGACTGGTGTTATCAGGTGCATAGCTGACATGATTGACAGGCTGACGTGATGAAACAGTTCGTCAAGAGACAGAAATAAACGTGTCTCGTTCCAAGGCTCCGCACGTCAAATACAGGAATCATTTTGGAAAAAAAATTAAGTTGAACAAATATTGTTTTGTCACTTTCATGTCAAGGTCATTACAAAATATGTACACTGCTGCCTTTAAAATGTGCATGACCATTTTTGTGTCCTAACTGTTTTTTTTGTTTTTATTTCTGCTGTGAACATCGTCCATTTCTCTCACCAGCACGAGTCCTGCTCATAAGTACTACCTGGCCATGGATCCAATGGGAGAGGTTCTTTACGTGTCTGACACCAGCAGTCGCAGAGTTTACCGGGTGAGGAACCTCGGGCAGCCGAAAGATCCATCTCGTAACCTGGAGGTGGTGGCCGGGACAGGGGAGCAGTGTCTACCTTTTGACCAGAGCCACTGCGGAGAGGGCAGGAAGGCAACTGAGGCTGCACTCAACAACCCTCGAGGTAGGAGATTAAAGACAGTATGTCTAATGAAGACACTTTCTCAGTGAGTTCACAGCTTTTACACACTGTAGCAATGAGCATGAATTACATTGTTCAGTATCACCGCTCAAGGCTGATACACATGAATTTGGGATCAGTAGTCACGGATCAGTGTTCATAATACTTGATACACACCCAGCAGCAGGATTAGGATTTTTCCGAAGGTCAACACATTTTTATCGAAGCAGCTCATTACACCGACAGGGAATAAATTAATAATTTCCTAAATTCATGAGAAATATTCAGGTATGTGCTTCAGCACATCCCTACAGTACACTCAGTATCCCTGCTCGGACCCTCAAGAGTTTGACAGAAGCTCAAATCCTGATAACATTAAAGTTCAAATTAAAAACCCTGAAATTCTCTTTGACACATTGTGTGCTTTGAGCGTCATTTGTCTATCAGAGCATGTGAAAAGGTGGTTATCATGTATGGCATTGTTTTTCACACATTTTCACCACATCTGCTGTGTGTGTGTGTGTGTGTGTGTGTGTGTGTGTGTGTGTGTGTTGCTGTCTTTTCATCAAATCTAAAACGTTTAACAGACTGACTGTTCACATTATGAATGATGTGTTACTGTGAACTCTGGATGAACTTGTGGTCCGTTTTGTCAGACCAAAGAAAAATTATGACACAAGTCTGCTGTTTTTAGATTTTTCTCCTGATTGTCGGTGCTGGCGTCCTTCCCTTTAAAGGTACAATATGTAGAATTTGGTTGCTAATGTTTACATTAGAATAGGTAGATTCATTCAAATTTGACTGAACCCATGCGATGTATGTTTTATTGTTGAGTACTTAGGTGACCTTCATTTTTCCAACAGTTATCAAAACTAGAAAAATCTGTAAGTTGTACTGGTCCGTGTGTTGTCGGCAGCAGCCAAAACAAACAGGAAATGTTGATCTTTGCCAGAGAAACACTGGATGTTATGTTAAAGTCCGCTGCATAATCTAGTGAGAGCTGCCACAGAAAGCTGCCATACTAATACTGTATGTGCTGCTGTGATAAAAATGTCACATTTATATTTCTTAGATACATCGTCAGTAAACATATTCTCGTTCTCTGGTTAGTTTTCACCCAGAGGGAAAGGGGCGGGGGATTAGCAGAGAAAATCACTCCTATGACTCCCAGCCAGCTTTGACGTCATCTTTTCTTATTGTGTTTTGACTGAGAGCCCCTGGTGACGTTTTTTCCATACTGTGTGTTTAAATGCAAATGAATTAATTTAACTTTTATTAGTAAAGGGACCATGTACAATACAGGATATCCATTCTCTGAAGCAAAATCACCAGAGTCGGAGTTATGGCTCAATCATGCATAACAACACAGTCATTAAAAGCTTTGTTTTTCATATAATTGGTAAAATACTATAAGCAATCAATTATTAAAATATTCTGTGGCACTAAAATAATGCTAAATTGGTTCAACGACCCTTTTCGCGTTCTGCCGGTAAAAAAAAAAAAAAAAACCTCCACATCCCCACCAGCAGCCTGTTTTGTTGAAACCAGCAGGGAAGGATTGATGGATTCACGCTGCTTGAACTTTTTTTTCTCAGCGCT
This sequence comes from Symphodus melops, assembly GCF_947650265.1. Taxonomy (NCBI): domain Eukaryota; kingdom Metazoa; phylum Chordata; class Actinopteri; order Labriformes; family Labridae; genus Symphodus; species Symphodus melops. The sequence continues at coordinate 19,792,583 of NC_136699.1, forward strand.
GTCCCCCTCATTGCCTTTCAATGTGTTGATTCAACCACCATTCAAAACTGACACCAGTTAACCCCATTTGAAGGACTATTATTCACATGTACTTTGAAAAAGGGAATAATTGTTTATCTTATGCAATTTACCTGAAAAACAACTCGTCGTTACAAAACATTAGTTGACTGAAAAGAAAATCTGTGTGCCAAAATACAGCAGACATTTTGCCATGCCACCGCTGGAGAGAAAAAACAAACATGTGGGCTAAATAAAACCAAGAATCATACCAGCAGTTTGTTCAGCTGTTCCAGTTTCAGGAGCCTGGTTTTGTGCTTTCTGACCTCACTGTCATGACTCACCCAGGCACTTCATTCGAACGAGGTCATCGTCAAATCAAAATGTTTGCCTGACAAAAGTGCAGTCCAATTTATTCTGATCCGAGAACAACATTTCCTGGCAAACTGACCGTAGTCTGCCTCTCTCCTCCTGACACATAGAGAAATGTCCCGTCCCCTGTCCTTATTCCACCTTGTGTAGTTACAAAGTGTTTAAAAATTTAGATGTGCGAGCTGTGGTGGAGACATTCAAGTGACTTGTTTTCAAACAAGCAGATCTAAAAAAAAAAAAAAGAGAAAAAAAAAAAGGTAAGGTTAGTCAAAGGTGTGCTCTTTTAGGAGAACTTTGTGTGGTTGTGTAAGAGCAGAGTGGCAGCTCAAAATGCCACTCAGAACCCTAATCACCCTGTGTGAACAAAATGATCGCCTCAGCAACGAAGCAATAACCCCCGAAACTGAACCAGCTGAAGTCAAATCAAGCCTCCTGCAGAATAATCGGAGAACCAATGACACAGCTAGAATATGCGCTGCAGTGTTAACTAAGAGCAGTCGTGAGTCCTCTGCAAACACCAGACGCCCTTTTTGAACGCTGAAGTAATGAAGGAGTGCAAGAGTGATGTGTTTGAGGCCACGCTGGAAGGAAAGCAGAAGGATGAATTGAAAGAGAAAATAAATCAGATACCGCGCTTAGATTCCCCTGCAGCAAGACGAACCGAGATTCTTGCTGGAGATTTGCTTCAGCAACTTTTTGATGGCTTAAAAAAGGCCCCATTCATCTCACTTGCCATGGATGAATCAACAGGGATGACCATCCATGACAGGGAGAGAGGGGATCCGTCTAACGCTTAAAAACTCACCACCCTTGTCGGATATATCACTGCGAAATCCAGCGAGCAGTTTTGTGTGCGATGTACTCAGAAGTAATGACAACTTTGATGTGACTTGTCAACTATTTGAAGGCATCATCTACCCATCAGCCTCGTCTGACCTTTTATGTCTGAGCGAGGGGGGGGAAAAAAGGGAAGGCACAATGTTTGTAGAGTTCTTGTAAAATGGAGTAAATGGAAGCTGTTACGTTTGTGACAGATAGCGTCCCACCTCAGCGACCTTAATGTCAAGCTACAGAGCAGAGAGAATACATTGTGACCTCGTGTCTGCTTTCAGAAGACGCAGGAGATGTTCTGAACGTGTGGGAGGGCACGCAGCGTTGGAGCAAACCAGAGGATAATTCTGCACTCCTCCTCAAAGAGCTGATTGATCATTTCCAAATATTCTTCATTGACTTTAGTTTGTGACTTCTATTTTGATTGATTGAAGCCGTTTCTTGTCAGAGGTGTCACAGAATTCTCGATGGAAGCACAGAGGATCTGCCTCAGGCTTAGTAAAGCTTCTTTAGAAACTCAGCTGATTGAGCTCCAGCAAAATAAAAAAAATAAAAAAAAGTCACTGCAAGAAGCTCGCTTTGTCACATTCTGCACAAAAACGGTCCATGCTCAAGATGCCCCTTGTCTGCAGAAAGCAGGCTCTTCCTCTCCATGTTTGCTTCATCATGGTTAAAAATGTAAGAATGAATACAGCAAGAAACTCGTACTTCCTCACACACACTATTGAATATTGCCTGTTTTGGTTGTTCTTGGAAGCAGCTAAATGTTTGGCAGCACTTTGAGTCCAAGAAAAATATCCCCAAGTGCGGTGGGGGAACAATCAATTTATGTAATAATTAACATTCTTCTCTTCTAAGATTTAAACATGATTCATAGCTTTCAAAAATCGATGTAAAGAAACAAAAAAAATGTTTTTGGGGGGGCTAATCAGTCACTCCCTGCTAAGTGCTAAAGCTAGCTCTTTAACTCAGTAGAATGCCAAAAAGAGCAACAAGAAATTCAGACGGTCTCACAGATGTCTGGAGAAGATCCTGAAGTTTGTGCAAATTCATAAATACACTTTGAATCCATGGATCCAGCATTTTTTTGAATTGAAAAGTGACCCAAAGATTTGAAACAAAAATCGAATTGTGAGACACCCAAAGAGTGCTAACCCCAGCAATCCCAACTGTGTGGTAAAAACTGTCCTTCTTTATGAAGTTGCATTTTATCAAACTAAAACATGTCAAAAACATATTATCTAATATTGCTTTTTGAGTATCGTATAGTTACAGCTTCAAAGTGCCACAATAGTTCACAGTGTGTGCGCACACACACACCTACACACAGTCAGTTGTTTTCACCTAGTCTGTCTGGTTAGACTTCTGCTCATGTTGAGCTTGTGTCACATCAGAGTTACTGTAATTGCCAGTTTTCTACTTGTGAGTAACTCTCATGTCAATAGGTTGCAATTAAAAATGTTGAGGGTTTTTTTTTTTTGTCTTTTCGGAGAGCTCAGAAATTCTGTAGAAGCAATCGACACAGCAGTGCGGGAAAACCTATTCAATAATACACGTCTGAATATAAGTCAGTTTACTCTCACTCTATAGCCACACAACCGCCTTAAGCTATCCGGTTACCTGATCCTCATCAGTCATAACATCCATCCTGAGAGTAGGAGCTTAGCAGATGTATTAAGATGTCATTGAAGAATAACGTGTACACACCCACACGAGCGCCTTCATCTCCTTTATCACGAATCAAGCCTGCATGACTGTTTCAGCACACACAAAAAATACAGTTGTTGTATGTTTCCCTATCCAGAGGAATGCTGTTTCTGTATTTCCAAACATTGCTTTTGAAGATGGATAAAAGCTGGCCGCGAAGAACAAGATCAAAATGTAGAATTGGTCATATGACAAGGGAAGTAATTAGATCTTTTTATGAAAATGACAATAAGCGCCTTGGGAAAGCATGGCGTCCTTTGGCTGGAGGAAATAGCACTTGAAGGTGCTGATACTAAGCCCATATCCGCCTGTCATATTAACTTTTCTAATACAGAGAAGTCGGCAGATTCAGCTGTGATTCCCTCGTAGCTTGAGCCCAGATCAAGTTATTTGAATTAATGCACATACATTCCAGACATTAAGCCCGGAGTGTCGATTTGAATTGGTTAATTATTATACCCCTAGTTATTAGCTGACAGGAGTGGGTTCAATGCGTCTTCTCTGCCGTTGTACTACATTTTTATATCTTTTTCCTCTGCCCTGCCTGGAAGCAAAACGAGCCTTCCTGGTCTGCTCTGATTTCTGTCATCCATAAAGCAGTGTCACCCGCAGGAAAGCTGGGTTTAGGGAGGGTCTTTTGTCTGCTGCAGAAGTGTGGAGTAGTAAAATGTCTGACTTCAAGAATCCAGCGTTGCTATGAAGAGAGATGATGAACAATGTCGCATGGAGCTGTACTTTTTCCAGCTGCATTGTTTGTGGCTGAAATAACAAATGAGCGCGGAGCTTGAACTCACAGTAATGACCGTGGCTTGCACTAATCCTGCTCTAATGATCGGACCAATTAAATCACATCTTTGATGTTACAGATGATGAAGGCATAAACCTTTCTTTGACTTGATGTCGACTCATCATGTGGCGGGTTATTATTCCACTGACCCAAAATGTTTTATTTTTATTTATCAACCTTTATTTAAACAGAAATAATCCCATTGAGATTCAGACTCTTCTTCTGGCCAAGAAAGCAGCACAGCAGGTCCACATCAAGTACACATTTGGACAACATCAACAGAACAAACAGCTAAAACAGTTTGGCAAATCACATCATTACAGAATCATCATTTGCTGCGTTCGGTGAGAGAACATGTGCATGCAGCAGTTAAATACTCCTTGATCCTACCTTTAAAATCGTCCATACGTGGAAGACAATCCGATTTAAGATGACTCTGCAATTTATACCAGGACGAAGGTGAGAATGCTTTGAAGGCCTTTTCCCCAAAAACAGTCCGCGATCGAGGAATAGTATACATTATCAATCAATCGTGCCGTGCCGACTACAGCTTTTGATGTTGACTTTAGGAACCAAGAGAGAACACAAATAAGGGGGCAAATCAGACAGAACGTGTTCCCATCTACGATTGTACAAAGACGGCCAGATAATTGATTTGATGATCATTTCTATGAATTCATTTGATCGTGGAGGTGTCTTTGCAGAACATTTTGTTTGTATGAGCCCCTCGATATACAAAGAGGTACAAATTATGCATGAGGGAACGAGATTATCCACGGAATCACTCATCTACATTGTTGTCGTTGTGTCCATTGATTGGATGATGAGCTATATACAGCAAAACACCAACCTGAAGGGAGGAAGAGCGTGGAGCCTTTCTTCTTCATTCCTTATTTATAAGTCTTCATAATTATAATCGACACGGCAGAATAAAGATATGTGGTAATTTACTGGGATTTCATACGTAAACATTGCAGGATCATTCATTAATGGTTGTTTGTGTCGATGAGCGTCTTCTGCTGCATCTGTTGTCTCAGAGCATTTCGAACTACAAGGAGAAAATTGCAGTTCTTCACGCGTACGTTCTGTTCGTATCCATTGAGAGATGCCACTATAGAGCCAGTGTCATGAGCTGTACAGTCTGGGATGGCCGTTACAGCACTACACTGGGTTTGTGAGTTTTTCACGTTTACACAAAAAAGGCATTTGCTGCCAGGAAGAAGAAATAATCTGTTTACTGCCCTCACCAATCACACCCACACACCTGGCCACCTCTTAGTCCCCAGGTCGCACAGAAGATTTAGCCACAGGCCTGTCACTCAGGCGACACCCGCAGCCCGACTCGGCCTCCTCTGTCACTCACACTCAGCTGGTGCATGCAATGCAGTCTGACGTTGGAGGCAGACAGCTGGTCGATATGAGCCACAATAAACAAATGAAGTGCAGAAGTGTCTCTATTCCTCAAACGTTACTGGCTCTAAATACAATTTTAGAGCAGTTGATTTTGTCTAACTTCCTCTCCACGAAGATAAAGAAAATGAAAACCGAGGAGATCCAAAGGGATAGAAGAAGATAAGAGAAAAAAAAGCAGATTGGATCTGATTCGACTATGATTTGACAGATGATCTGAAGACTTTTACTCTCAGAGTGTGTGCCCCTTTTACCTTAGAACATGCTGTATCTCTGCCTTTATGCAGTAATAGAATATTCTGTCCCAAAGCTCCTCCTGTTCACGCACGGTCAGGTATTTTATACTCTTTGACTCACTTCACTTCACAGACTCTTCTGTGGCCATTGTGCTCCGACTAACCAGCTCTTATAAAGGCTCTGGAGATTTCTGCCTGGAGCCCCATGGTTCCCTGTCATCCATCTGCCACAGCCCACACTCTTCCTCCTCCCCTCACCCTCTTACCAATAGTAATGAGTGGTAGACTTCACAGAGAAATATCTGTCCGCGTCTTTTTTTTTTTTTTTTTTTTTTGAAGCTGTGGCTCTGTGATTCTCCGGCATTGATCTTGTCTCCTGTCCTCTGGTGAGCTCCCCGCTTCAAATTAGAGTCTTCCCTCTTTTTCTCCCCTCCCTCCATCTCTTTTTCTATCCCTCCCTCTTCCTCAGCGATGAATCATCCTCAAAACCCCATGTTGATATAGCAGCACTCGGCCTCCTGTCATAGATAATATTGTGGCAACATGGCATACAGTTGTTAAATAGCAATCCATAAATTTTAATACGGCGAGCAATGTTGCGGCACTATTTAGTGCACAGCTTTTGCCCAAGTGTATAGTCTCTCCACAGTGTAAACTGCAGGGATTATCTTGTGTCCTTCAAACACTCACTTATGAATACAAGATCTGGGGCATTGTTTAGAGCTGGCTTCACATTTGCTTCTGCAGTCAATTAGCTCGGTAAATAAAGGGCCTTGCTCCATTTAGGATGGATCCCATGTCTGACATGAAAGCAGCGTCTGTCCCACAGGACGCCACAGCCTTGGCATGCATATCTGGACTCCTTCTGTTCACAACATTTTTTTTTTTTTTTTCATATTTGGTTATGAAAAGTATGCAAAAACGTCAGCATCTGTTTTTCTTGTGTAGGTTTGGGCAGACAGTGACTCCAGTGATTGAGAGTTTAGTTGTTGATGTTTGCCATGTGCAGGTCTTATCTTTTATTTGTTGACTAGTCACAGACAGCAAAGCCGATATCCACAGAGAGGGGTGTGCATGTGTGAGCGCATGCAGTGGAAGTCTCTCACTCCAGCCCACAGGGGGCAGGCTAATGCCCTTATCGGAAACTGACATGCTGCCACCGTATTTTCTCCCTCTTGCCCCGTTGGCCTCTCTCTCTCTCCTCTTTTTTTTTTTTTTTTTACTTTCTTTCTCTGCTTTCTCTTTCTGTCTCTTCTCTGGGTCTCTCTATTCCCCACACAGACTAACACTACACACATGCCCCCTTCTCGCTCAGCTGCAAGGCAAAGGCAAGCCATTGGAGTTGAGATAGCTGGGCTGGGGTGCTGAATGAAGCCATGGGGCTTAAGCCGGTCGTGGTTATTAGCATGTTGAACAGCCAAGGCGTTTAAAAAAGGGAGTCACAGCGAGGGGTAAATACTCTTCACGTGGCACATCGCGTGCCGGGCTCTCTAACCCCAGACCAATAGAGCCTCGCTTCATGCTGTACAGTATCTGTCTTGGCTGGAGGTTGACATGTAAGCAGCTTAGGCAAATGAATAACTTCACTTATAGAAATGTCTTAAAACATAGTAATGTGCACGGGACAGTTTCCCATCATCAGTGTGAATCAAGCATGCGACGCTGTCAGCAAGCCTGTGCTCAAACCATTAACTCAGCAAACACCCGTCCCCTGCTTCTCCTCCAGCAGCAGCATAGAGTCACATGAGCTTTGGTGTCCTTTAATGCACACTTCTCATCATGCCAGCCAGCATTTCTCTGCCTGAAAATCTGCCGGTTTTCAAACTGGATTTGATCACTGCAGCAGTGAAGTTAAGGATATCGCAGGGCTGTGTAGCCTCTCGGCCAGCCAGGGCCGCTGGAAGTTATTTTGAACAGGGGGTGCTGTGAAAGTCTTTTGTTCTTTTTTGGACAAAAAAAAACCTACGAGCCTATTTAGAATACATTTATAATATATACATTTAAATGTTTAAAAATAAATAAATAGATTAAAAATGATAAAAAAAAATGATCTCCGACATTTACATGTTATAAAACAATTCTCCAAATCCCTTATGCACAGAACACATGATCAAAATAACACTCTCAATCACCACCACCTTGCAGAAATACTACAGTGTGGCATTACACTGCATAGATATGAAAGTGCGCGGCGTCACCATGATTTTACTTTGAACTTGCAGACAGGGTGCCCTGGATACAGGTGTCCAGATCTCGAGGTGTGCTCTGGGGTTGTGGAAATAAAGTCTCTCATGAGCGGATGAATGTCCAGGGAGTTCAAAATGTGTGTGTGGGCATGCATCAATTAAAGGTTTGTGAGTCTTTTCTGGGTCATCATGGTGCTGAGTACCCATGTCTTCAAAAGACGCAAGGCTGAGAAAGTGCGCTCAGATGAGGCCACAGAGACGGGGAGGCACAGACTTAACTCAGTCAGTTTTTCTGTCTCTGAAAACATGGCTCTTGTTTGTTACTGGAGCTTAGTCCAACATGATGGTACATCTTGAACTGTGACACTCGTAGAGCGAGCGTAGGGGGAGCACAAACAGTTCTCGCTTAAATATAATGGCCAATTTTGATCCTCCTTTCCAATGATTGCAATTAACAGGCAGGCAGGGATGACATTTTAGGCAGACCAGCACTCATGTTACGACCAGCACTCAGAAAAACCACTGGAAATGGTATGTTTTGTTCTCATTTTTTATTCATCAAATCACGACAATAAACCATCAAGTCAACAACAATTACGACTGGATTATCATGATTGCGTCTGCGTAAAACTTCATCGCTGTCAGCCTGTTAATGGCAGTCATTGGAAAGGAGGATCAAAATTGGAAAATTGCCAATACTTTATAAATTGTACAAAAATATTTGTAATACATTTTAAAAAATCTCCCCCTCGCCACTAGGGGGTGCTGCAGCACCCCCACTTCCTGCGGCCATGCTGCCAGCTTCCCTGTGTTATAACTTTGTATTGAATACAGGATTGTTATTCTACCTCTTGCTCCCCACGTCACTGAGTGCACAGTGATTATTGCTCACAAAATAGAGGTTGGGGTCAGATTGGAGGAGAAAAGTATGAGCTCAGAAACAAGTGAAAAAGTGGGCGCGAGAGAGAATAACAACATAAAAATGAATGGAGGAAAATAGAGACTAGAGGTAAAGAAATAAAATGGATCGAATGAAAGAGAGAAATAGAGGACTCTGTGTTTTGCTTCTAAATCCTGCAGTGCGTTGCAGTCCCACTCCTCATCTGCATATTAAACCGGCCCTGTGGCTGCCTTCCCTCTCAGAGGGTCAACTATCATTGTTTCTGTTGGTTTAAACAGAGCTCTACTTCTCAAAACAAGGGCATCAGATAAGTCACTCTGTGATTTTAGCTCCAACATTCTGTTTGTGTGTGAGCATGTGTGCATATGTGTGCGCAATTTTTAACAGCCTGCTCCTGTGTTTCATTTCACATTGACCGAGCTTTTGTCTTTGCCCCTGGACATTCCTGCATTAATGATACACACATGAATTAATCACACAGCAAGGCAAACAGCAGCATACTCTATGATAATGCAAATCTGAGAGACGCCATTGGGTCATGCTATTTCTACCACAGCTTGTTTTCTCACTGTAGCATCCATGATAATTAGACGAGGGGGCAATGGTTTGTGGAACAGACATGCATCACTGAGCAGCCACAATATGAAGCTGTGGCGGAAACTCGTTTCTCCAAAAACTAATGCTGAAAATAAAACTGCCAGAGGCAAATCTGGAGGCCAAGCAAAAGAGCATCGAGCAAAGCAAACTGCACACAGGTACACTGAGGACAGCCAGTGAGCAATTTTTATATGATTGGAGGGCAAATTGCGGAGATATGGCCAATGTCCTAGTCCTGTATGTCCTGTTGACTTTTTGATGTAAGTGTCCCTGACAGAACTCCAGTATTCTTAGAAGTAGTGACTCACTAAAAAGGTGAAAAGCGTTTTATGAAAATGTCCGTTTGTGTAAATGAGGTAATTTCACGCTGAGGATGACGTGTTTTCCCTGAGAACTCTAAGTGGACCGCCATCTTGAACTATGGTTTCAGCTTCGAGATGAAAGGCCCTAATGTGTGGCTGTAAGTAATATAGGCTAGCAATATCACAAAATGGCAAATTAAGTTAGTCATTGTCTTGTAAAATGATTCGGGCTGCTCCCAACTAAAAAGACTCCTAGTTGAACCGTTATTTTCCGAAGAAAGAACCACACTGACTTGGGGGAAGTTTTGTCAGCAGAGGAAACAGCTTTTCTCAGTTCTCCTGTCATTATTCTCACTCAGGCTGTTCTCGAACTGGTTAATTTCCAAGATTGTTCTCATAAACTTACGATTTTAATCTCGTAAATTTACAACTTTAATCTCAAAATTTTACAATATTAATCTTCTTTAATGTGACCCTGATCCTCTGTCGTAGACACTGTGCTACATTGGAATTTAAAAAAATATAGTAATGAGCCTCTAAAGTAAAACTTTCTACAAGAGCATGCATTAATTAATTTATAACCCATTTAGATAGCGTTAGCCTGGTTGAGAGCTGCTAACTAGCTTACAATCATAGAATTATGGTCAGATCTCATACTGTAGTTTAATTTAAAGAGCCATATTTAGCATGAATATACAACACATTTCTCCCACTGCTGTCAGCAGCGTGTTAATCGGTGTGAATGTGTTAGTGTGACCTGCTGTGTTAAAATACTTTTTTACTAAAAAAGTGCTCTACAAGCTCAAGTCCATTTAGCATCTATTTTGGACACTGGCTGGCTGTGTTTAGTTTTCTCTCGCCTTTTCTAGTGAATGCTTAAAGGGCAACTGAAAGGAGTTGGAAGCATAAGAACCATTTTTTTAAGCTATAAAGCATGTACCGTACATGTTGATGCAATTCACATCACTGATAAGCCTTGTGAACCTCAGACATAAAGTTAGGAAACAATGTGTGGATTAACTGAATTTGTTCTTTCCAACTGTGGAATCATTTCCTTCATTTAGTTTCCATTTGTGAGCAGAAATGTCAATTTTGTAAAACTTTAGGTGTAAAGCCAAGCAGATAATTTAAGAAGTTCACGCTAGAAAAGCTAACTCAGCCAGCCAGGAAAGTGAAGCTACTCCTCTGCCTGAAAACAGTATTGCTCTGTGCAATGTCAAACTTAGCATACTGTATTAGTGTGAGGCCTCTGTAAGAGGTTTTTCTGCATTGCAACAAGGTCACACTTCATCAGTGTAGTCATTATTTTCAGTACCACAAGAGATTGCTTGTCAAGAAATGTAGACATAAGTAATTTAAGCATTTGACAATGTTGTTTTTCTCATGAAGACATTTTTATAAATAAGATAAGACAGCTCCATCCAAACAGAATGACAGCTCGGCGGGCAAACTCTTAAAATGTTTTCAACAGAACTCAAAACAGTGGATAATTTGACTGACTTACATTCAGTGGGTTCTCACTAGACCGACAGACACAGTGGCCTCGAGTTTTTAAATCACGTGTGCTGAAACCGTGAATCTGATCTCAACCATTTGAAGACGTTATTAAAACATAACCCAGTACAAGCTGTTTAGAACTATGAAGAACTGTTGGTCATGGTCAGGAATAAAAGCTGAAGACACAGCTTACTTCATATTTCTGCTGCAGTATTGTTTTCTTATGACTGGAATAAAAAAGCAGAAGCCGCTATTTTTATTTTTTTTGGGGGGGGGGGTAAAGTTAGAAATTTGGGGGGGAGCGAGAGTGGAAGAAGAAAGGACTACCGCCTAAATATATGATGCACTCAATAACCACTAGGCTACCCATGCTCCAATCGCACTATAATTATAAGGAACAATTATTTTGAGTCCAAAGAACTCAAGAAAAAGTGATCACCTAAAACGCTGAATTCAATTCCATACGTCATGTGACTAGAACTCTTTTGTTTACAAGACATGTCCGCCGCAATTTTCAAAAAACGCATGAAGCATGGAAAGTATGTTGTCGGCATGCTTATCTCTATGGGACACAGCAGGACTCAGACATTCAGTGAAGAAACAGTCGGCCCACTGCCAAACTTTGCAAAGAACTGAAGAAAATAGTCAATGTGCTTAGCAGAGGCAAATTTATGCTGACTGAAAACGAGGCTCTACCTTTAAAACGCCTGTTTTTTCAAGTAATGTATTAGGTAGAACACTATAGAGACTGACAGCTTCCTTGTTTGTAGTCGGAGTGTGTAGGGAAGCTTCTAAGAGGTTACTGAAGCTCACTGTGTGTGTGATGAAACCCTGCGTCAATACGAGATGTAGGCTGAAGACCAAAGGCTGATTCTGTGCATCAAAAGTGCAACATTTGTCAGTGTGCTTGTGCATGCATGCTTTTTTTTTTTTTATTGACAGTATCAGGGTCCCTTGGTCCACTCGGCTTCTTCCAGGGACGGGACACAGAGTTAGTAATGGGCACCTTGTTATGGGTATGTCAGGTTGACAACGTCAGCGTGAGCATGGGAAATGTGACACGCGTGTCCCTTTAACTGGTCGAGATGGCCACTGCTGGCAGCCGGCCTGTCAACCTCCACTGGGACCCTGGCAAGCTGACAGGAGAGTGGAGCTTTGCCACTGTGGAGGAATACATTGCATTTACTCTAGGTGAATTCCCGCCACACACACAGACACACAGATAGAAACATTTGTTATACGGTAGGGGAAGGTGGGAATTGCTCTGATAAGGGGGAAAGATAGTGAACTTGTGCCCCCATGCAAGTTGCTCCTGCCTTGATTCTTTAAACACACTGGCAGAAAGATGAATAGGTGGAGAGATGGTGGCAGACAGAGTTCAGCTTGGCAGTCCAATTGAACCTGCCTGCGTGAAAGCAGGGAGGGATGGTGCGGAGCGAGGCTGCGGCGGGGGGAGGGACTGTTGTTATAGGAATGGTGGGACAACAGAGCCAGTAAATGTTTGCACCTGGGTATGATTATCACCTGCAGCTCTTCAGGAGACTAGTGGCCAGACCTCCCTCCAAAGACACACTCACACCCTTCTCTTGCACAATGGGGAAAAATATCTGAAACAACTGCAAAGCCAACTATCTGTGATAAAGCCTGTTCTGAAGCTGCCTCTGGCTCAGCTACTATGATGTCTTTATATTCAGGGAAATTGTGTATGGATGGAAGCTGTGCATACAGATTTGCAGTCTATAGTTGTTTAGTGCCCCGTTTCTACGTATCATTTGTTTCCCTCCATCTGATCCCATCTCCTCTTTCCAGCACCGCAGACGAGTCTTGCTGGCTTGTTGTTGTGATGACATGTTTGGTAAAAGAGCCTCTATTGATAGACCTCCTTGTGTTTGTTTGATGTTCTAAACAGTGCGACATAATCTGCAGACGCTCCACACTGATCCAAACCCCTCAGCCTTTCATGGAGCTTTCTAGTCCAAAGCATTTCAATTGCTTTTATAATTGAGTTTGTCTGCTGCCTGTGTGATTGCTTTGGATCTCTCTTTTGCTATCAAACAAGAACATTACTGCCAAGTTGCATATACTCACCAAAAAAACATTTATTGGCACAAAAATTTGCATGCAACTATTGCAATATCTCCTCAAGTTCTCTGCACGACTGCAAGGTCTGTCTAGCCATACATGTTGCAACTAGCAGCTAAAAAAAAGACAGCCATCAATAATTAATTAATGCGGGTTAATATGTTAACAAACTTATAGTGGCTGATAATTAGATGAGCTAGTGTCTGATTCAGACTTAATTACTAAGCCACTGTCTGTTCTGTGGGGCTTTAATGAATAATTAATTATAAGAAGCATGAATTATTTCTGCTTACCAAAGATCTAGCAGAAATACACGCCCGTCCTCGTTTATGGTGCAATCTTTTATTGATTGATGACGAGCTTTTGATATGGGGGCAAATTAAAGTGAATGGAAACAGCCCCTGTCGTACAGTATTGCAGTTCATAGATGTGCATGTCATTAGATACGGAAGAGTGACTGATGGGAGCGTAATCAGTTCATGCTTGTGACGTGTTTTATGCTGGTCCGAAATCAAACCGTCTGTGCACACATTGAAATTCATGCCCTCATCGTCAAATTAGCATGATGCACAATACTCACATTAAGTGAACAGGTGTGCACCCCCCCTCCCCTCCCCCCCATATGAAAGTTGCGTATGTGACTTTGTGTGTGCGTGGGTAGAAGTGTGAATTTTTCATCTGCAGACTCTGATTTATCCGCTCTATATTTGCATATGTGCACAATGTGATTAACTGCCATGCCTTATCTTTTCGCCGAGCGACTTCACCGCATACAAGCACGCACCCACACCCACGCACCGCTTGCACTAGTTGGCATGCTGCCACACTCGCACATATTCCCTACACACTTGCAGCACTGTGGGAGCAGTAACAGTCAGCTGAAGACCCTTTGAAACATTGTGATGTTCAGCGTTGTTTACAGTTGGTCTGTAGCAGTTAGGAAAACCTTCAGGCCTCCCTGAGCTAATTTGGTTGACTTTATTTCTGTCCAGAGTCCCTCACCGGTGCCACTTGTGCAGGTGAAACTGTCCATCTGTCTCTATTCACTCGCCAGTCACACACGTTCCTTTGTACAGGAATGCCAAGAGCCATAATCAGCTCCAGCTATCATCATTTAGATACGGTAATAATATGTCAGTCCATATCATTAACACCCAGTGAGCCTGAGGATATGAGAGGGCAGACTGAAAGACTTAATCCTCAGGCTGCCGCCAATGTGTGTGTGTGTATAGCAGTGTGTTTGCACGTGTGTGCAGGCTGTTTTGATATGTGGGCACTGTGGTTGTGTGGGTGTACCGTATGAAAGTTTTCAGGTGTGAATGGAACTTCCGTACAGTCACAGACTATGCTTCAGTCTCTGTGAACACACCTCTTAAAATGCTTGCCTTCATGGGATATGTGCTTATATTGCACTTTGTGGTTGTTTCTCCGACAGACAGACTGTGATGGGGTTTTTTTGTTTTGTTGTTCTTTAATGTTCAGTTTTTTTTTCCTTTACATTCTGCTTGCTTTCATCAATAGAGGCAGCTCTTTGGCGGCTCCGCTGTCAACATTTGAAGGGTGAAAGAACTGAAAGGGAAACTTGAACAACACCAACAGGCTGACTTCCTGCACTCTTGAGGGCTCAGGTGTTTGCAGTCAGCATGCACTACACACACACACACACACACACACACACGCACACACACACACACACACCATATCCCAAAATGATTCAAACACTGTTGTGTACTCGCTGCTGAAAAGATACAAAATCCAAAATCGTTTTGACATAATTAGTCTTTCTCACCTCATCTCATATCTCACCTTACAAATTTCCTCACCTGCCTCTCGCTCTCTGTCTGTATAATCCCTGGTGGCTCCTTCTCTTCAAATAGCTGTAATCAACACTGCTGGTCTCTTAGACCCCTCTCCAAGGCATTAATCAGATTGGATTGTATTGCAGTGCCACAGGGGGCCGTTATGGCTGATATTCTTTTGACAAGGAAGGAGAACAAAGAGTTTCTTTGATTGAGAGTGATTGGCCTGTATTAGTTAAATGAAGCAATTCCTCATCACGTCCCTTTGTCTCATCACAGACTTTCTCCTCCTTCAGACTTCTTTTGGTTATGTCTGTTTCTCTTTGGCTGCATTTTCTCTCTTAATCTGAGCTGAACGTGAGAAGTAGTCATGTCATCCTGTCCTTCCTTCTCCCCCATGTTCTTCCCTCGGTTATTTCCAAGGTCAGTGCAACTCAGTATAATTAATTTTTCTTTGATAATGATAAAAAAAAAAGAGTCTAAACTTTAGCCAAATGTCCATCTCCCTCTAGAGTTGAGATTTATCTCAATTATTGCACCACTGTCGTGTCTGCCAGCCTCCAAACATGAGTATCAGTGTGCCAGGTCTACCCAGGGAGAAACAACAAACCTTTTGATGTCTTCTTGTGAGTGTCCGTCGGCTATACTGGGAGGCTTTGAATTCCCCACGCAGTGTACAGCTTTACCCACACAGCAGGAAGTCCAGCGCCTGACAAGTAAAATGTGGACTAACTCCCGCCTTTTCAATAAACGCAGCAAAATACGGTTAAACAACACATAGAGTGGCGTAAACCCTTTCGCCAATGTCAAGCAATAAAGGCAAGTGTACTTCATTGTTATGCTTGGGCAAGGATGAATAAGTCAGCCTGGTCCTGTATTTATTGGAGCTGCTTGTGAGAGCATTAGACATGCAGATAGGGTGTAAGAAAAGCACAAACAAAGGCAGGAAATATAATAAAAAAAGGGAAATTATCCTGGAAGTCGATGTACCAAAGAGAAGAAAAGTGTAATATCCAGCATCTGAGAGGGAGAGAACAGAAATCAGTATTGCGAGAGAGTCCTGGCTGCCTCTGCATGTCCTTGTGCAGGATTTATGAGCTCTAAGATCAGGGACAGGTCTAGGTTTCCACGAGAAATGGCTGCTTAAGTGAAAGTATAATAGGAAGGATACAAAGATGGCGAGATGATTTTACCTTGTTTCAATCCTTAGTAGGTTTGCTTTGGGTTTAGACACCCCTCATGCATGATGTCCGGTGACAAGGGGAGAAATGGCAAAGCAAGAGCCACAAAAAAATGGGCTGAACGGAGAAAAAGAGAGCCAAGACATCATCAGAGGTTCAGAGGGCACAGATTTGATTAGCATTTATAACACAAAGGGCAAGAAAGAGTGAACACAACAACAGAAACAAAGCAAAGGACGACAATAAAAACTAGGGAGTGTAGAGGGAGCATAAAGAGAGCAGGAGATCAAGTTAGAGAGGATGGAGGGCGAGGGAAAGCTACAAGAGGAATGGAAAGGTGTTGGACGGGGGGGGGGGGCTGTGTGGGTGGTGTAATCTGTCTGTGTCAGAGGGATGATGAAGGGGCCAGGAGGGAGAGCTCCGCAGTTCACCTTCTGGCCTCTGGAGGAAACACACTGACCCTGGCCCTCCCCTTACCCACCCACCCCTCTCCACCTCCCCTCCACCTGCACGATTTATGACTCACAGGGTCGCTCCAGGGTTGCTCGGTTTGAGGACGTTTGTGAATCTAGTTTTGGCGGCAGCGTTGTGCTGTGTTTGCATGTTGTTGTGTGCGAGTGTGCACATGTTGAATGGAAGTTATTGTATGTCAAGGAGGATCAGACCTTAGTGCTGCCTGGGGAAAAATGGGCAACAGTGATTTCTACCGTGGGCTCAGAAAGTGAGCAGAGGCTCATCAACACATAATCCAGCATGACAGCGTTTAAAAGGAGAAAGACAGACGGGACCAAACGAAAGCATAAATAAGACAAGAGGGTTGAATGAGCGAGGAATAGTTGGAACTGTTCTGGTTTTTCGCTCCTATTTTCCGTTTTTATTATGACATCCTGGCACTTTGGAGTCGTCAGTGGACTCTTACAGGGTGTTGAGAATGCTGGGAAATCAGATAAATGAGTCGATTGTATCTGGAAGCAAAAGCCTTAAGTTCATTGACAAGACAAATAATCAAGTAAATTGCTTACTATTGTTCATATAGTCCCCTGTAAGAAACACACTGTTTGGTACCGGCTTCTGTACCGCAGGTCTCTGTTGGTTGAATACACATTGGCAAACATGAATATTTAAAAGAGAAAACAAAAACAAGAAGTCATTATACAAACAACATTGTGTCCCAGGACATTTTGGTTTGCTTTTTTAAATATGTCATACATTTTAAAGTAAGTAAGTAAATTTCATGTATGAAGCACTTTCACAGACAAAGGTCACAAAGTGCTTTACAACAGCATGAATACAATAAAAAGAAGAGCAAATGAGTTACAGACGACACTATGAAATCCTGTTAAAACAAGGAACCATAATTGACCTACTGAAACATAGATGAGTATCCAAACATCAACATTAATAATTTAACAATGTTTTAAAAAAAAAACATACCTAAATGACTTTATGTACATGATTAAAGACTGAATGTGCAACATTTTACACAAACAGAGAGCAGAAATGCCGTATATCCTCTGTGAATATCTCTGAGTCATGACTGTCTACAATCAGTGAGAAGCATGAGTCGTATCTACATCGTGCTGGTTCCTCCCCTTACATATAAAAGCCTTTTTTAAGGTGAGGGACTAAAGAAAAGAAGCATAAAAGTCTGTACTAACTGCTTATTTGAACATCATGTAAGCGTTTCAGATCACATTATATGCTTGTGTGAAGCCACAAGCAAACTTAAGAGCGCTACACCATTAGCCTGCTAACACAACAATGCAGCTCGAGACAAGGACAGTTTTGTGCGCTGTTTGCGTTTAGCACTTAGCACTTAATTTATGAGGGTTCCAATTAAATAACTCATTAGTACAAACGTGAGGGGAGAGGGGTTGGAGATGTTTTGCTGGAGAAAAGTGGAGGATTCAGAGTGGTGGAGTTTCAAAAAGTTAATGCTAGTTTTAGCACATTGTGGATATTTTAAAGCTAATTATGTTTTCACACTCACACAAATCTCCTGAAATGTCTTAACAGTACGCGGTGAAAGGTGCATGTGTGAAGGCAAATCGATTTTTTACAATATTTATTTATTTTAATTTCACCCAAAATGTTTCCTGCCAGTGTGAAGAAAATGTGTGAACACAGCAGGTGATGTTCAAGAAAAAATGTATCACAGGCGGGGAAGATGACATTTATACCCCTGCTTCTGGCACAAGACCGGTGCAATCTCAGAACAAGTAATGAAACTGCTTGATTATGTTTTCTGTCAGCTAGCATGTTCTCCTTTGCTCTTTGTTTAGTCAGTCAATAACACTCTCTGTGAACTACATGTTGCACTGACAGAACGGCACAAAATCTCATCATAGAGTGCGACTCCGGCTGTGTGTGCCATTTCAATGTCTTTCATTGGACATGGCTCAAATGTGTGTTCCCCCCCGGCGCCATGTGTGAACATGTGTATGTGTGAGCAACTAACTCAGGAAGATTTCAAGGGCAGCCAGCCTGCCTGAAATTTTCTGGTGTGCATTTGTAAACACAGCTCAAGTTTAAGATTTCTTATAGGTCTTGGTGGAGATCTAAAAAGGTCAAAAGGAAAAATGACAAAAAGGAAATATTCGTTATTAATGCTTATGTTGTCCTATGTGCAAAATACCAACGTTTCAATTTGTATCTTTGCCAACATGTTTTGCTGTATACTAACTTTAAAAGAATGTTTATTTTGTTCATACCTTTTTTTGTAACCCTGAACGCAAACAAAAAAAAATGTTCACAGCTTTTAAGACTACACAAATATTCCATCCCTTTTCATCATACTCTGCTATGGAATGTATCATGGTTGAATGGTATTATAGTGTGAGACTCTTTATATCAGTGAGTGATCATGACTACAAGAAGGCGTTTGTCTCCTGTAAATCCTTTGAGGCTTAGGATAAGGGGAAAGAATCCTTAACTTGACATATATTTAAAATAAATAAGTAAGTAAAAAGATAATGTAAGTTTGATGCACAAGTCCGAAATATGGCTGATTGTTGCACAAACTAAGTAGAAGCAGTCTCGGAGAATGTGGCACATCTTTTGAGAGGTGAGGTTTGACTTGTGCTCTGTCGTTGCTGAAGGAGATAAGTTAAAGGGCTATTTTTTTTTCTTATGGAGATGAGAAGGGGGTGAAGGTCGCTCCTCATCCATAACAGATGATTCATAGTCTGCCCTGACCTTTAATACCTGGACTTACCTCTCCTCGCACTTTGCTCACTGTCTACTAAAAGCTCGATGGAGATTAGAGTTTGTGCAAGTAGAGCACGTGTTTGTTACCTTTGCACATTTATAATGTACGTTTGCAGGAGCCTAATGTCAAAAGTTCACTGCGGCTCCCTGCTCACATCTAATGTGACAAATAACTTCTTCCTCCAGTTGTATTGTTCTAATCCCTTTAGTGGTCTTGGGAATGGAAATATAATTACATTTCTGTGGTGCAGTGCCTTTGATAAGACAGCCGCTTGCTGAGCTGAATGTCTAACTGAGTTGGATGCCTCTCCGAAGCCCTCTCCTTTTTCCACTTTACTTCTCTCTCTTGCTCACCACTCACTATCTTCTCTCTCTATGTCTCTCTCATTTCCCGTTTTCACCTCTTTCCTTTTTGTTCTCTCACCCCAACTCACTCTCTCTGTCATCTCCCAAAGCTCATTCTGCTTCTCTCTCTCTCTCTCTCTGCCGTACAGGTATTGCAGTGGATAAAAGAGGTGTTGTCTACTTTGTGGATGGCACCACCATTCAGAAGATTAATGAGAGGGGTTTGCTCTCCACTGTGATTGGCTCAAACGGACTGATGTCGACTCAGCCGCTAAGCTGTGATGCACGCATGGACATCAGCCAGGTAAGCTAATAGGAGCAGACGAGTTTGGAGGACTCGAAACGCGCTAGAGCCTCATGTCCTTTCCTGAAATGGGTTTCATTTTCCCCATTGTAATGTTAAGAGCATCTGTAAAAATGATTTGTGTTGACCAAGTACAATTATAAATCAAAAAGGCAATGTATCAAAAAATAATAAGTGTTTGTTTCTTTTTATAATCCTTCATTGTTTTGTCAATCTACATGAGCCGGCCTCTACTCATCATCTCGGTCTGTCTTCGTAAAGGTGTGTGTGCATGTGTGTGTGTCTGCGTGTGTGTGTCTGCGTGTGAGAGGACTGTTGAAGAGAACAAATACAGCTTCTGCGCAGATTTGATCAGCCAGCCTTCAGATCACACTGCTGACTTATATCAGGCCTATTAGAGCATAAGATGAATTATAGATGAAGTGCTGGCTCTATAGAGTGATCTCTGCCCACACATAGGGATTCAAGTCTCTGTGCGTGTGTGTGTGTGTGTGTGTGTGTGTGTGCGTGTGTGTGACTATCAAGCAGCAACCTCCAGTGGAGAAAAATGAAGCCTGATGCATTGGCTTCATTTTTCTCAAGCCAATGCAAGTAAGTGCAATAAACTGCATTTTATCGAGTGTTAGCTTGAGGCTGTCTCAAAGAGCCCCGGAAGTCAGATGCACACCCCATTCAATTTTTTTTTTTTTTTTTTTTTTTGAGCAGAAATTAACATGTTTACAGCCTGGGAATAAAAACAATTTTGGTCTGATTAGTTAATGCCCTTATGGGCACACACTGTAAGGGGGGTGATTTTTTGATTTTATGAACGGGCGACCGCGGCACAGCTTCCATTTTTTTGCCTGTCACAAGGTTTCCAGCATGGCGACCGTAATCCTTGCCACTGTTGTTCAACATGGCGCTGCTCATCAATAGGGCAAGGTTGGCAACTGCAACCAAGGCCAGTAGGTAAATAAATGTGTTCAACCGAGATGAATTCTCAGAGGTGATCTTTAAAGAAGCCCATGCTACCACAGAATTCCTTTATTTGTCAACTTTCAGCATCTGCAGCACGACTCTTATTATTCTTTTACGTACCTCCCGCATTTGTCCTCCATCAGTTTCCACTCTGTTAAACTAGTGTGACCTTAATAATTCATCAGTAAGGGCCTGTGTCTACCTGGCTTTTTTGGGGGGCAAAAAAGCGCTGGCTGTGCATTGCACATGCATCTTGTCAGCCGATAACTGATACTGCTCTGTTTGCGGTAAGTTTTTTTATTTGGGATCTTTTTTTCTTGGGCCTTCACTATGTGCATCAAATAAACGATGATTGCCATCCTACTTTGCAGGATGATGAGCTTGATAATAATCATGGCGTGCTATCATGGTTCTGGTCAGAAGTATGATGAGTGCCTTGATCTACTAAATAATTGGCTGCTTGAAAAGTTCCCAATGACGCAACCTCCTGAAAAGTTGACAGATTTTCAGCCAGATGTGCTCGGAGCGGCAGCACTGAAAAAGCAAAGGACGTTGGACACTGTGACTTTTCTCCAGGCAGCCGCCTGCTGCTCTCTCTCCTCCTTGGGAACATTTCAAAGTAGAAGCTTGCCCTAAAAAAGCCCGGTGGACACAGGCCCTAATAGTGAAAATATTTAAAGCTACGTTGAGACAAACGTCTCAGCTGTTAAAGACGAACATTGAATTTACATTGAGGTAAAGCAAATAAACCTGTAAATATTATTCAGCTGTCGTTCAAATGTACAGATTCTGTGGTATGTTCATAAGTCCATACAGAAACTCTCCTCCCTGGTCCACTGTTTAAGGATCAAATGCTACACAAGAAGTGATGGGAGGGCCAGCAACAGTGAAACCATAACTCTCCTGGTCGCTTTTTTGCTCCAAACAGTGTTCAGGGACTCATTTTTTTTTCCTTTGAATTAACTTTGTGTATATAGTTCAGATAATTGCATAGAATTGTTTTTCTTCTCCAACTTTCAAATGTTACTACCAAAACTAAAGTGCACCTTTAAGAGGATAAAAACATATCTGAAATACCTGTGGAAGTATTTCATCTATGCACACAGCTATCTGGTATATACAGAAAACATCAACACACAGGAAGATCCAGAAGCTATTATAACAATCATCCTTTACGAGCTTCAACAATTGGAGGGACCACTTGAGCTTTTTAGTTTAAAATGCTAAAAAAAATTAGAGGCTTGCTGGCATGCTAGCTAACTCTCACTCGGACAGCGGGTGATCATTAGCCTTACTGTGCTTCTTGATGTTTACACTACTTTTAAAGTGAATGCACAACACTACACACTAGCTAGCCAAGATGAGCTGCTTCCATTTCATCAATCCATTTGTTGAGATGATGGAAATAAAAATTGAGGCCGAGGTTTTTGCCTGTTCAAAGAAACGTAATTCTTGCCACTGTTGTCAATCACTTGCTCATGGTTGATTGATAATTGTTCTCTGTAAAAAAAATATAAGTAAGTTGTTGTTGTGATTTGTTTATGAATACCGTTGATTGAATGATTGTGGGATCGAATGATTAAGGTGGAGCAACCAATGCCAACAAGACGGTGCCGTGGATGGTTGTCTCAGTGCGTTGTTTTGTCTGTTTTTGCACAGCTCCTTCATTGCACATTTTGTACTTTTCGATTCTTTCATTTTTAAATTGTGTATAATATATTTGAATGGCTCCTTATATTTTATTATTTAAGTTTTTTCTTGTTTTGCTTAATTTCCTGAGTTTGTGCACCAATACACCATGACAAATTCCTTTATGTGCAAATATATGTCAATAAAACCCGATTCTGAATGTACAAATGTCCAGGCTAAAATCAAAGCTAATAGACTGTAAGCAGTAAAAAAAACAAAAGCAGAACCCAATCTTGATGTTCAAATACTGTATATATTTCTATATTTAGTCTGGCCACAAAATTCTGGCCACTACCCACAGTGTCCTAGATCCTAGTCGTATGCGGCTCAATGGCCAAGGTTGTCGAAAAGTCAAAAACACACCAAAAATCATGTATTGATTCTTTTTAGCAACATTTTCTGTTGGGTTTAGTTTGACTTTGATTCAGCCAGTCCATTCCTTTGTACAGCCCAAGCTAACTTGTAAAAGTGATTGCCTGCCATCACTGCAAAGTTCAATATCATGAGCAGGAGAGATTTGATGCGTGTCCTCTCTGGCTAAGGACAGAGTGAGACCTGCTTGATGAATCTCTCCACCTCTTAAAATGGGATTTCAAAGTGAACCCTCTTCTCTCTCATTTGACAGAGCCTATAATTGGACATGTCAGTGGCAATTTAACATGATCCATTTATTTACCAATCCACCCTCCGAGTCATCAATCACTTCACTGATCCCACAGACGCGCCACCTCATCTCAATAGCTCGCAGTTCGAGAGAGTTTGTTTGTGTGAGATAGACAGGCGTGTGGGAGGCAGTGCACTAGCGCAGGTTTGTCTGGTTTTGACCCCCACAGTGTAAGCGGGCAGGGTGTGCTATTTGAGCTGGCGGCGATCATGGTTATTGGCTGACATTTGGAACAGTGCCGAAGCGAGCAGATGTGAATCTTGAATAAACACGGGGAAGGCTCCCTGCCCGCCACTGACCTTTGCATGCGCAGGGAGGGTCAGGAGGCCTAATGCTATGTTATTAAGAAGATATATTTTGTATCACCTGTTACTGAGTCTTGTGGCCAATTCCCCTCAAGGCTTTCTTGTTCTTTTCATCTCCATGTATTTATATTACATTCAGTAACCCTCAATGTATGGCCTCAACATCAGTGTGTGTGTGTGTTCGTGTGTCCCTCCACAGGTGCGTCTGGAGTGGCCGACAGACCTTGCCATCAACCCGCTGGACAACTCCCTTTACATCCTAGACAACAACATTGTCCTACAGGTGGGAAACAGAACTCTGAACCTATTTCCCCTTCAAACTTTTTTTTTTTTTTCCACAGGTATTTTTACTATACAGGAAGAAAATAATGAAATAGTTCTCTTAAATTGCTGTGCTGTCACTTCAGTTGCATTTTGAGCAAGCTTTGCTGTTCAAATAAAAGAGAGGAAAAGAGGAACCTTGTTAAAATAATGGCATGCTATCCACAGTCTCTGGAGCGGTTGTTTTGAAGAAAATGTCACTCAGGTTTTGCTTATTAGCCAAACACTTGTTCCTTAAAATTAATGAATTGCCTGTTGGAGTGTATTTCTTGTGAAACTTAAGAAGTGATTAGATTTGACAGGCTTAGGTTTGGTGATGTTTGATGCACTGGATAAAGAAAGATAAATTGTCAGATCTTTTGAGCATCCTTCATAGAGTGTGAAGCTATTCTTTCCTACATGGCTCACAGATTATGGTGGGATTATTTCTGTTAACTCAGGTATCTGAAGATCTTCAGGTCCATATTGTAGCAGGCCGCCCGATCCACTGCCAGGTTCCAGGTATTGACCACCACCTGGTGAGGTGGGCAGCCGTGCGTGCTACCCTGGAGGCTGCCAAGGCCATCGCCCTCTCCCACCTGGGAACACTATACATCGCTGAGACTGATGAGAGACGCATCAACCGCATCCAACAGGTCACTGTGTCATTTCAAATCCCATAGTTGCCTTCAGCCTCTTTTAGCTCCATGTTTTCTGTCTGGGCCTCACAAAAAAACAGCTACTGACACACAGAGTAAAAAATATGCCACCAAGGGGCTCTTAATTTGTGGCCTGCCCGTCCCTCTCATAGGACTCTTTCACGTACAGCAACATCCGGTGTTTCTTTGACAACAATAAACATTGTCTGTCATGGCGGCTCATTACTGCAGCTGCAGACAAGACTCTTCTCGTTACTACGATAAATTTGGCTTCGATAACTGTTGGAAATATTTAAGGTCATGCGTGTACTCAACAATAAAATATACCTAACATGAGTTTAGTACATTTTTAATTTAAGTTAGATATTTTAGGGTAAACATTACCAACCAAATTCTACATATTGTACCTTTCCCATAATGCTTTAACATCAAAGACCCTTAAAACACCTTCATCCTCATGTTTCAGTTCTGATTCATTCATGAGAATTCAAGCACATTACCTATTCAAAGTATGCAAGCAATGCTCCTTTATTTTAGTTTCTAATGCCAGTTAAAATGGCTTTTTTCACTGGTTATTGATTCACTACACCTTTGTATTGTTCAGCAAGTTCTACAAGATCTACTTCTATGTCCCTCTGGGCAGGTGTCAAACCCTGCATGTTTGTGTGAACACTCATAAGGCCACAGCGCTTGAAACTGAAAAACAGGAAGAGACACCTCAGTTGACAGTTGACACCAACAATCCATCTGGCCTTATGACACCAATCCCCTCCAACCCTCATGGTATCACAGGTCCCTCTGTGGTTGGGTTTGTTTACCGTGGTCACAGACGCTGTGCAGCAACAGGCCTTCTGCGTCTTACTCGTGTGAACTCAAATCTGATGCATTGAGAAATAAAAAAAAGCTAAACATTAGATTTTAGAATCGACAACCAATTCTTTTCTCCATTAGCTCCATTTGTCGTCAGCATGCTATCATAAGACCCCACTGCACTAGGGCACCAGCACTAAAAAGAAATAGCCCACTGAACTAAATCAATAGTCCCTTTGTGGTCTGCAGCATGATGCTGAGTCTGTACGGCAGCAGAAAGGAACACAAAAGCCTCCAACGCCTTTTTGATGGAGATCAGGTAGCCATTTTGGATTGGCTGATACAAAAAAAAATCAGTATTTGTCTGTTTTATTTTTGTTATTTTGGGGTCCATATATGTCTTCCATCTTAAAATGATTCACCTAGAAAATCAAACAATGACAATCCTCCTGCTGCTCGAGGAGAGTCTTTCAGGAGCAGTCCGACAAACACTCTCAGCAACAAGTAGAAATTCAGTTATTGTTATTTTACACTGAACCGCTACATAGAATTAATGATGATGTGTTGCTGACTTTGTCATCAGTTTTGATGTGCTAGAAACACATTCAGGAACCTGACAGGCAGATACAGACACAGCATGTTGCAGGAAAAACTAAATTATACAGAAACCACTGTGTCACTGTGATGATCTAGCTGCACACAGGTACACACTGCGACTCATTTTTAACAGGTAATAGTGACACTCCCATTAACCACTATATTTCATTTGAAAAGACTGAAACCATCTGAATCCTCAGAGTCTGTGTTCTTTCACTATAATTAGTTCTGTTACATGTGAACCTGTCTTGGACGTGTTGAGTATTGGCACCGTTCTTATGGTGAAGGCACGTCTGTCAGTCACTCACACCAAAAAACATTTGGCCAAAACATGAACGACCACAGAACCATGACCAGTATGTTTAGAGTTTTATTTTAATCATGGGTGGAGGCAGAGAATGTATCTAATGTGCTCAGTAATACAATAATTACAGCTTCAACCGCCGATTGCAAGAATTTGTTTTTCATGCATTTATCGATTACAAGTCACAAAACTTTTAATCCAATTAGTTTACGATCACTTTGTATCTCTGTGTCATGACATCAGGAAAGTAAGTTACTATTATCTCTTTCCTCCACTTACTCAGAACTGTTAAGATAAATTCTGCAGGTCTGCTAAGTCCTGGAGGGTTTGTGTGTATTTTTCTTGGACTACTGGGTGAACTGCTTAGACTCTTAAAGCCTTAAATCAGGATTACATTTGTCCAATGTTTTGGCTTGTTAGAAAAGATTTTCGACCCAGGGATGCTTGCAAATTACTAATAGATGTCAAATTTTCTGACAAATAACTAAACTTTTTCTTTAAGCAGGCTGTCTAGCCATGAGTCACATGAGCCAATTGATCCCTAACACATGCATGCATACTTAATATGAGGCTAAAATCAGGAGCTATTATGAAAGCAAACACTGATCTTGTCTATTTCTCATGGTATTAAAATGTGCCAGCAGAACCTCTAAAGCTTCCGAATAAAAAGACCATTTCTTCTTTATTAAAGTCATTGTTGTGCAGACTAAGCAAAGATATGACATGCTTTTATTATATTACATCAATAAGCATGCTATCAGTCATCATCGTGGCATTCGAACACCCAAATGCAAATAATCCTATGTTATAATCATTTGACAGAAAAGCTTTATGGAACACACACCAAGTCAACTTTCCCTGAGAGATAGTACCATGAATTTTAACAATCCTAAAAAGGATACACCAAGGTACACCAAAATTAATGTGTGAAGTAGTTTTCTCCGTAATTTAAAGAATGCATGAGCAGGACATTCAGATGTTATGAGAGCTGCATATCTAGTTGCAAATATTAATAATCTATAAACGCTGCTCCATTAAGCCAAAATAGAAAGAAAAGCTAAAGACCCGGCTCTTTATAAATACCTAACATATTATTGATGATGGTGATGATGATTTAGTTTAATAACGATGACTTTTGAGATTGTTTCTATACTGGTTAGAGCTCTGCTGTCAATGTTGTGCTGTGCCTCTCATCACTTTCTGTCAGCACCTGTGTGTCCAATCAGACTTAAAGCTGATTGTTTGCGCTTATCGTTTGGCTTTTTTCTAGATCCTTGCTTGTGTTGTACGTCACTTTGGACAAAAGTGTCTGCTAAGAACTGAATTGTAGAAATTAGAAGTGAACGTTCACACACTCGGAGGTTCCATCCTTCTTTTATTTTGCTCAAATTAAAAAACGGCTTTTGAGATATAATCTTTGATTGTTTGATTGAAGTACCAATAGACGTGAGCAGCCTAATACATGTTCCTCCTGCTTCATTTTAATATCTTCATTTTTTTTATTTCCAGCTCAGGTTTTTTTTTTTTTGTTGTTGTTTTTTCATGAAATGCCATCATTATCTTGTTTGTTGTAGAGATTAGACATAACACAGGCAGTTGTTGAACATTATCTTCTGTTGAACAATAATCTAACTCAGCTTTCTGGAGCTGAGTCTGATTTTTTTCTTTTTTTTTAATACTTCACAGGTGTCGACCAACGGGGAGATATCTGTTATCTCTGGAGCCCCCACAGACTGTGACTGTAAGATAGACCCCAACTGTGACTGCTTCTCTGGTGGGTCATCACACACACACACACACACACACACACACACACACACACACACACACACACACACACACACACACACACACACAATCTAACTGGAGGACTATGTATTGCATATTAGATTATGTCAAAAAGGTTTGCAGTACTTGGATCAACATGCAGCTTCTCTTAAAAATGATACACGATCATATCAAACTTGTTCTGATTTGGAAGTAGAACGAAGGAAACATTTTATAGTTCGGACAGAAGTTTAATGAATTGAAATAGTCACTGTGTTCAAAAATTGAGTGATTAAATCTTGCAGCCTGCGAGTCCCTGCTGGCCGGTGATTTTATTAGGCAGGCTTTAGGATAACTGTCCCCTCTTGTCCGTCTCATTCCCTATTTCCTCCTCTGCTGTGAAGTGTCTAAATTATTTAACTCAGATTAAATTTTAATATCGGAGAAGAGCCCCCTTTTCACTCTCCTTGAAATGTAATTAGGCATTATGTTAGCGTTAATGTATGCAATAACTCAATAATAAAAGAAAATGACGCCAATGTTGCAATGAAAAAGTAAGTGAATGTTGTTTTTGTTGTACAAGTGTGCGTGCATTCGAGGATGCATTGATATTTGTGTTCATGTGAGTGATCCTTCTGTGCAGACAAGAAACCTCCAGCTAAGTTTCAGCTGCAACCAGCTTGAGAAAAACCTTCCAATCCATTCAAATAACAAGCAAAGGAAAAAGCTCTCCTCTCGCCACTAAAGGTTTAAACTGGTGGGTGTATAATAGAAGTGCACCTAAATGTAGTAAAAGGAAGAAGTAAAAGACCAAACAAATAAGCAGATGTTCTTTTGACAGTTAGGCCATACTTTCATTGTAAGTGTCAGAGGATGTGATTTTATCATTTAATTCTGCTCATAAAAATCGGTCCTTTTTTTTCTATTCAAAATGGAGGGAAGTGTTTCTCCCATGCCACAGGCCAATGGGCTGTAACCATTCCTATTTCTTGGGTTGTACTTTGCATATTTTCAATCATGTCTTGCTGTTAACAGATGATTACTCTCTTCGGAGGCTTTCCGTTTCCATCCCTCCACCGTAGACACTCGCACAGTCCCTTTGAACATGTGAGCACATGTCTGCAAATACAAACAGACATGAAGTCTCACACACACACACACACACACACACACACACACACACACACACACACACGCACACACAAACATAATGTGCATGCTGTCAAGAGATAAACTGCCACCCTGCTGCCAGCAAAGACCCATCAGAGGCCCTGGGCCTACTGCTGACAGCATCTAAAGGGCTTCACCCAGCTATTATCCCGCTGTGCTACCAAAGACATATGAATGCATTCAGCCACCCACTACCACCGTCTGATAAGGCTGAGGTCACTATCAAGGTGGTCATATCAACTCCATTGGGAAGCTATGGTATCCAAACAGGTCCAAGTCCTGAGCTGAACTGATAAATGCTTAAGCGGCACCATGGGATCTTCACATTTTGCAAAGCTTGTGTCCACCAGTTGTGACTTCACTCTTCCTCTAACCACTAAATGGAACATTTTCCTGTGTTTTTGTAACTGAGGGTGTCTTCACCTGTGCTTATGGGAGATAAAGAGTTTCTCCTCATTTAAATAAAGTCTTCTTGCTTCTCTCCCCAGGGGATGGAGGCTATGCCCGGGATGCTCGTCTCAAGGCCCCGTCTTCTTTGGCCGTGGCCCCAAATGGTACCCTATATATTGCTGATCTTGGCAACATCCGGATCAGGGCTGTCAGCCCCAACCAGCCTCAGCCTAGCCCAGCAGGACTGGTGGAGATCAGCTCCCCACTAGACCAGGAGCTTTACCTTTTCAGCCAGGTACACACTGAACCAGCTGGGAAAATAATATCTAGATATTTGAGAACTATCTATTAGTGATGGTCAGAATGATCAGATAGACCTTTGTATGAACGCCAGCTATTGAAATATAATTTCATTTTGTGTAAATATGTGCTGTTAAATGTAAATGTTAGACTTCTATTAAATGGCAGAAACCTCGAACAGAACCAGACTCATGTTGAGCAGCCGTCTACTGAAACTGTGTCGGGCTTGAGAGGGGATAGAGCGAGATGTAGAAAGGGAAAGATGGGTTGAGACAAACAGGACAAGAACCACACTAAATAAGAGGGATTATAGCTACAATTGTAAGAATAATAAAAGTTTGTGTGGTATTAATACTGTGACAACACAGGAAGCCTGAAATGATGTGAAATTGCCTGACTTAATGCTAATAATACAAAGCTGAATGACCAAATGTGACCAAATCATTTTTCCATTCACTGGCCGTTTGCGTGCATAAATACAAGAAGGAACACAAAGCTACACTTCCACAGGATAATCATTTTAGTTTGAAATTGCTTTCTTTGGAAGCTGTCTTCTCATCTTGAATCACATCCTGTTAAAATGTTCTTGAAATATAAATAACCGTGCCTTGCCTTACTCGATTTTATTAAAAGTTTTAGTTACTAAGGGCAGGTTAGGTAATTTCCTCCAGATACATGTCTTCAGGTCTTGACAGTAATTAAGATCTTATGTGCTCTGAAAAAGGAACAAAGAAAATCTGTCATCTGAATCAGCTGTAAGCCTGTAAACACTTAGTCCAATGTCGGATGACAGTTTGTTTTTTATAAATCAAGCCTCTCTACTCCATGCATGCATGAGGAGCAGCCCACACTCAAAGCATGAGCTCAAATCCGCTTCTGGACCAATGGCACTAGTGCATGTAGGTGAGGGGCGTGGCTTTTGAGAGAGCACAGAGGGGAGGGGGTGAGTGAATACTGAGAAAGGAGAGGATGCTACTTTCAAAATCCTGCTTGTTTTTGAAAATGACCAAGCCTGCATTTAATATTTATTGATTGATTTTTTTAAAACTTACTTCGAACTTGAAAACACTTTACAGTCAGGGTAATAAGGCACATCCTGTTTGTCTCCTCTTTTCCCCGACAGAATGGCTCCCACATGTTCACCAAACACCTGATCACTGGTCACTACCTGTACAACTTCTCTTATGGTTCGGATGGCCAGCTGTCCGGGCTGACGAGCCGCGACGGCCATGGACTCCAGGTGAGGAGAGATGCTCATGGTGTGCCTCTCTGGCTGGCACTACCTGGTGGACAGGTGTACTGGCTGTCTCTTAGCAACAGTGGAACACTGAGAAAGGTATCAGCCCAAGGCCATGACATCGCCCACATCACTTACCATGGCAACACTGGTCTCCTAGCAACTAAGAGTGATGAGAACAGTTGGACCACTGTTTATGAGTAAGTGTACAGTTTTTTTCTCTTAACCTTTTGTTCCCTTTCTTCCGTCTGTTTTCTTTCTTTCCTTCTTTTTCAGTCTTTAATTTGATTCCATCTATCTTTTTTTATCTCTGTCATTTTTTTTTTCTTGGACTCGTGGTTGATTGATTGGATCTAAATGTTTGTAGTGAATGGGCAAGGGACTGCATACATGTGCATGTGTGGAAAAGTGTGGGCCAGTGTTTACTCGCGCTGTGTGAAATGTGAGTGCCATCTGGTGGTGACTAGTGCATCAGCTAAGAGAGCCAGAGAAAGCCTTTTTTTTTTTGTTTCGCCTCGTGCTTAAGAGACGGATTAGCTGAAGGACGTCTGCAACACTTTGATCACACACATGTAAAGTCTGAACTTTAAGTACACTACACACACACAAACACATCCGTTGAATTATTTCTCATTGTCTGCAGAGTCTAGGTCTCAAATTCCACAGCTGGGTAATTACAAATATAAATCATGGTTGACATGTACTCTGTGCCCATGTGAGTGTGTGATAGTGAGTGTGCACACTTGTGTCTATGCGCTCATGAGTGCTTGTGACGGCCTCGTTGTTCGAGAGCAACACTTTTGTGTGAAACTGTGCGTGTACATCAATCCCTGTGCTTTTTTCTCAAAAGGTACAACAGCGAGGGCCGCGTGACCAACATCACCCTCCCCACTGGTGAGGTGAGCGGTTTCCACGGCAACCTGGAGCGCTGGTCTCGAGTGGAGGTCGAGGCCTCAAACCGTGAGAACTTTGTCACCAGCACGAACCTCTCTGCTAGTGACACTGTCTACACATTCAGACAAGGTACGGAAGTGTCACTGCGTGGTTTTGTGATCTTTTACTTGTCATACAGTAGGTCAAAAGAGAATCTTCGGTAAACTGCAGGAAGACTAAGGAGTTTACACAGAGCCAAATAGGGTTACACAGGCGTCACATCCCTCTGTTATTCAGGGGGTGATACAATACAAAGGTCAGACCTTACTGCAGTCCTATCTCCATCCTTCCAGTTTACCACCAACATGGTACATGGGGGTTATGACTCATGGGAGAAATAAAGCTTAGACAACATTAGACAAATATAAGGAGGGCAGACCACAAGGTTACATCGATGTTTAAACTTTTATGACTGGCAAACTGCAATATTGTGGTTGTTATTCAGGTCAGGTTAGACACACTGAGCTGTGTTTTTCTTATATTATTTCTTCCCCGGCGACACCGGATGTGCGCAAAGGAGATTTGTGGTTTTGAAAAGGGGATTTAACCCTTTCTATAAATAATTCACAAATGGTGCTGGTATGACCTCTTTCACAAACAGACTAATGACCAATGAAAAAAAATAAATATTTTTTTTATTATTTACCAAAAAAAGAGGCAGATCTGACTGTCAGGCGATGTCTTAACGACTGCCGGAAAAAATGGAACAGAGAGCAGAGATGAGAAGAGGAAAAGAACGAGAGTGGAGTGGAGAAGCTGCACATGGGAGCAGCTTCTTCTCATGTCATCCCTTTAATTGCTTTCTCGCAGTTGTCACAATGACAGGACTGCAGGGAGAGAAAAGCTGCTCCAACACACACACACATGCATTTGCACACACACGGGCCTGTGCGTTGTGCTACAGTGTGGCTGAGCTGCCAGGGAAAAGTTGAAATGACCCCCCCCCCCCTTTTACAGTGCCCCTCCAACCCATTACTTCCACCATCAACAGATTCACTGTGTCTCTTCCTGCCTCTGAGGCAACAATAACCATACGTACAGAAAGACTTTTATAGTGGCTCAGGGAATTGAAGTTAAATCCAGTTTATAAGCTGCAGTAAGTGTTATAATAAAGAATATAGTTTTATGATTATTTGGGCTTTTTTTTTTTACATTAATTGCATTTTCAAAATGGTAAAGACATGAGTCATTTTGATATTGGCAAGTATAAATTCTGTCTGCAAACATATTCAGAGTGGTATAGAAATGAGAGAACAGTTTCTGGGAAACCTCAATGTGTGAACAACTTTCATGGCCAAGCCCCCTTCACTTGGCTTCTTTCTTTCTGTCTCTTTCTCTACTTCTTTTCATTCCTCTCTTACTTTATATCAATCTGCGTCTCTTGCTCTCCTCCTCTCCTGCTTGCTTTTTGAATAGATAACATTTTGTAAAGATAAAACAGAGCTTGAATGTTGCAGAGAGAGTGCTAACCACAGAAAATGTGATAATTAATTCAAACAAAACGTGCAGACAAATAGCCAGACTTGTATTCATGTCATTATGTACTCGTCTGCTGTATCTTGTGGATTTTTCTAAAGACTGTTTTCTGAGAGACAGACACTGATGTGTTTTCACACTTTTTTTCATCCGGTGCATTGTATCTGCATCCTTGTATGTGTGTGTGGGTTTTGTGGGGCTTCGTGTTTGTTTGTGCATCTGTGTGTGTGTGTGTGTGTGTGTGTGTGTGTGTGTGTGTGTGTGTGTGTGTCACTAACACGTTCAATCGGCCTCCAGACCATGCTCAGAGTTCGTACAGAGTCAGCGCTGATGGGTCATTCCTTGTGTCTCTGGCGAGTGGGATGGAGCTGTCCCTCAGCACAGAGCCTCTCCTTTCGGGAGGCGCAGGGGGAGGAGTCAGTCCCACAGCCAGTCGGTGTAACATCAGCCTGCCCGGAGACCACGCCCCCAGCCTGATCGAGTGGAGGCAGAGGAAGGAGCAGAGCAAGACAAACTACAGCACTTATGAACGCAGGCTCAGGGTATAACTCATCAACTTATTCTCCAGCTTACTAAGATCATGTTAAAACAAATAAGTTACCCTTATTCATTGTTACCCAAACAAAACAAGATCAACAACCTATAACACATTTTTAACAAACATCTAAACTTGTGCCTAATCCAATATTAGCTTGTGTAAAAAAAAATCACCTTTGCCGGATCTCACAAGTACACTGTGGTTACAAAAAGTTGTGCAGTCTCTCAAACTATAGAGCACTGTAGAACGTGGTGCTAGAGTTTGGTGTGAGGAAGCTTGTTATTATGTTTAATGACATCACTGAGAGGGAGATGATTGGCCGGTTGACTCGAAACGCGTCCGCTGTACTTTCCACAAATCACACGCCAACTGCAACGCCTCGTTTGTTTTTCCCTGCCACAGAAAGTAAACCAGACGAACAGAAAATGTAATGAAATAGAAAAAGGACAGTTTATCGGGTGTGTGCTAATTAATTATCAAGCCTTGTGACTCAGCCCACTGTGTCCCCAAAGGCAGTTTATTGTTTATTATGCAGGTCCAGTGTCCTAAAAAAAAAAAGTCCAAATTAATTTGTCTGAACTATTGATGTATTCGCTCGACTGCTTTATTTATCCCCAGCGGAAGTTCAAGTCTACAAGCTGATATTGAGAGACATGCTGCTCACACACACATAATTATTTATTGAAAATGTCTACAGCCATGTGGAGTTAATGATTATCATTGAGCAGTTAAATTAAAGCTCTATTTGTTCCCCACCTTGCTAACATTGTGCTTGTTTCATTTTAGGCACATAACAGGAACCTGCTGTCCATAGACTTTGACCAGAACACCAGAGTAGGGAAGATCTACGATGACCACAGGAAGTTCACCCTCCACATCCAGTATGACCCTCTTGGTCGACCTGTGGTCTGGTCCCCCAGTAGCAAATACACTGAAGTAAACATCAGCTACTCTGCTGGAGGACTGCTTGCAGCCATACACCGAGGAGAATGGTCTGAACGTCTGGAGTATGAGAACGACAGGGTTGTGTCCAGGGCCTGGGTCAATGGCAAAATCTGGAGCTACACATATGCAGATAAGGTAAGAGCTGATCTTTTAGAAACACACTGAGGTGGTGGGATTTTATTGTTGTGAGATCCTGAGATTTGTCTGAGGGCTTCACTTCTGTTTGTTTCATCTTCGCTGTGAGCAGAAATCGAACACATCTGCACTTCTTTTGTTTACTGTTTCAAGGTTATTACACTTTTCTGAAACAAAAACTAACACTTCAAGTGATACTTTCACTTGGTGAGGCAATGGTAACAGGTCGAAAAACAGATCCTTTACATTTCATTCTAAAAATCATGGTGTATGCTTCTTTATCTCTCTGAGGCAGCCGTTCATTCAGCTTAACAAAGGCCATCCTTCTGCAGATTGAAGAAAAGCTCTGCTCTGTATTCTCATTTTCAAAGTTCATTTATTTTGTAGACTTTTTTTTAAATCAATCTGAACCCATCGATCCATAGCATTAAGTGTAGTAAAGGTAGACAAAAGAGTTATTTTCAAGGTTTATGTAACCCTGGCAAGTTTCAAGGCTCTGTGCCTATATTAACACCAAGAAATTAGGTTTCATAAAGCAGCATTTAGAGAAAACATGCAGGCTTTAAAAAATGCTTTTTAATAATGTGCAGCTCATGTTGCGTTCATGAAATGGATTTAAGCATATGTAAAAGGTATGTTCCTTTAAGTGTCAAAAAGCTCAAGACACCAAACTACAATTTCCGTCCTTGATATTAATTGTAATATTTAATGAAATGAGATTCAGCCTGAAATATATCTAGTGTCAGATTAGAGTGTAAATGAGCTTATATTACGGAACCATCTAGAAATTAATATTACCTCCATGTAATATTAATACAGTAATATTATATATCACTGTTAAATAGAGAAGTGTTTTACTCAAAATGTTTTTCCTGCAGTAGAAACAGTGAGAATAACTGAATACAGATGTTTCCTTCATATATATATGGGTATTTTTTCCGATCTTTTGATGAACTTTATCTTCTGATAAAGACAATGATTTTTTTTTTTCATGTTTTCTGACATTTCAAGTGGTATTTACCCATCAGTGATTAACTTCATGATGAATAGATTCTCCCTGCGTTCAGACGTTTTGGAGATTCAAAGCCGTCTCTGGATGACACCAAGACATCAGACAGAAATACAGATCAGTGCTACGCAATTCAATCTGTCCTCTTTATCTGTCTGTGTCCTCACAGTCTATAATGCTGCTCCTGCATAGCCAGCGGCGCTATGTCTTTGAATACGACCAAACGGACCGCCTGGTTGCCGTTACGATGCCCAGCATGGTGAAACACACGCTGCAGTCGCTCCTGTCCATCGGCTACTACAGGAACATTTACACGCCTCCTGACAGCCAGTCCTCCTTCATGCAGGACTACACGCTGGATGGCCGGCTGCTGAGGACTCAGTACTTGGGAACAGGGCGCAGTGCCATCTACAGGTACGACACGGGTCACAGAATGTTGAATGTTGGCTATGAAACAGAATATGTGGCCTTTTCTTTTGGAGGTTGAGAGGCATAATGCACATAGGCACAACACTCATTTAAAAACCCAACACTGATTGGCTTGCTGAAGGTGCCCATAATTAAAGGCTAATCTCAGAAATGTAATAGCCCTATTACAGCTCGAAGTCTGGCTACGTGCTACACACGCTGTCCTTACAAATGACTCTGATTGGACTAATGACGAGACTGATTAAAGGTCACGTTTTTTTATAATCATAGTATGTCAGACACCACTGATCTGATTTTGATGAAAGGACCGATGCGGGCAGCGTTCTGGCATTTAACATTTTTTAATACTTAATGGCTCGCTGAGGACACTACAGTATTATAAACGGTCCCATTTTCAAGATTTGAAAGGCCATAACTACCACAGCAGCTGGTCCGATCTGATGAAAAGTTGAAGGATGATGTGACTTGTTTTTTTGGGGGGGTTTTATGTAAGATGGGATCTGTGTATTATTTATGGGGTTTTATATATTGAAGATCAATGTTATATTTAAAAACAAAAGTCCATACTTTTAAACTACATTTCTTAAAGTAATATATCACTTGTTCTATAAATGTATTCCTTTTTACTCCTTTTTTTAAGGTATACATCAGCAGCGCGGCTCTCTGAGGTGGTTTACGACTCCACCCTGGTGACCTTCACTTATGACGACGCCTCTGGCACTGTCAAGACCATTCATCTAACCCATAACGGCTTCATAAGCTCCATACGATACCGACAGACAGGTACATATACACTATCACTTACAAAGTCTGGCAAAGCCTGAACATACTGTGCAAAGAGTTGTCTTTAAATCGGTTATTTAAAAGTGAATCTCTGCACT
The DNA here is from genome assembly GCF_947650265.1 of Symphodus melops. Lineage (NCBI taxonomy): Eukaryota > Metazoa > Chordata > Actinopteri > Labriformes > Labridae > Symphodus > Symphodus melops. The sequence continues at coordinate 19,829,819 of NC_136699.1, forward strand.
TAACATAATCTTATGTGCACAACTCAAAGCATTCTTTTCTTTAACAAGACTGCACGGTCATGCGTCGCAGGCATCATTCTCTTGGTTGGTATCAGAATCAGTCGTCTTACTTTTAGTCAGCCATTCATCTGAGACTGAGTCAGCCACCGTTAGAAGTGTGAGTGAGGACAAGCGTGTTCGAGTGACTGTGGTGTACCACAGCTGTATATAGGAGACCACCCACTGGGCTCTCAGCTTTGCAATCTCTCCCCTACCTCGGCAACCAGGCTGCCTGATCAAAGTAAACAAGCTGATGTGCTGGGTTTTATGTGAACATAGTATATTCAGGTTGCGGGCTTACATGCAAACATTTGTCTGTGTGCATACAAGCACTCATATCTGCATTGGGCAGAAAGTCATGAAATTCTACCCGAGGGCATCAATTAAAGCTTTAATGAGAGGGCAATTGTTTCACATACGACTGAGAAAATTAGTGAAAGAGAGATTACATATTGCAGTATTATCCAGTAATACAATGACCATCAATGGGCCCCTTTAGCTCTGGCAGCAGATATGTTTCGAATATTGTTATTATGAGACAGTTCACCAATTCCCTCAAGTTAGAGATTCTTTCCAGGGTCGTTGACAGTGCTCTCATCTCTGATACTGGTTCTCTTCACATGGCTTTGCGATTGGCTCACAGTGATCAGGTGTCACTAATCTGCGAAGCTCAGCCGTGTGTGCGTGTGTGTGTGTGTGTCTGTGTGTGTTTATCGCTTTGCCCTCACTGTGAATAGACTCTCACCTTCCTTTAACTGATCTCATTTCAGCAGAACAAACGGAGACCTGGAGAGAGGAGAGATAGTGGTAATTGTCCCTTGAGAGGAGACAAGGAAGAGTAGGGATAGAAAAAAAGGAAAGACATGGATATAAAGAGGTAGGTGAGGGAGAATAGGAACAGGAAAGGAGAGGAAAAGATGACAGCTTGGGGAAGTGACAGCTAGAGAAGCGAGACGAACAGACTGCGAGTTCCCTAGGGCTGTAGAAAAGCCTCCACATCACTCTCAGTGCTTCTGCCATTTTCCCATTAGCACAGGTTTAGAATCAACATTCCCCTGAAAATAAAAATAGAAGATGTAATGCTGATCCAGCTCTCTGTAGTCTCCTAAGCCAGACACTAAGTCATTTTAACTGCAATCAGAGTCATCTCAAATAGCACCATAATGGTGTTTCATTAGCAGGCCTTTTTTTTCCAAATTGAGGATAGGCTGTAGTAGCTTGCAGCAGAGGTGATGAATAGTGTTGTTAAAGTTGATGTTCTGACATTAAGCAGCACATTGGCCCATCATGGCTATTGTCTTTAGATTTCATTATCCTCCATATTAAAGGTCACCACTGGAAATGCCATCGAGATGTGGAGATAGTTAAGATTGAATGGATTGCGCTACGTGTGTCTGCCTTAATGATGTTGAATTAGTCCTTGATTTGAATTAATTAAGAGGCCTTACAAGGGTAGCATGAGGGCCAACAGGGAGGGACTATGTGTATTGTTCATGCATGATCCGTAAACTCCCAAATGTGTGTATTTTTCTCTGATGAAACCCCTCTGATCCCTTTAAACAGGTCCCCTGACAAGTCGGCAAATCTTCCGCTTCAGTGAAGAAGGCTTGGTCAACGCCAGGTTTGATTACAGCTACAACAACTTCAGAGTGACGAGCATGCAGGCAGTCATCAATGAAACCCCGCTACCTATTGATCTGTACCGTTACGTCGACGTGTCAGGAAGGGTTGAGCAGTTTGGAAAGTTCAGCGTTATTTTTTATGACCTCAACCAGGTAGGAAGAACAAGAAGTTGTGACTTTAACAATGTGTAATTATTATAAATACATTTTTACACATTATTACATTGAATATGGTTGGGAGGGCTTTGTGGAAGGGTAAAGAAGTGTTTCATAGAATAGTAATTAAAAAAAAAATCCCTCAAACAGAATTAACATCTTTATGCCCGTTTTTTTTTTTTTTTGCCCTAAACTTTGTTTTAGTTTGTTGTTGAAACACTCAACACTTTAGCTAATTCTGTAGGTACTTCCCAGACTGATACAAAAAAAAAGGTGCTAAATACTTAATGTCTGCTTCCTTGAGTCACAAACATATCTGTCATGAATTGTTTGTGAAATCCTGTCTGTATTTAGAAGCATGGCTAACCCCTTCATCGTTCCTGTTGTTTAGGTCATCACCACCCATCTGATGAAGCACACAAAGGTGTTTAACTCCTATGGCCAGGTGGTAGAGGTCCAGTATGAGATCCTGAAATCCATCGCCTACTGGATGACCATACAGTATGACTCAGCAGGGCGCACAACCACATGTGACATCAGGGTGGGCGTGGACAGTAACGTTACGCGCTACACTTATGAGTACGACGCAGACAGCCAACTGCAAAGTGCTTCAGTGAATGAGCGACCTCAGTGGCGCTACAGCTATGACCTCAACGGGAACATCAACCTGCTCAGCCATGGGACGAGTGCCAGGTTAGCACCTGCTTACAATATTTTTTTTAGAGCAGCTAGTGTTTGTTCTTTGTTAACCACATTTCACTTTAGTATTAACATCCTGTGTTACCTTGGATGGTGATGTCTTTAGACTTATCTCAACAAATCTCAAACGCATTTGAACTTTTTACTGAAATACTAGTGATTAATTTTGCCGAATTTTGTGATCTAATGACTGTTCTTGTTTTACTATTATGAGGTTACAATTCGAGTGTAACTTTTTTTTTCTTTTCATTGGTATTGGTTCTTGACAAGGTGAAATAAAGACTTGCTTCAGTACAGGTTAAAGTATCACTGAGACTGAATCCTTCTTCGTGTTTAGTGCTAAGAGGTAAATGTTAGCATGCTAACACAAGACATCGAACAGGAGGAAAACAATGTACTTTAAACAGCCAGTCTGTCTGCTTGCATACAGCCCTTCTGTCTGACTCCTATATGTCTTTGCAAATTGATAGCAGACAAACGTTATAAGCCTGTAGCAGTATAACTGTTTCTTTTCTGTTTTGGTTTTATTTCAGGCTGACACCGCTGCGTTACGACCAGAGAGACCGCATCACACACCTTGGGGAGTTACAGTACAGCGTGGATGACGACGGCTTCCTCCGCCAGCGAGCGAACGATCTGTTTGACTACAACTCTAATGGCCTGCTGACCCGGGTCTTCAACAGGGTGACCGAGCGTACCGTGTGGTATCGCTACGATGGGCTGGGTCGGCGTGTGGCCACCAAGAGCAGCCAGGGCGAGCAGCTGCAGTTCTTTTATGCTGATCTGTCACATCCCACAAGGGTCAGCCACATGTACAACCACAGCAGCAATCTGATCACGTCATTGTACTACGACCTGCAGGGCCATCTCATTGCCATGGAGCTGAGCAGTGGAGAAGAGTACTATGTGGCCTGCGACAGCGTGGGCAGCCCAAGAGCTGTTTTCTCAAGCAAAGGGCGATTGGTCAAAGACATCCTCTACACTCCGTATGGAGAGGTTTACCAGGACACCAACCCTGACTTCCACCTTGTAATCGGCTTCCACGGAGGCCTGTATGATCCTCTCACACGGCTGGTCCACTTGGGCAGGCGGGATTATGACACGCTGGCCGGTCGATGGACCTCACCCAATCACGAACTTTGGGGGGAGCTGAGCAAGGAGCCGAAGCCGTTTAACGTGTACGCCTTCAAAAACAACTGCCCAGTTGGCAGAGTCGAGGAAGTTACAAAGTTTACTACAGGTGAGCGTCACACAGCACACACTGTGGTTCACTCTTAAACTCAACACTGAATCAGTTAGTAGCTGAATTACGAAAGCTGCTTCAGACAGGCAACACTTACTCCCACACACGCTCGCATGGAAAACATATGTGAACGGGGCTCGCTTGTAACCACAGGTGAGCTGTGTGGCAGGCAGAAGATGTGACAGACAGAATGTTCTGGCGACGGAGAGGACAGCCAGGCCTCAGATCGACTTGTTTTTTAACACAGACTGTGTTGTGTTTTGTTCCCTCTGTCTGTCAAGCACATACTTTTTCCCCGAGAGGCAAAATAGAAACTCAAGCGTGGGAGAGAGATGGAACAGGAGAATGAATATAGGATGTTGGTGGGGGCGTATGTCCTTCTGGTTAATGGAACATTCATTTGGCCCGTCACGTTTCCCTGCAGCAGGATTGTTTATTAAAGACTGAATCTATTTGTCAGGGAAACACCAGCCGAGCCATCCCTGCCACGTATTATGTTCATATATTGCGTGATTTCCTGAACGAGGTCTTGTTTTCTTGGCCTTATGACTTTTTGTTTGCTTCACTGTATACACAGTATACTCTAACTTTCTCCCTCTGTGCAATTTTCTCTTCTGTATCTGTATGTATGTGTGTGTGTGTGTGTGTGTGTGTGTGTGTGTGTGTGTGTGTGTCTTCAGATATTGGTAGCTGGTTGCAGCTTTTTGGCTTCCAGCTTCATAATGTCGTCCCAGGCTTCCCGAAGCCTGATGTTGGCAGAATGGAACAAACATACGAACTGATGAAGACCCAGACAAAGACACAGAACTGGGACTCCAGCAAGGTGAGCGTTCCCCCTACTACAAACTACAAACTACAGCCAACTGCACAAGTACAGGTTTTGAATTGTGTGTGTGTGTGTGTGTGTGTGTGTGTATGCAGTAGAGTAGTACACATTATAAAGCAGTTTCTAAATTAAAATTCAATTGAAGTTTAAGAGAAACAAGTCTTTTACTTACGGGTCCACATTATCAATAATAATGTTTGTAACACTGTGATGAAAGTCAGAACAGTAGAATAATGTTCAATCGTCCTTTTATTCACACATTTTTAAATATATGTGTTTAACATCATTATACATTATAATTGTTTTTAAACGTTATCCTTTATTTCATAAAAGTCTATAGTCTTGTTGCATGTCGGACGAACTACAAACCTCAGTATATACAACATTGTTTGTTTGGATATTTGGTGATTTGTGTTTAAAGTCATCTTAGTCAAACATTAAGCCGGCTTCCTTAAATGTAAATTAATTTGAACTTTTTTTGATATTTAATGTCATGAGTCATAAAGGAAACCTACTGGTATAAGTATATCAGTGGGTATACTTCCTTATCATGTTCCAACAATGGTTTTGTTTTACTGCCGACATTTGGCCTTGCTCTGGTTAAAAACCACAGAGGATGTTTTAAATAGCTCTGTTTATTTAAGTTTACAGAAACCCATGAAATCGTGTCAGTGAGCCAGCGAGCACAAGATCAAAACCCTCTTACTCTTACTCTGGGTTACAGGCTAGTATACAGAGTAAAAGACAAATATTTGTTTCTTTTTAAAGTTCTTAATGTGAAAAAAACGACAATATTTATAATAACTCGTTGATCATGTAAAAAAACTGCTGAGCCCAAGACGTAGTAACTTTTGCCCAAAATGTAAAAAGTTGTTACAATTTGGATCAATTATTACATTATTGGGTAGGCAAAATGTTTTTTCTGCTCATAACGCAACAACTTGCCCTGCTGGAGGATCTCCGGCTGCGCTCACTCTCATAGGGATGAAGATAGAGGACGGGTTCGGCTCGGCCATTTAAGGCTACGTCAACAACGAGTGATCTGAAAGTCAATGCCAAACTCACAGGCAGCTGAAGAAGGGAAGTAAGGACAGATGTAATGTGGTCACTTCTCTCGTTATGGTTAAACGCCTGGCAGCAGCGTTTTTGAAGTAACTGCAGTCATGTGATGTCACGCTTGCTGATGTCGGAACAAAGAGCATTACAATCAGTTCTGAAGAAAGGCACATTTTTTTGGTGAGATGGCTCAGTTGAGCAGTTCGGGACTCACTTTGGTCACCTGGGTATCAAAAGCTCTCATTCAGATAGTTCCCCTCGGTTTCGGGCACTACAGTAAAAGGCTATACCAAGTAAACAGGAAGTAGAAGCATCAGCAAGCATTTCAGAAAAAAACACCAGTTTGATACTGTTGGAAATAAAACCAGGGGCGCTGCTTGTCAACACATAGGGCAGGCTACTGTATGGGGCCCCAGGCCAGTAGGGGGTCTCTTGAGGGCTGACAAACTTAAACCAAAGCAGTGTCCCAAAATTTGCACATTTTGCGTTGACGGTAGGAAACCTCCCAAAGGTCGCCCCATCTAACAGCAGTCACTGTGGTCGCCCTGCTTCGAGTTGCACGCATTATCGCAGTGAAAACCAAAGGTAGTCAGTGAAAGTCAACAAATCAAATTGGAGAGGAATCTTCAGTCAAGTAAACGTCAAGACGCTGGCAGACATGACGGGAATGAACGGAGGGGCCCCCAAAGAATTTATGCCCAAGGTCCCAACAGACTCTAGAATCGCCAATGAATGGAAGCAGTCCAGTACAGAGGATCACCAGAAACCCCAACCAGAGCTGTCTCTGCTATATTAGAGACGGGACCCAGAATGACATGTTTCAAACATCTGATGCTCATAAAAATGATTGAGTGGACGCCATTTTTTCTAGATGAGAATAGGAGCTTGGAGATGGGTCTGAATATATGTACCAAAAAAAAGGATAAAGAGAGAGTTTCTTCAACGTTCAAATGTCTAAAACAGACTTTTCAAACACCACGTAGGAATGCAATCTAAAGACAGGCTTTATAGACACCTGCTCACAAGTCAAACACCTTAAAAAAGGCTTCTGTTATATTTTCTGAACTGCTTGTATTTTTGTCCCAGGTGGTTTTGGGGATCCAGTGTGAGGTGCGGAGGCAGCTGAGGAGTTTCATCTCTCTGGAGCGGTTACCTCTTGTCTCAGAGCCTGTGGGCTCAACTTGCCACAGACCAGCACACCCTCCTCCATTCGGATCCCGACCCTCTCTTCTGGGCCCCAGCATCCGCTTTGCCGTCTCCCATGGTCGTGTCAGCGCTGAGGTCATCGGCGTAGCTAGTGAAGACAGCCGCCGGGTGGCAGCCATTTTAAACAATGCCGTCCATCTGAGTGGGCTGAGCTTCACCGTGCACGGCTGCGACACCCATCACTTCCTCCAGTCACGGCCCATTGAGGAAGACCTCGCTCTTGGGTTAGGAGTCGGGGGGCGTGTCTTAGAGAGCGGCGTGAACGTGAGCGTTTCTCAGATGAGCGCACTGGTGAACGGCAGGACTCGACGATTCGCTGATATCACCCTTCAGCAGGGCGCGCTGTGCTTGTGCGTGCGCTACGGCGGGAGCGAGGAGGAGGAGAGGGCGCGGGTAAAGGAGGAAGCGAGGAAGAGAGCGGTGGAGGGAGCGTGGGAGAAGGAGAGGAAGAGAGTGGAATTAGGCGATGCTGGGAGCAGGGCATGGAGCGAGGCGGAGAAGCAGCAGCTGCTGACCGGAGGACTGGTTCAGGGTTACGACGGCTACTACTCCCTCCCTATAGAGCAGCAGCCCGAGCTGTCCGACTGCGCCTCCAACATCCACTTTATGACACTGAGCGAGGTGGGGGGCAGGTAACAGAGACACATGAGCAGCCCCCCACCCCACCAAAGACTGCCTGTTTCTACTCTACTCTGATTTGTTCTACTGTTTCTATACCGTACGGAAAAAAAGAAGATGACAACAGGAGAAGAACAAGAGGAGAGATTGGGGAAAAAAAATATTTCCAAATGCCTTTAATTGTGACAAAATGATGGTATTTTATTATTATCGTCCAGTTTCTCCGATTTCTAACAGTGGCACAAGCAGTGTGGTTTGGCTGTGGCTTTGCTTTTTGTATACGACTGACCGACTGACGCTCTCACTGACTCACTGACTGACCGACGGACGGACTGTCATTTGCTGTTTCAACACTGTTAATCATTTTAGACTCTCTGTTCACGGAACTGTAGGAATGAAGACTTTAGGATAGCCAGTGAGTGATCCTCTTCAGGACTCAGATCGAGAGCTCTGCGGTTGCCATTTGAGTTCCTACATGGTTTACCTCGGATATACTATCGTTTACATATTGTGTAAGAGAGGCCTTGTTGACTCTGACACTCCCCTTTAGAGAAGGAAACCTCTCCTGGTATTCCGCCTCTGGTGTGCTCCAACAGTAGTTTGTATGAGTGTGTATATTAAAATCAAGAATGTACATAGCCAGTGCTTTCACACTGAAAAAAGTGCTCAACTGGAAATTCTGTTGTTCATAAGTAAGTGTCAGTATTGTTAATCAATAGAAAAAAAACTGTTACATTTTTGCAAAGAATTATACATGGCTATAGTAAATATTCTCGCTGAAAAATCTGACTTTATTGGGTTACAATGCTGATTAAAGTTATTATGTGTGAATTACCAGATTGCTCGATGAGATTTTATACACATTGTTGCTTGTTAATTCTCTCTCTCTCTCTCTCTCTCTCTCTCTCTCTCTCTCTCTCTCTCTCTCTCTCTCTCTCTCTCTAGTTCTCACGTCCTCACTGTCTCTGTGCCTTCTCTCCACACATTTGTTGTGCTCTCTTTGTTCTTGTTTCTCCGAGTTTGTAACTTTCAAATCTGTGCTGTCATTATCACCCATCATTATGGCTCAAACTGAGATATGCATGAGGAACCTGCGTCTGTCAGAAGAAGAAGAAGAAGAACGAACGAACGAACGAAAAGGGGGGGGGGGGGGAGCACAGAAGAAAGGAAAAAGAAATGTGACAGCTGAGGCTCAGCGAGTGGGTGGTGAGTGCAGAAGGGGCAGGACCTGGAGTTGGCTGTGCCGTTCTCTACAGCTTGTCTCCTCTCATTAGGAAATGCCAATCAGACTACATGTGAACCACTTCCAAGCGTCCTTCCTCCTCCCCCAAAAGAAAGTTTAAAAAGGAGAAGAAGTTTGTTTGTTTTTCTTCTTTTTTTTTTTTCTTTTTTTTTTTTTTTTTTTAATCTCGCTACCACTAATCCACCTCCCCGTCCGTCTGCCTATCCCCAACTTCCCTCCCTCCCGTCGTCACTCCACCATCTGCCTTCCATTAATTGTTTGTGTTTCTCTCCTGGGCTGCGGATGACAGAGCCACACAATGCATATGTTCCGACTGCCAGCAGGTGATATACATTCCCGACGAACACTTTGCAGATCGGCCGCGATGCACCTTCCCTTCTAAACCATATGCTGTGTGAGATACTGTCCAACCTCATCTCTGTGCTGAAGAGATGGAGGGTCTGGTTGCTAGGAGACCGCTGCACTGAAGAATAGTCTGGGCTGAATGGATCCTTTCTCACTTCCTCCATCTTTCTTCTTCCCTCACTTCTTCTCAGGTTTTTTTTTTTTTTTTTCATGAAGAGTCAGTAATGTCAATCAGATGAATGACAGACACCCCCCACCCCCAGCACTGTGCATTCTCCCCATGGAAATCAGTGCTTCAATATGTCAAATTGAATTTTTGTTCCACATTATGTGTCAGATGGAGGCTCAAGTGTGTATGGGTGACCTCATTTAAAAGAGTTTATTTCAACCAATGTCATTTATTTTCTTTGCCATTCACATAACCAAACTGCATTAAGAAAACAGAGCACAATATTTACTGTCAACTTACGAATGCAGTAATGGATATTAATGTTTCAGCAGTTGAATATTTTACACCACATCTCTGAAAGTTATGAGGCACTTTCTCGTCCTCGTATGAAGGGGGAAAAAAAGAATCACTGGAAGGAGATCTGAGGCTCTGCTAGAACTTAAATGTCTTGGATTTAACAAACAGGAGCTGCTTAATTGGAAAGAAATGACATTTATTTCAGACACTGCGTGAAAAATGCAACAGCAGGCAGCACACAAAAACAGCACTGTATAATTAGGTCAATGGAGAGCTTTGGGTTTGCCCCTAACCGACAGCCTGCCTCTCCTTCTTGTGCCTGTTTTTCTGTCCCTCAGCCGCATGCAGCTGCCGCTGCTGCAGGTAAGAATCGGGTCTGCTGTGTGTCGGTGACAGGCTATTACTGGGCGTCTGTGCCTCTGTGTGTGTTTGTGCCCGTCTCTGAGCGGTGACAGGGTAGAGCAGAGGCATGGCAATTCCTTGTCCGGGCTTCTGGAAAGTTGCTATCAAGTTCTTGATTTGCCGGAAATATCGCTTCTGCACACCAGGAGTGGTCTGAAACACGCAAGAAAGACAGAAAAAAAGGCAGGGGATTCAGCTTTTCCATTTCCATCTCCACATCAAACCCCCATGAGGAAATGAAGAAGGCAGGACAGGACAGGACCGGCTGAAAATAAGCCCACACACATTCACCTGATAAAAGACATCAGATACGCTGAAGGTAAAGGCAGAAAGCCCCAGTACAAAGGGACTCTCTGGGATTCATGTCAATTATATTTGTATGTCTCGTCTACTGATCCACACCGAGCTCATGTTCAAGAAAATAACAACAATAAATAAGATGGTGCAAAAGAGATCTATAATTGCTATAAATCTATTCTAGAAGGGCAAATAAGAGACTCAAGAAGCAAAAATACGAAAACTCCTGTTGTGTCGGTTTCTGAAAGCATCGGCTCCCCTGGGCTCTTTAATTATTACAAGACAACAAAAAAAACGTTTATTTTAGGATTCATATGTGAAATCTCAGATGTTTAGGGTCCCACAATCACTACTGTGTCAGAAAGCACATTTTCCAGAAAGTCTCTGAAGTTTAATTTAAAATCTCCTAAGTGACCAGTTTTCATAAGGCTTTATTGAAATTCAGCTGTTTCAATGATGTTCGTGGAGTTTAGCATTTTGTGTTTAATATTTAATCAATTTCCTACTTTGCTCACAGCTATTAGTTTAACATTTAATATCTCTCAACCAGAACATGAAATATTTCAAAGTACTATAATTTTGTCAAGTAAGGGCTTTTAAAAAAGCATTGTTTGTTTCCACCCTGTGCGATCAATCATGCAGGAAGGAGCCGTGCTAAAGCTTGTTCCTTGAATGCAGTTTGAAATCATTTAATCAAACGAGGGAGCACTTTCCACAGCAAAGCACTTTGGTTGTTTCTGTCTCCGGCCACAAGTGTTACCTCTGTTCCCTGGAATATTTCATTAAAGTGATTGATTCTGCACATGAATAATGTAAACTGTTATTGAGCCTGTAGTGAAATGCGTGCAATTCAAGGCTTTTCCCCCCCCTATCTGTTGGCTTGATGCTGTCAGTAAAATGAGCGAGGCTGAAATGTAGTTACAACAGCATCTTGCTCAGTTGTCACACAGGAAAGAGACAGTGCCTTCAGATGTTTCTATACATCCACATCTCAGGGTGTTTGCCAAACCCTCAGCGCTCAATTACATATCCCATCAGAAAAGCTGTCAAACGCAATTCTGCATTTCACTCCTCTGGAGTGTATGCTGAGGCGTCCGGATTTTACGGCAGGATTAGGGAGAATCACTGGCTTTTATTGGTAAACAACAAGAAACAAGGAATACATGATTCCTCACTGCAAAAAAAAACCACAAAAAAAAAAAAAACACGTTCGACTCAGATTCATGTCTTCCTAATAAGGCCGCCACCTTCAACCCTTAGATCTTATAAATACCAAAGAAATAGATTCAGGCTGGGGAAAGAAAAGAAAAAGTCAGCACAAAGAACAAGAAACAAGATAAAACGTGTTACCTCTGCGGCCCATGT